>NC_133502.1:142153000-142862000 GCF_049354715.1 Callithrix jacchus | reverse complement strand
CCCTATAGAAACTAGAGCTAACATCTTAACATGTGTCCCTGAGTTGTTTTTTAGAAATCCAGATTCTCACCAAAGGAATCCTCTGGCACACAGACCTCAGATAAGCGGGAACTGAAGACTGAACTCTGATGACTGTCCTTTGTTCTAGATTTCTTCCTGAGGGGCCTGGAAGAGGTCACACCCACAAGCCAGAGCTAACCTTCTTTTCTGTTGATAACAAATTTTTAGACAAAGCCTCACTTCCTTAAGCAGGTCAGAAAAATCTTCGAATCCATGCGATGGCTCATGCTTATAATCCCAGCACTTTGGGAGACCAAGGTCAGGAGATCGAGACCAGCCTGCCAACATGTGACACCCCATCTCTACTAAAAATACAAAAATTAGCTGGGTGTGGTGGCGTATGCCTGTAGTCCCAGCCACTCAGGAGGCTGAGACAGGAGAATCACTTGAACTTGGGAGGTAGAGGTTGCGAGTGAACAGAAATGGCACCACTGCACTCCAGCCTGGGCGACAGAGGGAGACCCCATCTCAAAAAACAACAACAACAACAAAAAAGAATATCTTCGAATCCTCCTATGGCCTGTGGGCCCCTCCTAACTACCCCCAACACACATACGCATGCTTTGAGATGTCCTGCCTTTTAGGTTAAACCAATATATTGATTCATGACTCTGCCTCCTCACCTTTATTTTTTTATTTTTTATTTTTTTGAGACGTAGTTTCACTCTTGTTGCCCAGGCTGGAGTGCAATGGAGGGATCTTGGCTCACTGCAACCTCCGCCAACTGGGTTCAAGCAATTCTCCTGCCTCAGCCTCCCTAGTAGCTGGGATTATAGGCGCACCACCAGGCCTAGCTAATTTTTTTGTATTTTTAGTAGAGACAGGGTTTCACCATATTAGCCAGGCTGGTCTCAAACTCTTGACCTCATGTGATCCACTCACCTTGGCCTCCCAAACTGCTGGGATTACAGACATGAGCCACTGTGCCCGGCCTGATGTTGTATTTCAATAATATAATAACAACACTTTTAATGCCATTGTCAGTAAATGATATGCTCCACTAACAACACATTTCCTTATGTCATTCAGCTCAGATAAGCTGTTTTGTTTTTTTCTTTTGAGATGGAATCTCACTCTGTCGCCCAGGCTGGAGTGCAATGGCACAATCTTGGTTTACTGCAACCTCTGCCTCCCGGGTTCAAGTAATTCTCCTGCCTCAGCCTCCTGAGTAGCCAGGATTACAGATACCTGCCACCACACCTGGTTAATTTTCATATTGTTAGTAGAGACAGGGCTGCACCATATTGGCCAGGCTCATCGTGAACTCCTGAGCTCAAGAGATTCACCCTCCTCGGCCTCCCAAAGTACTGGGATTACAGGTGTGAGCCGCTGTGCTTGGCCAAAAAAGTTTTTTATTATTACAGTTTGGATGGTGCACATTCAAAAATGATCAATTTCCCTGCTTTCTTAAACAGAGCTTACTGGTTATAATGCTACATTGTGAGTGAGTCAGAGTCATCATTTATGACTATTATAAGGTAATTGTGCAGGATAAAAGTGGCATCTCCCAAGGGACACACTTGGGGATCCAAAAGATAGCTTCTTGGAGTTGGCACCACCAGGGGTCAGGATGGCTAAGACAGAACCCATCTCAGTTCAGGTGGTGTAGTGATACAAGCCCACAACAGGATGGAGGAGAGGCTCCTCAGTGCCATCCTGCCGAAAAACAGAGTCCAAGAGTCAGCTCCCCTTCTCTGGGACCAGATAGTGTTTTGGCCTAAATAATAATAATAATAATTGCTTTGGAGAGATGTGTTTGCTCACAGATAATTTGCATGGTTACGATTCTTGCTGGTAGAGCTAGGATCTATTTCTCCCACTTCTAGAAATAAGAGTTGACAGACTTGGGCAGAGGGGAGTCTCCATTAACTTTTGGGCAAAGCCTGAGCTCTGGAGTTTTCCACTGAGAGGTGGAAAGGATAGAGTTCCCATAGGAAGGGATGTGTGGCTTCTGGGCATGTGACCTGCAGAGGAGCTGTTAGGAGCAGAAAGGGTGTGAGGAGGAGAGAGAAAGAAGTCAGGAGAGAGGAAGCCTCCAAAGGTCTCAGCACAGACGTTCCTCTCCTTAGCTGCAAAGACCAAGGCTCTTGTCCTTCCGCTGCTGTGCTCTGAGATACTCAGCAGGCCCTTCAGTCATTCAGCTGGTCTAGGGAGGCTGGGAGGTTTGCAACCGGAAGTTATTTGTCTCCTGATTGCCACAGGCTGAAATGGAGCTCAGAGTTAACCACCTTCTCTCCCCTCCTCCATCCACATTTTTAAAATCTCTGTGGCAGTGCCACCCCTGAGCATAGTGGCCATGGACAGGAGATATTCCAGGCCTAAAGACTGAGTGGCTTATTTCTGATGGTCCTCAACCTCCCTGCCCTACACACTCACCCCATGACCTAGTAAAGACCATTTCCCACGGCTGCCAGGGAGGGACCCACCTCCACACCCACACTAGAGTCTATCTGTTTTCCGTTTCTAGTTTCCTCCCTCATTGTCAAACTGTCAGCAGTACATTCCAACTTGTTTTTATTAAAAAGGAATGAAGGCTGGGCACAGTGGCTCACGCCTGTAATCCCAGCACTTTGGGAGGCCGACGCGGTCGATCACCTGAGGTCAGTAGTATGAGACCAGCCTGGCCAACATAGTGAAACCCCGTCTCTACTAAAAAAATACAAATATTAGCTAGACATGGTGGCAGGTGCCTGTAATCCCAGCTACTCCAGAGGCTGAGGCAGGAGAATTGCTTGAACCCAGGAGGCGGAGGTTGCAGTGAGCCAAGATCACACCATTGCACTCCAGCCTGGGTAATGAGAGTGAAATTCCATCTCAAAAAACAAACAAAAAAAGGAATAGGGACACTTCTGTGGTTATCGGTTATTTTAGCCAAGATGCATATTCTAAATCTAATCATAATGAGATGTGGCACAAACCCGAATTTTATAAAACACCTGGCCTGTATTCCTCAAAAATGCCGATATTATAAAAGGCAAACTGTGGGTGAGGAACTGTTCCAGATTAAAGGGACCGAAGAGATGTCGTAAAAACCTGCAATAGCAACACATGATCCTGGGCTGGATACTACATTTGAAAGTGTTGCTTTAACTTTTTTGGCTACAACTGTGGCAACCAATGACATTTGAATGTGAGCTGTGGATAAGATAACTGAATTGTACAGTGCTGAATTTCCTGAGTTTGATCACTGTAGTGGGGTACAGTGAAAGAATATACTTGTTTCCATGGAATACACATGATATACACAACCTACCTCAAAATTGTCTGGAGAATGTACACACACACACCCACACACACATGATGAAGCCTAGCAAATGCAGTGAACTGTTAACAAGTTGATAGACGGCATATGGTTTTTATAAATATAATTATTGCAACTCTTCTTTAAGTTTGAAGTTCTTTGAAAGAAAAACAAATGTCAAAAAGAAACTGATGAGGAACTCCCAGAAAAACTGTGTTAGGACTATCTAAATATAAGCAATTCAAATACACATAAAAAGTTCAACATCACTCACAACCCAAGTAGTGCAAAAATGGTACTATTAAAATGAAATTCCATTAACCTACTGCAGAAAAGGATAAGATAATATCCATGTTTGGTCATGGGTCAGGGACAGGAGCCCTTGTCCCTTCTAGTAAGTGGACACTGTTTCTGAAAAACAATTTCAGACTTTAAAATGCTCTTATAAGTCCAGGTATGGTGGCTCACACCTGCCATCCAGATGCTTATAAGGAGGTCAAGGTAGGAGGATCATTTGAAGCCAGGAATTGGAGACCAGCCTGGGCAATAGAGCAAGACGCCATCCCTTAAAAAAAAAAAATTTTTTTTGTTTTTGTTTTTAAGGGCCAGTGCAATGGCTCATGCCTGTAATCCCAGCACTTTGGGAGGCTGAGGCAGGCAGATCACTTGAGCCCAGGAGATTGAGACCAACTTGGGCAATATGGCAAAACCCCATCTCTACAAACAAAATTAAAAAAAAAAATTAGCCAGATGTGAGGGCAAGCACCTTTAGTCCCAGCTATTGAAGAGCCTGAAGTGGGAGGATCACTTGAGCCCAGGAGTTTGAGGCTGCAGTGATCCATGATGTCACTGCATTCCAGCCTGGGTGACAGAGTGAGAATCTGTCTCATGAATAAATAAATAAATACTCTTCTTCTTCTTTTTGAGACAGGGTCTCACTCTGTCGCCCAGGCTGGAGTGCAGTGGTGCAGTCATGGCTCACTGCAGCTTTGACTACCTGTGCTCAAGCAATTCTCCCACCTCAGCCTCTGGAGGAGCTGTGACTACAGGCGCACAGCACCAAAAAAATGCTCTTATACTTTGACCGCACAATGGAATTCTTAAAAATGTAACCTAAAGAAAAAACTCAGAGATAGAGATAGAGGTTTTATATAAGAATAGTCTCTATGATGTCATTTATCATGGAGAAAAACAGCATTATCTAAATGACCCAAAATAGCATAATGGTTAAATAGATGATAGTATACTTACACATGAAAAAAGCCAGTTTTTCATACAGACCCTTACCAAGAAGAAAATATAGGGAAAAATTGTTCTTCTATTTAGCAATGAAATAGAGGGAAAATGCTTTAGAATAAGGTTAAGAATTCACATAATACTCTATTGAGATAACTCAAAGAAATATTTTAACAAATTGAAAGATACAGGCTCATATCTGTAATCCCAGCACTTTGGAAGGTGAGGTGGGAAGGATCACTTGAGGCCAGGAGTTTGAGACCAGCCTGGCCAAGATGATGAAACCCTGTCTCTACTAAAAATACAAAAATTAGCTGGGTGTGCTGGCACATGCTCATAATCCCAGCTACTCGGGAGGCTGAGGCAGGAGAATTGCTTGGACCTGGGAGGCAGAAGTTGCAGTGAGCTGAGATTGCGCCATTGCATTTCAGCCTGGGTGACAGAGCAAGATTCTGCCTCCAGAAAAACAAACAAAAAACATCTAAAAATTGTAAACTTTTCAAGTCTTCTAAATTAATATATAAATTCAACACAACCTCAATCACTAACAAGGTAATTCTAATTCACATAAACAACCACATATAAATTAATTCATACAGAAAACTTGCCTTGGAAAATAATCAAGAAGGGAAAACTAGTCCCACTAGATGTCAACATGTATAAAAGGTACAGTGATAAAATTTGGTATTGGTAAAGAATAGATAGATCAATCATTGGAACAGAATAAAGTCTATATCTAGACCCAAGGACATATGGCCATTTAATCTGTGATAAAGTTAATGTGCTAATCGTTAAGCTATTGTCCCCCCTGCTTCTGAAGTATGCCTCTATACTCAATTTGTGACTTGGCTGAGACTCAAAATCACATTTCTACTTTGGCAGGTGACTCTCTGTAGACAGACCCACAGGGGGCGCAAGAGGGAGCGTGGAGGACCAGATGAAGGAAAAGATTCTTTTTTACTCTCTCTTTTGGGAAAAGAGGGAAGAACTTCCTGCTCTTTCCAGTTTACTTCCTGTCTTGTCCACTTAGCCTCTCAGTGTTCTATATCCTACGTTCTCCACACTTTCAGAACCAGGCTTATTGTTCAGGATCTCAGTTCCAGAATGCCCTTCTCAAACACCAAAATGAATTCCAAAGAGACCAAAGACTAAAATATAAAAAATAAAATACTATGGGTTATAGATGAGCGGGAGAGGTGAGGAGGAATCTGGGAAAATGGCAGTTTTTTCTGTGACATCCATGATGCATCCCAACCCAGCTGCAGCCCAGTTGCTCTGTTCTCCTAAGCTAGGGAGCTGCTGAGGCTGAAAGGTGTGGGCAGTGCCAGGGGCTTGGGTGGGAGCATACAAGCCTGGAGTGGAACCGGAATTTTCACCTCCGTGCCAGAGATCCTGGAAACAAGCCTCAAAGAGTCTTGGGGCAAGAAAAAGGAGGACTTCTGTGGTATCCAGGAGTCAGGTTGAACAGGCCACGGGCTACAAAGGGGCAGGGCTGTGGCTCCCACGTCAGTGTTGTCAAAAGAGCTGGACGACCAAGAGGAGTCTCTCTGGCCTCAAGGAGGAGCTGAGTTCTCTCTGTTCCCCAGCAGGGGACATCCCAGGTGTTATCAGCCTTTGCAATTTGGGGCCTATTAAGGGATTGATAACTGGCCAGTGGCTGACACTCCTATCCCCATGGGCAGACTATGGTGTCCTCCCTCGCTCAGGACGGCGGCTCCCTAAAGACCTTTAGCAGCTGGGAACCCAGCAGCCAGACACAAGAGCAAGCAGAACCAAAGAAACATGTCTCCTAGTGTAACTGAACTGCTGGAGGAACCAGAACACTCCAGGAGCACTCAAGGAGCTCTAAGTTCAGTACAAAAAAAGGTTTCTCTGATAAGGCAGCCAGTTGAACACTTGCATGTAGTGAAGTTAGCTAAGAAGAGAAGATGCTATGCGGTGTAGTTCACCGGGAATGCAAGGGCAGACGAGGACTTCCTCTGGGCGGTGGGGTTGCAGATAAGAAAGGCTTAAAAGTGTTGAGAGAAGGAAATGCGGGGATTTGAATCCAACTCTAACTCCAAAGCCCATGCTGGCAGCACTTTGCTAGGATCTGGTAGGGCCCAGAGACAAATAAGAATGGAGCTTGCTCTCCTGGTATTTTAGAACAGACAGACAGAGCATGCAGGTGAAATCAGTTTTCCCATTCTTCCCCAGAGGGGCTTTCACTGCTCAACACAGCTCAGTTCCTTCGTCACAAAACAAACCCTCAGGTGGACTCTGGCTGGCACAGGCATAGCTCAGTCCTATTCTTAAAAATCAACAGCATTTCGGTAATTCCTACAGCAGCTTCGTGGAAGCACCGAAACTCTTCTCTACACACACCCTGTGTCCCTCAGCTCTGGCTGAAAGAAAACAGGAGAGATTTGAGACCCTGGGGCCTTGGCCAAAAGCCTATGTGTGACAACAGTTCATCTGCAGCCTCCCTGACTTTCTCCATACCTACCTCATAAGGACTTAACTCACTGTCTCAGAGTAAGAGCCTAAAAAGAGAATTTGAGGTGTTGCCTCTTTCTAACCCGTCGTCTGAGCTACATACTTATCCAGATAATAAAACTCAGTGACAACTTCTTGCCATTATGGCTTTGAAAGCTTCTACGATGTCCCAGACAAGGACTCCTTTTCTCCCCTGGGTACAACAATGTTTTTACCCAATGACATACGCTGCAAGAAAATTCTGACTTTCTGATTTCAGGCAAAGATATACTTGCCAAATTATTGCGTAACATGGCAAGTCTGAGTCAGAGAATATCAAATGAAACAAATAGGAATTATTTGCAAGAATCCAAAACATAGGCTGCATCCCAAGCCCACTGCCATGGCTGCCTACAAGCTGGTGCTGATCTGGCATGGTGAGAGCACGTGGAATGTGGAGAACCGCTTCAGCAGCTGGCACAATGCCAACCTAATCCCGGTAGGCCATGAGGAAGGGAAGTGCGGTGGGCAGGCTCTGTGAGATGCCGGCTATGAGTTTGACATTTGCTTCCCCTCGGTGTGGAAGAGAGCAGTCGGACCCTCTGGACAGTGCTAGATGCCATTGGCCAGATGTGGCTACCAGTAGTGAGGACATGGCGCCTCAAGGAGTGGCATTTTGGGGGTCTGACTAGCCTCAATAAGGCAGAAACTTCTGCAAAGCATGCTGAAGCCCAGGTAAAGATCTGGAGGCCCTCTGTTCTCATGGTGGTTGACACAGTCCCACTTGTGGTCATCAGAAAATAAGCCATTCCTTACACCAAGATGGGATAGCTCTGAGGGGTAGGAGTGCCTCCTACTGTGTGTTTTAGAATCCTTCCCCTGCCTTGTTTCATGGCAGTGAAATGCCTCTTCATCCTATTGAACTGTGTCTTTCCCTGACTGATTTTTGGATCATGCTCTCGTTGCTTGGTCCTCCACAAGAGCCCAGTGTTCATTTGAGCATACTTGTACTAAATCCTTTTTCCAGATCAGCAGAATAAAGGAGTGATGGCTGGCTGCAATGGCCATATTTCTTAGCTTGGGCTGATTATAGGCTTAAACAACAGACACTTCTCACAGTTCTGGAGGCCTGGGAAGTCAAATCAAGGTGTCAGCTGTTTCCGTTTCTGGTGAGGGCTCTCTTCCTGGCTTGTAGATTTTGAGCTTCTTGCTGCATGCCTTCCCTAGGTGTGGAGGTGTGGGAGGAGAGAGAGAATGACCTTGATCAGAGAAAAAGAACGTGATCAGTTCATTCTTTGCCCTTGAGTCTCACTCAGGTTCTGACGAAGTGGACAACATAATTGTAATTTGGATTATGGGTAGAATTTTCTTATGTGCATCTGAAATAATAAATTATGTATTTGTATGTAGACTTGGATTCTTTGACTGTTTCCAGACAACAAGAATGTCTTTCACCTTTTGTGACATGTTCCCGAAAAGTATGACAATAAAATCTTCACTTTTATATCTCTTGGGGAAGATGAGATGCTTTTATAATTGTTATCACAATTCTCTGTCCTAGGAAACCGGCTCTCTAAGATTTCACTGTGTGTTGTGCTGCAGCCAGATGGCCCATGGCCTTAGCAATAAGTCAGTATGCAGCTTTCATCCCCCTTCTGCAAGCTAAGGACCGACAGCTATGACATACATTTGCACATTCATGTTTCAACTCAGGCCCAAAAGCATCACTGCAGAATTCACACATTATTAATTTTGTAAAGTCTAAACACATAACAAATTCCCATGAGAGAAATAGCGCAGGTACCAGTGAAAAGACACAGGCTGCCATCACACAGACAGAGAGGCATGACCAACTCTCCGTAGCTGAAGCAGTCAGAATTCTCAGAAAACCTGAGTACAACGAACAACTGCCTTTCCTCATAACTCTGTCAGCCCTTTGAGGGACAAACTGCCTCTTTGCAGTTGAGCAGTGCACCCAAGGACAAAGAGAGACCATCTGCAGGTTTTGTTTTTATACACCCTGCTTTTACCTTTTTCTGAGGAGATGATCTGGGCAATCCTTGTCTTCTCCATACACAATTATCAGCTGTAGTCTAACTAGATGTCTGAGTTGCTCTCCTCCTCAGAATGTTGCTGTTGCAATAGCATAAAAAACACTTTGGAGCAGAATCAAGTTCCCCGCTACTGAAACACTTGCATTCCTCCACTTCAGCAACCTCACAAACAGTCTTTCTTCAAAGTGTACATTATGGCTCGACTGAATCTTCTGATAGAAAATCCTGTCACAAGAGACAGCTGGGACTGAGGCTTTAATTAACCCCATTTCACCAAACTCAGTGGGCCAGGGTGATACAGGAACTACCAAGTGGTGGTTTTTGCTTGGACCATACAACTATCATCTGCATGAACCACCCTCATATTTTTTTTATGACTGTGACAGTTAACCTGAACAGTACAACTCCAGCAAAAACCCTGCAACACTGGGCCAGACAGCCACAGGCCCACATAATACACATGGTGGTACAAATTAACACCATCCATTTGAAAATACTGAGGACTGGGAAGAGGTTGACTCATCCCACAGGTGTTGAATGTCTGTAGTTACGGTCCACTGGCCTTACTAAGAGCTCCTATTTTATCTAGATTTACAATCCAGACTTAGTTTTAAAATCCCTAACCCTAAAGTACCTCCTAGATCTCTCCCAATTCCTCACCTCTAAGGGAACACAAAGTTCCCACCAAAAGTTTCCAGTGACTTCACCTTCCTGGATTGTAACAGAGATACTTGGGGCCAACCTCTGTTTCTGTTGGATGATCACAGGTTTTAATGACCAAGTGACAGGCCCTGGAAAGTGCCGCGCCCTCCAAAATTCTTCTGTGGGTTGACCACACCTGAGGATTTGACCTGTGGGGCAGGCAGACACTGTGTTGCAACTGGAGGTGTGAGATAAGAGCCCAGGCCTGTTTGCAGCCTGCTGCTTTTTATCAGAGCCGTTGACACTCCTTGCTTGTGTGTTCTGTTTTTAACCATTCTGAACTGAATGAAATTTTCAAAGTTTTTAGTAGCCACCGTCATCCTTGTTTAAATTAGTTTAAGGAAGTAGCTTTACAGTTTTAGAGGATGTTTTTTAACTCAGAGGAGGTCATGCGCTTTAAAAAAAAACAAACAGGTTTTCAGATACATAATGAGAAAGTCACTTTATTTTCTGGCTAAAATTTTCAGACAGTTTAAAGGAAAACTTTGAATTCTGTGGGTGAGTTTCATTGAAAAATGAGGCTTGGGAGGTTATCCGGTCCCCAAGGTCTTTTGTTTTGTTTGTTGTTTGCTTCTACATAGAGATTAGTCATAGGAAGAAGCTTAATTTTTTAAACAATTTATCTTGCTAAAATTTCCAAAGTTGGTGAAAAATTTTTTATTCATAGTCTTGTTACGTTGACATCTGGGGCCAAAGTAGACAGTCCAAGGCATGTAGGCTGCACTGCTCCCCAAGGAGACTTGGGCCCCGTTTTTTCTTCCTGCTCCACCCTCCCCTATAGTGTTGTCCTCATGCAAATGATCCAATATGGCTCACCACTTTCCTTCAAACTGTCCAGCCCAAGGAGAGGGGACAGAGAGGGAATGGATAGTTTCTCCTAAGGACTTGACTTGGAAGTTGAACACATTGTTTTTGCGAACATCTCGTTACCCAGAACTGAGTCATATGGCCATACCCAGATGCAAAAGATCACACGAGATATCATATCTATCTATGAGGTCATGTGCTTAGCTAACATGTAGAGGTTTTTATTAGTGAAATGAGGAAATGAAAAATGGATATTGAAAGATTAGCGGTCTCTGCCACAATGACATTTGTTTCATGGATGATTGGTGGATCATGGCTATTGGTTAACTTGGCGATTGGGAATGCTTAGGGGAAGGTGTATGATCAGTTTTGGGGGAATTGATAACTTTGGAGGATGTATTGGTTTCTAGGGGTTTAATTAGGTTTAGGGCTGTGTGTTAGTCCATTTTGCAATGCTATAAAGGAACATCCGAGACTGGGTAGTAGTCTATTTTTAAAAAGACATTTATTTGCCTCATGGTTCTGCAGGCTGTATAAGCTTGGTACCAGTATCAGCTCAGCTTCTGGTGAGGCCTCAGGAAGTTCCCACTCATGGCAGAAGACAAAGGGGAGACAGGCATGGCCATGGCAGGAAAGGGCGTGAGAGAGAGGAGATGGAGGTGCCAGGCTCCCAGCTCTCCTGTGAACTGACACAGCAAGAACTCATTACTATGGGGATGGCACTAAGCCATTCATAAGGGATCTTCTCCCATGAGCCAAACACCTCCCACTAGGCCACACCTCCAACATTGGTAATCACATTTCAACATGAGATTTGGAAAGGACAAAACACCCAAACCATTTCAGGCTGATTAGGCCCGAGGAAGGGAAAACTGTTGAGTCTGGATTGAAAGTGATTGTATTAATATGTAGTGAGGTTGATTAAATTACATGATTATATGAGACTTTTAATAAGATATAACTCCCAGATTAATATCAAAATACAACAGAAATGGTTCAGCTATAGTAAGTTTGGTGATTTTGAGACGTGACTTTTTGCTTTGCCAAATACTAAAACTTCTGTGTAGAAATTGGCTAAGTATAACCAATTAGTTTTTTTTTCTAAATAAAAGTATCTAACTCTCCTACTTCTCCTTGTGCACTGTACTGCAGAGTCAATATTCATTCCATTTACGGCCCATTTGGTCTCCTGGAAAGCTAGCCACAAATAGCTTTCAATAGCACCTCTGGGCATATACCAAAGAAGTAAATCTGACTCTAAGTAAGATCTTGTAGCTTGCCAATATTTTCACCAGTTAGGAATTATAGGAATTCAGCCATAGAATTTGAAAATAAATTGAAGTCTCTTTTTAGCTATTTTTTGTTTTTAGTAGAGACCAAGATCCCATTCATTGCAAAACGTTTTCATAGGCATGAATGCTTGTGTTTGATCCAGGAATAATAAATGATTGACTGTTACCCAGCAGCAGGGTGGGGTGGGATTCCTGGTACTTTTTTATTTTTTAAGCAAAGGAAAAAACAACTGAGCAGACATTTGCTCTTTCAACAGTGTTTTGTGAAAATGTAGATTAAAGAGATTAGTTTTTTTTAAATTATTGCCATAATTACAAATATGATTGTGCAAAGTCAAGGGCAATGCTGTTTTAAGTCAATATAAGTTATCTGACCTAGACATTTCCATTAGGGCTATCAGCTAACAAGCCATCTTTAGTTTGCTAACTTTTTTATCTTAATGAATTCTAAATTCAAACGTTTCCTTTTTAAATATAAATATTTGCTTTTGCTAAAGGTGAGCTGAAATTTTTGAGTGTTGACTTGAGTATGTACAGAGAAGATCAGTTTCACTGCCAGTAGCTGGGAAATCCACCACTGGAATTTAAAAACAGCCAATGCATTAGACATCATTACGTTTCATCATACAAATTTCTATCATATAGATTAAAATGTAAAATTCTTTTTGAATAAAACCTTGATTCTAGGAATCACAAGAGAACAGTTTGCCTCATTTAAGAAGTGCTCTAAACTAATAGCTCTCAAACATTTCGCCCTGCAACTTAGCAAAAATGAAAAGACTAATCATACCTGATGTTGCTAAGCGTAGAAGAAAATAAGTAGAGTTATGCATTGCTTAGATCGAGATACCTTCTGAGAAATGCGTCATTAGACAATTTCATCATTGTGGGAACCTCCCAGAGTGGACTTGCACAAACCTAGACGGTATAGCCCAATATACACCTAAGCAATATGGTATGGCCTATGGCTGCCAAGCTAGAAATCTGTCCAGCATGTTACTGTACCGAACACTGTAGGCAGTTGTAACACAATGGTAAGTATTCATGTATCTAAACATAGAAAAGTTACAGTAAAAATATGGAATCATAAACTATGGACCATTGTCATATATGCAGACCATACATCATTGGCCAAAACATACACACTGACCAAAATATCATCGTGAAGTGTATGACTATACACTTATATTTGGTGCTAATGTAAACTGGGCCAATTTTTAAAATATAATGCTATAATGTTAGATAGACATACAAGACAAGCAGACTGAATAAAGAAAACTCAACCACATTCCAAAAAAAGAAAACTAAGAGCATAAAGGCCAAATAGTCCTCAGTTTATAAGTTGAATCACCATGCATTTAATATTTTTTTATTATTTGTTTATGTGTGTTTATTTATTTATTGAGATGCAGTCTCGCTCTGTCTCCCAGGCTGGAGTGCAATGGCATGATCTTGGCTCACTGCAACCTCTGCCTCCCGGGTTCAGATGATTCTCCTGCCTCAGCCTCCCAAGTAGCTGGGATTACAGACACTCGCCATCATGCCTGGCTAATTTTTTGTACTTTTGTAGAGAAAAGGTTTCACTGTGTTGGCCAGGCTGGTCTTGAACTCTCGACCTCAGGTGATCTGCCCGCCTCGGCCTCCCAAAGTGCTGGGATTACAGGCAAGAGCCTCCGTGCCTGGCCACCATGTGTTTAATATTAACTTGCTAGATTCATGAAATAAGAATACAGGCTGCTCAATTAAATTTCAATTTCCAATAAATAATACTCTTTTTAGTATAAGCATGTCTATATACTTTGGGTCATAGCTATACTTTAAAAAGTATTCATTGTTTACCCAAAATTCAGATTTTACTAAGCATCCTGTGCTTTATCTGGTGACTCTAATTTAACATAAAACAATAATGATAACAAGATAGGAAAGTTTTCTCTTAGATTGATTGTTGGTAAAATTCCTGCCCTGAATCTCCTCTTTCATGTTGTCCTTTACTCAGGCTATGATTTTCCAACTTTTGTCCTAGAAATTCCCTGGATAATTCTTGTTATTTTATCCTTATTCTTAGATCTGTTTTCCAATGTCCTCTAGTACCTCACATTCATTTTCTTTTTCTTTCTTTTTTTGTCATAAGTCTTTTCACTTTCAAGTTGCAATTAATAGTTCCAGGTACATTCAAGAGGCAATCCTCTTACCCCTCTCAAAACTAGGTACTACTCAATTTTCCTGGAGAAGGGTAAGAAGAAGCCAAATCCAGAACCGAGAGTACAAATAATGAACAGGCTTAATCTTTGGAGGGTCTCAACTGCAAAGAAGCAATTGTTTCACTACTATTGTTGCTTTTACAGGTGAGCAGACAAGCTGGAACAGATAGGCAAGGAAAAGATTGTTTCAAGTACGTGAAATGTAATTGGAGTCTGATTTGTACAAATTCCATTTACCTTGGTTTAGAACTACCCCTCTCTACCACCACTTAGATCTTTTGAAGTGTAAATGGCTAGTTACATTTAAAAAATATAATCAAATTAAAAAACTATACAGGAATTTAGACACTGACTTGAGAGTTATACTACAGTTAAAAACATTGTGAAATGTTTTGGGGCAGAAGAATGGTATTGTGGTTATGTTTTTAATAAGAGCCTCTATCTTTTAGATACATCCTGAAATATTTGCAAATTAAATGATACTCCTGGAATTAGCTTTATAAGGTAGGGGATGGAGTGGATGGAAGTATAAATAAAGTGAGTTTGTTGAAGTGGGAGGATGGGTACCTGGGAGCCCATTATACTACTGTCTGTGTTTTTATGTGTCTTTGAAATTTTCCATAATAAGAATTTTTAAAATAAAAATGATTATATACATATGATGGAATGTTATTCAGCCTTGAAAGGTAGAAAATTTCTGACATGTGCTACAACATGGATGAACCCTGAAGACTTTATGCTAAGTGAAATAAGCCAGTCACAAAACAGCAAATACTGAATGATTCCACTTACACGAGGTATCTAGGGTTTTCACTCATAGAGCTGAAAAATGAATGGTGGTTACCAGGGGCTGGGGGAGGGGGAATGGGGAATTATTACAGTATTTGGTTGGCGCAGAGTTTAGCTTTGGGGAGATGAAAAAGTTCAGGAGCTAAGTAGTGGTGACGACTGCACAACAACGTGAATTACTTCATTCCACTGAGCTGTGCACTCCAAGACGGCTCAGATGGTAACGCTGCCTTCTGCATATTTACCACTGTGAGAACAGATATCAGTTTCATTTTATAAATAAAAATTACTATTATGGATACCACAAATAAAAGTGAAAAATAGCAATAAAATCTGAATATAGATGATTAGAAACTTTTATTCTTAAAGAAAAAGTACATATTATTTTCAAAAATTAAAAAAAAAAAGTCTATTCTCTTAGTCATCCCTGATGGAAGTTTTAAGTTTTCCTTTTTTTTTTTTTGAGACATATTCTTACTCTATCACCCAGGCTGAAAGTACTAGCATGATTATGGCTCACTGCAGCCTTCACTTTGTGGGCTCAAGTGATCCTCCCACCTTAGCCTCCCGAGTAGATAGGACTACAAGTGTGCACCACCACACCCAGCTGATCTTTTTTTTTTTTTAAATGATAGAAACGAGATCTTCCTATGTTGCCCATGCTTATCTTGAACTCCTAGCCTCAAGCAATCCTCCTGCCTTGGCCTCCCAAAGTGCTTGGATTCCAGGCATGAGCCACTGCACTCCATCTTTAAGTTTCCTTTTAAACATATCTTATCTTTGAATTTACATAATGAAAATGCAAAAATGAATAAATATTATCGTTGAAAATTCAGCAAGCACTACCATGAGACAACTTTTATTTGAACAGTTCAAGTGTGACAATTTCTGTAAGCCTACATGTCCTCCTCTCCCTAAGAACCAAATCACAAAAGCGGGGCTGTGATTTCAGACAGGACCCCCGCCACAGCACATACTAGCTGGTTTTCTACACTCATCTGGCATCCTAGGGACCACTGCATGCAATTCAAGCCCCTTTGGCCAAAACCCAGAAGCTTTCCCACAGAAAACAAAAACGGAAAGTGCATAAATTGACACAGCAGCCACCCTTTAGCAATTCTAAGAAAATCTAGGCACAAAGTGCCGTAGGTGGGTTCAGAAAGATAAGACGTCATGTTGGCATTCACTGTTTTTCCTTTTCTATTGCCTTGAAAAATAACTGGCAATACTCAGTTTCTTCTAAAATGTCAAACCCTATGGAAGTAATCTAATTCTTGCACTGTTCCCCATGTAGCCACCCACTGCATACATCTCTAACCTAAAGCAAGCACCATGGACTAAGGACTGAGGATTCTATTCTGACCTGGGCCTCCTAGGGTACCAACCTTCCAGGGAACTCAACCTTATATAGTGACCTGGCCATACTGAGAGCTAACCCCTTTTGCATTTATATATCTAAGGCAAATTGTCTGGTCAATGAGCTACACACAGCAGTAAACGTAGCAGGCAAGACCCTGACTCCATGGGGCTGTAGCCAAGAGGAGAAGGTGGACACTGAAGAGGTAATTAACTGTCAGTGTGACGAGTCCCATAAAGGAGTCTATAGATCACTTTAGAAGCTTAGCATAGGCTATGTATCCTAGCCTGGGGCGGCAGGGTCAGGGAAAGTTTCTCTGACAAAAAGCAGGATGAGGGGATCAAAATTACAGCTCATCATGGAGAGGAACCTTCCAGTGAAATAGTCTGACTCAGAAAGGTGTCCAGAAAAAAGGCAGAGCACATGTCGGGGATGCTGGGGAGGATGTTCCTTGCCCTAGGTGGGTTGGAAGGACGTAGAGGAGTAAAGTCATCAAGAGCACAGGCTCAGGGAACAAACAGCCCTCAGGTCCCTTTCACCTTTGTCACTTAGTAGCCATGGAAACAGACAAGTTGCTAGACCTCAACATTATGCACAGTTTTAAACATGTGCAAAAATAAAATAATTTGACTAACAACCATGTCCTATTCATCACTCAGCCTCAGCAATGACCAACTCATAGCCAATCTTCTTCCATTCATAACCTTATCCAACTTCAACTCCATCACTATTTTGAGGCAAATGGCAGACACTGCATTTATAACCATAAATATTTTATTATGTCCATTAAAATGTATTTCTATAAGATAATGACATCTTTTAACACATTGCACAATAATATTGCCACGTGTAAAATGTCAGTAGTGTCTTATTACCATCAAATATCTAGTCATTTCTAAATCTGAAAATTCTAATTGCTTCATAATGTCCTAATTTTTTTCTCTCTCTCTTAATGGTTTGTTTGAATAAAAATCTAAATAAGGATTTTGTGTTTTGCCTCTTTAAGCCTTAATTTCCTCCTGTAACTGAAACCCCCTTACCACCCTTACCATACCCTTAATTTCAGAAGGGCAAGGCAGTAAAGGCCGTAACTGGAGAACAGGGTCTGAGGATTAGCCAGGTAGTCACTTGCAAGAAGTTCAAGGATTCTTTCCTTGGGTTCAAGTTGCCTGTTGCAATGTCCATAGCATCCACCATAGAGGAAGAATTAGGGATGGGTCCTGTGCCCTATTCAGGTTGCCCTCCTGTTCCTCAAAGGTCATGGCAACGCTTGTTCTCAACCCTGGCTGCTGCCTAAGCAATCGCCCCTCTTTCAGCCACTCTTTCAGTCTAGAGCCTCTTGACTCTAGACTTCTTCTCCCTTCACCACCAAGCTCCAAACCTTAAGCCTTGGGAGCTCTTTAAACCTGCCCCAGCTCACCTTTTCCCACTGGGGCCTTCTCCTCCCTTGGCTGCAGCCCCATGGAGACTACAGTCCGTGGTGGCCAGTCATTGGGTTCCATCTTGTTTTCTCCTGAATGGAGCCAGAGATTATTTCAAATAGGTGAACATGAAGGAGGAGATGGAAGAAACAACCCAAACCTCAAGCACCCAGAGACATTCAGACTTTTAGCACAGCCCCAGTGATCGCCTCGTAGTACATCACTTAGATTTATGTTACTATGCCCCAGCATCTCTGTCTCCCTCTGTGCTTTGAGTTGTTACAGAAAGCAAACTTGTGTTATCCCAGCTTGCTGTGAATCTCACTCATTCCAAAAGCAGGACTTGGTGTGCACCAGCCACATAACAATGAATTAATTAACTCCAACCACACAGGTAGAAAAATGGTGAATGAAATGAGTAAAAGGCATCAATCCTGACAGTGGTGAATTTTCACTACATATAACGTTAAAACAAGTATTATTATCAGGTGATCGCTGAGGTTACTCCCATCTAACTACCAAGCCCTAAGGCACGAAGGAGTCAGGACTGGGCTCACGTCGTGGATGGGAAGACCCATCTCCTAGGGGACCCTGGACACGATGCCCAAAGGAGCTGTGAACTTTGCTCCCCCTTCAGGTTCCTTCCTGGACTAACTGTGCTCCTCAGGAAATAGGACACCCTGGAAACTTGGAGTCTACACTTCACATTCCAAACTTTGAACTGCGTCTGTGATCAGCCCCTTGGCTGGCATAACCACGGAATCTTTTCACCAACCCCAAGAGGGAGACAGGGTAGGATTCCTGTCCAGATTTTGCAGGTGAGAAATCTGAGACCTAGAAAAAGAATGGCATTCCCTCTGCTCGAAGCTGGAGGGAAGGCAAACCAGGACCACAGGCCCAAATCCCAGGCTACATCTAGTTCTATTTTCCTGTTTCTTTTTCATTGTCTTCAATCCAAATGCTAGATTTGTTTCAGAATACTAAATAACACATGCCCATGATAGAAAGATTAGACAAAGCAATTTCAGAAAGAATTCTATCCCCTATGGTTAATAGCGCTAAACATTTTGAAGTCATTTCCCTCTGTCTGGTCATTTTTATACATGCATATTTTTATGTAATTAAGATCATATTGTACGTGCACATATGCATATAATTTACTTAATTTTATTTCATAACTATACCTACCATGTTCCAAAAAACTTCTTGACATCATTTTAATGTGTGAATAATTTTCCATTTTATGAACATGCCACCAAAAATTTTTTTTGAGATGGAGTCTTGCTCTGTTGCCCAGGCTGGAGTACAGTGGTACAATCTTGGCTCACTGCAACCTCTGCCTCCTGTGTTCAAGCGATTCTCCTGCCTCACCCTCCCAAGTAGCTGAGATTACAGGTGCCTGCCACCATGCATGGCTAATTTCTTGTATTTTTTAGTAAAGACGGGGTTTTGCCAGGTTGGCCAGGCTGGTCTCGAACTCCTGACCTCAGGTAATTCACCTGCCTCAGCCTCCAAAGGGCTGAGATTACAGATGTGAGCCACTGTGTCCATCCTATGCCATAATGATAGAATATACCATTTATTGGTGGTGACTTTGCTTCCAATGTTTGTTTTACAAGTAATGATGAGATGAAAATCTTTATTGAGAAAATGATCCAGTTCTTTGGTTATTTCCTTAGGACTGAATTCTAGAAAGAGACTGTTGGCTCAACAGGTATCTGCACCCCCCCCAACGCTTTTACTGGTAGATCATCAAGGAAAGCTCTGTCATGTTGATACAACTGTCACTCAGAAACAAAGTAACTTCTAAATAAGCTAAGTAAATTCAATTGAAAATAATATTCTTTAACTTTTCAGAACATATTTCCTGTATTTTGAAATGTATTGGTCTAATGTCTGATAGTTTCAGTAGATGTAGAATTTAGTAAATATTCCAGACAAAATGTAGTGAAAATATGAGCAGATCATGCTAAATTTTTTGGTGCCATTAGAATAAGTTAAATGGCTTCTATTGTATCTCAGTTGCCCAGACAGCAGAGGTCCACAAGAATGGGTCTCATAGCAACGTCGCCAGCCCTAAGCCATCCTTCTGAAGTTCAGACTTGAATAACCACCTGCCTATCAGACATCTGTACTTGGATGTGTCATAGAATCCTCAAATTTAATATTAATCTAAAAGATTTACTCTTAGTCTCCTCTTTTAATATATTCCTTCCCAGTTTTTCCCATGTAAGTAAATAAAGGCATCACCATTTACCTGGTTCTCAGGACAATACTCTGGAGCATTCTGCATTCCCTCATCTTCTACATCCAATGCATCAGGTAGTCCTTTAAAATACATCCAAATTGAACTCATTTGGTGGGTGCACCTGCTTCCCTGAGGCCAGACATCCCATTTCATGGCATGTCCCTCCTTAGCTCAAAACCCTTCAATGATGTCCCATCATACTTGAGAATGAAATCCAAATTCCCATATAATCTGCATTCTGTCCACCTCTTGAAATTATCTCCCAGCCGCTCACCCCACCTTCCCTATCCTCCAGCCACACTGATGTCACTGCTGATTCTCAAATAGCCAAGCTCCTTTCTGCCACCAGACTTGGAATGTGCTTCCTCCAATCTGTCACACTGTGGCGATCCTTCACGTTGCCCAAGTCTCTGCATGAGGGTGCCTTCTCATGTTCCCAAGATTGACATCCTCTCATTGCTTCCCAGTTCCTACTGCTCTAGTGTTCCCCATTTCACTCATTAACCTCTGAAAATCTATTTATTTATTTGTTTATTGACTAACTCCCCATTAGCATGTTCACTCCATGGGGGAAGGGGCTCCATCTGTTGTGTTTGTAGCTAACACACAGTGCCCAGCAGAGCTCAGTTCAGTGCTTAACACATAATCACACCCAATAAATATTTTGTGAATAAATGAATGAGGTAGGAAGCCTTCACTATGAGGAATGTGCATTACATTCACTTTGGTTTATCACAGAGAAGGACAATGAAAAGGTCATTCTCTGCCATTATGGGGAAGTAAACTATAAAGGTCTTGTAAAGCATAAGCCTGTAGACAAAGGGAAATTATTACCATTACATTAATGTGGCATCATGCTAGACGCTCTGTGCTCTGTATAGACAGGACCCAGTGCCTGCTCACAAGGATAAAGACATCAGCCAATTAAGATGCTCACAGAGGCTTTTACCAAGAGAAATAGTTTGTTGGAGGTACACTAAATTTCTGAGAATATTAGAGGATTATTTAAAGAGAGCATTTAGAAAGGTCATCATTGTCACTTTGAGAATAGAACTTTGAAGATTAGTTTTGTTTTTAAATGCAAATAGAAAATTCATGTCTATGAAAAAGTAGCTCTATGTGTCGAAAGTGAATACTTAGTCAATAAAGTTTAAGTCACTGTAAGCAAGCGGACCATATTACTGGTTTCTCTGACTTGCACCATGAAATTATCTAGCTGCTATAAGCACATAAGAATCATATTAGTCGCCACTTGAATAAACTACAAATCCTGGAAGGTCAATTCAGACAACGAGGTGTCATCTAGTCCATATTACCAGATGGTTACCAGACTTCCAGATCTCACAGCTAGTGTAAATTTTAAAGGAATTATATGGGATTGCTAAGATTTTACCTTGTCAAACTAGGATGGTAAACAATAGCTAATACCACCTACTCCCAAAAAAAGGCATTATAACACTTCCTGAAATAGAACATAATCTTGTAATAAAGAAAACTGCAAATTTTTTTTTTTTTTAATGTACCACATCGTCTTTTTTCTCTCATTTGGAAAATGAGACCTGGAATTTTTTTTTTTTTTTGAGATAGGATCTTGCTCTGTTGCCCAGGCTGGAGTGCAGTGGCATGATCACAGCTCACTGCAGCCTTGACCTCCTGAGCGCAAGTGACTCTCCTGCCTCTGCCTTCTGAGTAGCTGGGACCACAAGTGTGCACCATCACGCCCGGATCATTTTTAAATTCTTTGTGGAGACAGGGTCTCCCTATGTTGCCCAGACCGATAACTCCTGGGCTCAAGAGATCCTCCCACCCCAGCCTCCCAAGTGCTAGAATTATAGGCATGAGCCACTGTGCCTGGCTGAGACCTGGAAAATTTTATAGACAGGTAGGTACCAATATGTAGGATGGTATATGGGAACTGCTGCTCAGTTATGACTCCTTTTGTATCCTTTGATTAAATATTCCCACCACTGGAGAGGTGCTATCAAAAAGCTACCTTCATCCAGTTCTGGTGAATAGAAGGTTTCTCTTTAATTTAGGGTAAAGTTGGCAGCCTCCACCTTTTGGTTCTGGTTTTGGCCTAGGGCCTTCCGTGAAGAAGGCTAAATCTTTTTTATTTAGATATGTGAAAGCAGCTCACAAACCCAATCCCAACTCCCATAAATTCTTCCTAGACTGAATCCTCCAGTTCCTTCAGCCAGTTCCTAAACTGTTCACTGGCAGAATAAGGTATGTTCTAGCCTTTGAGAGGTCTGGTATAGGCATAGAGGCCGTCGCTGTGGCTCAGGCCTATAATCCCAGCACTTCGGGAGGCCATGGCAGGTGGATTACTTGAGCTCAGGAGTTTAAGACCAGCCTGGGCAACATGGCGAAACCTCGTCTCTAGAAAAATTACAAAAATTAGCTGGGCATGATGGTGCACACCTGTAGTCCCAGCTACTCAGGAGGCTGAGGTGAGAGAATTGCTTGAGCCTGGGAGGCAGAAGTTGCAGTGAGCTGAGATTTCACCACTGCATTCCGGCCTGGGTGATAGGAGTGAAACCCTGTCTTGAAAAGGAAAGATCATTGGCATTTGTGTAAAGACCCTTAAAGATTAAAAATCTGAAAACTTCTTTTACCAACTTACAGCAGTATAACAGCTTATTTATCAACCTTCTTAGCAGATGGGAAGACAGGCATTGATGAAACCACAGCCTCTTCTATTCCAAAGTTATCATCCATTATCAATAGATGCAGCAGGCTCCCCACACCTCCTGAGTCACTGGATAATGCTATGGTCTTTCACTGTAACCTCCATTACCAGCCTTTCAAGAATTCTTGCTAGTGGCCTTTGCTTTCACTAGGAACTCCCTAAAGGCAAAATTACAACACATTTTTTGTAACAATCTAATTGGCTTTTATTTAGGATTCTAGAACCAGGCAATATTTCATTCTGTGAAATAGAATGAATATTCCAGTGAGGTGGGCAGAGAAGTTTGGCTTTATGGATAAAAGAGGGCTGAAGAAAGCAGAAACAGGGAACGAAAAGCAGATTGGCCATTTCAAAGTTACTTTCCTTATAGGGTTAAAGCAGAGGGCACTTCTTATTGTGCTGATTAGGCTGACTGGAATCTCCTGTGTTTTTGGAAAACAGTCTCATTTCGAAGTCTGGTTTGGCTATGACCACAGGTGACTTTATTCTGGTTTGGTGTGGTCTGCTGGGGCCTAGTGTCAGAGGCTAGTCCAAAACAGTGGCCTCGCCTAAACTATTTAACAGAATACAATGCATTGGTATGCCGGTTAATTTGTTTTAGCTGAGTGATAGAAAACCACATCTCAATAGTGGTTTGAATAAGATTGCTTTGTTTTCATGACACCTGGAAGAAGGCAGTCCAGGACTGATAGGGGCTCCCACAGTATCAGGAACCCAGGCCCCTTTTAACTTACTGTTCCCCCATGTGTGGCTTCTACTCCCAAGGTCACTCTGTGGTCCGGTGTGACTTCTGCAGCTCCAGCCATCACATTCCCATTCTGGCCAGATGAAGGAGAAAAAACAAGGAAGAGTATTCCACCTTTACTTAAGGACATTTCCCAGAAGTTATGCACCACTTCTATTTGCCATTCCTAGCTCCAGGAGGGACTACGCTGATGAGGTTGTTTTTTCTAATAAAGAAAAAGAGGAGAACTGAGGTTAGGTGACAAGTAGCCACCTGTGCACAGGCTCAGACATAAAGTCAAATGATCACTGGTGCAGCTCTGGTGATCAGCCTGTCTGAAAAATCACTAAACTTAACACCAAATCCTAAGGACTCCATACCTAAAACCCTCTAAAATGAGATCAGTGAAAATAAGCCATGGGCAAAATTGGGACCCACAAGAATGTATCCAATAGGATCATGATCAGTCAAGCAAATGGGTTTAACTCGGGTTTCCTGGATTTGTGTTTTTGGCAGGAATTCCTTCCCAGCATTTCTCAGAAATATTATGTTTTTCCAAATGCCAATTTCTGAGAAAAAGAAGTTAAGACATGTAGGAGCCCGGTAAATGTGTTCTTGTGTGAGGGTGAAAGCTTAGCAATCAACATGTTGAACTCGATGTTACTAGTTCAAAGGACTCCACTGACAACAAATCGAAAGTGAGAGTAGAAAATACTGAGGCATCCATCTGAAAGAGAAGTTGTCAATGGAACTGGGGAGTAGAGGAGAGAAAGACCATCATCTAATGAGTCTTCCGACTGCTGTTGCCAGGGTGGAGGCAGTGGTGTGCTGGAGCTGGCTCAGGAAGAGCCAGTTGTGTGCCGCTCTTCCCAGCTCTCAGTGACATCCCTTATGTAGCTGGGCATTGACCGTTGTGGGAGCACTTATGCCTCCCCTCAGAATCTGGCAACCCCTTACATATCAGGGCTTTTTTTTTTTTTTTTCCCAGGAGAGTCAGTTTACCAGCACACACTGGCTGTAAGTGTGTGTTTGTGGCCTGGTCTGCTTCTAATGGTAAGTCATTTTTGCAAATAAAAAAAATTGGTAATTTACACACATAAGATACTTATACAAGTCCTATGAGCGGTGTCAGAAAAAAATTTTGAAAGCAAACTGAGTTTTGAAATTGGCAATTCCAATAAGTGATTTTGTGAAACTTGTTAGTGAATCTGAATGTTAGAGTGTGAGTTATTTGAACACTTCCCAACAATGATCATTGGCATTTCCAAGTGTTGAATATTCACTGTAGGCTACAGTTCTTTGTAAATACTTTAAGAGGGGAGACGCAAAAAGAAGACGTGACTGCCATTGTAGAACACTCCAACAAAAATCAGAAACTGCTCCAAACTCTGAATTAGCAAGAACAACATTGACCTCAACAGCAAAATCAAGACCAGAGTAAGCCGACCAAAATAATGAGAACAATAAAGCATCATTAAAAAAGGAAATAAGCTTCTGTAAAGCAATGTGTACCCTAATGGCTAACTTGAAGATGGTAGGGGCACACTCAACCAACGTCAATGAAAAATGAAAAAAACTGTTTTCTACATCTAGAATATTTGCCACAAAGCAAAGATCAAAACTATCAGATGGAGCAATTAAAGCTTTGTGTTTTACAAATAATAACATTTAAATAAAAATAAAAATAATAATAACATTTAAAATTAAATGTTTGTGCTATTATTCTTCCATTTTTAAGTGATTTTTATCCAGCATTTGTTTTGCAATAGTATTTCCTCCTTTTTAATGATTTCTATATCCAGTGCCTATATCAGATGCTGAGAATTTTTACATTATTGAAATAATGTTGTCACAACATATTGGTTCATAATAATAATAAACCATAAGAAAAAAAATCTGAAACTTTTAGCATCAATTTGTCACTGAAAATTATTAACTGTTTATTATTCTGGCCACTCATTATTATTTAAAAGCATGTAAATGCAATGTTACAGAAAATATGAGACAGGTGCAGTGACTCACACCTGTAATCCCAACACTTTGAGAGGCTGAAGCAGGAGGATAGCTTGAGGCCAGGAGTTCAAAACCAGCCTGGTCACATAGTAAAATCCTATCTTTACAAAAGAAGAAAACAAAATAGTCAGGACTACCCTAATGGTTAACCTGAAGATGTAAGGGGCCTACTCTATAGGCATGTGCCTATAGTCTCAGCTACTCAGGAGGCTGAGGAAAGAGGGTCACTTGAGCCCCAGAGTTCAAGGCTGCAGTGAGCTATGATCATGCCCCTCCAGCCTGGGTGACAGAGTAAGACCCTGTTTAAAAAAAAAAAAAGTATAATTTCAGGAATGTTCATGAATTCCCAGAAATTTCAATTTCTCATTCCTGAATCCTAAAGTATTAGTTGGGAATTTGGAAACATTATTCTGGAGCTTTCAAACACCTTTTAAAGCAGCAGACCCCTTTTTATGGAACAAAATCTACCTGGGAAACAGAAGATATAAAAGAGGCAAAAATGAGACTGTGGCTGAAGAAGAAGGTAGAATAAAGTCCTGTGCTGAACTTTGTGACCAATTTGTTGACTTACTTGAAGTGGGGCCCGTCACTTTTGCATCTCTAAGTCTTGGTTTTCTCATCTGTAAACTGCAATTAATATAGCCTTCTCTACTGGGCCCTGAGGCTTGTTATGGGAGACAACTGAGAGATGCTTGAGAAAGAGCTTTGTAAACTTAGGACACCTTGAAGGCCATTATGAGCCAGACAGATGTCCATGTCGCTGTTCTGACACCGCACTGACCCCAGAGGATTCACAGCCTCACTGAGGAGAGGGGACGTCCACACACTGGATGCAACCCTTGCCATAGGAGCCAGATGGGCAGGGCTGGGACTGGAGCCCTGAACTCCAGTGCCTCCTCCTGGCTGCTCTCCTGAGACCATCTCTCTGCCAGTGCTTGTCTCTTTTAAGGGCTGGGGCTACAGGGTACAAAGAAGAGCTTGAGTTTAAAGTGCAGTCATTCTGTAAGTAGCCAGGATCAGGCTGTAAAACAGAAAATTTTATCCCTCACATAAAAATTATGGATTCTAAAAAGGGGAGTATGAATTATGAGAAAGTTCAAAGTTCACTGAAATTTTACCCCTCACATAAAAATTATGGTTTCTAAAAAGGGGAATGTGAATTATGAGGAAGTTCAAAGTTCACTGAAATGGAGGCCAGAAAGTTATATTTTAGTCTGGAAGTGCCATAAAATGTAGAGGAATATGTCAGTTCCCTTCCCAGAACTTCAGCTCTCACCTCTGTAGAAGCCAGGAGGGCTTGAATGACTCCACTTTTCCACTCAGAAGATCCACAGTGTCTCATTCCCCAGATGAGCTCACACAGAAACAGAGCTCAAGTTGGTCCATCTGTTTCCTGAGTGGCCTTGCTAAGTGGAGCTCTGGTCTCCCTCAACCCAGGGAGTCCTTTTTGCAAATAACAGCTATTTGTCACAGAACAGGATAGTCAAGTTTGCTTTCTTAACCTGTGTTATCTTTACAATAAAAAAAGTTAGTTCGTGTTAAAATAGGAGGCCATTGATTTAAATCAGGCTCCTTTACTGAGCCCAGCAAACCAAACTCATATGAAGCCATCATGCTTAATGAAGCTAATTAATTCGGGAATACATTCTTGCAAATGGCTGAGTTTCAGTAAGTCACACAGCTGAACTTAATGAATTACACTAGGTCAGCTGAGTTGAATAAGGTAAAACATTTAGCTAGAACTAATTAACCAATTAAGCTGTAACCAATGAAGTTGTCTCCCTATCTTCACGTCTGTTCTCTATCTGTAAATGCTGCCAAATCATGGTGTTGGCCAGAGTTCTCGGAACCTGTTTTGGTTCTGGGGACTGCCTGGTTCCCAAACTGCTTTTTGTTTTAAATCATTGTAATTGCTCAAGTAACTGTTGAATTTAAAGTTTAGTCCAAGGATTTTTCCTTTTAACATTGTAATAAAAAGCAACACATGCTTGTTTAAATAAGGTGGAACAGGACAGAAGGATGAGAAATAAAAAGCAAGCTTCCTCCTTCCTCCAAGCCTGTCCCACAGAGGCCATCACATCCTTCCTGACTTTTGCCTAGGTTCATACACACACACATACATATGTGTAATTTAGGAGGTTTTTATTCTTAGTTTTCTTGAGGAGAAATGTTTGCTTTTTTTTTTTTAATGAGACCATTCTGTAACTTGCTGTTTTTTCTCTAGAGAAGGCAGTTTCCAAGTCAGTACATTTTTGTAATGGCTGCCTATTATTCCATTTTTTGGTGGCTGTATCATAATCTTTATGTATTTCCCAACTGATGGGTACTTGGATTTTTGGAATGTTTTCCTAATGGAAACAACACTGTAAGAACATCCTTGGACATACTCGTGTGGGTGTTTCTGTAGAGAAGGATAGGATGGCTGGGTTTGCACGTTCTCCAACACCTGGTGCAGGGCCTGACAACTGCCACGTTATCACTCTCATCCTTCACACTAAGAAGTGTAATTTCTGATTCCCATCCCTATCTCTAAAGTGGTCAGCTCATTCATCCTGCAGACCCAACAGCCTTCTTCAGCTCTAAGACCTCACCAGCTCAGAGGCCACCTTTCTTGTTTCTTGGCGGCCAGGAATAGATTTAACTGGAGGAGCTAATTCAAGGCTAAGTTTTTGTGAGCACTAATAGTTGAGCTAAGAATATTTTGTTACCATAACAACTTAGCATAAATTTAGTAGCATACAACAACACAAATGCATTATCTTACAGTTCTGGGGATCAGAGTCCAAAATAGAATTCCACTAGGCTAAAATCAAGATGTTGGCAGGGATGTGTTCCCATCTAGAGGCAACAGGGGAGAAAGCATTTCCTTGTCTTTTCCAGTCTGGTTTTTAGAAAGTGTCACGCTCCTTGGCTGGTGGCCTGCTTCTGTCTTCCGGTCTTTCTCGCATCACCCCTGATTCCTCTGCCCTCCTCCTCCACAGTGAAGAGGCATTTTTTTTACTGCATTGGGCCTGCCCAGATAAGCTGCGATAATCTTATTTAAGGTCAACTGATTGGCAACTGTGATTTATTTGCAATCTTAATTCCCCTTTGTGAACGCAACATTTTCTCAGCTTCTAGGGATTAGGACACGAACATCTTTGAGGAAACATTATTATGTGTACCACAAATAGCAAAGTCTGAAGGTGGGAACTGAGGCCTGCCCAGTAGCCCTCTAACGAGTTCGTTGTGTGTCCAATAAAGAGCCCTCTGTTGGCTGGGTGGGCAGGGTGAGGGGAGGCCAGGGAGGCCCATGAGGGGATGACATGGTGAAGTCTTCGCAAGGACAGTGACAGTGGGGATGGAGGACATGGGGTGAGCCAGTTAACTGGCACCTGAAATAGGAGGCAGCCACCCCTTGTCTCGGGCCAGGTCCCATCCCACCCAACCTGCCCAGAAGCTCCAGCAGCCACCCCAACACCCAGACTCCAGCATTTCTGGAAACTTGGCAAACCCCCACCCCCTGCAACTCCCCAGCCTTGCCTACCTCAGCCATGTGAATTAGGTATCTTCTCACACATCCTCTAGACAAGCCAGGATGAAATTCTCTTCTCTGTACAGCCAAGGAAACAGGCCCAGCAAGTGGGTGGCAGGGCTATGGCTGTGCCTGCATGTCAGAAGGACAAGGACAGAGGGACCCTGTATGAGCCACCACAGGCCTGGCTTCCTAAGTGGAGTCTCTAGGCAGCTAGCAAGGCCTCAGCCTGGAAGTGGTTGCCAGGAAGCCCCCCAACCAGCTGTGGACCCTGCTGTCTCCCTCCATTGCTGGGATGGGGAAGAATTGCCTTGACAGGCTCCTCAGCCTTGCCTGCACTGGGGAGCTGGGATTAGGAGCCCTGCCCTGTCCCAGGAGGTGAAGGCTGGGTGTGGGTACAGCCAGGCCTGCCACTCAGGCTCATGAGCCCCTGGCCGCTCCCTCTACTCTCCTTAGCCCACCCAGCCTGCCCAGAAGCTCCAGCAGCCACCCCAACACCCAGACTCCAGTGTTTCTGGAAACTTGGCAAACCCCCACCCCCTGCAACTCCCCAGCCTTGCCTACCTCAGCCATGTGAATTAGGCAGGTATGTGTGTGTGTGTGTGTGTGTGTATGATCACTGTATCTGTTCTGAGAAATTCGTCTGCCCCATCTGGGTCCATGCCTGTGTTTTTGTATCTCTATCTTAGATTGGAGTTGGTTTGTTTTCTAATTTTTAAAATAACTTTTGTTCCTTTGTAAGGTTCTTGCTGTTTCTTATTCAAGAGCAAATCACTCATTTTGAGAACTTCAGATAAACATAAAGGGAAAACATTTAAAATGCACAAACAGGCCAGGCACGGTGGCTCACACCTGTAATCCCAGCACTTTGGGAAGCTGAGGCAGGCAGATCACCTGAGGTCAGGAGTTTGAGACCAGCCTGGCCAACATGGAGAAACCCCATCTCTACTAAAAATACAAAATTAGCCAGGTGGGTGGTGCATGCCTGTAATCCCAGCTACTTGTGAGGCTGAGGCAGGAGAATCACTTGAATCTGGGAGATGGAGGATGCAGTGAGCTGAGGCTGCACTACTACACTCCAGCCTGGGCAAAAAAATGAAACTCTATCTCAAATAAATAAATAAATATAAAATAAAATGCAGAAACAATCCATCCATCCAGAGACAACAGTCTGTCAACACCTTGGCATACAGCTCTCCACATCATCTTCTATGAGTCTAAGTGTGCAGCCACATTTATGGTCCTCTAATTTCCTTTTAATTTACCAACACATGATAAATGCCCTTCCAGGTGAATGAGTTTACATTTACCTCGTTGTTATGCCTGCCTAGTGTTTGATTCTGTGGCTGTGCTGGAATTTGCCAGCCCAGCCCTCTCCTGTTGGTGTTGAGGTGGTTTCTAACTTTCACTATTAAGAATATGCTGGATGGAGGCATGGGGCAGGGGGTGCACGTCTCTGTCTCCAACTGGGTCTGCTTTTTCAAGTGTCATGTCCTCAGGGAAATAGGGACCTGGCAAGGTACAAAGACCCTTTTCTATTCCCTGGAACAAGTGCTTTCCCTTAAGGTACTATTTTGGAAAACATCTTGTTTCAAGGCCTCCTAGATTCCAGAACCCAGCCTGTCCCAGCGAGAAACACCATCCTTGTTTCAGGTCCAGGAATGCGTGGAAAGAGCAGGGCAAAGGTTGGAGCGGGGAGGGACGGGGGCCTCTTTCCCTTGCCTGCTCCTGAGAGCTGGGTTCCCAGTATCTTCACTCTCACGCATCCTCTAGAGAAGCCAGGATGGGATTCTCATCTTCTCCATACAGCCAGGGGAACTGAGGCCCAGCAAGTGAGTGGCAGAGGCGGGGCTCAGATTAGCTTTTCCACATCCCAGTGGGGCTGAGACAGAACTGAGCAGGGTTCTCCCTGCCCTTTGCCCCACGCGAAGCTGATAGAAGCCCCAGGAGGTGAAGGGGAAGCAAGGCCTGTTGCTCAGAGAGGCACAGCCTGTATCTCTGCAGGTGCAAAGCCTTAGGAAGGCCTTAAGTGGGCTGGGTCAGAACTGATGTCTGTTAACCCTTAATTCCAGCCCTCCACAGAAGTTTACTCTCTAGGGGAGGCTTCCTGGACTGTCCATTAGAACTGCAGAGGGCAAAGACCTGCTTTTTCTTCAAGTTAAAGATGCAGATGGGGCCGGGTGCCGTGGCTTACACCTGTAATTCCAGCAGTTTGGGAGGCCGAGGCCAGTGGATCACTTGAGGTCAGGAGTTCAAGACCAGCCTGGTCAACATGGTGAAGCCCCATCTCTACAAAAAGTACAAAAATTAGCCAGGGGAAGTCATGTGCACCTTGAATCCCAGCTACTCAGGAGGCTGAGGTAGGAGAATCGCTTTTGCAGTGAGCTGAGATCGTGCCATTGCACTCCAGCCTAGGCGACAAAGCAAAACTCCATCTCAAAAAAAAAAAAAAAAAAAGGCCAGGCGCAGTGACTCATGCCTGTAATCCCAACACTTTGGGAGGCCAAGGTGGGAGGATCACCTGAAGTCAGAAATTCGAGACCAGCCTGGCTAACGTGGTGAAACCTCATCTCTACTAAAAATATCAAAAATTAGCTGGGTGTAGTGGTGGGCACCTGTAATCCCAGCTACTCAGGAGGCTGAGACAGGAGAATCATTTGAACCCAGGAGGAAGAGGTTGCAGTGAGATGAGATCGAGCCATTGCACTCCAGCCTGGGCAGCAAGAGTGAAACTCCTTCTGGGGGAGGGGGAAGATGCAGGTGCCTTTTGCTCAGGTGAACCTGTGGCAAATCAGATCCCCTGGCTCCTGTCCTCCTGAAGATATGAACTGGGTCCCTGAGAGTTGGCTGGGTGCAGATATCACCTATGGAGGAAAATGAAACTTAGCATTTTTCTGCAGATTTGGTATTCACCCAAAGTGCCTCGTGGGGGCTCGTTTCCCTCATCTGTAAAATGGTGGTGATGGAGTTGCTGTGTGCACTCATGAGAGGACACAGAGGAAGCACAATGTGCCTGGTGTGTCCTAAGAGTCTGATAAATGGAACCAGCAATAGGAGTAGAATGAATTTGGAAGCTGGGAGCCTCAGTGCAAGTGTGGCTCTGCCCCAGATTCCAGGGTGACCTTGCACAGCCACTTCCCTTACTGCCACCAGATCAGCATTCTCGGCTTTGCTACATGTTGGCATCAGCCTCAGTCTTGTCCCTGCAAGCCCACCCCCTGCCCTTGGGGTCACAGGAAGAGGCTTCCACTGCCCTGTTGCTGGGCCCCTCCTGCTTCCCATATAATGGGGAGAATGGCAGGAGCACCTGGGACCAACACACACCATAGCATACACACACACACTACACACATACACCTCACACATACCACGGCATACACACACACAACACACATACAGCTCACACACACAGCATACACACACTACACATGTACAGCTCACACACACACAGCATACACACACACTACACATACACCACACACAGCAAACACACTCACTACATACAGCTCACACACCACAGCATACACACACACTACATGCAGCTCACATACACAGCATACAAACACACACAGCTCACATACCACAGCATACAGACAACACAGATACAGCTCACACACACAGCAAACACACTACAAATGTACAGCTCACACACATACCACAGCATACCAACACACACACTACACATACACCACACACAGCATACAAAAACACACTCACTACATACAGCTCACACACCACAGCAAACACACACACACTACATGCAGCTCACATACACAGCATACAAAAACACACACTACACACATATAGCTCACACACACCACAGCATACAAAAACATACACACTACATACAGCTCACACACACAGCATACAAAACACACACACACACCACAGCATACAAAAACACATGCACACTCACTACACACATACACACACACTACACATACCACATACACATCATACTCAAACACACCACACAAATACAACACACACGTCTTACACATATATACCATACGCACATTAATACCACATATACACACCACATACACTCACACAAAACACACAACATACAAAAAACACACTACACACATACACCTTACACACCACACTCACACAAAAACACACCACAACATCCACTCACACCACACACACTCACTACACACATACAATTTATGCACACACCACATACATACCACATGCACATCTGATGTGAGTGTGTATGGGGGGCTGCTCACTTCCCTCCACTCAAAGCGTCCTCACCAACATCGCCATCACCCACCACGCTACAAAGCGCAGGACCTCATCTCCGCTCCCCTGACCAGCCCTCTGTGCTCTCCCGCAGTGGACCAGCTCTCTCAGGACCCCCTCCCCCTCCCACTTCCACAGGGTTGCAAGATCAAATGCAGGGTGCCCAGTTAAACTTGAATTTCAGATAGACAAAGAATTTTTAGTGTAGGCATGTCCCAAATGTTGTATGGGACATATTCATACTGACACATATTTGTTGCCTGTTCGAAATTCCAATTTAACTGGATGTCTTATCTTTTTGTCAAATCTGGCAACCCCATTCCCCCCAGTTCTCTGGTCCCCACACTCCCCACCTTCCCGTCCCTTCTCCAGTTGCTTCTCCTTGGCCCCTCTCTTTGTCAGCCCATTCTGGGGTACTGGCCTTGGCAACCCTCTTTTTTTCTAACTTCCTGCTCTTCTGGGAGCTTCTCGGATCCACCTCCATGTGGGGCTGGCCCCACCAGCGTCCTCGGAGGACCTTCCCGCCAGCTCCTGATACAGAAGCCACCCTCCCTGCAGCAATAGCATGTTGCCATGATGCATGTGTCTCCAGAGGCTGGGCCTGCCAGCCTGACTCAAGCAAGCCTGCCTCTCTACTCCCTGTGTCGGAAACATGCCGGACCAGATGCGGCCAGAAGCGTTTCCCCAGGAGCTGGCTCTTGTCCGGCCTCATTTCCTTGTGCCTGGCCAAGCTGAGCCACAGACCCCCTTCCCCCACATGAACTCGGAACCCCCATTCATGCTGCTCCCCCTGCCCACAGTACCTCCCCCAAACTCTGCTTTCTGAAGTCCCCTCTCTTCTCCAAGTTCAACTCACAAGGCCTCCTCCTCCCAGCTCCACTCCCTTCCGCCACGAGCACCTAGAGTGTGTTATCTGCAGCCTTATCTAGGAGTTCACGAGGTCCAAATGTCCAGTTGACCCCCTCGTTCCCTGGCAGGGCTGGATACACAGTCAGTGCCCAGTGTTTACTGAGTAAGTGAATGAATGCATGGGTAAGTGAGGTGGCATCTACTCCAGGAGTAGATGGATGGGTGGGCAGATGGGCAAATGAACAAATGAAGAGCGTGCCGGGCTCACCAGACAGCCTGTCTCCTGCAGAGGAAGGCCAGGCTCCCTCCCCACGCCCTCTCCACCAGCACTTGGTTTTCACATCCATGTGATTCCAGCCTGCAGACTCTCCCGACCGACCTGGTGAGCGCTGTGACCACACAGTACAAGAGCAGAGTGCTGGGCCTGGCTCCCGCTGAAGGGTGCCGGAGCTGGAGCAGAGCTGACTCTGGCTGAGGGGAGAGGGAGGCTGAGGCCCACTCTTCTCCCCTCTCAGATCCTGCTCAGCCATCTCTCCCCACATGGGTCTCCTGTGCCCAGGTTTTTCTTTGTGTCTAGACATACGAACCCACCTCTGACCAGTCTAGGCTATTCCAAGAACAGGACCCTACTGGGTTCCTGTGGAGATGTGCTGCCAGGTCCCCTTTCAAGGAAGGACTTCAGCCAAATGCAATGGCTTACATCTGTAATCCCAACATTTTGGGAGGCCAAGGTGGGAGGATCACTTGAGGCCGAAGAGTTTGAGATTAGGTTTGACAACATAGTGAAACTACATCTCTAGAAGAAAAGGGTTTTTTTTAATTAGCTAGCATGGTGGCATGCACCTATGCTTCCAGCTACTCAGGAGGCAGAGGCAGGAGACTCGACTGAGCCCTGGAATTCAAGGCTGCAGTGAGCTATGATCACACCTGCACTCCGGCCTGGGTGGCGGAGTGAAATCCCATCTCCTAAAATTAAATTAAATTAAAATAATAAAATAGAAAGGAAGGACTTCAAGGCCTGCAGAGAGCTGCCCTGCCTAAGGTTAGACCCTGGGGGAGGGAGAGGGACTCAGAAACAGAGCAAACGTGTGGGGATATTAAGGGCCTGTATCAAGGTTTGACTTTTTCCTCTACCCGATCCTGCTTCTTCCTTCTTCCCTGCTGACAAATGCTGAGGCTATGATAAAATACATTGTCTGCTAAGAAGAACCATGGCAAGGAAAACCTAGCTGCCCCCCCACCGAGTGGAAAACTGCTTGGGGCATTCTAGAGTAGCACAACAGTATATGCATACCATACACCTGTAAAACAATTCTCTAAGCACGGAATATGTGACCCTGCTCCCGTGGCTCCCTCGTGGAGAATACTTTCTGGTTTGTCTGCGATCAGTGGTAAGCAGGCACCAGCTGCCTACCTTGTTTATCTTGGGTCTATGAGAAAACACAGGACACCTGCTGTTAATAATAATCACCTGCTCAGAGAGACTAACTATGTGGGTCAGAGTCTGCTTGAGGCCCTTAGTCCGGAATGCTGTCAGCCCCTGAGGCTCTTGGCTTGGAAGGCTGAGGAGAGGGTTTTTGGCCTCTGGATAGTCCCATTCACTTTGCTGTTCTATCTGGGTGTCTGCTTCTTAATTCCTTTAGCGCCACCTGGGTGGGGGGTCTCTACGGCCAAGCTGGACTGGATACTTCCCCTTACAGGAGATGATCCCTGATAAATGTCTTGCACCCAAACTTTGCCTCAGTGTTGACTTTTAAAGAATACAGCCCACTCTTCCCTCTGTCTTCCCTCTGTCTCCAGGGCCTCCCCACATGCCAGGTCCCTTCCCTGTGCATCTGTGAAGGCCCTGTGTGGGGGACTGGCCTTCTCAGTGTCCAGGACATGGTCCCAGGAGCTCTGAGGCCTGAGTTGAGCCCCGCCCACTATGCTCTTCCCCATCCCTCTGGCGCCTTCCCGGTATACCTCTCCAACTCCAAGCCACTCTCTCTGAGAGCCCTTCCTGTGGCAGCCACATGGCAAAGGCAGCCTGTCTGGACACCCTTAGAGGCCAGAGCCCCCCTAAAGCATAATCTTGCCCCCCTCAACAGACAGCTCCTGGGAGAGCCATCTACTCAGGGCTGGATACAGACATAAGAGCCAGGAGGCTGGCGATTTTGCACCTTTCAAACCAAACTCTTTACAGCACGGCATTTATTCCATGGCCACAGGAGAATGGGTTTTCTATTAATAAAAACTGAATATTTCTTTCTTTGTGATAAAACAAGAGCTTTGTTACATGCTCTGAATGTAACAACATTTCAACTTGTCTGGAATTATCTTTCAGTTCCTGATTTTTCTGTCACTCCCGGGTAACACAAGTCACGTTCTCTAAGAATAGAAGTGACCTGTTAGAATATAGCAATACAAAACACGTTAAAAATATGTTTAAAAATCAGATTTCTGGCTTTCCTTTCAATAAAACATTGTGCTTTCTGTGGCTCTTATTTTCTCTCCAAATCAGATTTGGAAAGGCCCGTAAAAGGATATACATTTTCAGTTCTAAAGTAAATCATTTGTTCCCAGGAAGCAGCTCTTCAGAATTTTAGGGCTGATTTCAGGCAAATGGCAGGGAGCAGGCCTCGAGGCTGAGTTCTGTGCAATGTGCAAAAGGAATCAATTAGGAGAGCAAGAAAGAAGCAGTTTCCAAAAATGTCCACTTGAGGGTGCTGTGTCCTCAGGTGGCAATAGATCAGTGTCGCAGGCACACCGCCTACAATAAATTCCAGTAGTATTTCAGTTCCTGGTGTAGCTCAGCAGACCCAGCGGCCTTGCAGTCCAGCGCTGTGTCTGTTCGCTCACTCCTCAGACCTCTCCTAAGCCCCATCCTGTGGGTTGACTCCAGCTGGGCTCGGGGGTTCCAATACCAAGGATCCCACAGGCTGGAGGGCACAGAAGGTTGGGGTGGGAGAGGAGATGGGGAGTTCACAGGTTACGAAGGGGAAGGAGTGGGAGGCGGTCCTGGGAGGGATAGTAGGCCAGGGAAGGCTTGCTGAGGGGCAGGTGAGTCTGACCCATCAGCATAGCAAATCATAGGGACTCAGGCCTCACATGAAGGTCCAGAAGTCCTGGGCACTAGGCACTGGCTGGGCATGGCGACCAGGCCCCGTGAAAAGAGAAGCCTCTTGGCGAAATGTGGCCACCGTGAAGCTGCTCCCAGAGCCCTCCTGTAGATCCTGGGCCCTCGAGTCACAGCTGAAGCAGCAGAGGACACAGGTGATGGTCACAGTCACCACAAACAGTACCGCCACTACCCCAATCACTGCCGTTTCCATGGCCCGCTGAGCAACCTTAGGTCCTCTTGAAGCCTTCGCTCCCATCCAGAACAGGAGGCTCTTGGTGATGGCAGGGGCCTGGTGCTCTCCCTCTGTCTCCTAAGAAGACGCTGCTCTGAGTCCCTGGGTCGCTCCTGCTCCAGGCCATCCGGCACTGCCACGTGACCCCACTGCTCAAATCTCAGATAATCTCTATTTTCTATGCCTCAGGCCAGGTCTCCAAGAGCTGTGGTCAGCTCCATGTCAGCTTCTAGAAGAAGCACTGCCCTGGAAGACGTGAGAACAGACTCCCTAGACACAGAGGAGGTGGAGAGGAGGGGTCAGAAGACGCTGCACAGAGAGCCTAGCCAGCCCTGGCCCTCCGGTGACGCCTACGGATTTCAAGAGCAAGTTACACTCAGGCCAAAGACAAAATACTGCCCCTACTGTGGATGCGGGAGGAGCCGGGCTCCTCCCCAGGAGGGACCTTGGGCCAGTGCTTCAATAGGCCTATCTACTGCCTCCCCAGCTCCTGGCCCTGTGCTGGGGGCAGGGACACAAGGAGGGAGGAAGGCATTCACCAGCTCTGAGCAAGGCAGGGGGCACTCACAGGTCACCCCAGGCACCAGGGCCTTCAGCGGGGGCTGGAGGAGGGGGCAGGTTGTATTTGGCCTCCTTTTCTGCCTGGCGCTGGGAGCATGCAGTTTAGATAGAGTATCACATGCTTCCCCGGGAATCCCTGCCCTGCGCATGACTGTAGGGCTCCTTACCCGGAGGTCCCAGAAGAAACCTTCTTGGGTGCTGGCCTTACCTGCCCTCTTTGCTGCCCACTCAGCCCATTGCTCACACTCTTGTACTACGAAGACTTACCCTGGGCTCCCTGAGGGCCAGCCCTGGCTGCACCTAGTACTTCAGCCCCCTGGCCTGGTGGTCGCCCCAGGGACCATGGCACTCCTCCCTGGGTGCCGCAGCCTCCACGTTGTCCTGCTTGGAACTTGGCTCCGAGATGTCTGAGCAGCTGAGAGCACTTCCTGAATTCCTTCCGCCAATTGTGAGGAGGGCCCAGGACCCACTTAGCAGCTGTCCAACCCGAGTTATCCTGCCCCGCCGTGCGCGCCCCAAGCCATTTCCACCCTGCTCCCTGCCAGGAGGTCAGGGAAATAAGCTAGGCCCAGGTGACTGAGTTAGTCTGCCATGTCAGAGCCCCTTCACACCCAACACCTCTGGAGACCATCACCACTTCCAGAAAGGAGACTGGGCCATTAGCCCCACTCTGTCCATATTCTGGGAAACAGAGTAGTGAGAACAGTAACTCCAGGCAGGGACCTCACCAGACGTGATCTGATAACCTTCCCAGCAACCCTGTGTAGCGATATAGTCTCCATTTTATAGATAAAGATCCTACGGTCATAGAGGTTAAATGACCTCCCTGTAGCCCATTTTGAATTAGCCATGTTAACTGGAGTACCAGTGGCTGAGGAGGGACCAGCCTCCCTCCACTCCTAGCTCAGTGCCCTTTCCAGGTGCCATGGGACCACAGGTCATCTGATTCTGCAGTTTTACTGATCTGGGTGCAGAGTCCCAGAAAGGGCAGAGGGCCGGCCCAAGGTCACACAGCCCGGATCCTTTTCGTTTCTCCAAGGCCCAAGGGAACTTTCTTTAGGACCCACATTAGGATACCAGCACTTTGCACAGAATGGGAGAGCAACTTTTCAGAGCAAACCATGGCCTGTCATATTCTCAATCTGTCCCTTTTCGGAGATGATGGGACCATCTGGGCCCTGAGCTTCTCCTCCACATGGAGAAGGCTGTAGGCTGTGACAGGAAGCAGATTACTTGGATTATTTTTATTAACTGGGACGACCAGAAGCAGAGGGAAGGAGATGATGGGATGATCTAGGGGCCTGTGGTTTCAGGTTGAGTTACCAACATCACCTCCTTAATTGGGGTGATAGAGGGCACCAGGGGACTGTGTGTCAAGCTTGAACGTTTGTTCCTTTGACTTCTCATCAGCTGTTCTTTGCAGGTACATGCAGCTGTAGGCCGCCTGCAGAGTGCCTGAGTGGTTCCGCATTTTTTTTTTTTTTGAGATGGAGTTTTGCTCTTGTTACCCAGGCTGGAGTGCAATGGTACGATCTCGGCTCACCGCAACCTCCGCCTCCTGGGTTCAGGCAATTCTCCTGCCTCAGCCTCCTGAGTAGCTGGGATTATAGGCACGCTGCCCAGCTATTTTTTTGTATTTTTAGTAGAGATGAGGTTTCACCGTGTTGACCAGGATGGTCTCGATCTATTGACCTCGTGATCCACTAGCCTCGGCCTCCCAAAGTGCTGGGATTACAGACGAGCCACCGCGCCCAGCTGGTTCCTCATTTTTAAACTGAAATAAAGGCCGATCATTCAGCAGGTTCTCTCCTGCCCTGCATAGGCTTCCTTTCCTGTTTCTGAGCTTTAGGGGAACCTCTTCCCCTTCTTTGATTCGTCTGTGAAATCAGCATGGAGATGCTTGGAAAAGGGGCAGGGCTGGGGGAACAGAAGGAGGAGTTGTGGCAGGAATCCAGGCATGGGATGGAGAGGTCCTGGGTTACAGGGGGTGGATTTGAGGCCACTGCAGAGAAAATCAACACTGCATCACTGCCTAGGGTCCACTTTCCCCACCCAGAAACCCAGGGCGGGAGAAATCAGTGTGAATTTGCCTCCCCCTGCCTCCTCCTCCAACCCTCACAGAGACTCCACTGGGAAATAGAAAGGAAAGAGCACATTCTGTTCCGGTGAGTCACCAGGCCCCTGACTCTCTGGCTTGCTCTCCAGCCCCTCCCCACTGTCTCGCCGGCCCCACTTCCCACCTCAGCTCACAGGCACAGGCTGATGGTCTCAGAGCCAGACTTCCTTCCTCACTGTGGATACCACCAGCTTTCATAGAGCATATTCCAACGAACCTCCAGGCTTCAGCAAGGGACATCTCTGTTACCCACCCCATTGTAGAGAAGAGGAAACTGAGACCCCAGCATTCTCCTAAGGCCATCCAACACCCTGCACCCCAGCACCTAAAGAACTCCACTTGCTCCCTCCCAGCCCTCCCACCGTGCACAGGCACCAGCTGGGGCAGCATGGCTGGAGATGCAAGGCCTGGAGAATAAACCTTGATCCAGTTACCAAGGAAACTGAATTCAAGACAGCCTGTAGGTGGGGCTTCCTCCAGTTCCAGAGCTCAGCTGGCCCTGGATGTGGGCTGAAAAGATTACAGGGGCAGAGCCCTGGGGAGCCAGCCTCCTAGCCGCTCCAACCTTCCTGTCCCCAAGGCCCTGGACTGTCCCACAGAAGGCCAAAGCCCTGCTGGTGCACACAGGACCTTCTGTGGGCAGGGCTTTGTGCAAACCCCGAATCCTCCCTCAGAGCTCAGACAGAGCCCACCCAATTCTTCCCACGCCACAACCAGCCCCTAAGACCCAGACAGAAGCTGCCTGCTCCAGACACACACTTTCCATCAGAGAGGGAGGTCCCAGGGCAATGAGGTCGCAGGCCGGGCAGCTCCCTCCCTCCCGCCTGCTATGCTGCAATCAAGAGTCTCTTCACAAAAGCTTCTTAGTGGTTTTTATTTTCCTGGACTAAAGCACCGATGAATTGACTGTGCAGCCTCGTACTGCCTTCTCCAAACCAAAAGGACATTCTCAGGGCCTCTCCCAGAGGCCTCCAGCGGCCTGATGAGGAGGTCAAGATGGGTGCTTCACATCCACTTGTGTCCTGGCTTTGCCAAGACACCCTTGTCACTTCTGGGGCTCACTGGGAGTCACAGTCACAAAAGAGGCACTCTTGCTCTCCACTCCCCAAACTCTTCAGCGTAGCAGGCCCCAGTGTTCCTCCATTCTCTGCTGCCAGAGTACCGTGGGGCATAGCATGCAAATGCAGCCCAGGCAGGCCCCGGGCAATCGTTCCCCTCCTTCCCTCCAGAGATGCATCCTTCCCCATGGAAACATGGGGTCCACTTGTCCTGGGAATGGATGGCAGGCAGGGACAGCTGCTGTCCACAGGAACCCACAGCGGCAGCCTCAGCGAGCGTGGCGGGGGTGGTGGTGGTGGTGATGGAGGTGGTGAGGGGCATGGTGGGGGTGGTGATGGTGGTGGTGGAAGCCCACATGCGACACGTGAGACATGTGGCCAGGATGATGGCGATGGTGATGGCCCAGGTGGCCCCGGTGCCGGAAAAGCCAAGGCTGGGCCCAGCGGACTCGGTTTCCCCTTGCAGCTGGACGGTTCCTCTCCACATCACAGTCCTGCCGTCCATGGAAAAGGCAGGTGGCCAGAAGCAGCAGCAGCAGCAGGACCGCCACAGCAGCACCTGTGATCCATCCCGTGAGGGTCGTGCTCCCCACGAGGTCCGGCATCTGCAAACCAGACAGCCCCTACCCAGCGCTTCTCACTCCTCTCTCCCTTTCAGCAGCCTCCGCTCAGCCCTCTCTGTCACTAAACTTTGTTGTCTCCGTTGCGGGCTGGAGAGCAGCCAGGAAATGTGGGCAGTCTGTTTGGACTGCAACTGCTGTCCAAGGGCGAGGCCACGCCGCTGTGAACTCTGGGGAGGCCTGGCAGGGAGGCTGGGTGGAGACACAGGAGCTGTCAGGCTGGATCTGGTTGAGGGAGGAGCCCTGAGTCTAGAGGAAAGAAACCGTCTGGCTCAGTGACTTTTTCTCTCCGGGCTTCCGTCTCCTCTCACAGAGATTGAGGGACAGAGATGAAGCACACGGGCTTTGGAGCCACACAACTCACTAGCTCTGAGACTGTGCACAGGTTGCTTGACCTCTCCATCCTGTTTCCTCTTCTATAAACGGCTGGTAACAGTTCCTTCCCCGCACGGTGTGCTGAGGGCTAAAGGAGAGGAGATGTATAAACAGCAACGTCAGCTCCCGTCACACGTTTGCCATTGATATCATTGCAGTGGACTCCAGGACTCGGGAGACATTGTCATCTGAGGGTCTGGGGTTCCCGGTCCTGTGGCCTGTAGAGCTCTCTGGGGCTGAGTCAGGCTCTGTCAGAGCTCAGTGGGCTTGAGAAACTCAGGGAGGTGCCACAGGCAGATTTCACCATCCAGGGAGGTCCTCCATCCGGCCTGTCCTGGGAGGCAGGAGGGTCAGGGTGTCATCACAAGGCGGCTGGGAGGCAGGAAGGAGGCCACTGAGCTCAGAGAGGGCAGGCACAGGCCCGGCCTCCTGGTTCCCAGTTCAACAGTCTCAACTGGCCATAATGGCGTGCTCCTTGCTCTGTCACACCTTCCCTGCCCAGCAGTGATGAATGCCATTCCTGCCTAGTGGAGCATTTACAGAGCAGCAGGATCTGAGCAGTCACTGACTCTCCCTCCAAGCCCACCCCCTTGGCTTGAATCTGTTCTGGTCCTCCTGGGAGGCACCATCCCATCCTGCTCACGGGCCTCAGCGACAGGTGCTCCCACTCTCCCTGGGCAACCCTTTCTGCTATGGGCATGCTGGGCTGTTCTCCAAGCTCTTCCTCACATGCAGTGGGGCTCCCAAAGCCCCAGTTCTGCGTCTGGCTGTGCAGGATCCCTCCAGGCTGAGTCCTCAGCCCCTCCCCTCAGGCTCCTTGGGGTCTGTGCTCATCTCCCCGCCACCTGCCACCTGGAGGAATATCTGCAGACACCGCAAGGCTGGTTCTCTGAGCTCTGGCAACACCTCCCCCATGACATTGGGCAAACCCCTTCCCCTGACCCAGCCTGTCTCCTCTGCAGAGTTCCCAGGGCAAAAGGTGACCTCCAGGGACCCTTCCCCCTCTGACCTCAATCTGAGCTGAGCTCTCTCAGGGAGGCCTCAAACTCTTAATGAAAACCCTCACCAGATGAAAAGGCTAAACATTCCCTTCAAACAAATTGGGCTCAGGGGGCAGCAGGTCTAATGAATCCTGGCACTTCTTTGGCCCTTGGGGGAGCCACTTGAACTTTTAATGATGCTGGAGTAAGGACTCTTCCTGCAGACTCCTGGGGCCCCGGGAGCCCCGCTGCCTTCCCTAGGGAAGTTAAGGAGGGAAGTCTGCTGTGAGGAGGAGGAGGAAGTCAAACAGGATTTTCATCCTCAGAACTTCTCCAAGAAGACTCCCACCCCTGACCAGCCACTGGCGGCGGGCAGGGATGGGCCTTACAACGACGAACTTGAAGAACTTCAGTCAGCTCAAAGGGCCCTTGGAATCACCCAGACCCACCCAGCCCTCACTGACAGATGGAGAAACTGAGGCCAGAGAAGGGAAAGACTCGTTTAAGTTTCCCCAGCCTTGTGAGCTAATCTATACAGCAGGTACTCAACTGATGACCCTGCAGTGAGGGGCCATCTGGAGTGAGAGCCTGAGATCAGCCAGGACTTCCACAGAGATAGTGGGAAGATGAGGTGGAGGTGAGAATGAGCCTGGAGCGGGCAGGGGTTCAGGGCTTCCTCACACATACGCATATATACGACATCTGTTTCCTTAGGTGCAGGCTCACTCCCCATCTGGATAGTAGATCCCAAGGTGAACATTTGATTAGATGCTTTGGGCACCAGAGGGCCAGTGAAGGACACGCATTGAGACCACAGTCCTCTGCAACTTAATCCATTTATGCCTAAGTTTGCATTTTTTTTTTAATTTTTGCAATCAGACCTTGACAATGACCTTGATCAGTAGGATATAAATAACTCCCATATAATTAGCGTTCCAGTAGTGGAACACTAGGCATAAATGTTAAGAAGTGACACAGTCAGATGCAGCAGCCTGTAATCACAGCATTTTGGGAGGCTGAGGGGGGTGGATCATTGGAGCCCAGAAGTTCAAGACCAGCCTGGGCAACATGGCACAATCCTATGTCTACGAAAGTTATAAAAGATTAGCTAAGCATGGTGGCATGTGTCTGTAATCCCAGCTATTCGGGAGTCTGAGGTGGGAGGATTGTTTGAGCCTAGGAAGTTGAGGCTGCAGTGAGCCGAGATCGCACCATTGTGCTCCAGCCTGGGCAACAGAGCAAGACCTTGTCTTGAAAAGAAAGAAGAATAAGAAGGAGGAGGAGGAAGAAGAAGGAGAAGGGAGAGGAGGAGGAGGAGGAGGAGGAGGAGGAGGAGGAGGAGGAGGAGGAGGAGGAGGAACAGACAGAGACCTTCTTGGAGTCTTGACTGTATACAAGGGTTTGCAGGACTTATAACTTTAAGGACACTGTGGCTGTTTTCAGGAATCCCTGCCTCAGAAAAGCTTCTCATTGTATTTCCCCCCCCCCCCCCAGGATTGGGAACTTCCCACCCAAGGAACTCCCATTCTGGACCACATAGCTGATTGGTAAGCCTTTATTTACCAATTATTATTGGTAAACTCATATTATTTAGCACAGACTCACGCAAGGCTTGTAAATCAACACTGCTCTGTGGGAAAACTCACACACTAATAATTGTGTGTGCACATGCTCATGTAAATATGCACAGGTGAATGCAAGTTTCAGACAACTCACAAACTGATGCTTGTAGTAGCTGCAGGTGGTTCTTGGAAGTCCAGCCATAGCAACCACATTGTTTTCACTAATTGGTGGCACCACCTAGTGGTGACACTGTAAATAAATCAGTTTTGTATTCTGACCTGTCAAAAGTTACAGCATCTGATGGTTGTTTATAGACCATAATTTGAACCCATGCATTTAAATCATCCCCATTCCAAATTCCCATTGAAATAGACAAAGAAGTAAAAGAGGGAAAGTCCTATTCCCTCTTTTTACCGGAAATCAGTAAAAAAAATCACATTACTGGCCCATAAACTTCAAGGAATTTCTACAAGGTACAGTGCAAATGGAACGAGGCTGATGGATGTATTGACTAATGAAAGACATTCCTGGGAAACAGGGGAGGATAAGCCAGGAGAGTCTTCCCTAAAGCCCCGCGGTAGACAGCCAGGACTAGGAGCAAGGCTGAGATGGGCGTAAGCAGGAGACAAATTGAGCAGCCTTGGGAATTGTGAGTGCCTGCTCACAGAGAAGGTGGCCAAGGCTTAGTGCATCTTTCGGTTTGCACAGAAAAGCAAGGACATTGGCCAGCAGGTTTCCAAGCAGGTGCTCATGCCAGTTAGGGAAGGGGATATTCTTCTGGCCAACCTTGGACTGCCTCAACAAAGTTGCCCAGCAGAACAGCAAACTGCTCTCCTCTTCTCGGAAGCTCTCCCTGCCCTAATCATGGTGGATTGGATCTCCCATTCCATAAAACGAAACTATAAATATTCCATTTTGCTTAGTTTCCCATTGCCGGAACCAACATGTTTGAAGATGATCTACACATCTTTTATAGGACCCATTTCAAACCTCAATTCCAAACAAATGTAGATCTAGGTCTCTCCACAAAGTGAGCAATTAGATAAAAATGTCTAGACATATGAAAAAAGATATGTTATTATATCTTTATTACTAGGGTTATTGGAATCTAAGAAGAAAAAACAGTAAAATTCCCTAATTTACATTGTAAATACAATTCCAAAAGTCAATCTATAGATGAATATGGAAAATATGCAAAACCAGGAATTTTTTTTTTTTTGAGGCGGAATTTCGCTCTTGTTACCCAGGCTGGAGTGCAATGGCACGATCTCGGCTCACCGCAACCTCCACCTCCTGGGTTCAAGCAATTCTCCCACCTCAGCCTCCTGAGTAGCTGGGATTACAGGCACACACCATCATGCCCAGCTAATTTTTTGTATTTTTAGTAGAGACGGGGTTTCACCATGTTGACCAGGATGGTCTCGATCTCTTGACCTCGTGATCCACCCACCTCGGCCTCCCAAAGTGCTGGGATTACAGACTTGAGCCACCACACCCGGCCTAAGACCAGGAAATTTTTTCCAATTAAAAACCAAATCCAGAAAGATTGCTTTGAGAACCTTCCTTATAACTCAGAAATAAATAAATAAATAAATTAATTAATTAATTAAAAGGGAGAGAGAGAAAGAAAAGAAAGATCCAGAAATCAAATACACCTATATAATAGGCATTCTAGAAATAGAGAATAGAGTCCATGGAGAAACAATCATTAAAGAAATATAAAGAAAATTTCCTGACTTGAAGAATTAAGTTTTTAGATCAAAAAGTGCACTTAGTACTCAGCAAACATCTATCTATCTAGAGACAGGGTCTCATTCTGTCACCCACGCTGAAATGCAGTGGCATCATCACAGTTGGCTCACTGCAGCCTTGACCTCCTGAGCTCAAGTGATCCTCCCACCCCAGCCTCTAAAGCAGTTGGGACTACAGGCAGATCCCACCATGCTGGCTAATTTTTTAAAATTTTTTTTGTAGAGACAGGTTTTTGCCATGTTGTCCAGGCTTGTCTTGAACTCCTAGGTTCAAGCAATTCTCCCAACTTGGCCTCCCAAAATGCTGCGATTATAGATGTGAGTCACACCCCACCTAAGCAAACTATTTGGAGAGGCCAGAGCATCTAGCTATGTCCAGGAGAAATTTTAACATTAAAACAATAAAGAAAAACCAAATGATACACCATCATAGAAAGCAGTTAGAATTTTCATATAAAACTAAACACACTCTACCATACAATCCAGCAATCACACTCCTTGGAATTTACCCAAATTAGCTGAAAACTTGTCTCCACACAAAAATCTGCATGTGGGTGTTTACAGCAACTTTATTCATAATTGACAAAACTTGGAAGCCACTGAGAGGTCCTTCAGCAGGTGAATGGATAGATAAACTGTGGTATACCAGACAATGGAACGTTATTCAGCACTAAAAAGAAATGAACTCTCAAGACATGAGAAAACATGGAGGAAACTTAAATGCATAGAAGCCAATCTCAAAAGGCTGCATATGTATGATTGTGACTATTTAACATTCTGGAAAAGGCAAAACTATGGAGATAGTAGAAGGGTCAGTGGTGGCCAGGGCTGGAAGGAGGTAGGAGGGAGAGTGCAGGGAATTTTTTAGGGCAGTGAAACTACTCTATAAAACACTGTGATGATGGATACATGTCATTTCAAAATTTGTCAAAATCCATAGAATGTACAACACCAAGAATGAACCCTAATGTGAACAATGGCCTTTGGGAGATGAGGTGTCAATGTAGAGTGGGTTATAACAAATGTACCTCCCTGTTGTGGAACACTGACAATAGCAGAGGGGCGTTCACATGGGAAATCTCTGTAACCTCCACTCAAATTTTTTGTGAACCTAAAACTGCTCTAAAAAATAAAGTCTACCTTTTTTAAAAAAATAAAAGGGGTAAATAAAATAATCCTACAAACCACAACAGGAGCTGTTTGAAGATATCTTCTTTTATTTTTTTAATTCACATAACTTACTTTATAAAAGTAGCATAACCCTGATTTCAAACCTAACAACTATAGCACAAAAACACTACAAATCTCAGAAGTCTATCAAATTAATGTTCTAACCCTAACATAACATTGGGAGATGAATACTCCATAAAATAAATTTATTCTAGGAATGTGAGGGTGGTTTCATATTTTAAAAATATGTTGTCTTGGGCTGGGCTCAGTGGCTCATGCCTGTAATCCTAGCATTTTGGGGCCAAGGCGGGTGGATCACTTGAGGTCAGGAGTTCAAGACCAGCCTGTCCAACCTAATGAGGCCAACCCCATCTCTACTAAAAATACAAAAATTAGCCAGGCATGGTGGCTGGCACCTGTAATCCCAGCTACTCAGGAAGCTGAGGCACAAGAATTGCTTGAACTCAGGAAGCAGAGGTTGCCATGAGCTGAGATTACACCACTGCACTCCAGCCTGGGTGACAGAGTGAGACTATGTCTCAAAAAAAGCAAAACAAAAACAACAAATGGAAGGTTTGTGGCAACCCACTTCGAGCAAGTCTGTAGACACTATTTTCCAACAGCATGTGCTCACTTCACATCCCTGTGTCACACATTTTAATAATTCTCACAATATTTCAAATGTTTTCATTCCTATCATATCTGTTGTGGTGATCTGTCATCAGTGATCTTTGATGTTACTATTGTAATTGTTTTGGGGCACCATGAACTGCGTCCCTATCGTATTATTCAGTAAATGTGTGTGTTCTGGCTGCCTCACTGACTAGCCCTTCCTCCATCTCTTTTCCTCTCCTAGGGTTTTCCTATTCCCTAAGACACAACGATATGAAAATAAAGCCAATTAATAACCCTACAATGGCCTCTAAATGTTCAATGAAAGGAAGAGTCATGTCTCTCACTTTAAATCAAAAGCTAGAAATTATTAACCTTAGTGAGGAAGGCATGTTGAATGCCAAGACAGACTGAAAGTGAAGCCTCTTGCCCCCAACAGTTAGCCAACGTGTGAATGCAAAGGAAAAGTTCCTGAAGGAAATTAAAAGTCCTACTCCAGTGCACACATGAATGATAAGAAAGCAAAACAGCCTTATTGCCAATATGGAGACAGTTTGAGTGGTCTGGATAAACGATGAACCAGCCACAACATTCTCTTAAACAAAAGCCTAATCCAGAGCAAGACCCAAACTCTCATTAATTCTATGGAGGCTGACAGAGGTGAAGAGGCTGCAGATGAAGAGTTGGATGTTAGCAGAGGCTTAAGGAAAGAAGCCATCTTCATAACATGAAAGTACAAGGCGAGGAAGCACTTGCATTTTTGTGATGTTGAAGCTACAGCAAGTTATCTAGAAGGTCTACCAAAAATACTTAAGGTGGCTACACTAAATAACTGATTTTTAATGAAGATGAAGCAGTCTTCTATTGGAAGAAGATGCCCTGTAGGACTTTCATAGCTTCATAGCTAGAGAGAAGTCTGGCTTCAGAGCTTCAAAGGACAGGCTGACTCTCTTGTGAGGGGCTAATGCAGCTGATAACTTTAGGTTGAAGCCAATGCTCATTTACTGTTCCAAAAGTCCTAATATTTTCCAAATATTACTGCTCATTGACAATGCACCTGGTCATTCAGGAGCTCCGATGGAGATGTGTAAGGAGATTAAATGTTGTTTCCATTTCTGCTAACACAACTTCCATTCTGCAGCCCATGAATCAAGGAGTAATTTCAATTTTTAAGTCATCTTAGTTAAGAAATGCATTTTGTAAGGCCACAGCTGCCATACCTAGTGATTCCTTTGATGGATCTGGGCAAAGTAAATTGAAAACCTTCTGGAAAGGATTCACCATACTAGATATCATTCAGAATATTCAGGATTCATGGGAGGAGGTCAAAATATCAATATCAACAAGATTTGGAAGAAGTAGGTTCCAACCTTATGAATGACTTTGAGGAGTCTGAGACTTCAGTGGAGGAAGCAACTGTACATTTGACAGAAATAGCAAGATAATTCGAATTAGAAGTGGAGTCTGAAGATGTGACTGAATTACTGCAATCTCATGATCAAACTTGAACAGATGAGGAGTTGCTTCTTATGGATGAGCAAAGACAATGGCTTCTTGAGATGGAATCTACTCCTGGTGAAGATGCTGTGCACAGTGTTGAAATGACAACAAATGATGTAGAATATTCTACAATATTAGTTGATAAAACAGTACCAGAGTCTGAGAGGACTGACTTTAATTTTGAAAGAAGTTCTACTGTGAGGAAAATGCAATCAAATAGCATCCCATGCTACAGAGAAATCTTTTGTGAAAGGATAACTCAATCGGCGTGGCAAAATTTATTATTGGTATCTTATTTTAAGAAATTGCCACAGCCACCCCAACCTTCAGCAACCACCGCCTTGATCAGTCAGCAGCCATCCACATCAAGGTAAAGTCCTTTACCAGTGAAGAGATTACAAACCACTGAAGGTTCAGGTGATCATTAGCATTTTTTAGCAATAAGATATGTATATATATTTTTTGAGACAGCGTCGCTCTGTCACCCAGGCTGGAATGCAGTGGCACAGTCTTGGCTCACTTTAACCTCTGCCTACTGGGTTCAAATGAGTCTTCTGCCTCAGACTCCAGAGTAGCTGGGACTACAGGTATATGCTACCACACCCGGCTAATTTTTTTTTTTTTTTTTTTTTTTTTTAGTAGCAACGGTCACTCCTGACCTCGTGATCCACCCACCTCAGCATCCCAAAGTGCTGGGATTGCAGATGTGAGCCACTTTGCCCGGCCAATAATGTATTTTTAAATTAAGATATGTGCCTTTTTTAGACATAATGCTATTTATTCAACACATAATAGACTATAGGAAAATTTTTTATGCACTGGGAAACCCAAAAATTGATGCGACTCACTTTATTGCAGTGATTTGGAACTGAGCCTGCAGTATCTCCAACGTATGCAAATGATGAACAAAACAGAAAGTGTACCATTAGGAAGATGCTCTCCTAACATTATTAAAGGAAACGTATTTCAAATCAGTAGTCAGCATCATGATTAATGGTGAAAAATAAACAGGCCTGTAATCCCAGCACTTCGGGATTCCCATTAAAACCAGGAACAAGCGAGAATACTTACTTCCACCTTTTTAGTTAGCTTAATAAATAACAACATACAATAAAAGGCAGAAATATTGGAGATGATGTGATTACGTATCTAGAAAACTTGAAAGCATATACTGGAGCACTACTAACACTAATAAGAGTTAATTTAAAAGTACAGATTTTTAAACAAAATTTAATTTAAATTTTGGCCAGGTGCAGTGGCTCATGCCCATAATCCCAGCATTTTGGGAGGCCGAGATGAGCAGATCACTTGACACCAAGAATTCGAGACCAGGTTAGCCAACATGATGAAACCTCATCTCTAAATAATAGTCATAATAAATTTTAATTTTAAAATCTTTAAATAAAAATATAAAATCAGTGATTTTCCTACATAACAGTAATTAATAGCTAAAACAGAAAGAAGGCATTATTGAAATTTAAAACAAAAAAATATAAAACTTCTAAGAATAAACTTAACAAGAGGTGTGGAAGACCCATATGAACAAAAGAAAAAGCAACTCTTCACTGAGAGCTGTGAAAGAAGACCTGAATAACCGATGGGCACACCATGTGTCTGAAAGGGAGGAGCCCATGTGATAGCCCAGCTGTACTTCAGTGGATATTGATCCTGTGAGACTTGCAAACAACCTGCCAGAAGCATCTGTTAGGTGAATTCTTATATGCAACAGAGATAATATTTTTGAAAAGTATTAATATACTTTTTTTTGAGATAGGATCCTTGCTCTGTCACCAGGCTAGAGTACAGTGGCACGATCACAGCTCACTGCAGCCTTGACCTCCCAAGCCCAAGTAATCCTCCCACCTCAGCCTCGCAAGTAACTGGGACTCCTTGTGTGCCACCGTGTCTGGCTATTTTTTTTATTCTTTGTAGAGACGTGGTCTTGCTATTTGCCTAGGATGATAACCTGCCTTTTAAAGTTACTTTTCCAAATATGTAAGTTTCTTTCTAGTTGTTCCAGGGCATCTGCTTGAAGAGAGAGTTGAATTACTACAAAAAGAATGCAAGAAAGAAGGAGTTTAATATACATACAGTCTTTAACCTTTAAAATAGGCCTTTGCCCTGCAAGTCAAGGCAGTTTCCTGAGAGGATTTTCACATTCTTTTTTCTCTGCCTTTCAACACACTGAATCAAGAACCAAACAAGCACCCAACCCATGCAGATCTCCCTCATAACATAGAAGGCTCCCCAATTCCACATGTGACAGCCACATGTAGCTGAAGTTTGAAGTTTGAGGTAGATGGAGGCCATGATATCCAGGCCTGGGAGAAGCCCGGTTCCTTCTGGCCCCAAGAGATGATGGGAAGGAGAGAGAAGAAAGACACAAAGTGTAAAATGTGTGTGGCAGCTGCTGGAGAGCTTAAAAAATAAATGGAGAGGCTACAGGAAGATAGGGCTAAAGGCGAATAAACTGAGGCACGGATGTTATTTGGATGGGGAATATGGTCTACAAAACCTGGGTATTCATGAAAATGTGACCTCATCTGTACATGCAGGGTGGTTAGTGCTAGCAATGTGTGTGTTACACATATAAACATGCACAGACAAAAGTCTGAAGAGCACGTAATACAATCTTAATAGGGCTTCTCTCTGAGCAGTGATACCCAGCAGATGGTACCCAGTGAAAAGTAGTCATTTCTCGGATCTAATCTCAGGAGCTGGAGCTATGGAGTTGGGAGTTGGGAGTGTGCGTGGGTGTCCCGTGTAACTCAAGTTGAAATATTTGGAGTTCCCAAATCTCAGCAAATCCCAGAAAGCTTTGAGGAATAGGTAAGGGTGTGAGGACTCAGAGAGGTGAAGAGGATCACTGGCAGCTTGTGAAAGGATCAGAAATCCATTCCTAGAGAATATCTGAAAATGTGTCGGGGCACCTGGTGTTATCAGGATGCCTGGGTAAACATTTAGTGTGCAGGATCCAAGCATGGAAATATCCTGCAATGAGTGTGATGGTCCCACAGGAGGAAGACTTGTCCTGTCCAAAACATTATCGGTGATTGGTTTTTAGTTGGCATTTGTACATTTCTGAAACTTGCAACAATAAACATTTTACTTGTATAATAATGAAAGCAACAAAGCAAAAAAAAAGTTATAGCACCTTTAGAAAAATATTCAGAAAGCATGCCCACCAAGTAAAAGAGGTCTGCATCCCAGCCAAGTGATCCACCCCAGTCACCAATGAGGAGAGCAGCTAGACCCCAGAATCATACACCTCATTGGCGTCACTTTAAAGATGCCAACAAGTGGAAGAGGTGTCCTAGAATCGCTGTCCTTGGGGATACGTGGGAGCTGATTAATCCAAGGGGACTGCTTTCTCCCGCCTTCCCTGGACAGCGTGCCCAGGCGCTTTGAGACATGCATATTCAGTAAACAGAGTGAACTTTCTTGAGCCTAAGTTTGCCCTCGTGCACCACAAGGAAAGAACTGGAAACAGACTGAATCTGTGTACTCTAAGGTTCATTGCTCTCCGGATTTTCAAGTTTTTGTAATATTCTGAAACCATTATCTAAAGATAATTGTGACACTTAGAATTATATTCATTTATGTAACTAACATATGTTGAACTAGACTTTGTGCCTGGTACTGAGGCTGGGTAGAAAAAAGACAGTCCATGCCTTCCAAGAGCTTTTTGCCTAGGACAGGAGACAGAAATATAAATTACTACAACACACTGCATAAATTCTGGGACCTATGTGTTCATAAGGAAAGCACAAAAGGGGTCATTCATAAGCAATAAACCCCTTTCCTTTTCCTCCCAACTATTTTAATAATTGCTAGAATAATTACACTTTACAAATGTATCTCATTTAAACCTCACAACAAACCCATTGTCCTCACATTACATATGAGGCCTAGAGAGTGAAAGCACTCATTCTTGCTGGGCACAGTAGCTCACACCTGCAATCCCAGCATTTTGAGAGGGCGAGGTGGGCGGATCACCTGAGGTCAGGAGTTTGAGACCAGCCTGGCCAATACGGTAAAACCCCATGTCTACTAAAAATACAAAAAATAGCCCAGCATGGTGTCGAGCACCTATAATTCCAAGCACTCGAGAGGCTGAGGCAGGAGAATTGCTTGAACCTGGGAGGTGGAGATCGCATGGAGCCAAGATTATGCCACTGCACTCCAGCCTGGGAGATACGAGACTCTGTCTCCAAAAATAAACAAATAAATAAAGCTCCCACTCTGGGTCATGCAGTAGTACATGACAGAGCCAGAATCAAGCACAGACCTGCCTGACCCCAAAGCCTACCTCTAATCCATCACAATATTGTGCTAGGCTGAGAGATGTAACTGAACATGATGCTTCATTCAGAAAGTTTGCTCTCTGATGGGAAAGAGAACTCATGTCTCTGAGAATCCACAGGAGAGAAAAATCAGGAAACAGTCATAAGAGGATAATAAAGAGGAAATGGAGAGAAGCTTTCAAGTTCTTTTGCCCTGAAATTTGAAAAAACTCCTGATTAGGTTTTTGTAGAATGATGTCCAAAGACATAATAATTTCCCGAGTGGGTTTTCAACCTATCCTACACATACTTAAAAAGAAACACTTCTAAAAAATAGACAATAATCAAAAAATGTCATGGAGAGATGGTTGGATAGACAAATTGATATGTGAAAAATGTAGCAAGTAGTTAACAATTGCAGACACTAGTGTTAAGTATATGGCTTAACACTAGCACATATATATATATTCAACTGTACAATTCTTTCAACCTTTCTGTGTGTTTGAAATATGTTTGAACCTTTCTCTATGTTTGAAATATGAAGAAAACACCCAAAACATGTTGGGAGAAAAAAGTAGGCAATAGTTGTGCGAGAAAGTAAGTGAACAGAGCTTTCTAGTGCTGTCCAATACGGTACCCACTAGTCACATGGCTATTGGGCACTTGAAATGAGGCTAGTCTGAGTTAAGGTTTCTGGGTTTCTGTTTCTTTCCTTTCTTTTTTTTTAGATGGAGTCCCGCTGTGTCACCCAGGCTGGAGTGCAGTGTCGTGATCTCAGCTCACTTCGACCTCTGCCTTCCGGGTTCAAGTGATTCTCCTACCTCATCCTCCCGAGTAGCTGGGATTGCAGGCGTGCGCCACCATGCCTGGCTAATTTTTTTATTTTTAGTAGACACAACGTTTCACCAAGTTAGTCAGGCTGGTCTCAAACTCATGACCTCATGATCCGCCTACTTCTGCCTCCCAAAGTGCTGGGATTACAGGCGTGAGCCACTGCGCCCAACCTATACTCCATTTCAAAGACTTAGTACACAAAAGAATGTAAAATATGTCATTCGTAACTTTTAAATCTTGTCTACAGGTTAAAATAGTCATATCTTTTATATATTGAGCAAAATAAAATGGTACTGAAATTAATTTCACCCATTTCATTTTACTTTTCTAATGTGGCTACTAGAAAATTTTAAATTCTCTTGCTTGCACTGTATTTCTATTGAACAGTGGCACACCTCACACCTAGATGAATCAAACGTAGCCACTGATCTCAGAGAGCTGAAGATCTAGGTCCTGTGGACAAAACAAGCCTAAAAATCATCAGATGATTTCAGCACACTGTAATCTCAGTGACTTCCTTGCTCGTGGATGTCCACTAGGTGCATTTGATGAGGCTTGGGGCATAACTATCTCCCTAGAGAATATTTGGAAATATGTGGGAGCATTTGGCATTATCGGGATGATTGGGTATGCATCTAGTATGCAGGATCCATGCATGACAAATATCCTGCAATGAGTGTGATGGTCCCGTAGGAGGAACACTTGTCTTGTCCAAAACATCAGTAGGGCATCTGCTGAGAAACCCAAAAGTAGAGGAAAAGTAACACTTTCCTCTGGTGGAAGACTCGGAGGTCTATTTATTCTCCATCCCACGCTGAGGCAATATCATTATTTCTTTTTATTTTCTTTCTTTCTTTTCTTTTCTTTTCTTTTTTCTTTTTTGACATAGTCTCACTCTGTCGCCCAGGCTGGAGTGCAGTGGCATGATCTCAGCTCACTGTAACCTCCACCTCTTAGGTTCAAGTGATTCTCCTGCCTCAGCCTCCCGAGTAGGTGGGATTACAGGCACCAACCACCATACCCGGCTAACTTTTTTTTGTATTTTTAGTAGCAACGGGGTTTCACCATGTTGGCCAGACTGGTCCCAAACTCCTGACCTCAGGCAATCCATCGACCTTGGCCTCCCAAAGTGCTGGTATTACAGGCGTGAGCCACTGCTCCCAACTGTGCAATATCATTATTGCTATGGAGGCAAGAACAAGGAACTCCTTGGGAGACTGAGTCACATAATCCAATCCCATGCCTCTTTAAGAGTAGGAAAAGCACCTGGACAGTCCAAGGGATTGACTCCCAGCAGGAAACCTGTCTAATTATAAAGACTGCCAGTAGCAAGTTTCAATTAGCCCAGACTAACTGGCCTTCTGGGAGGCTGTCCCCAGAGCTCAGCATGCCAGCCCCAGCATCAGACCCTAGAGGGCCATGCAATGAAAATGAGTCACCTCTCTGGTCTAATCTCAGGAGCAGCAGCTATGGGAGTTGGGAGTGTGCATGGGTGTCCCGTGTAATTCCAGTGGAAGAACTTGGAGTTCCCAAACCTCAGCAAATCCCAGAAAGCTTTGGAGGAACAGGTAAGGGCGTGAGGACTCAGAGAGGAGAAGAGGATCACTGTCAGCTTGTGAAAGGATCGGAAATCCAATCCCAGGAGAAGGTACAGAGGTCCAAGCAAGAGATGGTGGGCACCCATGTCACAATGTCACAGTAGTGGCAGAGAGAGCAGCAGGTGGGACATTGAAAATCCATATCTAGTTTTGAGATGGAATTTAAAAGATTTTCTGTGTCATTTGATGAGGAGAATTGAGGGGAAGCAGGAGCCAAGCATAATTCTTATGTACTTGGATTGGCAACTGTGTGGTAAAACAGGCAGGAGTTACTTTGAGAAATTTGCCAGTGCAGAAGAAGAGAGAGATGAGGCAGCAGCTGGAGGAGAGAATTGTTCCAAAGCTTTTTACTTTAAAGGTGCAAGAAGATTGACCTTTATATTCTCAGTAGAGTCACCACAGGAGAGGGTCAGGGCTCACAGAATAAGGTCCCCCACAGAAGGGAGAGGGATTAGAGCCAGGGAGAGGTGGGGTGGGATGTTTTGAGGTTGACACTCTGTCTCAGTAGCTGATGTCATGAGTCTCCTGGTCTCTAGAACCTTGACGTGACCCTCCTTGGGCCTCGTTTCTCTTTCTCTCTCTTTATACCCATAATATTTTTTTTTCTTGAGACAGGGTCTTGTTGTGTCACCCAGGCTAATTGCAGGGGCACAGTCACAGCTCACTGCAGCCTCGACCTCCCAGGCTCAAGCAATCCTCCCACCTCAGTCACGCAAATAGCTGGGACTACAGGTGTGTGCCACCATGCCTGGCTAAGTGAGAGAGAGAGAGAGAGAGAGAGAGAGAGAGAGAGAGAGAGAGAGGGAGGGAGAGAGAGAGAGAGAGAGTAGATAGGATTTCACAATGTTGTCCAGGCTGGTCTCAAACCCCTGGGCTCAAGTGATCTGCTTGCCTTGACCTCCCAACATGCTGTGATTACAGGCATGAGCCACTGTACCTTGCCAAAAAAAAATTGTTTTAAGCCTATGTGCCATGTACTAAAAACGTCTAAAACACAAGACTAGTTACAGAGGACTGGAAAGCAAAAGGATACAAAAGATATATAATGCAGTCTGGGTGCAGTGGCTCATGCCTGTAATCCCAGCACTTTGGGAATCTGAGACAGGAAATCACCTGAGGCCAGGAGTTTGAGACGAGCCTGGGCACATGCCAAGACCCTGTCTCTACAAAAAAAAATTTTTTTAATTAACCAGGCATAATGGCATAGGCCTGTAGTGCCAGCTACTCGGGAGGCTGAGGTGAAAAGGTTGTTCAAACCCAGGAGGTCAAGGCTGCAGTGAGCCATCTTCATGACACTGTACTCCAGTGTGGGCAACAGAGCAAGACCCTGTCTCAAAAGGAAAAAAAGAAAAGAAAGAAAGAAAAAGAAAAAAAAGAAATATAAGGCAAATACTAATGAAAAGAAAACTGGTATAATTATATTAATTATGAACAAAGTAAATTTTAAGGCCAAATGAGATAAAGAGGGTCTGTATATAATAATTATAAAAGATAATTTTCATCAGAAAGATATACCAATTCTAGCTCATATGCACCTAAAACATAGTCTCAAAATATATAAAACAAACACTTATAAGAATTTGACAAATTCACAATGAATAAAAAGATGTTAGCCATATCTTTAAGTAATTCAGAGCCAAAATGTTAGTAGAAATTTGAATTTAAGCAAATTAATTATAAAATTCGATGAAATGCGCATATGCAGGAACATTTCCCTCAACAAACAAGACTCATTATATTCTCAAGCACACAGAATATATTTATTAAAAAATGACCAGAGAGCAAGTCATAAAGCAAGATTAATTTTTTTTCCTATTGCTGCTGTTACTAATAACAAAAAGAAAAAAGCTTTTTAAGGATGGGTGTCATACAAACCACATTCTCTGACCTCAAGGAAATTACATTAGAAATCCAGCTAAAATCAATTATAAAAATTTAAATGTTTACACAAATATATCATTTGTTAAGAAATATACTTCTGAAATAATTTTTTAAATGGAAATTAGAAATTACTTGGAACCTGACAGAAACAAAATACTGTATATCAAAGCTTATAAAATAAAATGAAAGGAGCAATTATGTTGGGAAAAAGGAGAGTCTGGGATTTAATGAGTTTAAAAATGGAAAAAAAGACCAACAGAATAAATGCAGGAAAATGAAAGAACGGAAACAATTAAAATAAGAGCAGTTAACAAAACCAAAAATTGATTCTTTGAAAAGACTAATAGAATTAAGAAAGTTCTGGAAAGATTTACTAAGAAACAAAAAGAAACCAGGCACTGTGGCTCACACCAATTATACCAGCATCTTGGGAGGTAGAGGTGGGAGAATCACTTGAGCCTAGGAGTTCAAGACCAGCCTGGGCAAGATAGTGACACCCCATCTTCACACACACAAAAAAAATTTTTTTTTAACTTTTTTAATTAGCTGGGCATGGTGCCAGCTGCCTGCTGTCTCAGCTACTAGGGAGGCTGGGGCAGGAAGATCATTTGAACTCAAGAGTTTGAGGTTGCAGTGAACTATGATCATGCCACTACACTACAGCCTGAGAGAGCAAGACCCTGTCTCAAAAGGAAGAAAAGAAAAGAAAAGAGAAGAGACAAGAAAAAAAGAAACAAATTGTAAAAACACAAAAATTTTTTAAAGGATATCACTACAGATATCTCAGAAATTTTAAAACAAATGAAAAGATATGGCAAGAGGAAGAAAGGAAATGATAAACACTGAGTAGAAATTAATGAAATAGAGAATAGAAAAACAATAGAGAAAATCAATAAAACCACAAGTTGGACTTTTTTTTTTTTTTTTAAAGGCAGGGTCTTACTCTGTCACCCAGGCTCCCAGGCTGGAATGAAATGGCACGATCTCGGTTTACTGCAACCTCCACCTCCCAGGCTCAAGTGATCCTCTCACCTCAACCTCCTGAGTAGCTGGGACTATAGCCCACACCACCACGTCCAGCTAATTTTTGTATTTTTTTTAGGCTGTTCTTGAACTCCTGACCTCAGGTGATCCACCTGCCTCGGCCTCCCAAAGTGCTGGAATTATAGGTGTGAGCCACCATGCTTGGCCAAGTTGGATATTTGTAAAAATTAAATTTCAAATCTTTACCTAGATTAACCAAGAAGAAAAAGAGAAAAGACTCAAATTACTAGAACAAGAAATGAAAGACATTGCTACCAATCTAACAGATATAAAAAGAATTATAAAAAAACACTATAACAATTGTGTGCCAAAAAAAATTAGATAACTCAGATGAAATCAACAACTTTCTAGGAAGGCAGAAATTACCAAAACTGACTCAAGAATAAATAAAAAATTCTAATAGACCAATAAAGAGACTAGATTAGTAATTTTCAAAACTACCCTACAAAGAAAAGCACAGGTCTAGATAGCTTCACTGGTGAATTTTACCAAATATTTAAAGAATTAATATGAATTTTTCACAAACTTTTCAAAAAATTAGAAGCAGATCCTAAGAACATTTAATGAAAAAGAATAGTGTTTTAACAAATGGTGCTTGAACAACTGGATATCCAAATGCAAAGAGTAAAACTGGACACTTACCACACACCAAATACAAAAATAGATCAAAGATCTAAATGTAATAGCTAAAACTAAAATTCTGGGAATAAAACATAAGCATAAATCTTTTTGTTGTTGTTGTTGATTGTTTGTTTGAGAGAGTCTCACTCCGTAGCCCAAGCTGGAGTACAGTGGTGTGATCTCGGCTCACTGCAACCTTCACCTCTGGGGCTCACGCGATTCTCCTGCCTCAGCCTCCCAAGTAGCTGGCACTAGAGGCGCGTGCCACCACACCCTGTTAATTTTTTTGTATTTTTAGTAGAGATGGGGTTTCATCATGTTGACCTGGGTGGTCTCAAGCTCCTGAGCAAGCATAAATCTTTATGATCTTGACTTTGGCAATGGAATCTTAAATATGATACCAAACACACAGCAATAAAAGAAAAACTAGACAAATTGGACTTCATTAAAAATAAAGTTTTGTGCTCCAACTACACCATTAAGAAGTAAGAAGAGGCCAGGCATGGTGGCTTACGTCTGTGATCCCAGGGAGGGATTATTTGGGAGGCCAAAGCAGGTGGATCGCCTGAGGTCAGGAGCTCAAGACTAGCCTGGACAACATGGTGAAACCCCGTCTCTACTAAAAATACAAAAATTACCCAGGCATGGTGGTGGACGCTTGTAATCCCAGTTACTTGGGAGGCTGAGGTATGTGAATTGCTTGAACCTGGGAGGTGGAAATTGCAGTGAGCCAAGATCGAGCCACCGCACTCCAGCCTGGGCAACAGCCCAAGACTCTGTCTCCAAAAAAAAGGAAGTGAGAAGACAATCCAAAGAATGGAAGAAAATATTGGCAAATAATATATCTGATAGGGGACTTATATATAGGATATATAAGTAACTCTTACAACTCATTAATAAGAAGACAAACAACCCGACTTAAAAATAAGCAATGGATTTGAATAGACATTTCTTCAAAGAAGATATAAAAATGACCAAAAAGCACATGAAAAGATGTTCAATGTCATTAAGTCATAAATCATAAATCAAAACCACAATGAGATACCACTTCACACCCATTGGAATGACTAAAATCAAAAAGTCAGGGAATAATAAGTATTGACAAGGATGTGGACAAGTCAGAAACCTCATACTCTCCTGGTGAGGATGAAAAAGTGTGCAGCTGCTTTGGAAAACATCCTGGCAATTCCTCAAAAGGTTAAACATAGAGTTACCACATGACCAGCAATTCCACTACTAGATATACACCCCAGAGAAATGAAAACCGATTTTACATAAGAACTTGTACACAAATATCTATAGCAGCACTATTTGTAATCACTGAAAGGTGGACACACCCCAAATACCCATCAACTGATGGATAGATAAAATGTAGTATAGCCATACAATGAAATATTATTCCCCACCTCAGCCTCCTGAGTAGCTAGGATTATAGACATCCATACCATGCCCTGCTAATTTTTGTGTTTTTCGTAGAAACAGGGTTTCACCATGTTGGCCAGGCTGGCCTTGAACTCCTGATCTCAGGTGATCTGCCCACCTCAGTCTCCCGAAGTGCTGGGATTACAGGTGTGACCCACTGCGACCAGTCTTGAATTGTACAATATGGTGAGACCCTGTCTCTAACAAAAACTTTTTTTTTAATTAGCACATTTTCATCAGAAAGATATACCAATATACACACACTTGATAGTGTGTGTCTGTAGTCCCTGCTGCTCTTCAAGAGGATCACTTGAGACCAGGAAATCAAATCTGCAGTGAACCATGATCATTCCACTGTACTCCACCCTGGGTGACAGAGCAAGACCCTGTGTCAAAAAAAGATACTTGAAAGCATTAAAGATCAAGAGCAAGACAAACCTGTAATCCCAGCACTTTAGGAGGCTGAAGTGGGCAGATCACCTGATGCTGAGAATTCGAGACCAGCCTGGCCAACATGGTGAAACCCCATCTCTACTAAAAATACAAAAATTAGCCAAGTATGGTGGCACATGCCTGTAGTCCCAGCTACTCGAGAGGCTGAGGCAGGAGAATCGCTTGAACCCAGGAGGCGGAGGTTGAAGTGAGCCGAGATCGTGCCATTGCCAAGGTCTCTGTCAACAGAGACTCCATCTCAAAAACCAACACACAAAAAAACCAAGAGAACAAGACAAAGATGGCTGCTCTTACTTCTTTTCAACATTATTCTCAAAGGTCTTAGCCAGCACAGAAGCATAATAAATACGTAAAAAGGAATAAGGATTGAAAAAGAAGAAACAAAACCGTCATTATTTGCAAATGATGTTTGTCTATAAGAATATTCAAAATAAACTATACATAAATTACTACTCTTAATGTGATAGTGTAGCAATATTCCAGGCCTTAAAAATCAATAAACAAAAATTAATTACCTTCCAATATAACAACAATAAACACTAAAAACGTTATTTCTAAAATGATCCCATTTACAATAACATTAAAACATATAAAACAGCTATTCCAAAAATAACAAATGTGCGCCAATACGCCTGGCTAATTTTTGTATTTTTAGTAGAGATGGGTTTCACCATGTTGGCCAGGCTGGTCTCGAACTCCTGACCTCAAGTGATATATCAGCCTTGGCCTCCTAAAGTGCTGAGATTATAGGGATGAACCACTGCGCCCAGCCTGATGTGATGGCTGTTGAACAGAGGTCTGTATGAAGAGTCAGTCATGTACATACGTGGGGTCAGGGGTCAGGGTGCAGGAGTTTTCCAAGTAGAAAAAACAAAAAGCTCAGATAAGAATGGGTATAATCCCAGCACTTTGGGAGGCCGAGGCGGGTGGATCACGAGGTCAAGAGATCGAGACCATCTTGGTCAACATGGTGAAACCCCCGTCTCTGCTAAAAATACAAAAATTAGCTGGGCATGGTGGTGCGCGCCTGTAGTCCCAGCTACTCGGGAGGCTGAGGCAGGAGAATTGCTTGAACCCAGGAGGCGGAGGTTGCGGTGAGCTGAGATCGTGCCATTGCACTCCAGTCTGAGTAACAACAGTGAAACTCCGTCTCAAAAAAAAACAAGAATGAGTTTGTCTTATTTAAGGGAGGAAAAGAAGTGCTATAATGTTAGAAAAAGAGTGGAAGCGGAGTAAACAGGGGAAGAGTGAAGGGAGATGATCACCGCCAGTCAGAGCTGGAGGTCTGAGATGGAGGACACTGGATGGAATTAAGGGGTAGTAAAAAGGGAGAAAGCTTGCACATAGTCTGCTGGCAGAGTCAATACGACTTACCAATGGGGTGACTAGGTTAGAAAGGGAGAGGTAAGTATGACTACTAGGATTGGAGCTGAAAAAGCACACGGAGATGTGGAAAGTCTGGGGGATTAGGAGAGAACCAATACTTTCATTTCAGCCAAGTTAAGATTCAAAGCCTAATAGATATCCAAGTGGATATATGATGAAAAGGCCGAAGTTGATATGATTCTTGATCCTTTGTAAGAAATGTGTATTTTCGGCCGGGCGCGGTGGTTTAAACCTGTAATCCCAGCACTTTGGGAGGCCGAGGCGGGTGGATCACAAGGTCAAGACATCGAGACCATCCTGGTCAACATGGTGAAACCCCGTCTCTACTAAAAATACAAAAAATCAGCTGGGCATGGTGGCGCGTGCCTGTATTCCCAGCTACTCAGGAGGCTGAGGCAGGAGAATTGCCTGAACCCAGGAGGCGGAGGTTACGATGAGCCGAGATTGCGCCATTGCACTCCAGCCTTGGTAACAAGCGTGAAACGCCGTCTCAAAAAAAAAAAAAAAAAAAAAAAAAAGAAAGAAAAGAAATGTGTATTTTCTCTCTGGAGCTTCTCAGGAATTTCTATCAGTGGAGCTCTGAAATGTATAGAGGTATGAGGGGGGTTGTTTTTTGTTTTTTTTCCTTCAACCTCTTTGGTGGGACCTTTCAATAGGAAGAGAAACATATTCCTTCAGCCCTGATATATTTTTTTCTAGAGAGAGATGGAGGCAAGAAAGAGAGAGAGAGAGAGAAAGAGAGAGAACTTTTTCCCTGGCCCCTATTCTTTCCATTCTATCCACCTGGGAATTCCTATTCTCTAGATTGGAAATGATTAATGTATCTTTAATATTATCTAATATTTCTTTCCATATATTTGCCTTTTTATATCACATTTAGGAGTATTCTTCAATTTGACCTTCTGGCTTGATAATCTGCTCCTCAAATGAATGCATTTGAGGAGCAGATTATCATTAGAGGAGCTAATTCACTGGGGTTTTTTGTTTGTTAGTTTTTGTCTTTATTTCAGGAGTCAACAGAATCTCTAATTGGTTTTGTTTTCATATAAACTGGTTATTGTTCCATGGATGAAAAATCCCTTCTTGTCCTTCTTAGTATAAATCACACTTCTTTGAAAGTCTTGTTTATCTGTGGTTTTCTTCAATGTCAGTTTCTGTTTGTTGGATTTGGTTTCTCTCTTTTACGATGTTAGTTTTCCTTCAGCGTGTGCTTATTCCTTTTTTTTTTTTTGTATTTTTCTGTCCTTTATACAGTCTTAATGGAAATGACTGTAACAGAGAAACAAAGCTAAGCTATCGTAAACAGAACATCAAATGACCACCAAATTTATTTTACTAAGAGAAATTTATGAACTAAAAGAGAAACAAGTATTGTCTAAATTTTAGATATGGAAGAAAATTCCTGAGATTACTAATGATGTATCACAATCCACTTAAGTAGACTCTGAAAATGATGGTATCAATATAATACGTACAGTGAATTTACATTTTAAATTTGATCTATTACCTTTGATATTTGTCTTACACTGAAAACAAATTCTGACATCTTTAGGAAACCAATATGATAAGCTAAATGTTAACTTAAAATAGTTAAACCCCTTAATAACTTTCTTTAGTTTCTTTTTCTAACTGCTTAAGTTTAGCATCTGAATAACAAAGGAAACATAAGTACTTAAGATCCTAAAGACCCATTACATTCTATTAATAAAGACAAAACGAAACTACATGTTTACTGAAAACAGTCTTTTTTTTTCTTGCCTTCCAGTTTTATACTTTCGTTAAACACAAAAAAGTGGACAAGATCAAATAACTAGACGGTAAAACACTGATTTTTTAAAAATCACAACTTTAAACCTGTGAGAATCACAATTCAAAGTATGGCCACTGGGGACAACCTGTAAACCTGTGACCCTTTCTTAACACTGACACTATGTGACTGATTTTTCATAAAACACAAATGCCATTAAGAAAGTATTTTCTCTTGACACATTCTGCAAAAAAAAAAAAAAAAATTTTTTTGAGACAGAGTCTCACTCTGTCACCCAGGCTGGAGTGCAGTGGCGTGACCTCGACTCACCGCAACCTTTACTTCTTGGGTTCACGTGATTCTCCTGCCTCAGCCTCCTGAGTAGCTGGGACTATAAGCGTGTGGCCACATCCCCAGCTAATTTTTGTATTTTCAGTAGAGACAGGGTTTCACCACGTTGGCCAGGCTAATCTTGAACTCCTGACCTCAGGTGATCCGCCTGCCTCAGCCTCCCAAAATGCTAGGATCATAGGCATGAGCCACCACGCCCAGCATCACCATTCTGCAATTTTGGTTAACAGACTCTGAGGCTCCAAACATGTAAACAATTTTTCCTTATATTATGAAAGAGCAAAGTTGTGATAGCAATATAATGAGTAAAGTCTAGCTTTCCCAAGAAAGAGCTAAAGATTAAGAAGTGCTGCATTCTTGAAGTCGGTTCAATTTTACCCAAGCTTATTTTAGGTAATTAAAGCCTGGAGCAATGAGCTTAGGTAGAAATTAGGAATACTGAAAGCTAGGTTTATTTGTTGCATTTATCTTCATTTTTGACAGCACGATTAGAAATCTCAGAGTCATACACGAAAGCATAATTTTTCCTGATTAAGATTTGATACTATGCTGGAACCCTCCCACCCCCTTGAAAACTAATATATCCTGTTTTAGTCTTCATAGGTCAACTAATAAAAAGGTCTCATAATTCAAACACACATTTTGGCCAAGTTTAGCTTCATCACATCTAAAAAAAATTCATGTATAAAACAAGTATCAGTTCAAAAATATATTACTTTTTAACAGCCAGCAGGAAATATAAAAATACTTAAATCTGGTGGAAAGGAACTGTTACACCTGCCTGAAATTGAGAGGATGTGATGTTAACGTACATTACAGTATCATTAGGTACAGCTGCGCTCCAGGCAGCTTGTTTTACTGTTTAGACCAGAGGTACTTGAAACAGATTTCCTAATTCCTGTTACTAAGAGGCGCCCTTAAAGTGCTCCATTTCCCTTGCTTGGTACTCAAAATAAAACGTCCTGGTCCCACTATCCTGTCCTTTCAAAGAAGCAGAATGGCAGCCATTCTGGACTTCTAGAGAGAACTCTTTGGAGATTTTTATTCTAGAAGATTAAGAAGTCTTTTAAGAATTTGAGGTTCAGACATACACTCATCACAACAGTCTAGATTGCTTCAAAATATGAAATGAAGCTGAAATGTTTACATTTAATTTTACATATTAAATTTCTATATCATTAAGATGCCAATGTTTTAATGAAAAGGTAGAAAATAGAGCATAAAATTCAGTATCACCCGTTTGTCTCAAATATAAGTACAGTGAGTCTTAAACAGGAGTGACAATATAGTAGCAAAAACAGAACTGGTAGATTTGCCCAAATTAACTCTACTTCTCCAAATTTGAGGTGTATGACAAGTTGAATGTTTGATCTCTCAGTAATTGTTAATTACATTATCAGCTTAACACTTTCGAACACTGCGGGAGGCATTTCTCTGTTTACATAGACGTAGGTACACACATACTGAGCTGTGAATAGTTTGCCTTCCATTAGTTTGGTCTCTAAGCACTAAATATGTAGATTTCAAACAAGTCTATGAGACCCAGTGACCCTCTCTTCAGAGGCATCAGTAATACATTTGGCAAATGTCTTGAAACATGAATTGTAAATTAACATAGGTACAATCTTGATAATAAGAGTCCCAAATGTGTATTTTTTTAAATGTTAACATTAGCAAAAAAAATTGTAGGTATCATCAGCTCTATTTCCTGAAAATTCAGTTGAAGTAATTTTTGCAAGTCACAGCTCCACATTTACATACAGTTCTGACCCTCTTTTTGGCTGGATTGTGGTCAACAGAATCTGAAGATGTATCTCCAAAATCTTTCATTTTGATAATCAAAGGTCAGCTCTTCTCCAGCATTTATGGTTCTCGTAGAAAACAGTGCTATTCGGGGAAGACAAGTATTGAGGTTATCAGTGTAAACATTGAACACCTGAAGATTCAGTCACAGCTGTGATTCACAAAATGAGATACATTGCCGTATGGAGCCGCATCCACTGTGAATTCATCAGATTGATAGTCCAGATCAAAGAGATACGTGATTCCCTTGTTGTCACATAACTGTCCCCGTTTTTCAGCTTCTTCACTTGTGAGTACCTCTCCAACTTATTCCAGGACAAAACTCATTCTTTTTTTTTTTTGAGATGGAGTTTCACTCTTGTTACCCAGGCTAGAGTGCAATGGCACGATCTCGGCTCACTGCAACCTCTGCCTCCTGGGTTCAAGCAATTCTCCTGTTTCAACCTCCCAAGTAGCTGGGACTACAGGCGCGCGCCACCATGCCCAGCTAATTTTTGTGTTTTTAGTAGAGACGGGGTTTCACCTTGACCAAGATGGTCTCGATCTATTGACCTCGTGATCCACCCGCCTCGGCCTCCCAAAGTGCTGGGATTATAGGCGTGAGCCACCGCGCCCGGCCAAAACTTGCTGGGATTATAGGCGTGAGCCACCGCGCCCGGCCAAAACTCATTCTTTTAATCTTCGCAAGGGTCTTTACATCCCAGCCACAACCATTGCTAGTTCAAAAGATGCAAAGCGAATACCATGTGCCTTTTTGTACAATCCTACTGGGACAATCAGGTCCTCACTGACACCTTGAGTTGCATTTATAGATGGGATTACCAGGTGGGATTTTAATTTGTTGGTTTTTATTATAAGCCAAAAGAACTCCAACTTCAGCAGGACAACATTTTTCAAAGAAGCAATCTGCATGAACAACCAAAGGTAGCTTCATTGACTAAGCTGATTCCAGGAGATGGTTTGTATTTATTAAGGTAGTAAAATTCTGAAGGTGGGCCTTCTAAATCAACAGTATTTTCAACAAATACCGGTCCTTTCTGATTCTGCCTTCTGTTGAGTTCATCTTGCCACCTCTGCAGAGCTATCCTTTGTTTAGCCTTCTTCACTACACGGCAATGGCAAGTTTCAAAGTTTTGTTATTGTCTTTTGGAGTTACTGCTTTGCCTTTCTTCACCTGAGATAAATAATTATGCTTGTCATTAGAGAATTGCTAAAGCAGTAATGGACACTTGAGATTTTCCAAAGGTTCCCAAGTATTTGTAGAATCTGGCCATCCTTTCCATTTTACAAGATAATATTCCATATCCTTTACTACCTTGTAGTCACACAGGTATTCCACCTCATAGTTGTTTAGATTCCCTTTGGTGATTCCAATCAATTTACATGTGAGCTCTTCTTTTCTACATAATTCCTGAACAGTAACAAGTTAAACTAGGCAAGGCACACACCAAGCTCCTCGAGCCTCAGCCCTGGCCGCCGCCATCTTTCAGAGCTTTCATTCAAATGCAGCGTATGCTTATCCTTATTGGCAGGCTTCTCTTTTTAGTTAAGATTCCATATTCCATATTGGCCTGTCTCTGGATGTGGTTTCCATTTACTGTCTCCAGAAATTATAATGGGAGGATATTGTCTGTGCTCCTCATTCCTTCAGAGATTTCTCTGAGTTTCAAGTTCAAGCATTGGCAGTGACTGACTCCACTTAAGGGCAAATATCTCTGATGCTCACTGCCTCAGCCTGCCCACAGCAAGTTAGGATCCCTAATCAGTCAGCATGATGGTTGCCTCAGGTCCTTTCTTCTTTTCCTTGTAGCAGTTGCCTGTGAACTAAGAATGCCTCCAGAACCACTCCCCTTACTGCAGTAGTCCCTTCCTTTGGCTGTGGTTTCTTCCAACAATTCAATCTCATCTGCTTACCATTTTTCAGGAATTCCTGAACATTTCTTGTTGGCTGGTAGCACTTTCTCTTGCTTTTCAGTACTGTTAGGAATTTATTTTCTAAAATACCTAGGAATAAATTTAGCTAAGAAGATAAAAGAGCTCTGCAAGGAAAACTATTAAACATTGATGAAAGAAACAGAAGAGCACACACAAAAAATAGAAAACACCTCATGCTCATGGATGGAAAGAATTAATATTGTGAAAATGGCCATACTACCAAAGTGACCTACAAATTAAATGCAATCTCTATCAAAATACCAGAGATGCAAGATCTTACTTTTTAGACCAAATTTGGGACATAAGTTTCTGATTTATAAGTTTACTGATATTAAAAAAAAGCCATCCAGATTCATAAAAGTGAAACTGTATTTGAGAGTTTTCCCTCATTTAAAATGAAATAATGATAAATCTTAGAGAAAGGGACAGATGAGTGAATGGACTTTTGGATTCTGAGAGAGTAGATTCTTTTAACACAGATATGGTCTCTTTCCTCAGGGTCTCCTAGCAAAGAGACGCTAACAGAACCCAACGAGGCAATACAGATGGTCATATAACTCGGGCACACAGATTCTATGCCTACCAGATTCTTAGATCTATGATCTTGCTGCCATAGGGAAATGCCTGGGCCTGAGCCCTGGAGTCCAGGATTAGACAACTGTACCAAACCCCATCCTCAAAGGTCACAGAGAAGGGCCTGATGGCCACCAGAGGGAGCCCAGGAGCCAAAGCACATCAGCTCATCTGAAATCAATTCAGTAGCCATGACAAGAATAAAAAAAAAGAAGGGTTTATCCCAGAAATACAAAGATAATTCAACATCAGGGAAAAAATACATTAATATAAATCATTTTATTAACATATTAAACGGAGAGGAGCCATATGGTCAGGACAAAGTAAAAGACCTGGATTGGAGAGACAAAAAACAATGTTCTTGGATAAGAAAACTGTAGTGATGTCAATTCTGTCCAAAATTAGTCAATACATTAAAAGCAAAATCCTAGGAGAATTTTTATGAAATGTGGCAAGCTGATTGCAAAATTTATCTGGAAAAGAAAATATGCAAGAATAGCCAAGAAATGATTGTAAAAGGCTGGTAAGAGAGGATTTGGCCTAGCAGATATCAACATAAAGATATAAATGACTACAAACCTACAGTAATTAAAACAGTGTGACATGAGGACAGCAAGAGACAATAAAATTTCTTTAGAACACAACACTGGGTCAGAAAGAGACTTTTAAATCAATGAGAAAAGAATGACCTTTATAATAAATTTTATTGTGGCAAGTAAATAAGCTTACTCACCCTACCTCACTCACTCAATAAGTAAATTCTAGATGAAATAAAATTTAAATTGAAAAGTAAAACTTTTATTATTATTTTTTGAGATGGAGTTTCACTCTTGTTACCCAGACTGGAGTGCAATGGCGCGATCTCGGCTCACCGCAACCTCCGCCTCCTGGGTTCAGGCAATTCTCCTCCCTCAGCCTCCTGAGTAGCTGGGACTACAGGCACACGCCACCATGCCCAGCTAATTTTTTGTATTTTTAGTAGAGACGGGTTTCACCATGTTGACCAGGATGGTCTCAATCTCTTGACCTCGTGATCCACCTGCCTCAGCCTCACAAAGTGCTGGGATTATAGGTGTGAGCCACCACGCCCGACAAAACTTTTAAATTATTAGAAGAAAATACAGTAAGGAGAATGTATTTAAAACCTTGGAGATATAATGCAAGAGACAAAAATGAAAAATAAATTAGCTACCCCAAATATTTAAATTTCTATATAACAAAAGGTATCATACACAAATAAAAAAGGCAACTGACATAAAATGTTTGCCACAGATAGAACAGGCAAATAAATACTATAGAGAATATATAAGGGACTTGTAGAAATCAATATTTTCAAAATTTTAAAAATGAGTATAAAATATGAAGAGACAATCAACAGAAGAAAAATTTTAATAGCAAAAAATAACAAATAGTATTATTCTTAACATTTTTAGTGGTCAGAGAAGTGTAACAACAGCAAGATATCCTTTTTCATCCATTATAATGCAAAATTTAAAAGACTGAGGCCACATGAGGTGGCTCAAGCCTGTAATCCCAGCACTTTAGGAGGCTGAGGGGGGAGAATCACCTGGAGACCAGGAGTTCAAGACCAGCCTAGGCAAATAATAAGACTCTATCTCTACAAAAAAAATTAAAATAATCATCAGAGTGGGCTGCCATGCACCTGTAGTCCTACTTACTCAGGAAGCTGAGATGAGCAGATCGCTTGTGCCCAGGAGTTCAAGGTTACAGTGAGCTATGATTGCACCACTGCTACAGCCTGGGCAACAGGGCAAGACTCCATTTCTTTCAAAGTTTGATTTAATTTAATTTAATTTTTAAAATAAAAAGTAAAAGACTGATAACACCCAGCATCAGTCAAGGTATGGAGAAATTGATACTGTTGTATTCTTGGTGGATATTTAAATTAAGACATTTCTGAGGGCAATTTAGGGCATCTTTCAACAATTTAAATAAAAATACCTTTGAACCAATAACTCCCTGTCAAGATAGCTATCATAGAGAAGTATTTGTACATGTACCAAATAGTCATGTAAAATGATATTTTTGCAGCATTGTTTGCATAGCAAAAGAAAACATTAGATATAACTTAAATGTCCAACAACAGGAAATTCTCAAATAAACTATAATATATTCATACAATAGAATATTACATATAACTTTTAAAGAAACAATTATATAAAAATATCTACAGCCGGATGTGGTGACTCACGCCTGTAATCCTAGCACTTTGGGAGGCTGAGGCAGGTGGATCACCTGAGGTTGGGAGTTCAAGAGCAGCCTGACCAGCATGGTGAAACCCTGTCTCTACTATAAATACAAAAATTAGCTGGTGGTGGTAGTGCATGCCTGTAGTTCCAGCTACTTGGGAGGTTGAGGCAGGAGAATTGCTTGAACTCAGGAGGCAAAGGTTGCAGTGAGTCAAGATTGTGCCACTGCACTCCAGCCTGGGCAACAAGAGTGAAACTCCATCTCAAAAAAATAGATAGATAGATAGAGATATAGATACATACATACATATATCTATAAGACATGGCATATTGTTAAAAGCAAGCCTCTCATATTAAAGAAAGACATAGAAGATTTTAAAAGACCCAAATAAAACTTTTAAAGATAAAAAATACAATTGTTGAAATAAAAAGAATTAAACGGATGAATGTGACATATCCAGGATTGTATCCAGGAACAGAAAAAGGATATTTGTGGGAAAACTGGGAAAATTTGAATAATGCCTGTAGTTTAATACCAATTATGTTTCGTTGTGCCACTGCTAATTTCTGAGTTTTGATAAACATATCATGACTATATAAGATGTTCACATTAGGAGAAGTTGGTTTAAAGTTATACAAGAAATCTGTGTCATATCTTTAGAACTCTTCTGCCAATCTAAAATTATTTCAAAAATTAAAACAAATTTTAAATATATTAGATGGAATTAAAGCAGACTAGAACTTGCAGTAGAAAATGTTAGTAAACTTGATACCATAGCAATAGACATTAACAAAAAGAAAAAAGAAAAAAATAAATAAATAAGCAAAGTATCAGTGAGCTTTGGAACTTCAAGTGGCCTAATATATGTATAATTGGAATCTCAGGAAAAGAAGCAATGGGCAGAAAAAATATGAAAAAAAATCAAAATTTTTCCATACTTGATTTAAAAAATTCTACAAAATCATAGATTCAAGAATCTCAACAAAACTTAAGCAGAAGAAACATGAAGTTAGCTAGACCAAGGCACATTATAATACAGTTGCTTTAATCAGTGGTAAAGAGAACATCTTAAAAGCAATCATAGAAAAAGACAGATTATATGCAGAGGACAAATGTAAGAATGACAGCAGTCATCGTCAGAAGTAATGCAAGCCATAAGACAGTAGCGCAATAGCTTCACAATGATCAAAAGAAAATTAAACTGTCAGAATTCTATACTAAGCAAAATACCTCTCAAAACTGTAGTTAGATAAAAATATTTTCAGACATACAAAATTTTAGAGACTTTATTACCAACAGACTAGATCTTTAAGCAGGTTAAAAGAGGGGGGACTCAAGATGGCACGGTGAGAACAACCCAGGATTGAAGCTCTCAGTGAATGCACGGAGAGGGTGAGTCAGGGCCACATTTCCAGACGGATCTTTGTTGCCCACAGAACGGGGAAATTCCCAGGTATAAAAGAGACGTGGGACGCCAGGCAGAGGTTTTGGCTGGTGCAGCCAGCAGCTGGTGCGGCCAGCGGCCGGCACTGTAGCTCAGTGGTGCTACACAGCGCTCCGCACAAAGCTCACTGGTCTGGGTGCCCTGTTGAACCGGCAATCTGAGACTTGAGAGGGCTGAACTTGAGACCGAATGGGACTTGGACAGTGAGCCAGCCCAGGAGATTCCAGGGAAACAGCGTTTGGGGTAGCGCAGTGGGACAAACAAAATGGCGATTCCAAACGCTCCTGGTGGAGAGGTTCCCTGAGGGCACAGCTGAACCCAGGATGGTGCAGCTCCGTGCGGGAGGGGCGTCCGCCATTACCGAGGCAATCCGCCCCTACTGAGGTACACGCCCATTGCTGACGCAGCCTGCCGTTGCCAAGGCAACCCACTACCACAGAGAGACTCCGCTGCAGGGCGGAGACCGCAGCAGCAGGCAGAGCCTGCAGCAACAGGGCGAACTTCACACCAGCAGGGCGGAGCCTCGGCAGGCAAATAGTGACTAGACTGCCTCCTAGCTGGGCAGGACAGCACAACGGACATTCACAAAGTAAGCCCCAACCCCCTCCCCAAGACAGAGCATCTGAGAAAAAAGGGGTTTTTAAATGAGTTCTGTTGCAGCAGAATTAAACGTAGAAGCCTAACAGCACTGAATGAACAACAGAGCTCACAGCTCAGCACTTGAGCTCCTATAAAGTACAGACTGTCTCCTCAAGCAGCTCCCTGACCCCTCTATATCCAAAAGACTGACATTTGGCAGGCATCATTCTGGGACAAAGATAGCAGAAAAAGAAACTGGTAGCATCCCTCACTGTTCCGCAGCTGCTATAGGTGCACCCCAGACAAGCAGGGCCTGGAGTGGACATCAGCAGTCGTACAGTGGAGCAGCTAGACTGGTAGAAGGAAAACCACGTAACAGAAATACTTCATCATCAACAATCTGGGCATCCACTCAGAGACCCAATCGAAAAGTCATCAATACACAGACGACAGGTGGATAAATCCACAAAGATGGGAAGAAACCAGCACAAAAAGGAGGAAAACACCCAAAACCAGAACACCTCGCCTCCTAGAAAGGACCAAAACTCCTCACCAGCAAGGGAACAAAGCTGGACGGAGAGTGACTGTGACAAAATGATGGAATTAGACTTCAGAAGGTGGATAATGAGAAACTTTTGTGAGCTAAAATAACATGTTTTAAATCAATGCAAAGAAACTAAGAACCTTGAAAAAAGATTTCAAAAAAGATTCAAGGAAATGATAACAAGAATGGATAACTTAGAGAGGAATATGAATGAATTAAAGGAGCTGAAAAACACAATACGAGAACTTCGCGAAGCATGCACAAGTTTCAACAGCCAAATTGACCAAGCAGAAGAAAGAATATCAGAAGTCGAAAATCAACTCAATGAAATAAAATGAGAAACCAAGATCAGAGAAAAAAGTGCAAAAAGGAATGAACAAAGTCTCCAAGAAATGCGGGACTATGTGAAGAGACCTAACCTACGTTTGATAGGTGTACCAGAAGGTAATGAAGAGAATGAATCCAAGCTGAAAAATACTCTTCAGGACATTATCCAGGAAAATTTCCCCCACCTAGCAAGACAGGCCAACACTCAAATGCAGGAAATACAGAGAATACCACAAAGATATTCCACAAGAAGAGCAACCCCAAGGCACATAATCGTCAGATTCAACAAGGTTGAAATAAAGGAGAAAATACTAAGTGCAGCCAGAGAGAAAGGTCGGGTCACCCACAAAGGGAAGCCCATCAGACTCACAGCAGATCTCTCAGCAGAAACCCTACAAGCCAGAAGAGAGTGGGGGCCAATATTCAACATCCTTAAAGAAAAGAACTTTCAACCCAGAATTTCAAATCCAGCCAAACTGAGCTTCAGAAGTGAAGGAAAAATAAAATCCTTTGCAAACAAGCAAGTACTCAGAGATTTTGTCACCACCAGGCCTGCTTTACAAGAGCTCCTGAAAGAGGCACTACACATAGAAAGGAACAACCAGTACCAGCCATTCCAAAATCACACTAAATGCTAAAGAGCATCAACATAATGAAGAATCTAAAACAACAAGAGCATCAACATAATGAAGAATCTAAAACAACTAACGGGCAAAACAGCCAGCTAGCAGCAAAATGGCAGTATCAAATTCACACATAACAATATTAACCCTAAATGTAAATGGACTAAATGCACCAATCAAAAGACACCGACTGGCAAATTGGATAAAAAGCCAAAACCCATCAGTGTGCTGTATCCAGGAAACCCATCTCACATGCAAGGATACACAAAGGCTAAAAATAAAGGGATGGAGGAAGATTTACCAAGCAAATGGAGAGCAAAAGAAAGCAGGAGTTGCAATTCTCATCTCTGATAAAATAGACTCTAAAGCAACAAAGATCAAAAGAGACAAAGAAGGCCATTACATAATGGTAAAAGGATCGATACAACAAGAAGAGCTAACGATCCTAAACATATATGGACCCAATACAGGAACACCCAGATACATAAGGCAAGTTCTTAATGACTTACAAAGAGACTTAGACTCCCACACAATAATAGTGGGAGACTTTAACACTCCACTGTCAATACTAGACAGATCAACCAGACAGAAAATCAGCAAGGATATTCAGGGCTTGAACTCAGACCTGGAGCAAGCAAATCTGACAGACATTTACAGAACTCTCCACCCCAAATCCACAGAATATACATTCTTCTCAGCACCACATCACACCTACTCTAAAATTGACCACATGATCGGAAGTAAAGCACTCCTCAGCAAATGCAAAACACCTGAAATCATAACAGTCTCTCAGACCATAGTGCAATCAAGTTAGAACTCAGAATTCAGAAACCAACCCAGAACCACACAGCTTCATGGAAACTGAACAACTGGCTCTTGAATGTTGACTGGATAAACAATGAAATGAAGGCAGAAATAAAGAAGTTCTTCGAAACCAATGAGAACGAAGACACAACATGCCAGAATCTCTGGGACACATTTAAAGCAGTCTCTAGAGGAAAGTATATAGCAATAAGTGCCCACATGAGAAGAATGGAGAGATCCAAAATTGACACCCTATCGTCAAAATTGAAAGAGCTAGAGAAGCAAGACCAAAAAAACTCAAAACCCAGCAGAAGACAAGAAATAACTAAGATCAGAGCTGAACTGAAGGAGATTGAGACACGAAAAACCCTTCAAAAAATCAATAAATCCAAGAGCTGGTTTTTTGAAAAGATCAACAAAATAGAGAGACCACTAGCCAGATTGATTAAAAAGAAAAGAGAGAACAACCAAATAGATGCAATAAAAAATGATAAAGGGGAAATCACCACAGATTCCACAGAAATTTAAACCATCATCAGAGAATATTACAAACAACTCTATGCACATAAACTAATAAACCTGGAAGAAATGGATAAATTCCTGGACTCCTGTGTCCTCCCAAGCCTAAACCAGGAGGAAGCTGAAACTATGAATAGACCAATAACAAGGTCAGAAGTCGAGGCAGCAATTAAGAGCCTACCACACAAAAAAAGCCCAGGTCCAGATGGGTTCACAGCCAAATTCTACCAGACACACAAAGAGGAGCTGGTACCATTCCTTCTGAAACTATTCCAAATAATCCAAAAAGAGGGAATCCTTCCCAAATCATTTTATGAGACCAATATTATCCTGATACCAAAACCCGGCAGAGACCCAACAAGAAAAGAAAACTTCAGGCCAGTATCCATGATGAACATAGATGCAAAAATCTTCAATAAAATATTGGCAAGCCGATTGCAACAGCAAATCAAAAAACTTATCCATCATGATCAAGTAGGATTCATTCCGGGGATGCAAGGCTGGTTCAACATACGCAAGTCTATCAACGTAATTCACCACATAAACAGAACCAAAAACAAAAACCACATGATTATCTCAATTGACGCAGAGAAAGCATTTGACAAAATTCCACAGCCCTTAATGCTAAAAACCCTCAATAAATTCGGTATCGATGGAACGTATCTCAAAGTAATAAAAGCTATTTATGACAAACCAACAGCCAATATCATACTGAATGGGCAAAACCTGGAAGCATTCCCTTTGAAATCAGGCACTAGACAAGGATGCCCTCTGTCACCACTCCTATTCAATATAGTACTGGAAGTTCTAGCCAGAGCATCAGGCAAGAAAAAGAAATAAAGGGTATTCAAATAGGAAAGGAGGAAGCCAAATTGTCTCTATTTGCAGACGACATGATAGTCTACCTAGAAGACCCCATCGCCTCAGCCCAAAAACTCCTGAAACTGATAAGCAACTTCAGCAAAGTCTCAGGATATAAAATCAATGTGCAAAAATCACAAGCATTCCTCTACACCAATAACAGACTTAAAGAGAGCCAAATCAAGAACGAACTGCCATTCACAATTGCTACAAAGGGAATAAAATACCTAGGAATACAACTCACAAGGAACGTAAGGGACCTCTTCAAGGAAAACTACAAACCACTGCTCAATGAAATCAGAGAGGACACAAACAGATGGAGAAACATTTCATGTTCATGGTTAGGAAGAATTAATATCGTGAAAATGGCTATACTGCCCAAAGTAATTTACAGAATCAATGCTATACCCATCAAGCTACCATTGACTTTCTTCACAGAACTGGAAAAAACCACCATGAACTTCATATGGAACCAAAAGAGAGCCCGCATAGCCAAGTCAATTCTAAGCAAAAAGAACACAGCGGGGGGCATCACACTACCGGACTTCAAACTATACTACAAGGCTACAGTAATCAAAACAGCATGGTACTGGTACCAAAACAGAGATATAGACCAATGGAACAAAACAGAGGCACCGGAGGCAACACAACATATCTACAACCATACAATCTTTGATAAACCTGTCAAAAACAAGCAATGGGGAAAGGATTCCCTGTTCAACAAATGGTGTTGGGAAAACTGGCTAGCCATGTGCAGAAAGCAGAAACTGGACCCCTTCCTGACACCTTACACTAAAATTAACTCCAGATGGATTAAAGACTTAAACATAAGACCCGGCACCATAAAAACCCTAGAAGGAAATCTAGGCAAAACTATCCAGGACATAGGAGTAGGCAAGGACTTCATGAACAAAACACCAAAAGCATTGGCAACAAAAGCCAAAATAGACAAATGGGACCTAATGAAACTCCACAGCTTCTGCACGGCAAAAGAAACAGTCTCTAGAGTGAATCGGCAACCAACAGAATGGGAAAAAATTTTTGCAGTTTACCCATCTGACAAAAGGCTGATATCCAGAATTTACAAAGAACTCAAACAGATTTACAGGAAAAAAACAAACAAGCCCATTCAAAATTGGGCAAAGGATATGAACAGACACTTTACGTAAGAAGACATATATGAAGCCAACAATCATATGAAAAAATGCTCATCGTCACTGGTCATCAGAGAGATGCAAATCAAAACCACATTGAGATACCATCTCACGCCAGTTAGAATGGCGATCATTAAAAAATCTGGAGACAACAGATGCTGGAGAGGATGTGGAGAAATAGGAACACTTTTACACTGTTGGTGGGAGTGTAAATTAGTTCAATCATTGTGGAAGACAGTGTGGCGATTCCTCAAGGCCTTAGAAATAGAAATTCCATTTGACCCAGCAATCCCATTACTGGGTATATATCCAAAGGACTATAAATCGTTCTACTATAAGGACACATGCACATGAATGTTCATTGCAGCACTGTTTACAATAGCAAAGACCTGGAATCAACCCAAATGCCCATTGATGATAGACTGGATTGGGAAAATGTGGCACATATACACCATGGAATATTATGCAGCAATCAGAAATGATGAGTTTGTGTCGTCTGTAGGGACATGGATGAATCTGGAGAACATCATTCTCAGCAAACTGACACAAGAACAGAAAATGAAATACTGCATATTCTCACTCATAGGCAGGTGATGAAAAATGAGAACACATGGACACAGGGAGGGGAGTACTAAACACTGGGGTCTATTGGGGGGAAAAGGGGAGGGCCAGCAGGAGGGGGAGCTGGGGAGGGATAGCCTGGGGAGAAATGCCTGATGTGGGTGAAGGGGAGAAAGGAAGCAAAACACACTGCCATGTGTGTACCTATGCAACTGTCTTGCATGTTCTGCACATGTACCCCAAAACCTAAAATGCAATAAAAATTTTTTAAAAAAAGAATGTTAAAAGAGTTCTTCAGATGGAAGAAAAAATGATATCAGACAAAAATACCCATTTATACAGGCAATAAAGAGCCCTAGAAATGGTAAATATGTGAATAATTATAAAATTTTTTACTCTAATTTTTAAACCTTTTAAAACATAGTTTGGATGTGGCCAATAAGATGCTAATAATTTTTCTAAAGAAAGGAATATATAACATAGTTGACTATTAGAAGCAAAAGTAGTAAGGTATTATTGAATTTAAACAGATGTGGAATTACAATATATAACAATAGTTCAAAACCCAGAAGAGGGGAGTGGGAGTTCACTGTTGCAACATTTATGTACTACAGGTAGCATGGTATTATATTAGTTAAAGGTAGATTAATAAATTACAGTTAAAGCAACCACTAAAAATAAAAGATAGCTATGCTAATAAAAGAATTAATGCAAAAGAATACAGAACAAAATTAAAAAGAAATTAAATAACAGATGGAACAATAGAAAACAAACAGCAAGATAAAATATTTAAATCCAATTTTTGGATGACAATATCCATGATCATTTTTAATGTAATTGGTCTAAGCATCTAAATTAAAGGGCACAGATTGTCTGATTAAATTTTTAAAGATCCAACTATACATTAATAGCAGACAAAGTAGATTTTAGAGCAAAAATATTAACAGAGATAACAGTCCTAAAAGTTTATATATCTAATAACAGAGCTTCAAAATATATAAAGCAAGACCTGATAGAACTGAAAGGAGGAACAGACAAATCTATAATTATAGCCAAAGATTTCAACATCCCTGTCTCAATAGTTGAAAAATAAATAGACAGAAAATTAGTAAGAATATAGAAGACTTGAACAATACTTCAACCAACTTAATTGATATTTATAAAACCCTTCACCCAGTAACAGCAGAATACCACGGAAAAAGACAGCTTAGGAGAGTCCTCCTGGGGTCAAAACAAACCTCAAAGACTGGCCTCAAAAATATTCCTGCCCAAATTTAATTGGATCAGACTGTGGCACAATATATTCCCCAGTGCATGATCAAAAACAATAAAGCAATCAGATGGCAATTTGTGGAGCCTAACACTGGATGTGATACCAACAACAAAAAAGAGAGAGAGAGAGAGAGAGAGAGAGAGTTTGAGCCGAATGCGTAAGCCATTTAGAAATAAAACACTAATCTATCAGGAATTTGGAATTCTTGGCTCTGGTAGAAATGTTCACAACGCTGACTCTTAATTTGTAAATACATTTACAGATAGATCAGGAAAAGTGACAGTCAAATGGCTCTGCTAAAAGCACTGTTATCCCAGGGGTGAATGTGCACATATCCAAGGCTACAGCCTCTGAGGAAAGACGGAGGCTTCATGCTGTGGGATAATAGACTAAAGTAAATAGTCTAGCCACGTCAGTAACAAAGAAGTAAAAATTAACAAAAGCAAGCTACAAAGAGGGGTGAAAAATCAGTATCCAGAGTGGCTACCATATATTACCAAAAATACACGGTTTCAACAAAAAATTATGAGTCATGCAAAGGAACAAGAAAGTATGCATACATGAGGGGGGAAAGCAGGCAAGAGAAACTGCCTGCAAAAGGCCTCAAGTCACATTTAACCAATGAAGATTTCAAGCACCAACCATAACTATGTTCAAAAAATTAAAGGAATTCATGCTTAAAGAATTAAAGGATCTACATACTTAGTGCAATTCCTATCAAAATCCCAATGACATTTTTGCAGAAATAGAAACATCCATCCTAAGATTCATATGGAATCTCAAGGGACCTTGAGTAGCCAAAACAGCTTTGAAAAACAACAAAGCTGAAGGACTTACATTTCCTGATTTCAAAACTTACTACAAAACTACAGTAATCAAAACAGTGTGGTACTGGAATAAAGACAGAAACATAGACCAATGGAACAGAATGAAAAGCCCAGAAATAAACCCTCATATCAAATGATTTTTGTCAAGAGAAATGAGACTATTTATTGAGAGAGGGACAGTTTTTTTCAGTAAATCATGCTGGGAAAATTAGATATCTACATGCAAAAGAGATTCTTATGTAATGCCAAATACAAAGAAAAAAAATCAAAATGGACTGAAGACCTACCAAAAACTATCAAACTTTTAGAGGAAATCAGAGAGCAAAAACTTCATGAATTTGAATTTGGCAATAATTTCTTGGGATGACTCCAGAGGCAGAGGCAAAGAAAGAAAACAATCAACAAATTAGACTTCATGAAAATATTAAAATTTTGTATATCACAAGACTACACCAACAGAGTAAGAAGGCAACCCACAGGATGGGAGAAAATATTTATAAATTATATATATGATGAGGGATTAATATCCATAATATATAGAGAACTTCTAAACCCCCTCAAAAAAGTGCTATTAATAAAAGGCCAAATAACTTAAATAGACATTTCTCCAAAAATCTATACAAATGGACAATAGGCACATGAACAAATGCTTATCACTAAATAATTAAGGCAAGGCAATCAAAACTGCAATGAGATATTCCATCTCACCCAATAGAATGGCTACTATTTTTTAAAAAACCCAGAAAATAACCAAGTGTTGGTCAGACTGTGGAGAAATTGGAATCCTTGTGCACTGTTGGTGGAAATATTAAATACGAAACAGTATGGTAGTTTCTCAAAAAAGTTAAAAACAGAATGACCATATGATCCAGCAATTCTACCTCTGATGAGGGGTTGGGAAGTAAAGGAAGCTATGATGACAATTTCTCATCAAATAGAGAATATTAATAAAGAGATAGAAACTATTTTGAATGGAAACTCCAAAATTAAATGTACAATAACCAAAATGAAAAATTCACTAGAGGTGCTCAACAGGAGATTTGGATTGGCAAAAGAATCATCAAACTCGAAGATAGATTGATAGAGATTATATAATCTGAACAACAGAAAGAAAAAAGGATAAAAAAAATGAACATAGTCTCAGGGAAATATAAAACACCATTAAGTGTACTAACATGTAAGTGAGATAGGATTACCAGGAGAGGAGAGAAAGAAAGGAACAGAATAAGTATTAGAAGACATGATGATTGAAAACTTCCCAATTTTGTTGAAAAACACTATATATCCAAGAAGCTCAACAAACTCAAAGAAACCCATCCCAGACATATAGTAGTAAAAGTGCTTGAAAGACAGAGAAAACATTGACAGTAGTGAGAGGCAAATAACTCTTCACATACAAGGAAATGATAAGATTAGCAGCTGATTTCCTGTCAGAAACGAAGCTGAAAGGCAGCAGGCTGACATATTCAAAGTGCTGAAAGAAAAGCCTGCCAACCAAAAATCTTAAAAACAGAAAAACTATCTTTCAAAAACCAAGGCAAAATAAAGACATATCCACATAAACAAAAACTAAGAGAATTCATTGCTAGCAGACCCACCTTACAAGAAATACTAAAAGAAATGCTCTAGGTTGAAAGCAAGCAAATATAGACAGAAATTCAAATCCACGTAATAGAACAAAGAGCACTGATCAAGGTAATTAAGTGCGTATTCTTTATTTCTTCTTCTATTTTTTAAAAAAATTGTATAAAACAATATTATATAATTATATTATTGGGGAAAATGTATACTCTAAAAATTACAAAATATTATTGAAAGAAATTAAAGATCAGATTGGCTCAACGGCACTGTCATGGCAGGTGTGCTGAAGAAGGCCACTGGCCTTGCCGGATTGGCTGCATGTGAGAGTCCACACAAGACAAGCAACTAAAATCAGTCTGCCACATGTAAGAGGCTAAGAATATTGTACACAAAGATCCTTGATGTTCTTAAGCAAATCCCTAAAACAGCAGCATATAGAAAGTATACAGAACAGATTACAAATGAGAAGCCGGCTACAGTTAAAGAACCAGGTGTTAAAAAATTAGAAGACTAAGTTCAAGGTGGTCAGATAGAAGAGGTGATTCTTCAGTCTGAAAATGAAGTTAGTCTGGCAAGAAAAATGATACATTGGAAACCATGGGAGGTGTTAAAGGAAGAGCCTCCTGCCAATCAGTGGAAATGGCCAATGTAATTATTAAATGACTGGTGGGTTGATTGGAAACTGATATAATTTAAATATTCTATTATATTAAGAGCATGTCCATATTACTGACATTTTATAATCAAGAAAAGTGATATAGAAAATATTTAAGAGACTGTTAAAATTAGTGATTATGGTAGTACAGTCTTGTGAATCAATTTTTGATGCATGAAGTATTCATACAAATTATTTCAAAGATGATATTTCTTTGAGCAGAGAGGTCATGGGAAAAGTTGAAAATTAGTTTTTAAAAATCCTACAGATCTTCAATGCAGAGGCTATAATCCAAAAGTAAAGTTTCTTTAGTAGCATCTTCAATACCTCATTAATTTTTTATCATCCTAAGAAGAAAAAGTCCTTAATTATTATTGCCTAAACAAATTTATAGATCACTGTTTGAAGTAAATAGTAAGAGTGAATATTTTCAAATGTGACAAAATAGCACAAGTGGCTGGTGATAAAATTTGAAATTATGGTTAACCTCCTTGGCTGTGATCTTACTTATGTATAATAAAATTTTAATATATAATTAGGCTGAGTGTGGTAGCTCACACCTGTAATCCTAGCACTTTGGGAGGCCTAGGCAGGTGGATCATTTAAGGTCAGAAGTTTGAGACCAGCTGGCCAATATGGTTCAACCCCGTCTCTACCAAAAATAAAAAAATTAGCTGGGTGTGATGATGTGTGCTTGTGATCCCAGCTAATCAGGAGGCTGAGGTTGGAGGATCACTTGAGCCAAAAAGGCAGAGGTTGCAGTGAGCCCATATCATACTACTGCACCCCAGCCTGGGTATCAGAGCAAAACCCCATCTCAAAGAAAAAAAAAATTAAAATTAAAATAGGCTAAATACACATTTCTCTGAAGAAGATATACAAATGGCCAATGAGTACTTGAAAACATGTTCAACATCATTAACCATTAGAGAAATGCAAATCAAAATCACAATTAGGTACCACTTCACTCATACTATGATGGATATATATTTGAGACAGAGTCGCATTCTGTCACCCAGGCTGGAGTAGAGTGAACATGGCTCATTGCAGCCGTCAATCTCCTGGGCTCAAGCTAGTCTCCTGCCTCAGCCTCCCAAGTAGCTGGGACTACAGGCACATACCAGCATGCCTGGCTAATTTTTTGTAGAGATGAGGATTCACCATGTTGCCCTAGCTGGTCTCGAACTCCTGGTCTCAAGTGATCTGCCCACCTCAGCCTCCCAAAGTGCTGGGATTATAGGCATAAGTCACCGCACCTGGCGAGGATGGCTGTAATTTAAAAAGCAGATAATAACAATTGTTGGTAAGGATGCAGAGAAATTGGAACCCTCATTTATAGGAGAAATGTAAAATGGGAAAGTAAAATGATACTTTCCATTTTGGAAAATGGCAGTTTCCCAAAACATACACATAGAATTTCTCTATGACCCAGAAATTCCACTCCTAGGAAAATATCAAAAAAAAAAAAAAAAGAAAATATACATCCACACAAAAACTTGTACACAAATGTTCATAGCAGCACTATCAATAAGAGTCAAAAAATGGAATCAACCCAACTGTCTATCAACTGATAATGGGCAAATATAATGTGATATAGTCATACAATTGAATATTACTTAGCAATAAAAAGAAATTAACTCCTGATACATGCTACAATGTAGATGAACCTTGAAAACATTGTTAAGCAAGAGAAACCAGTCACAAAGGGAAACATATTATATAGTTTCATTTATATAAAATGTCCAGAATAGGCAGCTCAATCGAGACAGAAAGTAGATTAATGGTTTCCTAAGACTGGAGGAGGTTTGAGGGGAAAGAGGAGTGACTGCTAATGGTACGGGTTTTCTTTTGGAAGGGATAAACATGTTCTAAAACGGTGTTGATACTCAAAACTATTGCATTGTACACTTTCAATTCACCCACTGTACTCTTTAAACTCACCCATTTAAAGTGTACGATTCAACAGTTATGTGTTTGAATTGCACATTTTAAATGGGTGAATTTAAATAGGTGGCTGCACAGTATTTGAATTATAGCTCAATAAAGACGCTATTTTTAAAAGGAACTAACCATTGATTCGCACAACATGGATGACTCTCAAAATAATCATGCTGAATGAAAGAAGCCAGATTTTAAAAAGAGTACAGGCCAGGCGCGGTGGCTCAAGCCTGTAATCCCAGCACTTTGGGAGGCCGAGGCGGGTGGATCACGAGGTCAAGAGATCGAGACCAACCTGGTCAACATGGTGAAACCCCGTCTCTACTAAAAATACAAAAAATTAGCTGGGCACGGTGGCGCATGCCTGTAATCCCAGCTACTCAGGAGGCTGAGGCAGGAGAATTGCCTGAACCCAGGAGGCGGAGGTTGTGGTGAGCCGAGATCACGCCGTTTACACTCCAGCCTGGGTAACAAGAGTGAAACTCCGTCTCAAAAAAAAAGAGTACATTCTGCATAATTCCATTTATGTAAAATGCTAGAAAATGAAAGTAATCTACAGTTACAGAAAGCAAATCAGTGGCTGCCTGGTTGGAGAAGAAAGGGATGTATTACCGAGGGGCATGAGAAAAATTGTGGGTATATTAGGTAAGTTCATTATCTTGATTGTGGTCATGGTTTCATGACTGTATACCTTAGAACTAATCAAATTATATGATTTAAATATAGTTGTACATCAATCATCTTTCAATAAAGCTGCAACAAAAAAAGAATACTAAAAAGTCACAAGACTATTTCTATGTATAGACATACATATATAATCACAAGGCCTATTTCTATGCATAGATATACATATGCAAATTACCTGAAAAGTATCTGGATAGATATACACAAAACTAATAACAATAGTTACTTTTGGAAAAGTAAAACTGTAAATTTATTTTGTGTAAATAAGTAAAATGCTAATGAAATTACTTTTAATTTTAAAATAGTGAAATAAAAATCTAACAATAATACCTAGTTCCAAAATAAAACAACACTAATTTTTAAAGAGACTCTTGGCTGGGCGAGGTGGCTGATACCTGTAATCTCAACACTTTGGAAGGCCAAGGCAGGAGGATCACTCGAGCTCAGGAGTTCTAGACCAACCTGGCTAACATGATAAAACCCTGTCTCCACTAAAAATACAAAACTTAGCCTGGCATGGTGACACATGCGTGTGGTCCCAGCTACTAGTGAGGCTGGGGCAGGAGAATTGCTGGAACCCAGGAGGCAGAGGATGTAGTGAGCCAAGAACATGCCACTGCACTCCAGCCTAAGCAACAGAGCAAGACTCTCTCAAAAAAAAATAAATATAAATATAAATAAATAGACCCTTAAGCCTGCAGAGGCATGGACTTTGAAAACTGTGGAGAACTTCATGGAGGAACCGTCAAGATGGATGCTCTGAGCACAGGGAGGAGGGACCAAGCAGAGACAAGAGGAACCCAGTCACTGGCTGCCTGGGCACATGGCCTTTGCAGTGACAGAGGGAGACAAGATTCAAGGGTGGACAAATTAGTGTCAGAGTCAACCCAGGGCCATGCTTCTGCCTCATTAAGTGATGCTGAGCTAGCTCCTTCACCTCTCTAGTGCAGTTCTCCCGCCTGTACAGTGAGCATGGGTTAAGATGGCCTTTAAGGACTTTCCTGCTCTGATATTCTACAATTCGGCTGTGCTTCTTCTTCTGGTTCAGTTCACTCCCTTATTCATGTTCCTAGATTTTGCAGTTTTGTAAAATCCCTGTGAGAGTTGAGCCAAGACCTCTAGCTCCTCACCTGGAAAGCAAGTTTGCCTATCATTTGTTCACTCATTTATTTATTCATTGAAAATTGTGGCTGGGCACAGTGGCTCACGCCTGTAATCCCACCACTTTGGGAGGCTGAGATGGGTGGATCATGAGGTCAGGAGTTCAAAACCAGCCTGGCCAATGTGGTGAAACCCCGTTTCTACTAAAAAATACCTAAAAATTAGCCGGGCATGGTGGCACACTGCTGGAGTCCCAGCTACTCAGGAGGCTGAGGCAGGAGAATCACTTGAACCCAGAAGCAGTGGTTGCAGTGAGCCGAGACTCTCTCTCAAGAAAAAAGAAAAGTGCTTATGTGTTCATTTAAATGCTCATCCATCCATTCATATATTGATTCTGTAAGCATTCCTGGATCAGCACTGGGTGGGTCCTGACCTAAGAGAATAGTTTCTGTGCCTTAGTCACTTTCTCCAACTTTTCCACACCAATTAAGATTTCTAAATAGATTCCGTATAATTGGGTCTTTGGGACATCATCCCTGAAGCACCCCAAAGTTTCTAAGCTGGGTACATTTCCTCTCCTCCCTCTAAATTTCCTCAGGGATCACACAGTCCCTTGGTGCACAGAGAGCTGTGAAAGGTGCCACCTCCATATGACCTGCCTGCTCCCCCAGAGGCTGTTGGCCAGATGAGCTGGGTGCTGCTAGGTCAGCGGGTCCCTGGCTGCCCACAGTAAACTACTGGCCTGTTTCCTAATTTCACTAAACCTGACACATTGCTGAGAAACTCACTGAATTCTAAGCAGTTAGTATAATTCTACCAAATTCCAAAAGCTCCATTGAATTCTATCAAATTTCAAACCCTTTGCTGAATTCTATGAAAGTCCAGGCATGTTTTCAGAGTTTGGAAACGTGGGCTGATGTGAAACCCTGTGTCCCATTCACCAGGATTCTCTATATTTAGGAGGCACAGGCCCACTTCTTTGAACTGTATCCTGCTAGCTCCAGATAGAAAAGATCCCTGGTCTGAAACCCTCTGAAACATCCTCCAGTGGATCCAGAGGAGCCTGAAGGTGAGTGAGAAACGGGATGTGAAGGCAGAGGAGGGAGTCAAGAGCCTGAGAAGAATGAGGGCCTTGACTTCCCGCTCCAACTGACTCTGCAACACTGGGCAAGCCTCTTCTCCTCGCCGGGCCTCAGTTTCCCCATGTATAACAGGGGGGCAGTCCAGCTGATCTGTAAGACCCCTCCCAGCTCTGCCAAGGTGTCACCTAGGCTGGGACCAGCCGGTGTCTGGCCTCCGGCGGCTCACTCCCAGTTTGCCTCAGCCACAAGATGTCACAGCAAGATGGGGGAAGTTGGCCGTGGCCAAGCTGGCGGTCTCAGCTTGGCCTTCCAAACCTGGGAGAGGAGAGGAAGGGTGACATCCCTGCAGGCTGGCTGGGATAGAAAGCAGGCCAGAAGTGAGAGAGAGAGACCTCCAAGAGGTCCAAACCCAGGGCCATGGAGCGAAAAGGAGAGAGGGCTCAGTGCAGCCTTGGGGAGGAGACAGGAAGATTCCCTGTGGAGGTGCCATTTGAACTGGTTTTTCTATAGCATTCTGTCAGGAAGGAGGCAAGAGCAGAAAGAACATCATGGGATCTGCAGACAAAGCTTTCTGGCTGTGCTTTGGGAACCAGAGTCCACAGCATTGGTCATGTTCCTCCTCCTGCAGGCCCCATCCCCCAGCTGAAGGGCAGAAGGAAGAGCAGGGAGCCCCAGGTCCTTTTGCAGCTGGCCTCTGCTCTGGGGCTCCCATGTTCTCCTTGGTTTTTGTAGGCAGAGTTTGCTCCCTTCCCTCAGAGCTGCTCCTTCCTAGTGATGCCCCTGCCACCCCTCCTGGCCATGGTCTCCACACACCTCCTCCCAGAGACTAAGGAATCTGCCCAGCCTTCTGAAGCACCCTGGTCCCAGGTTCAAGGGGATGCCTTATGGGATTTGGGCATGTGTGTGCGCATGTGTGTAAGAGAGAGTGAGTGTCTGGTACCTAATGCGTGTACACTCATGTGAATGACAACACAGTTACACATATGAGCCTACATGTGGCTTATACTCACAGGCACACATGTGTGTACCTGTATGTCACACTGGTATTTGTGTGTTCACCTGTAGGTGAGTGCACATGTGGTGACCTGTATGTATATTCGAACAGGTAGCCAAAGCTGTAGATACTTCCTTGTGACTTTTGGGAATAAGCTGTAGTACATGGAAGCATGCAGAGGAGGTGGTACCTGAGCCAGCCACGGGGGCCATGTGATGCCATCTCTGTGTCCCACCCCAGCCCTGGCACAGTGCTTGTTTCTGCTCATGCTCTGTTAAATGGGGGTCCCTCTCCAGGAACCCAGCCTCAGAGTCTCCTGGCTGGGAACTCTGAAGTCTGGAAGGAAACTTGCAGCTCACCTGCACCCGGCCCCATGGTGAGTCTGGACATAGTCAAATGAGACAAGCCTTTTTCTCTCAGGCCCCAGGACCGGATCACTGATCTGGCTGCAAGGTGCCCCGAACTCCCTGAGGGAGGGCTCTGTGTAGGGCCTAAGCTCTGAACCCTGCACTTAGACTCTAGGAGAAGAAGGAGTAGCTAGAGGGGCCACCCAGCCTGGAAACCTCATGAGTGGTAAAAGCCCAGTGAGACCTAGAGAGACTCCACTTGTGACCCTTCAAGTAGCCTGACAGCAGAAAGAAAGGAAGAAAAATATGTACAGAAGTAATGAGCTTCCTGTCACTAGAGGTGAGCAAACAGAAGCAGGATGAGGCTGGGTATGAAACAGTGGGGGGAGAATGAGGCAGCGTATGGGAGAATAGGGGGAGAATGAGGCAGCGTATGGGAGAGTGGGGGGAGGGTGAGGCTGGATATGGGGTAGTGGGGGGAGAATGAGGCTGCGTATGGGGCAGTGGGGGGAGGGTAAGGCTGGGTATGGAAGAGTAGGGGGAGGGTGAGGCTGGGTACGGGAGAGTGGAGGAGGGAGGATGAGGCTGGGTATGGGAGAGTTGGGGGTCCTGTCTGCCTAGGAAGGGTTTGTACTCAGCAGCCTGGGGCCACACCTGTCCTCAGTGCTCCCTCACATCTGGCACACCTGGCATGTAGTAGGTCCTCAGTCACTTTTAGGTTCTGGGATGAGTAAGTGAGGGAGGAATAAAAGATGGAAATGGTTTCCTGCAAGGGAGGCACTGAGGGGAACTGTGCTTGCCCAGGCCCAGGCTGTGGCATCATGTCCCAAGGGATTAATGGCACAGTGCCAGATACCCTGGAACACCAAAGAGAGGTGACTCATGCTCTTTTGCTGGTGAGAGGATTGTGGCAGCACCCAGAGCACAGATGTCCATCTAGAACAGTGAAAGAACAAGCATTGTTTGAGACCTATGGAAGCAGACACCCACTCTGAGCATGACACATGTGTCACACTGTTAGGAGGGCTGGATTCAAGCTTCACCTCACCAGAGACCTGCTGTGTGACCTCAGCTTCCCCATCTACAAAATGGGAGATCCAACAAGTTGGCCTCTGGGCATGTTCCACGCTAATACCCTAAGAGTACGTCAAGTCAGAGCAGCCCTGGCTCTGGCCCACAGAAAACAGGGGTTTGGAGCTGGGCCAAGAGCTCCATCAGATTTTAGCTGGGAAACTCACAGGAAGGCAGATTGTGAAGGTCCAATCCATACAAAGTAGCTGATGAAGCAGGCCCTGGGCAGGGACAGGGGAACACGCCCAACGATAGGCTTCAAGGCCAGCAGCAGCCCCTCCGACACACAGCACAGTGTATGCTTTGTGTGTGGATACTAGAGAAGGCCTGAAGAGACAGGTCAAACAGACAGTGGACATAGCAGGCTGAGGACATTCCAGACAGTGGGCATAGCAAATGCGATGGCTCATAGGCTTCCCTAAAGCCAGGAGGATCTCCACCTTCAGAGACCATCCAACCCAATGGTTCCTCAAAGTTTGGTACCTGCACCAGCAGCAGAAGCATCGCCCAGACCCACCGAGTCACAAACTGGGATTGGAGTCCAACAATCTGTTTTAACAAACTTGCCAGGTGATTCTGGTACATGTTAAAGTTTGAGAACTGTAGATCTAGCCCATTGTTTTGCAGACTATGTTCATAGGACACATAGCTGCAGTAGGTTAATGGGTGTTTTGTAAAAGGGGATCCATGATCAAATCAGTTTGGGGAACGCATGTTCTATATTGCTTTGTGGGAGTCATAGGTCACATTAGCATATTAAAGGCTCTGAGAAGTCCTGCAGTAAAGAGCTTCATTTTTTATTAATTCAATGTTGTCTCAAATTGATTTTTCATCTTGGTTACTAATGTTCTGATCAACATTCTCTTTGGAAATGCTGATCTCAATGAATCCTTATTTTTCACATGGATAAACTGAGGCCTAGAGAGGGTAAAGGGATAGCCCAAAGTCACAGAGAGCCAGTGTGGCAGTGCTGGAAAAGATCCTAACAGTCCACCTAGTCCCAGAAGGGCTCTATGAGCTTTCCACACCTGTACCCTCTCTCCTTCCATCCCAGCTGCATATCATCCCTTCAGAACTCTGCAGCATGGAGCCGCTCAACAAAACAGGGGTATCTGAGTTCTTTCTGAAAGGATTTTCTGGCTACCCCTTCCTGGAGCACCTGCTCTTCCCTCTGTGCTCAGCCACATACCTGGTGACCCTGCTGGGGAACACAGCCATTGTAGTGGTAAGCGTGCTAGATGTCCACCTGCACACGCCCATGTACTTCTTCCTGGGCAACCTCTCCACTCTGGACATCTGCTACACATCCACCTTTGTGCCCCTGATGCTGGTCCACCTTCTGTCATCCCGGAAGACCATCTCCTTTACTGGCTGTGCCATCCAGATGTGTCTGAGCCTGTCCACGGGCTCCACGGAATGCCTGCTGCTGGCCATCATGGCCTATGACCGCTACCTGGCCATCTGCCAGCCACTCAGGTACCACATGCTCATGAGCCACCGGCTCTGTGTGCTACTGGCAGGAGCTGCCTGGGTCCTTGGCCTCCTCAAGTCAGTGACTGAGACAGTCATTGCCATGAGGCTGCCCTTCTGTGGCCACCATGTGGTCAGCCACTTCACCTGCGAGATCCTGGCGGTGCTGAAGCTGGCATGCGGCAACATGTCGGTCAGCGAAGACTTCCTGCTGGTGGGCTCCATCCTGCTGCTGCCTGTGCCCCTGGAATTCATCTGCCTGTCCTACTTGCTCATCCTGGCCACCATCCTCAGAGTGCCCTCAGCTGCCGGGCGCCGCAAAGCCTTCGCCACCTGCTCGGCACATCTGGCTGTGGTGCTGCTTTTCTATGGCACCATCATCTTCATGTACATGAAGCCCAAGAGCAAGGAAGCCCATATCTCTGATGAGGTCTTCACAGTCCTCTATGCCATGGTCACACCCATGCTGAACCCCATCATCTACAGCCTGAGGAACAAGGAAGTGAAGGAGGCTGCCAGGAAGGTATGGGGCAGGAGGCGGGCCTCCAGGTGAGGAAAGGGGTCTCTGTACAGATGCAGGTCTCAAGTTAGTACTGAGGCCATCATATGCCAATGCCAGTGAGGACATGGCAAGGCTAGGGTTACGGGTCTGATATCTTCATCCCAGCAAGGCAGCACCAAGTCCTGCTGATCCTGCCATAGAACAGCCCCCAAATCATCCTCTGCTCCTGCCCCTACCACTGCCCTAGGTCAGCTCTCCGTGTCACCCCTGGCCTTCACACTAGCCTCCTGGCTGGTCCCAAGACTTCAGTGTTATTTCTCCCTCCAATCTCTCCTCTGCGGAGCATCTTTTTGAAATGCATCTGTGATCGCATCACACTTCTCATTGAAATCACTAAGTGGCTCCTCACTGCTCTCAGGACAGGCATTTGCCACCATGCCCAGATAATTTATTTTATTTTAATAGAGATGAGGTCTCGCCTTGTTGCCCAGGCTGGGCTCAAATGATCCTTCCAACTCAGTCTCCCAAAGTGTCGGAATTACAGGCATTTACCACCATGCTTGGCCTGGAATCTTATTTTTTGAAGGGTATATGATAATGGGCACTGTTCCTAAGGTAATTAATAGGGAAAAAAAGCAGAATATATAACACTGTATTTTAGTATGATCTCAATTTTAACTCTTCCAGTATTTTTCTTACAGATCTATGAATAAGTGGGTATCTAGGAAATACTGGAAAATGATGGCCAAATATTAACTAACAGTTGTTTCCTCTGAGTGACGGGGTTACAGATAAGTCTTGTTTTTAAAATTATTATTTTCAACATTGTCCAACATTTCTATGATGACTATGACTTTGAGCTTTAAAAATAACAGTATATGGAACACCACCTTGCCCACAGTAGAGGACAGATGAGAAAGGCTTCATCCTGAGGGCAGGGCAGGGAGGAAGCTGCTGCCGTCACCCAGGTCCTCAGTGAGGCCTGAGCCGGCCGGGCAGTAGAGGGGAGGGTAGCCCTGAGAAACACTGGGGAGATAGACATTGATGCAAAATAACCTTTGGGAGATGATATAATATTTGGGATTACAGTTAATCCCTGAACAACATGGGAGTGAGGGGTGCCAACTCTCCTCACAATAAAAAAATCCATGTATAACTTTTGACACCCCCAAATCTTAACTACTAATAGCTTACTGTTGACTGGAAGCCTTACCAATAACATAAAAAGTCGATTAACACATAATTTGTATGTTATATGCTTTATACACTGTATTCTTACAATAAGGCTAGAGAAAAGAGAATGTTATTAAGAAAATCATAAGGAGGAGAAATATGTTTCCTATCTATTAAATGGAAGTGGATCATGATAAAGGTCTTCATCATTGTCAGCATCACATTGAGTAGGTAGAGGAGGAGGAAGAGGAGGGGCTGGTCTTGTTGTCTCTGGGTGGTGGTTCATCTTCAAGTTTTTTCAAATTGTAGCAAATCTCAAAAAAAAGTTCCCAATATATTTATTGAAAAATACAAGTATAAGTGAACTTGCATAGTTCAAATCCATGCTATCCAAGGGTCAACTGTATACATATGTAAAATAATATTTGGGAGAGATATATGGGATTATAGATAGAGGTGAAGCGGGGAGAGTGAGGACTGTGGGTTGATCCTGGGTTTCTGGCTTACTTTGGGTGGACTGAGACACTGAGGTGGGGAGGATGAGCGCAGTAGATGGGGAGAGTGGGGATATGATGAGTTTGTCTTCGACCTGCTGAGTTCAGGGTGTCCGTGGGGCAGCAAGAGGACAATGTGCTATGAGCAGATAGAAAATAAACAGTAACAACCTTGCTATTTTTTACTTTGACCTATGTTATTGATAAAAATTCCAGAAGACAAATCATAGCATAATATGAAACAACTTCTGCTGCTTTATTTAAGGATGATTTTTAGTCTCTAAGCTGTGTCAAGTTGTTATTCTTTATTGTGAACGGACAGGAAGGGGAGGGGAAGGAACAGGAATCAAGAAATCTGTAGAAACTCAGGTGCCTGACTAAATCCCTGACCTAATAAAGTCCCTCGCATGTACTCGGTGTCTCCCACCTTGCAAAGCAATTTATTTTAAGCTTTGATGAATCCAGGTTCTTACAGCAATCCTGGAAGAAGAATCCCCATTTCACAGCCCAGATACCCAGGCCTAGTGAAGCCGGGGCCATGGGCCTGGAGCCTATGGCATCCAAAGGGTGGAACTGCACGACCCGGTCTTCAGATTCTCTGTCTACTCTCTCTCCTCTGCCCACCTCACCTCAATAGCCCTCCTGGGGCAGACCGAAGAACCTAGAGTCTCTGAAGCTCAGGTCCCATGACTGCCAAACCTGCAACTTTGTGTAGTTACAGAGTTTGAACTTTAAATTGGGCAGGGACCATGAGGTCCCTGGGGGCAGGGAGCAAATAGACTATGTAGCAAGCGAGCAAGAGGCACGTCCTGTGGGGGGTGATGGTGGGGTAGGGGGTGGGAACCTGGCCCATCCCAGCACCGTGCACTTGCTGGTAATGAACTCAGTACTTCCCAAACCTCAGTTCCCCTCACCTGGCTCCAGCTCCCTTACAGACATTCAGGCCATGGCCAGTAAGTAGGAGGGAGGTAAGGAGAATTCATCTGACACATTGTTTATTCTCATGAAATCATTTAAAACATTTCAAAGCCTACATTTTTGCTTGGGGACAGGGACAGGATGGTAATAATATCATCTACCGCTCACTATTTACCATGTGCCAGGCTCTGTTCTAAGAGCTTCGCATGTTTCCTCTCACCAGATACTTACAATAAGCCCACAAGGAAATACTGCCATCTTCATGCTACAGGTAAGGAAGCTGAGGCTGAGAACATTGTTAACAAGTGGAAGAGCTGGGGCTTGGACCCTGGTCCTGTCTGACTCCAGGGCCATCCTCATGTTCTCTACATAGAGCCAGGAAGCAGCGGGGAAGCAGGAATTCCAGATCCAGGCATTTTGGGGAAATTGTAACTGAAGCTTTCTTCTTGTTATGCCCCTTTCTTTTCTTTTAAAATAATTTGTGAAGCCTAAAATAAGTATTAAGTAGTTAAAATTAGATTTGCCAGACCAGACTGATATGACATTTAGCTTGCAGAGTAACCCTGGGTCTATCAGACCTCAGACTGGAAGTTGCTAGAAACATGTGAGGAAATGTTTCAGAGGTTACAGCGTACTGGAGATCGCCTAATTGGCTCCACTTCTCAAAAGGAGAAATCTGACCAAAGTCATACAGCGGAAGAGGAACAAAAGCCCCAATTCAAACCCGGGCCCCTTCCTCCCAGTCCAGGGCTCACTGCAGGCATCACTCTGCCTCTCAAGATGCGTAAAAGCAGGGAGTGAAACCAGACAATTATTTTCAGAGACATTCCAGGTCCTGTCACTCTGTGACTCTAATCTTCCAGGCCATGACGGAGCATGGCACTGCATGATACTGGCAGATGGCCGCTAGAGTAGCTTTCTGAGTGTTGTAAGATGCCATTGCACCCACATGCAGAGGGGCTGCTGAGCAGTAATTCTGGTTCTCTTCCTTCTAGGCAGGTGGTAGGATGCCACAGGGCCAGTGGGCTATGAACAGATATGATGAATGTCTCATGTGGCTCAGAGTAGTGAACTGGTATGAGAGGCTCCATTGTGTCCTTTCCCATCTGTAACAACTGGTGATGTCCCACAGGGTGGAGCCTCCACTGCCAGGGGCTCTGAGAACTGAGCCCCCTGGAAAGCCACAGTAGACATGTAGCATGAGAAATATACCTCTGTCATGCTGGCCACTAAAATGCCGAGGTTGTATATGACTGCAACATAACTTAGCCCATCCCACCTCCCCCACCAAGGGAACACCAGCTACTCTCTGATGTCCCAGCCTGTGCCCATGTTATAGGCAAAGCTGTTGGCAACCTGGCAACATGGCATTTTCTGGACACAGACGTATTTCTTTAGGGCCATAAGCCTATGGTTTCGTGTGCTGGTTCTAATTTCCATGAATGTGTTATGATCAGACTCTGAAGTTGTGAGGAAAACCCACCAAGTTCCTGATGTAGCTCTTCAGAAAGAGCAGGTGGTACTGCAAGTAGGGGAAGGGCACCCCCAAAGCCTTTCTCCTAGCAATCACAGTAGCTGCACCATTCTGTTCCAGTGTGTGTGTTGGAGGGGGAAGGGGGAATTGATCTTGAGGCAAGACCTTGGGATCAGCACTCTTGTTTGCTTTTTTAGAGAAAGAGTCTCACTCTGTTGCCCAGGCTGGAATGCAGTGGCATGATCATAGCTCACTGTAATCTCAAACTCCTGGGGCTCAACTGCTCCTCCCACCCCAGCCTTCTGAGTAGCTGGGACCATAAGTGCAAACCACCACACCTAGGATCAAGATTTTGGGCAGAACAACACTGGATCTCAATAAACAGTTCAACTCAAATAGCAGTCACTGACACCTCCTGACTGTGGGTTACTGGAGGGTAACAGTGATGAAGGACACAGCCCTTTCACTGTAATAGCTCACAGTCTAGTCAGAGAGAGATATACAAAAAATGAACTATAATGAAGGCAGAGTGAAATTAACCTCTGCTAATAGCTGTGTGACCATCCTGTTGTCCGGGTGGTCAGTTTTATGAAGCCATCTGAGAGAAGGCTGCCCAAGAGGGTGATATGTGGACTGAGCCTTGAAGGATGAGTAGAAAAGGCACTGAAGAAATTGCCTAAGAAGAGGGACAGGACTGGAGCATGCAGGCTTTGTCTAAAAGACAGGGAGTGGTCTGGTGAGGCTGCAGCAGGTGTGTGTGAGGGATGTGGCGGAGGTGAGGCAGGAAAACCAGCCAGAGGCTGCACACAAAAACCCTCAGATGTCTGCCATGCCCACTTGGTCTTATTGTTAGAGGCTTGGGTGATGAAGAAAAATGCAATCAGGTGGTTTTCCACCCTTCACCTGCTTGAAACCCCCACACCTGTATCCAGTGTCAGAATTTGAGATGAACATAGTTCCTTCTGTAACAACACAACCATCAAAAACAAAGCTCTTACAGTTCTTTCCAGATTTCAGGTTTTACTTTGTCTATTACAACCCAGACTCAGAGGGAATCTCAGAGATCTAAAGCCTGGAGAGAGGAAGGGAGGTCTCCAAAGTCACCAAGTGAGTGAATGAATGACTGCAAACTCCACGAGGGCAGGAGCCAGGTCTGCCTCTGCTGTATTCCCAGCACCCGACCCAGGGACTAACACATAGTAGGTGCTCAATAACTATTTGCTGAATGAGTGAATGAATCAGGCTTGGCAATCCTTTACTTTCTGCCAAACCTCACCAAGAAAACCCTAACTATAGATATTCACGTGGATAACAGTTAAGGTCAGTTACTGACCGAGATTACCCAAGTGCCCCTGTAGGTTCCTGAAACTGTCCTGTAAGAATCACCCTGATTCAGGGTAAAGGAAGGAAACCCTGCATAGGCTCTGGAGAAAGCTGGTGTCGTGGAGGACCCTGGAGCCCTTGTCCAGGAGGTGGCTAGTACAGATGAAGCAGGCACCTGTAGCTGACGATGGATGCTGTCCTCCATCCAGCCTCAGTAACATGTCATTGCACCCCCCAGGGCAGCACCTTCAGGTGCATGGTTCCTCTGAGCTACAAAGTATCCCAGTCTTCAATAGAAAGCTGAGTTTGAGAGAGGTCAAGAGACTTGGGCAGTATCACACAGGTAGTCTGAACTACAGCCAGGAGGCAAAGCTGGGTTTTGGAGTCGTGCATTCGCTCTCTGCTGGGTGCCTGCCATTGGCAGCACTTGCTGCATAAGGTGCTGGTAGGAAGGATGTGGAGTCCAGCTCTTAAGGTGTAATATTGAAGACAGGTGCACCACACAGCACAATGACACAGAGGGATGGCCAAGGATGGTGGGAGCACAAGAAGGGAGCAGGTAACTGCAAGGGGAAAGAAGGCAAGAAGTAATCAAAACAGCATGGTACTGGTACCAAAACAGAGATATAGACCAATGGAACAAAACAGAGGCATCGGAGGCAACACAACATATCTACAACTATACAATCTTTGATAAACCTGACAAAAACAAGCAATGGGGAAAGGATTCCCTGTTTAACAAATGGTGTTGGGAAAACTGGCTAGCCATGTGCAGAAAGCAAAAACTGGACCCCTTCCTGACACCTAACACTAAAATTAACTCCAGATGGATTAAAGACTTAAACACAAGACCTGGGACGATAAAAACCCTAGAAGGAAATCTAGACAAAACTATCCAGGACATAGGAGTAGGCAAGGACTTCATGAACAAAACACCAAAAGCATTGGCAACAAAAGCCAAAATAGACAAATGGGACCTAATGAAACTCCACAGCTTCTGCACGGCAAAAGAAACAGTCACTAGAGTGAATCGGCAACCAACAGAATGGGAAAAAATTTTTGCAGTTTACCCATCTGACAAAGAGCTGATATCCAGAATTTACAAAGAACTCAAACAGATTTACAGGAAAAAAACAAACAAGCCCATTCAAAAGTGGGCAAAGGATATGAACAGACACTTTACAAAAGAAGACATATATGAAGCCAACAATCATGAAAAAATGCTCATTGTCACTGGTCATCAGAGAGATGCAAATCAAAACCACATTGAGATACCATCTCACGCCAGTTGGAATGGCGATCATGGAAAAATCTGGAGACAACAGATGCTGGAGAGGATGTGGAGAAAAAGGAACACTTTTACACTGTTGGTGGGAGTGTAAATTAGTTCAACCATTGTGGAAAACAGTGTGGCGATTCCTCAAGGCCTTAGAAATAGAAATTCCATTTGACCCAGCAATCCCATTACCGGGTATATGTCCAAAAGACTATAAATCGTTCTACTATAAGGACACATGTACACGAATGTTCATTGCAGCACTGTTTACAATAGCAAAGACCTGGAACCAACCCAAATGCCCATTGATAATAGACTGGATTGGAAAAATGTGGCACATATACACCATGGTATATTATGCAGCAATCAGAAATGATGAGTTTGTGTTGTTTGTAGGGACATGGATGAATCTGGAGAACATCATCCTCAGCAAACTGACACAAGAACAGAAAATGAAACACCGCATATTCTCACTCATAGGCAGGTGATGAAAAATGAGAACACATGGACACAGGGAGGGGAGTACTAAACACTGGGGTCTATTGGGGGGAAAAGGGGAGGGCCAGTGGGAGGGGGAGGTAGGGAGGGATAACCTGGGGAGAAATGCCAAATGTGGGTGAAGGGGAGAAAGGAAGCAAAACACACTGACATGTGTGTACCTACGCAACTGTCTTGCATGCTCTGCTCATGTACCCCAAAACCTAAAATGCAATAAAAAATAAAAAAAAAAAGAAGGCAAGAAAAGGAGACAATGCTGCACAGGGCTCTGGAGAATGAGCGAAACACCCGCTGCTGGGGATGGGAGGGAGGACATGCCTCCATCTCGGACAAAGTTGCGGAGCTGGGAAAAGAGATGGTTTCTTCAGGAAACGTGAGATCTGCAGCCCAACAAATGGTGGATATAATGAAACAGGAGGAATAAGAGAAAAAAGAAATCTAGCCCAGGACAGACAGGGCTCCATTGCTGTCAGGAAGCAATGTCCTCACAACCAATCCAGGGGCGAAGGGCCGGAGGGGAGAGGTGGATTATATCTTCTGAATGATAAAAGTTCACACTCAGCTCCTATTTCTCCTTCAGACCAGGGGCCACCTGGCCATAAGACAGTTCTCCAGTCCTAACAAGACTACTGTGCTTTGGGAACATCTGGGCTTCTTCCTATGAATACACGATGCTGGCCTTTCCCAAGGAGAAGTGAGAGCAGCTGTGCACAGCGATGAAGACCACCTGGGAGAGATCACAGCCTCGCCCACTGCTCCCTTTGCAAAGCTGGTCATGACTGACCACACCACTAGATTCGCGCCTGGCTTCCCTCATCATGTGACATCATGTCAGTATCATTTGTCCTACAATGCAATATGGAGGCCAGAAAGTAAGTCACTTGGCTTTCATGACCAGAGTTCAACCCTGTGACCAGTAACTCTATTGAGACATGTATATTCTTATATGCCCTTTTTAAAAACTTAATGGTGCATGATTCCTTAAGGAGAGATGACCAGAAATCAAGCTTAGACATCCTATGGGGCTGAAATATTTGATCTTCATGGCCCAAAGGAACAGCAGGTGAGCACCATCCCTCACCTACCTGCCTTCCAGAGCTCATCTCACCTGACTCAGGGAATGGGGCAGCGCCTGACAGGTGTGGAATCCTTTTGTCCACCTATTTTCCTTACTGCTGTAGCCCCAGCCCCTATACCTAGCACAGAGTAGGTACTCAATGAATATTTAGTGAATAAATCTGAAATACCATGGGCATAATTTGGTTATATGAACCATAATGTAGAAAAGATGCTTCCTGTTAATGGCCAAGAACACTCTGGATTCCAAAGGACCATTTTAAACATGAATCCTTCTCTGTTGTCTCCTTTGACCCTGACCTGAAGAGAGCAGAGAGGAGCCTCGGGGACTAGAATGTGCCCCATCCTCCCCCCAGTGACGGCAGCAGAACTGCAGAGCTGAGAAGGCCAGCTTACAGATCTGAAGTCCAACTCGCTCATTATAGAGATGGTGAAACTAAATTCCAGAGAGGGAGGCTGACCTGCTGCAGGCCAGACATCCAGGTCACTAGGCTCCCAGGCCAGTTGGAGCTTTTTCCAAAATGCTAGGTGGTCCAGATGGAAAAGGAGAGAGAATGAGATGAAGGGAGGAAACCAAACACCTGTGATGGAGTATGTCCTGCTGGGGCTACATGAGCACCGTAACCTGGAGGTGGTCCTGTTTGTGCTCTGCCTGGGCGTGTCCTCCATGAATGTGCTGGGGAACGCCCTCCTCATAGGGCTGAACATGCTGCACCCTTGCCTGCACAACCCCATGTACTTCTTCCTGAGCAACCTCTCCCTCATGGACATCTGCGGCACCTCATCCTTTGTGCCTCTCATGCTAATCAACTTCCTGGAAGCCCAGAGGACCATCTCTCTCCCTGGCTGTGCCCTGCAGATGTACCTGACCCCGGCACTGGGATCAACGGAATGCCTGCTCCTGGCCATGTTGGCACATGACCATTATGTGGCTATCTGCCAATCGCTTAGATACCCAGAGCTCATGAGTAGACAGACCTGTATGCGGATGGCAGTGCTGAGCTGGGGGACAGGCTTTGCCAACTCACTGCTACAGTCCATCCTTGTCTGGTGCCTCCCCTTCTGTGACCACAATGTCATCAACCACTTCTTCTATGAGATCTTGGCAGTGCTAAAACTGGCCTGTTGGGACATCTCCCTCAATGCGCTGGCATTAATGGTGGCCACAGCTGTCCTGACACTGGCCCCCTTCTTGCTCATCTGCCTATCTTACCTTTTCATCCAGGCTACCATCCTTAGGGTACCCTCTGCTGCAGGCTGACACAAAGCCTTCTCTACCTGCTCAGCCCACCTTACAGTGGTGGTGGTTTTTTACGGGACCATCTCCTTCATGTAATTCAAGCCCAAGGCCAAGGACACCAATGTGGATAAGATTGTTGCATTATTCTATGGGGTTGTGACGCCCTCACTGAACCCCATCATCTACAGCCTGAGGAATGCAGAGATGAAAGTTGCTGTCCTAGCTCTGCTGAGAGGAGGTCTGCTCTCCAGGAAAGCCTCCCACTGCTACTGTTGCCCTCTGCCTGTCAGCCGCCATAGGCTAGGTTGTGCTGTGGTCAAGACCTTCAGATGCTTAAAACCATTGAAGTTTGTTTCTTGCTCCTGCTGCAGGTCCACAGAGGCTGGTGGGGCTTCTGCTCCAAATCGTGGTCTTCACCCCTAAGACTCAGGATGACAAAGCAGCTACCATTGGGAACACTGCTGGTCTCCATGACAAAAGGGAAAGTAACAAAGCCTGCACTGACTCTTAAAGCTTCTACTCAGAAGTGGCTGTGTTGCTTCCACCTACATTTCAGTGGCCAACACAATGGCAACAGGAAGGCACAGAACCACGCTATTGTTAAGAAGGAGAAGCACAATGCCTGTGTCTGGATGGAAAAAGAGAGGCACAGAGAGATCTGTGAATGGCCTAATGACTACCACACCAGCTGACAGTGCCAACCCAAGCGCTTGGAGGTTTGGCTTTCTTTATCTTGACCATCCATCCTTCATGGGCTGCTGCCAGGTTAATCGTCCCAAGAAAGCTTTGGTTAGCTCACCTGTGGTGGCTTTGAACTAGGTCAACCAAACTAGGTTAGAGGGTCTGGGTTAGGGTTGGCCACAGAGAAGTTTGCATGAGATTTGGAAGGCAAAAGTGGGCCAGGCATGGTGCTCATGCCTTTAATCCCAGCATTTTGGGAGGCGGAGGTTGGCAGATCACCTGAGGCCAGTAATTTGAGACCAGCCTGGGTAACATGACGAAACCTTGCCTCTACTAAAAATATGAAAATTTAGCTGGGTGTGGTGGTGTGCCTGTAGTCCCAGCTACTAGGGAGGATCACTTGAACCCAGGAAGTAGAGGCTGCAGTGAGCTGATGGTGCCACTGCGTCCCAGCCTGGGTGACAGAGCAAGACTCCGCCTCAAAAAAAAACTGCACCAGACACAGTGGGGGCACTCACATGTCACTAATCTGCTGGCTCCCCTTGTTGGCACATCCCATCCAGTCCCCACCAAGTCACCTCCTTTCGGTGTGCTGAGTGCTGGGCCAAGTGCAAGCTCCATGGCAAAGGTGCCAGCTTCTCATGCAGGTCGCCAGTCAGTGAGACTGAAGGCACAAGAGCCAGGCACAGGTTCCAGTTTGTCCTCCTGGACTCTAGTGTGCCTTTATCGCCCCTCACTTCACACTCAGGCTTCTTTCCTAACTGCTGGCCCAGTGAGCTGTAGTAGCTTCAGGCCCAACACCAAATGCAGAGGTAACAGCTTTGCACAGATTTCTCCAACTGCTCCCATGGCTGTAAAGGTCTTATCTTTTTTTTTTTTTTTTTTTTTTGAGATGGAGTTTCGCTCTTGTTACCCAGGCTGGAGTGCAATGGCGCGATCTCGGCTCACCGCATCCTCTGCCTCCTGGGTTCAGGCAATTCTCCTGCCTCAGCCTCCTGAGTAGCTGGGATTACAGGCACGTGCAACCGTGCCCAGCTAATTTTTTGTATTTTTAGTAGAGACGGGGTTTCACCATGTTGACCAAGATGGTCTCGATCTCTTGACCTCGTGATCCACCCGCCTCGGCCTCCCAAAGTGCTGGGATTACAGGCTTGAGCCACTGCACACGGCCTAGGTCTTATCTTTTTATCACTCATAGCGGTTCTGTTACTTTGGTCAAACCTGGATTGATTCATCACTCTTCTGATCAAGGACTTTTGACAGCTCCCATTACCATTAACTCCAAATTCTTCAGTTGAGTCCTCAAGGGCCTCCAGAATCTGCCCCTACCTGCTTCTTCAGCCTGATTTTCCACTACACCCTTCGCATGACTGTCCCCTCACTACATCATCTGTACTGCCCTACCCTCATGTGTTTGCAACCTTGCACGTATTGTGCTGTTCTCTGATAATACCTGGGACTAGTTTCCAAAGCCAGGTTAAACACCATCTCTTTCAAGCATCCTTTCCCATTGCACTTTGAGATTGTTTGCTTTACATCCTACAGCACTTCGTCAGGATCTCCCACTTCACACCTGCCCATCTAACTCAAATTCATGACACTTCACCACTGTGTGAGCTCCTTCAGGGCAGGATTCAGTCGCGTCTGGCTCATCTCTGTGCTCCCACAGCACATCCCCTGTGGAAGGTTTATGGGACTGAACTGTCACTTAGAAGCCTTCAGGACATCAGCATGTGGAAACTGAGCCCTGTGCTGCTCAACATGCTCAAGGCAGCTGCAGGTGCTCAGGGGTCTTAGTCCAGTTGTGTGTATAGCTACATGCCAGGGTGCAGCAGTATCTGCCAGCCACGGCCCTGTATTCAAGGCAAGGAGGGGCTGTTTGAATCTTGGGATCTCCCCCACCGAGATAAGTCAGGAGACAACCAAGGATCCCCATTTTGGAAGCCTGGAGACAGGCCTGGTTCAGCTGCTAGGTCCAGCACTGTGATATTGCTGGCCCCCTTTCCCCTGGGAATCCCACATAAACCTCAAACTGTCCAAAGTGGAACTCATCATCCCCCAACCCAAAGTGGCGTCACCATCTCAGGGAATGGCACCACCACCAAGTCAGAATATAACCATCATCCTAGGCTCTCTCATACCTCACCACCCCATATATCCAATCGGTCACCAAGTCCTATAGAGTTCATTCCTAACAGCTCTTAAATCAGTCCCCTCCTTTCCATCTACATTGTGTTAAGGAGGCTTCACCATTTCTCTCCCAAATGTTCCAATAGCTGTGTCACTGCACTTCATCCTCCAAGGTCTCCCCAAAATCGATCCTCTACCACAGCCATCAAAACCCCAATCTGATCATGTTACTCTCCTGCTTAAATCTCTCCAATGGCTCCTCATTTCCCATGAAATAAAGACCCAATCTCCACTTACCTATTCAACCACATCACTGGCCACTTACCTCCACCACCCTACTCTACACACAAAAGCATGCGCACATGCACTGGCCCAGGCACACTGAACTAATCAGGGCCCAGAGTAAATATCAGTGTTTTCTGCCTCTGAATTTCCTTGCTGTTCCCTCCCCATGTCCAAACACTTGCTGACCTTAAGCTAACATATATTGGACTACATCACATACCAGGCTAGGCACTACACAAGTATTCTAGGAGCTTGACTGAGAACTACATGGAATGATGAAAATCTCAGGGGAGGGATACCATATGGACACTGGTGACCACAAAGGACACTCTCCCAATATCTTGGCATCATGGCAACAGCTAATCCTAGTTCAAATGCCCCTCTTCCAAGAAGCCCCTTACGACCTCTGCACCCCAGCTCTGTCTCCCACTTCAGAGCCTTCTGTACTCTGCTGATTCTGTCCAGAAGCCCAGCTATTTGGGTTCAAGAATCCCAGTGACCTGGCTCTACACATCTTAATGTGGTATTTCTGATGTAGGAAGACATCTAGCTCACATCCCCTCCCTGCTTCTCACTACTCACATGTCCACGTGAGTAGTCATTCTCTGCTGAGTGACCATTCTCTGCTCAGTGCCCCATGGAAGAAATGTGATTGCAGAAGGCAAACAACAAAGGCATGGTTTCCTGGCTTTGGGGCTTCCAAAGCCTAGGTCCTGAAGCGAACAGAAAAGGCTTAAGGCATAGATAAAATGTAAGTAAAAGTAAGACTTCCTCACCTCCAACATTAACAAAAGGAGGAGGAGAGAGAGAGGAGAATACTGACACAGAGGGTCCCAAAAGGGAGGATCCCTGAGCCCCGCACCCCAGGCCAAGATAGATCTGCAGGTTTTAAAAGAGGCAGCAACTCATGCCTTGTCTGTTGAAACCCAGAGCAGAAACAGCTTCAAGGTGTGTCTGCATAGCCAAGGACTTAGACAACTTCACAGGTCTCCACATATGGCACAGAAGTGGCAGAGAGAACCTTAGGACCGAAAGGGTTATGCAAATAGGAACAAGAAATCTCTCTGCAACCCAGATGAACTGTCTGGACTTCTGACTGGGACCAGATGGAATGATGGCACTCTCAGGGAATGGATGAAGTATGGACATTGGTGATCAGGCAGAACACTCTCCCAGACTCTGGGCATTATGTAAGACCCTCAGAATTCAGCTATGACCCTCATGGAAAGAGAAGGAATCCCAAACGGACAAAAGATCTTTTCTGGACCTCAGGAAAAATGGAGGCTCAAAACAGAAGTTACATTCTTGTGATATTTCTTGCCTACCTGAGATATGTACCTATCACAATTTCCTGGGACCTTGGCTTCCTTCTGTGTTGGGTGTGGGCATCATAAGGAAAGTCTGTCTCACTGGTTTAAATCATCTCAGTGTACATACACACACACACACACAACCTCTCAGCTACTACAGACTGGGCTCAATAAGAATTGGGGAATAGGCATTAGTGTTTAGAAATGAACGCAGGGGCCAGATGAGAGGGATGAGACTGTATATAGTGTGACAAGTCTCCAGCAGTAGCTCCCAGCAGCTCATTCAGGACAGGCTCCGATCAGCCCTGCTGATTCTCTGAGGGTCCCTCTTTCCCCACTTCCCCACACCCCTGACCCCAGGGGAAAAAAAGGCACAGAACCATTCTTCATTCATTGGAGACACAACTCCACCTGTATCAACCGAGGATACCAGTCACCCAGTCCCAGCTCCATCCATCCTGCAATCCCTCCTCCCCAGCACAGATCGGCCCAGATGCTGCCTCTGGGAAGGAAGCCTGAGGCCAGAGTTGCTGAGCCTCTCGGAAAATCTGAAAATTTGATTTCCCCAAGATAGACTTCACTTCCTCTGGAATGATTCCATGTTCCTGACAGGACTTTGTCTCCCTAGGAAGGAATCCATGTCTCAGGAAGGCTCCACAGCCCGGAAAGGGCTCCAAGCCTGCAGAAGGGACTCCTTATCCTGAGGGGCTCTGCATCTGCAATAGGCTCCAGTCCTTAAGAAGCATTCCGTGAAGCAGGGGGACTCCAGGCCCTCAGGAAGTTGTCCATGTCCTAGGAAGGGCTCCAGTTATCTGGAAGAGTTCTGTGTCCTTGAGAAACACTCCATATCCTCAAGAAATACAGCCTGTCTTCTTCTTAGAGGGCTCTACGCCCCCAGGAAGAACTCTAGAAAGCGTTCACATACCCCCAGGGGCAGGTCCAAAGCCCCTCTCAGCTGGCACAGATACTGCTGACAGTGGCCCCTCCTGGGCCCACGAGGCCGAGCTCCTCCTGCTCATTGATGCATAGCTGGTAACCACAGCCCCGGGCCCGGGCTCCAGATGGGACCCGGTGGTCAGTCTTGGCACGAGGGGGCAGCAGGAAGCCCACACTGCCCGCAATGAGCATATGCCAAATGCTGTGAATGTAGAAGTAGTTGTCTCGGGTCTCCACAAAAGCATAAAGCAGGACGGCGCTGCCTGCAATGAGGCTGCCTGGGCACAAGTAGAAAAGCCAGCGGCGCCATGTGGGTGGGTAGCAGTGTCGGCGGCGGACGCTGCGTACTGTCTGGGGGAGACAGAGAAGTGGGGCTCAGGAATGCCAAGCCCTGCAACCCAAGCCAGAGCTGGTCATTCTCAGGTTTCCTCTGAGCCCTGGTTGTAACCTAAAGACACCTGCCAAGACTGGAGTGGACACTGCCAGCAGCAGGTGATGACGACAGAGCCAAGCCCACCTTAAACTGGGACCAGATACCTGGGGCCCAGAGCCCAAGTCTTGCTGGAACCCTCCCCCGACATTCTTCCCCACCCTTACCCAGGCTGTGGCCAAGATCCCCAGGGCAAAGAGACTGGGTCCAAGCAGGTTCCAGAGTCCGTGTCGGTCAAGCTGCAGAGCCATGGACAGCAGCATAGCGCCCAGCAAATACAGCACCTAGAGAAAGAGGACTCCAGGGCTGGGCTAGAGCCAGGTGACAGACAGCACTCCAGGGGCTGGGTCAGAATGACCAGAGGCACTTGGACATGCCCCCAGGGAGAGGTCAGGAGTGGATTTCAAGTAGACCTGGCCATGGTTGTGCCCCAGGGCCCACTCTGGACTGACCTGCTTGACCACGGGCTGTAAACGAGCCATGGCAATGACAGTGACCCACACGGACATTAAGGAGCCCAGGAAATCACAGAACTGCAGCACATCGTAGTCCATGATGCAGAAAACCACAATGCCTGGCTGGTCACAGGCATGATAGAACTGAAGGAAGAAATGACAGGCATTGAAAGAACTTGAGGCAGAGGTCCAGGTCTACAAAACGGGAGGAGGTAGGCCCAAGCAGGACGGGACTGCTGCTTGGTGTGCTGCTGTTAGAGAAGCAGAAGTGAGAGGTGACAGGTGAGATCTGGGGAATGCCTGACTCCCCAAATCCTGAGGAGAACATGGTAGGGAGGTCCAGTCTGCTTCATAATATGTATCTGGCAGCCCTGACCCTGGTCCTGACTTTCCTAATCTTCCTGCTTCTGGAAGGTACTGTGGAGAGTGCCCTGCCATAGGGTTCAGATATCTTCAAGCTGAGGCCAATCCTGTCCCTGTCTCCTCATGCTCACCATGGATCCCACCTATAATCCCCATCCCTGGCCCAATCTCTGGACTAACTCAGAGCCCAAATCTCCCTGCTATGTCCCAGTTTCCCCTGATAGCTCAGATTCTGAGCTGGGCTTCACTTTCAGGACTTCCACCAACTGGCCCTCTTCATCCCCTCCCAACCAATGTAGGGAATGTGTGGCAGGTAAGAAAAAAGTCTCTAAGGCCATGGAGGGAAGCATGGCACGCCACACCATGGGGAATAACATGGAGAGGAGACACTGTCCATCTATCTCATACTCTGGAGAATATAGTGAAAAGTGGGCTACTGAGGAGGTTCAAAGGGGATGGCAGGGAACAGAAATGGAATTGGATCAAACTCAACTGGGCATCCTAATTCAGGAACCAACCAAAGTCTGCCATTAGTTCCCTTGTCTGTAGTCCCAACCCATGTCCAGACTCTCTGGACAATGCCATGGCTTCCAGCATCCTGTGTTCCCTTATTTGTGAAAAAAGTTTTCTAGGGATAACTGTTTATTGGCAGAGATGCCCCCCAAAGTACTAGAAAACATACTCCAAAGATGTCATCCATGTAGGGTCAGCTGCATACATTACTTCAACAGACAAATTTGGAAAGGGGGAAGCCAGGATCTCAGAAAAAGAAAACAAAATGAAGAAGAAAACCTGGGATATGAATTGGCATTGGGAAAATTTGGGTTTGATTCCTTTAAATTTTAAGCTGCAAGACTCAAACCTGTATATCTTCTTTCTTTTGCTTCACTTTGGAGGTAAAGAATTTTGTTCCTGTAAGAAGAGATTGCCTTAGGATGAACATGTTTTAAGTGGGTGTTCCAGGCTTTTGAAAGGTCTTGTTATTTTGGGGGACATGGTTCCCTTTTAATATATTGTTACACTGAAGAAGTAAGTTCTTACTGAGATATTTTCAGATGCTTTTCATGTAGGTCCCCATCAACATTAGAATTAACTTTTTAAGGTTGGGTGCAGTGGCTCACGCCTGTTAATCTCAGCACTTTGGGAGGATGAGGTGGGCAGATGACCCGAGCCCAGGAGTTCGAGACTAGCCTAGGCAACATGGTGAAACCCCCATCTCTACAAAAAATACAAGAATTAGCTGGGCATGATGGCATGTGCCTGTAATCCCAGCTACCTGGTAGGAAGCACAGGGTTGCCGGGAGCAGAAGGGGCTGAGGTGGGAGGATTGAGCCCAAAGGTCAAGACTGCAGTGAGCTGTGATCACAACACTGCATGCCACCCTGGGTGACAGAACGAGACTCTCAAAAATAAATTAAAAATGGTTAAGTAATTAATGTTTGAATGTCCTTAAGAGATTTATTTTTCAACTATTTGTCTCATGTGCTGATTCACTGGGAGTTAATTTAGTCCCTAAACAAATCAATATCTTGGTCTTTTTCTATTTTAGCTATAGGACATTGATTATTCTCTGACCAGACATAAGTACTATAGGACACTAAGTTACCCAATACTGTTTTATGACTTGGATTTGATTTTAAAGCACTAATTTTACATTCAGGATCCATATGCTTCATTTTCAAGTATATAGAAAGAAATGCCCACAAGTTTCTGGAAGAAGGATTTGTACTAAATTTCAGATAAAGGTGAATATGTATCAGAAGAGAAAAAAAGCAAAGCTGAATCACTAAGCACTGAAGACACATCTAGGGGAATAACTGAGGGCTTTCTCATAGGAATATGTCTGCACTAAAAGAATAAAAAATGGAGATATCTCCAGAGTAGAGAAGATTTGAAGAAATCATCTAATATTTTACAACTGATTATTTTTCAGGTATACTAAGAGGTCAAAGAGATTGTTTAAGGTTGTGAACAATCCATAGGGGTAGAGTTAAATTAAAATTGTAGTGAGGGAATTAGTCTACCAAAAATTGTGGACTAATTTTTAGATTGGCATTCCTTTTGTCAACAGTAATAAAAAATAGGAGAAGTGACACAGAAAAATCAGGGAATTTGAGAAAAAATTTAGACTACAAACTGGCTTCTATTAATATAATTCTAATCTAAGTTGACAACTTTCTCAGCTTTGGACATTATTTATGAAGCAATGTAGGGAAATTATCCTAAAATTATTTTTACATGGGACTTTACATTGTTATAACAGTGTATCTAATGCTCCAAAATTGGGCTATCCAGGCACTGCAGAATGTAGACTATAAATGCAAACATAGTTAATCCATGCCAAGATTGGGATACAATGACTTGCTGTTACTCCCTTTTTTCCTGTTTTCTGCTTTCATTTTCTCTTGGAAACAGTTATGGGATTTTGCCAAGGGACACTGAGAATGACCTGGGATGGTCCAAGGGACATAAGGGGTAATGAGAAGGTGGGCTTGCAGCCAGGATGCTGACAACATCAAGGACACCTGCACAGCCCCAGAATGCCAGCTGTGTCTGGGTCTTCTGGGATCTGATTATAAGGATTCAAGTAGCACTGTGCCGGATACACAGCTGACGACTGAAATTTGACCAATGGGTCCTTAAATGGACACTGCTGCAGAATGAAATAAGTCTAAGTAAAAGAATGGCAAGGATGGACCACAGGGAACCTGCAGGGAAGAGAGGAAACAGAGCTTGATGTTCTGGCCCATGTGGAAAAGAACAGGAGTTAGAGCAGGACTTTAAGCAACACCTCAAAGCCAGTAGCTTTTCCTTATTGCCTGAAGAAAGTGGGAGTTTTTCATGTGGTGCCAGGCACTTGAGGCTCTCCCAGTGCTCCTGCTACAGGTTGATTGCCACTATATCCAGATAAGGAAGAGTCATCTAGCACTGAACACTATGGAGCCAATAAGGATGTTTGTTTCAAGTCCAGAGAGTGAATATGCTCTCCCTACATGCTCCTGACACACTTAGGTACGCTTACTAATTATGAATCACATTCGATTTGCATGTAGCGAGAGTGGGCTGGTGGAACAGCTGTTGCTGGAGGATCTGGTGAGCCACAGTAGAAAGGGCATCTGGCAATACGAAAGAGAAACAGTGTCTAATATAAAAATAGAATGAGGCACTGTGGGAGCAGGCCTAAAAAGGGGCCAATCAAGCAAAACTGGAGTATGTGCCTCTCGCTCAGCTTAAAGGGCCAAGATCTCACTCTCTGCAGCCTGGTTGCAGCCTATTCTTCCTCATCTCTAGAAGAATCTCCAGGAGGAATCAACCGCTCAGTTTCAGCACATTTTCCCTTGTTTTCTCCCAGATGATAGGTATGATTTTTCTAATTTAGACATATGTCTGACCTAGTAATGCTGGATACCAGGAAGGCCTGTCTTCGTTTCTCTGATATGTTTGTTAACAAGGCCTGAGGAGAGTCTGAAACCATTTAAGAGTTTTTGCAGTGCTCACATGCATGTCACATGGTGCCAAGGGCCTAGAGATGCGTTGAAAAGATTCCTAGATGCGACACTTCAGGGGCAAAAAGTAGACAAAAGTCTACTTGGGGGTTAAGTCACACTAGCAGACTCACTTCTCTACCTTTCCTTATAGTTTCCAGATGCTTGCTTATAACATGAACTCTTCTGATTATGGAGGAGTGGGGAAAACACAAGAAAGATTGTGGAGATTCTGCAATGGTATGGAAAGGTTTAAAACTATATTAATCTTCATCAGAATGCACTCCTTTGAGCTGGGATGTGATACAACATTGCCACTTCAGACAATGTCTCAGGACATAGTTGAGTCTGTAAAGCTTCTCAAGACTCTGAGAGTCAGATTGTCCTATAATCACCCAATAGACATCCGCTCTATCTTTCCAAAGTTCCCATGAGAAACCAAGGTGGCATGGTGACCGAATAGGGACATCATTTCAGACCACAGGAACAAACATAACAACATATAAGTCCCCAGTGCAATGGAGAAGGGGAGCTCACAGCCAGCCCTCACATCATGGAAGAATGTAGTGAAGATGAAGACACCCCGTGCAGAGGTGTGGGGAAAGTATAGATGTCCTGCCCCATACAGAGAACCTGGTGACTGTGTAGACACAAATCCATACTGTAGACCAGTTTCTTGGCCCATGTGTTGAGTAAAGGTGCCCTCAGGGTGGACAGAGTGTGGAACAGCTGGAAGCCCGAACTTACTATATTAAGTTACAGTTTTGTTCATTTACTCCAACGTGCCTTAGAAAACTGACCATTTTCTATGCATGATAGGTTGGGAAGCACTGCTGTCTCTGTCTGTAGAAGACACAATGAAGGCACAGACTTTCTCAAACCCTTGAAGAACCTGGTGGAAATATAGACTGTGACCCACCACCATGGACAAGCACCCAATGGTAAGATGCAGACCCCACCGCATACCGTGGAGAAGAACATGGTGAAGGTGTAGACAGCAGCTTCCAGCACATATCGACTCCGAATGGCCAGGACCACAGGTGGCAGAAACATGAGGTTGCTCAGACAGAGCAGGAGTGTGGACAGCAGCTGGAATCCATAAGTGAGCGCATCCGCACTGTCGGTACAGCCCCAGCCTCTCCACCCTGCGGGTGCGGAGGGCACAGAGTGGAAGAGGACAGACAGCAGCCATAGGCCTACGCCACTGCCCGCGAAGGGTGGTCTCACCCAGGCTCTGACAAATCCGTCTTCAATTCAGGCTGCGGGTTCCCCTACTCCCGCCGCCCGCCCACTGGACCAGCAGGTCCACCACCAGTCCAGGCTGCCCCTCGAGCGCAGGAAGCCCACCGCCGCCCGCTCCCACGCCAGCCTGCTCACCGGCCTTGCACTCGCAGGCCGCGTACAGGTAGTTGTGTGTGCGCAGCAGCTTGCACTGGCCGTAGGGCCCGCAGTCGTCCACGCACGGGGACAGAAAGGTGCGCATCCGCACCTCGGCCGTCGCGTTGCGGCACCGCACGAACCTGCGCACACACTTGCAGTTACCTGGGGCCCCGGGCCACCCCCGCCCAGTCCGGGCCTCAGCCCTGACCCCGCCCCGCTCACCGAGGCCCCACCCCGCACAGGGAGCGGAGGGCCAGGAACCAGGTCCCCGTCTGCGGGAATGGGATTCGCAGCCTGGCCACACTGGTGGTGGCACTGACGGAGAGGAGGAAGCCGGCCAGAGACTCTGATGGGAGAAGGAAGGGGCCAGTGAGAGGGAGGAGGGATCAGGACCCAAGAACCCTCACCCACCTGCTCCCACTTCCCGGAAGTCATTCCTCCATTCCATCCCTCCCCACCTTCACCTCTGTCCGCCACCACCACCCCCTGACTGCAGCCTACTCTCCTCCCCCACTCCTCACCCCACCTTTGGAACAGGTCACTGCTGCATCCCCCAGGCTCAAGGGCACCTCGTGAGTCAAGCATCCAAACACTGTCACGTTTTCCTGGCGCACGGAACTCTGGGGAGGGCAGGTATGGAGGTGAGGCCGTCACACCCTCCAGCTCCACCGACAGCCACCCTTAGAGTCCCATCCGTGTTAACCCACACCTTCCAAGGACAGCCCATTCCTTCCGGCGCTCTCGACGCCAAAGCTGCTCTCTCACCTCCATTCTTAGAACTGAAAAACATCAGATTCTCCACAGCAGAAATCGTTCAAGGACTGATGATAAGGCAAAGCCCAATTCTGAATCTGTTCTTTGGGAAGAAGTGTCTCAATTCTGCCCAAGCAAGAGAGAACACCCTCTTTTTCAGTCCTATCTAGCTCACTAAGGGGTAGGAGGGCTGTTGCCAGTTACAGAAACTAGTTGTGGACCAAGGCAATTGTAAGATTTTCCATCATCTTCACCTGGACCCCAAGACAGGTGGAGCGTGAAGACACTCACTCCTCAGGTGTAATTATCCTAAATACTGCCTGGTGGTAAAGGAATGCCCAGGAGATTAAATGTAGCAACCTGGCTGGGATTAAAAGAAACCAGATATCTGCAAGAATACATGTAAGGGGTTGTCTACAAGAATAAAAGTAACAGGATGCCATAAGCTCACTTCATTCAAGAAGGATTTGAGGCAGCTTACATAAAATAGAATGCAATAAATGCCTGAGGGAAATTTAAAAATCAGGATAGGAAAATAAACTCTGTCCCTAATGCAGACCATATATTTGATACTGACTTCCAAGCAAACAAAGCAAGGAAGTATGATGAGTTATCAGATTTGCAAGTACATATATATAAAAGCAAATCAAGGTCTCTGGAGAATCAGCATCCAAAGGGGAAGTTCTGAGATAAGTTCTCATCAAAGCAGCACTGTGTGTTGTCATGCATCCTGTCCTCAGCCATAAGAGTGAGTTTCATACAACTTGCTTATATAACTTCCCTCAATGCAAGCCCAGTATTATTCAGTGAAAGTCTGTCGAGGAGAGAGCCAAAGAAAAAAGTATATGCAGTTCTCTGACCCAAATGTCCAGTTTTTGATCCAAGGGGAGAAAAAAAAATCAAAATATTTGGAGGAAATACCTTTCAGAATAAACAGAATAGGCTGAGGTGGGTAGCAGGCGTCATAGATGCAGATGGGTGGAATGTAAACAGATGCTCATTAAAGTGAATGGATGGGAATGCAGAGAGAGGAAGGGTGAGGGGCTGCAGGAGAGCTAGCCTTCTATTCTCAGGGCACCGAGGAAGAAAGAACAAGTATGGGCGAGGCTGTCCTCTAATTCAGGGTCTACAGTTTCAAGGTTGAATCAAGATCTCACTGTCACTGGCCAAAGGCATGAATAAGCAAACACAAAATACCCACAGTCTTAGTGAGAACAAAGAGAATTTGATTATGCAAATAAGAAATGTCTTCCAGTTGAATAAATGGCTCTGTCTGACTAGCAGGACCACTAGAAAGTTCTGAACTATCTCCCATAAAAAGCTTCAACAAGCCAGACCAGGCCTCAGGCTGGCTGATGGGAAAGTGGTCCCTGTCCTCTATGCTAGAGCATAGTAGATTTAAAAGGATCCCTGGCTAGGGGAACAGTATGTAAGTTATTGGATCAAAGCTAAGCTGAAGATATTCTCCAATGGCCTAACATAGGGCTCGCTTTCATCTCAGTCTTAATGCTGACAGTAATGACCAAGAAGTACAAAAGGTTGGCTTTGCAAGTTTGTGAATTACAGAGAGAAGGCCCAAGTCCCAAACCAGTATTAGGCAATGCCTCAAGGATGGACATAAAGTCTTCCATTCCGTTTCAAAAATTCACTGCAAAAATACAAGATGGGAACTGGCACCAAACTATATATGCCCCTTGATAACAACTAGATACACAAAGCAATTAATGTGGAAAAGAAGTGGGAGGACATTTACCAAAAACAGCTGTGGGCCAGGCACAGTGGCTCACACTTGTAATCCCAACATGTTGGGAAGCCAAGGCAGGCAGATCAGTTGAGTCCAGGAGTTCGAGACCAGCAACATGGTGAAACCCTGTCTCTACCAAAAATACAAAAAATTAGCTGGGTGTGGTGGCACACTCCTGTAATCCCAGCTACTCAGGAGGCTGAGACGCAAGAATTGCTTGAACCTGGGAGGTGGAGGTTGCACTGAGCTGAGATCATACCCCTGCACTCCAGCCTGGGCAACAAAGCAAGACCCTGTCTCAAAAACAAAAAAAAAAAGTTAAACAGTTGTGTTAGGGAGACACTTTCCCCTATTTTCCTAAGTTTTTATGTGATCCTATTACTCATATAATAAAAAAGTAAATGTATACAACTGGTTTGAAGAAAATACAAGGGAAGTAAAGGAAAAAGACCCAGGGATCTCAGTTCACCACAAGCCCCAGGTGATGCCACAGTGTAATGCAGCTGCTGAGAAAGGCAACTCAATCTCAGGCTGACAAATGCAAGTCTTGTTACCTGGCACCTCAGTCAGATTACCTCAGATCACTTATTTCAGAGATACAGTGACCACCAGAAGTATGACCAGGTGAGATAGTAAATGAAGGGGAGAGATTCAAATACCAGGACCCCTAAGACAATGAAGTTCTTCAGCTTTTAGGAGGTTGGAGGTAACATCTGAAGGGCTGTAAAAATAGGACCGGGATGTAATAAATCCATCATACTAATGTAAGATATTAATAATAGGGAAAATGTGAGAGGAGAGAGTGCCTATGTGAGAACTTCATACTTTCTGCTCAACCTAAAACTGCTCTAAAAAAATTAAGTCTATTGATTTTTAAAAAAGAACAGGACAGAGACAGATTTACTGGATAGGGCTTCTGGATACAGCTTTCACCCACTGAATCCAAGATGAATGGGTAAAAAATTCATGGAGACAGATTTTGATGGGATGTCAGGAATGCCTTTGGCAATCAGCGCTATCCAAACATGAACTGCATGGCCTCGAGAGGTGGTAAACTCCGCATCAGAGGAGATTTGGAAGAAAAGGTTAACAACTGCCATAGAGAAAGGCCAGTAACGAGCAGCAGGCAAGCCTACAAAACTGGGAAAACCCAGACACTGAGTTAACCTGGTTGACCCACCAATCTGGAGCAGAGTCAATACTCAGAACATGTTTGTTAACTAGAATTGGGCTGAGCCATGGTCCCTAATTGTCAGGATGGGTGGGAGCAACCTAAACAGGCTTCCTGGAGGAGGTAAAGACCCCAACACTCCTGACACCTTCCCCTTCAAGCTCCCAGGCAGAGCAACCTCCCCACTCTAAATAAAGAATACCGCATTGAGCTGGAGCTCCAGGCTGAGGACGCCTCCACTGTCCAGCACTGGCAACAGCCTCATGGCAAACACGGCTGGGCGCTCAGGGGGAAGGGCCACACTGGGGCCAAAGAAGATGTAGAAGTGGACGGAGAAGGTGTCCAGCTCGTTGCGCAGAGTCGGGCGCACTGGCCAGCAGTGCTCGGGTGGGGATGTGGCCCCAGGCCCCTCCGCAGGGGTTCCGAGGGATGGCGGCTCTGGGGGCAGTGGCTGGTTGCCCAGTGACTGGGGCATGTTCATGGCAGCTCCAGGGACCAGAGATCGGAGCAGGCCAGGCTGTGGGCACTCTGTGGGCCAGAGGAAACCAGAGCTTAGGCCTGCAGCCCTTACAGTCCTGAACTTACTCATAAACATCTAAGCTAGACAGGACTTCACAAAGAGTGTGGAAGGATGAGAACTAGAATGCAATGTTCCTTGAGAGTGGGGCATCCAGGGTCATAGGGGTTTCCTAATGGTGAAAGCTAACACAACGCCACATTGGAGGGAACCAAAGTCATCTATCCCTCCCTAAAGGCAGTGAAGACACTATTGAAACAGATATCTGAGTATGACAGGCTGTCTGACTGACTCGCAAGGGCTTTGGCAAGAACAGTGTCCCAGAAGCCCTGGATGTCCCTGCCTACCCCAGGAAATGGAAAGATTATATCAAGAAAAGTAATGAGATCCTTTAGTTGTCCCAAGTTAGGTGCAAAAAAAAATTATCTAAAGGCCTTCCAATAACTTGGAGCTCCAAGTGGGATGGCTTCAGGGAGCATGAAGGAGCCTGGGTCAGGGAGGGGAGGTTGTAGGGATGTGGCAGAGGGCCACTGAATACAGCCACCCAAGCTACTTCCCAGCCACAGATGTCTGCACAGACTGGGGCAGATGTGGGGTTCTGACCTTGCAACCGCACACACAGCTGGAAGCGGATGGTCCTACCAGAGCCCCGGGATGATGTTTCCACACGCACGTAGACCCAGTGCCCCCAGGGGGGCAGTGCCAGCTCCAGCTGGCATCCGGAGGCACCTCCACAGGCCACAGAGCTTGAGTTGTACAGGGGTGGGGCTTTGGGACGCAGACGCAGTGACAGGGGGCAGGCAGATACCCCGCGGCCCCCCACACACGCCAGCTGTGCCGAAACCCTGTAAGTGAAGCTGGGCACAAAGACCCTGGGCAGAGGAGAGGTTCGGGGTAAGAAGGCACAAACAGGCGGAGGAACACCGGGCAAGGGAAGTGCTAGGAAGGAGGGGGTATGGGGTAGGAAGGAGGCCTGTTCAGGTCTCTCCCTCTGTGCTGGGAGGAAGGGAGGCAGGGATTTCACCCAGGTAGGCAGAGAAACTGAGAGAGAACCCTGCAGCCTGTTTGAGGCCAGAGAAGAGGGAAAGGACAAGGTACCAGGAGTCTTTGACTTACTTGTACAGGGCTGAGCGATTGTGTGGGGAGAGGATTTGCTCTGAGGGCCGGCCAGGAACCAGCACAGCGACATCCAGCAAACGCCGGACAATCAGCTGCGGCTGAAGGAGGTACTGACACTCATCCTGGAGCCCCTAGGACAAAAGCAGGGATGGTGGGAGAGGGAGACAGCAAGGGTGTGACTAAACCAAGGCAAACAGAACCTGTTGGGTGGGCCAGGGAGAAACCCCTGCCCTGGCCACCACTCCCAGGGCTATAACCCAGGTCTCTCTAAGCTCTAGGTCCTTCCTGCCTGAGCAGTCATTTCTGGTCACCTCTGTCCCACCTCAGTGCAATGTCTGCTGGGATCCTCAGCACTGGCTGAGGTTTTGGGATTCAAACCCAGGCCCTCCTGACAATCAGGCTGGCTTGCCCTTCTCCCAGTCTAACCCCTCCTGCTGAGCATTCCAGGTCAGCCCAGCAGCACTGCAATTTCCAACCAGCCTATTCCAGGACCAGGCCCTCAGGAACTTAGAACACTGGCTCTTTTAGGCAAAGTGGGGTGGGGTGGAAAGCTCCTTCAAGGCCTCCAATCCAGCCCCCTCACCCTCCTTGCCACCAATCTCAACCTTTAATTTCCTTTAATCCCCACCCTGTCCCCTCCCACATGCTTATTCAGCCTCTGCTTTCACACTCATTATGCACAGGTAATGAGCGGCCCTACACAGGTAATGAGTGCAGCTCACTTATAACTTCTCCCAGGCAACCTCCAGACTATAAGCAGCTTGAGAACAGGAACACTGTCCTTTTGATTTTTGTTCCTCCAGACACAGGGCCTCACATAGAGTACACACCTCACAGGTGAATGTTTGCTGAATTAATGAATCCAAAAATGAATCATCCCACCTGGGGAAGCGCTGACCTTGCTTAAGCCAAAGCCTGTCATCTTTGACTCCCCTGCCCCCACTCTGCTTTCAGGGGACCTACTGATACATCTGGTCCCTGGGCCTTAGACTGTGTTCCTTCTGCTGCTGAAGGAGATCAACCACATCTCCTCCAGCTTCTCTTCTGGAGAAAATCCCAGCTCCTTCTCTGTTAACAGCCCCCTGGCCCGCACAGCCTCCTCACTCTCCAGTGAGCACAGTTCCATTTGTCGCAGTTCCTCTTGTATAGTACTTGCAGCTACATGAGCCCTACAAACCTCACAGTTGAGGGGAGGTGGGGGCTCCTAATTAGGCTTCTCTGACCTTTTGGACAAATGGCCTAATACTGGACCAATAAACCAGAGGCCACTACTTACTTATGTGGTTAATCTGAGCAGGACACACCTTCGAACTGTTTTGGGACAAGAGTTCCAGGCCCTGACATCCCACTGAGTTCCACAGCTCAGAACGAGCCAGCCAAGGCACTGACTTCCAGCAAACCTGCAAAAGGCTGGAAGGAGGTCTATGCCTTTTGCATCTTCAGTGTCTAGCACACCATCTGGCACATACCAGGTTCTAAAACAGCTGTTATAGAATGGGCGTCAAAAAGAGGGTCCCTTCAGAGAGCTCCTGAACCAACCTAGATGCTCAGGTTTGGTATCAAACCCTAAGAACCAAAGACTCGCAAGTCACTGCATTGACCCCACCTCCTAAGGCAAGAATCACTACCACAATCATCTTGTAGTGAATGAGTCCCAAGGGTGGGGGCTCATGCTCCAGTGGTGGCCCATTTCCTAGCTAGACAATCCAGGGAAGAAACACTTTGCTCCACATTTTAGAATTTTGCTTGTGTTTGATTCAATGAAAGGATCAGTGGACATGACCTGTGAAGACGTGTTCCTTCCTTCAACTGTGTGACATGCACATCCAGTTCCCCTCCCTTCATGTGGAGGGAGTGTTCAGTCAGTGGAGACCAGGGAAGATGCAGGGGACCGTCACCCAGTGATGGGGTCAGAGAAAGAGCATCGGAAGTCAGATCCTCAAGAGCTGCCAGGGCAGACACCAGGTGAGAGAGTCCCAACTGAGCCAACAGACCAGAACATCAGCAGTCAGGGGAGGCCCAGGGCCCAGCCAAGGAAGCTCAAGAAACCAAGAGAGGCAAAAGTGAGATGTGCATGGGCTACAGGCTGAAAGATCCTGGAGTGGAAGGTTTGGTAGGTGGATTCCTAGAATCTCCTCATGTATGGGCTGGGTTTCTTCAGAAAGGCCTGAGCAGGGTAGCCAGTGCCAGGCTCTGAGTGGGGCTTGCAGACTGAAGATGCCCAAAGACACAGAGCCTTCTCTAGGGGATTAGCCCAGTGCACAGTTGAGCCCATGCCCACAGTCAGAAAGCACCAATCAGTGTAGAAGCAAATGAGTGCTGGACAGACTTCAGGGGGCAAGGCTGAAAGCAGGAAGACCACTTAGGAGGCTACTGGGGTAGTCCTGGAGAAACCAGAGAGGCTGTGCTAGGAGTGGAAATGAAGAGCTGTAGTTGCATTCAGGGCATGCCTTAAAAGTAGAGTCAGGTCAACATGGTGAAACCCCGTCTCTACTACAGTTACAAAAAATTAGCTGGGCATGGTGGCACGTGCCTGTAATCTCAGCTACTCAGGAGGCTGAGGCAGGAGAATTGCCTGAACCCAGGAGGCGGAGGTTGCGGTGAGCCGAGATCGCGCCATTGCACGCCAGCCTGGGTAACAAGAGCGAAACTCTGTCTCCAAAAAAAAAAAAAAAAAAAAGTAGAGTCAACCAGACTTTTTCTTTACAGATGGGTTGTGAGGAATAAAGAGAAAAGAAAAATCAAGGATTTGGGGCACTTAACTGGGGGCTTGAGCAATGGGTGACGACAGTGCAATTTCCTGAGGAAGATCACAATGACTAGAGAAAACAAGCAGCGTGGACTGGGAGCAGTGAAATTGAATTGAAAAGTTTTATACTTTTAGCTTTGCTTTGATTTGGTTTTACTAAATACCAAGTTTGAGACATTTCTTAGACATCCAGTTGGAGATGTCAAGTAAGCAATGGGATATAAAGTCTGAGATTCAAAGAAATTAGGACTGGCTGAATACTCTTGGAAGCATTAACAGATAGACAATATTTTAAACTATTGTGCTGGAACATCAAGAATAGAAAAGTAAAAAGAAAGGTGGTCCCAGGACCAAGCCTTGGGCCACTACGACATGGAGATCAAGCAGAGGAGAGGCCAGGAGAGGAGCCAAAGGAGCAGGCAGTGGGCAGGGGGAAACCAGGACAGTTCCATAAAGTCATAGAGGCCAAGAAGGGAAGGTGTTTCCAAAAGGAAAGAATAATATATAACTAGTTAACAGCTTGTTACTAGTTACCTCTGGGGAGGGGAATTGGAGACCGGAAGAAGGGAAGAGGAACACTTACTTTCCACTGTATGCCTTTTGTACCTTTTGAATGTTGTACCAGGTACATAGATGCCTATTTGAAATATAAAATAATTCAGGAGGAGGAGGAAAAGCAGAAGCACTATTAGCAGATTCTAACCACCTCAGCTGAGACACTGAGTGACATGTGGTCCTAGTTGGTGGATTCAACAGAATCCTTTCTCCTGTACAATCGACTTCTTTACTGTCCTCATACTTGCTTTCATTATTTTACCAACTTTTTCAAATCTTAGACACAGGAAGAGGAAGTATTAGAAGAGAACATGTGCTCTAGACATTTATGAGTACTTTCCCCTTATGAGCCATTTAGGTGCCAAATGGTATGCACCAAATGCCAGCCCCTCAGAGCAGACTGGCACCTGGGCATCTTAGAATGAACACATGATCCAAGACAGGAAAGCAAGGAGATGGAGGCTGGGGACAAGACAGAAGCGGCTGGTAGGAAAAAGGGGACAAGGAAAGGAGGTAAAATGGCATCATGTTCCAGGCTCTGCACTGGAGGCTAGGAATACGTAGTGAATAACACAGACCCAGAATCTGGCAGAAGTGTGGGAACCAGAGCTCACGAGAGCTCTTTGTTTTAAGTCACTTCTTTTTTTTACAACCTTTCAGGGCTCCCTATCACACTCAGGATATAGTTCAAATGTCAAGGCCCTTCATGATCTGGCCTCTGCTCACCCCTCTACCTCCCTCACCACCCAACACCAGTCCACTCTGAACCACTTCAGTTCCCCCTTCTAAACTTCAGGCCATGCTCCTCCCACCACCTGGAATGCCTTTCCCTGCCTTTTCAACCTCAGGCCTCACCACCTAACAGCTCCCAATACCACCTCCACCATGCTAGCAAGCTGAGTTAGCCATCTCCCCTTTATCCTCCTAAAACATCTTCTGTATCTAACGTGCATCTTATTTATCTCTGTGTCCCCAGCATACAACCCAAGGCCTGGCACAAAGCAGGTACTAAAGGACTAAGGCTAAAGGGAGATCTGAGCTCATCCCCAAAGCTGAGAAGGGCCCTAGAAATAGCACTTTCTTTTTATCACTGGGACTCTTCAGTTCCCACCAAAGGATATCCCTAACCCCACATAAATTCCTGTGTTTGTCAAGCTTCACAGGAAGCAAGCCATAGTAGGAGGAGGAAACAAGTTGAGAAAATAGAGGAATGCTCTGGAAAATGAACCCACAGGCTTGAATCCTGGAAATTAACCAGGATCTGGAGAGCTGAAGCACCCTTTGAGGACCATGTAAGATTACAGAAAGTTAATCTAATTCTTAGAAGAACCAGACACAAGATCCTTGCCCCCATCAACCTCTCAAACACGCCTGACAGAAGGACTACATCTCTCACGGTGTCCAGACCCACTGCCACTCATGGGCACAATGGGATGGTCCTCCTCTGTCTAATCTCACCTGGGGGAGCTCTGACCAGGGTTCCAGCTCGGTACCAAGTTCCCCAGGCCCCACCTTCTGTATCTAGACACAAATGCACGTCAGACCTAGTTCTATTCTCACTACCCAGCTCCCCCTTGGTCTGGGCACTTGAATTACCCTTTAGGCTCTGAGCAGCTTTTCTCTACACTACTATTTCTATTCCCCATTGTCCCAATCTGGTAGCCATAAGCAATCCTGACTACTTCTAACTGGGCCTCAGCTCCTACAATCCCAGCCCAGGCCTAGGTCCCAGGTTCCTGCTCACCTAGAAAGGTTTTTGGATAACTAGAGCCAGGCTTCAGGATTTTCCCTGTCAGTTCTCACAAAGTGGGTCAAGGATCAGAGTTGAGATAAGGAACATCCCTACTGGGATTTTGACCTATGAAGACATTCCTTCTAACAGAAGAACCCTCAGTTCTGATGAGGGTCAAGGCCTACCTAGAACCTAGAACCTTTTCCATGCTAGCTCCCAGCACACTGCCCTCCAGCAAGCTCGTAGGCCTTGATGGGGAGTTCTCTTGCACATCCACATCACTCTCAGGAAAAACGGCCCTGTCACTGAGGCCTAGCGACACTACCTCAGCCCTACTTCCCATCTCTGACAACAGCATTGCCAGCACCCGTCCTTATGAGTCTCAGCTCATTTGAAGGCACTATTCACCCCATTTCTGAGTGCTAGAGTCCTGTTCTTTAAATCCTCACTCTGTTCTTGCTTGTTCCTTCACCTTCACCACAGGCCCCATGCACGTGGCCATCCCACTCTGAAAACAGGCAGCTGAGTATACTCCCTGCTTCTCCTCCCAGTGAACAGGAGTAGGAGACCTGTCTGTCCTAATACATGAGTAGCACGAAAACATTGTGGCATTTCCTTTCTCTCCAAACCAGAGAGGCATCCTGACCTTTGAACCTGCCCTTCAGTCTTTAAATACCTCTGTGAAATAAGTGCTTGGGTGGCTGATACTTGGAGAAAAGTGAGGCAAAGGCCAGGATAGACACCAGCTGCCCAACGCCTCCTTTTAGCAGGAAAGAGTTTCTCTTGTGTTCTTCTTAAGGGTGTAGGAAGCTGTCTGAAATTATGATGGAAGAGGAATGCATTCTCCCAGGTGGATTAGACTGGGCCATGGCCTAAGAAAGCCTTCAGGGCTGTTGTCAATCACGATGTAGAATAAAACCAGTCCTGGTGTGTGCTGCAGATTGGACCAGTCCATAGTTGGCTTCTGTTCACCTTGATTAACACTTGTCCCTTCCACTAGGAAGGGCACTACTCCCCCGTGCCAGAGCCTCTGACTCCAGACTCTCGACTTTTCCTTCAGCTTACCTGGACCCAGCACGTCCTCCTGAGGCTCCCAAGTTGCCTCCTGCAGATCATGGCCTCTGACCCACTGGGTGGCCTGCTGGCCTCTAGCCATGCCCCACCCCAGCCACCCTTGTGCTGCTGCCCACCCTGGCACAAGGCTGGCGTACCAGGGAGCCTGTGGGGAGAATTCAGCAGAGATGAAGGGGTAGTTCTGGCCCCTCTGGCCCTGGGCAACATCAACCCACCTTGACAGAGATGTGGCCGTGGGCCTGGGGAAGGTGGGCAGCCAAGAACCAGTCCCCAGGTAAGGGGCTGCTGACGTTAAAGATGCCTGAGGTGCGGTTGGGCAGTGTCCAGCTGAGGGTCAATGAGAAAACCCCAGGCACAGCTGTGTCCCCTGGGAAGTGTGTATGCAGGGGATTGATGACCGGGGGTGCCCCGGACCGGAAATACCTGGGGGACCAGAATTAGGAGAAAAGGAAAGCAGGCAATGGGGTGGGAGGCAGGAAATGGAAGAAAGAAAGAAGAACTGTCACTCATCACCAGTAAATAAGTAGATTCCCTATACTGACACATTCAACAAAGTAGTTCCAGGTCAGGGGCCAAGGGTGAGAGATCAGCTCAAGCACTCACACAGTCATACAGTAGTCAGGAAGTGGTCATGTGACAGAGGTCATGGCCCTCACTCAGTCACACTTCAATGTTGGGGTCAGGGTCAGGAGGTCAGTTAAGAGACTCAAAAGTCACACTTTAGTCTGGAAAGTGGTCAGGGGTTGGAAGTGGGGTTGGGAAATTAATTCAGACACTCACACAGTCACACTTTGGTCTGGGCAGTGGTCCCCAAAGGTTCCCCCCTGCTCCTTGAAGATGATGAGGTTCCAAACAGCCAGGAACGTGTCCTCGGGAACATGGAAGTGGAAGAGCTCGGTGCTGGCAAAGGAGCGGAAAGGATTCAGCTTGCGGGGTGAGCAGGTGGAGTAATCAGTCAGGAAAAGGCCTCCTGGGAAGCAGGAGAGAGAAAGGAGCAGGGCAGGACAGAGGGCATTTCCATTAAGCAACCGGTATACCAGTCTTCCTCACCAATAGCATCAATTCCACAAATGCTCTCCTCTGAGCCAGGAACTGAGTTTCAGGCTGCAGATCTGAAACCTAGCCATCATCTGGTTTAATCCTTATGTTAATCTTAATAATTTTAAAAAACCCTCCTTTTACAGATAAGAAAACTGAGGCTCAAACCTAGACCAAACTGAGGATGCAAACCTAGCTCTTTCTAAATCCAAAACTAAGACCCTTTCTTTGACTTCACAGCTGCCCCTCATTTAGGAGCCATTTTCTCCACTTACCAAGCCTAAAATAACAGACATGTGGAAGGGGTAGGGGTGTGTGTGTGTGTGTGTGTGTGTGTGTTTTGGCACGGGCTCATAAACCACTGAGCAGGCTGGAACTCCACCTGTGAGGCTTGGGAATCAGCATGGAACTGTGTAACATCCTTGTTGATTTTCTTCCCTTTTCTGTTCCCCTGTGGTTAGAAGCAGTAAAAACCCTCAGCAGCCTCACAAGCACTGCCTGTATACTGGCTCAGGGCAGGAGAGGGGAAGGGAAAGTGTGGTACAGCTGCCAGAGGCCAGCTTGGGTGGCAGAAGCAAGGACAGGAGCTGGCAGGCCACCATGAGAGTTCCCAGGAAAGGAGAATTGTCAGGCTTCCCAGGTCAGAATGTGCAGCCAGTGGGTGGCGGCCAGGGGAAGGTTCCCCCAGAGGGAGGCCCAGTGAGGCAGTGAGTTGGTGATCCAGTGGATTTCAAGCCACTTGGGAATATTCAGAGCATACCTGGTTGGGATGTGGAAAGTGGTCATCCTGCCTTAAAATGTTGAGATGCCTGATTATGATTATCAGGAGCAGAGCCAAGGTGAGCAGAAGTCGTGTCAGCAGCCAGCCAGGCAAGGGAGTAGAACGGCTGTCACAGTAGAGGTAACCCAGTAGCAGACAGGGGAAGAGGGTCCCAATGGCAGGCAAGGTCTCTCAAAGTAAACCTCTGGGGAATCTAACTGCTCTGGAGACTTCAGACCAGCCTGAGAAGCTCAAGAGGATACCTCCAGGACAGGTGAGAAGGTGGGGAACTCAGCAGCTTCAGGACAGACGGGGGATGCGTTAAGGACGACTCTGGAGGGGCATTTTCAGCCAAGCAGTAAATATTCTCAGAGCTTCCCTAGTCCAATCTACCTCTCTGGAGAAGGGAGAGATAACTCCAAAAATGAGGTGTTTTTGAAATAAGAAAGGGAAGGGGAGGTTGCTGAAGGAGGAACACTGAACCGGAGGAACTCCAGGAGTCACCCCACAAAACTGCCCTCCATAGCTGGGGGCCATTGGAGGCCGTGGACTAGTCTGTCCAGTTCATACCACTCTCAGTTTCAACCTTCAGGAGGGAAAACTTGCCACCTCACAAGCTGAGCACTGCCCAGGAAGCCAGAGAGGCTACCAGTGAGCATTCAGAGAGTGACAGAGATGCATCTGAGAGGGACAAAGGGAAATGGAATCAACTGATGGGGGAGACAGGTTTCCTAGGAATCCTGGCTGTGCTAAGTAGGAGGCAGAAAGCTAAGAGGTGAACAGCCTGGATACTATTGTTAGAAGAAATCGGAACTGTAGTGCGCCTTCTGCTGGAATTAGGGAAGGGCTGCTCCTCCTCAAAGCTGGTACCAGGGATGGGTCATCTGATCAGCCATTGCTACTGTTAGGAGAGATGTTGGTCAGTCCCTCGGTGCAGACCATCAGAGAGCTAGTGGTGAAAAGCAGCTTAATGACCTTTGGGAAACATGGATAGACAAGCACAAAGATCTTTGTGATTCAAAGGACCACAATATGGTCTGGAGAACTGGGGAACTAGCTAAGCCATCCCCACAGTGGCCAGGGGCTACAGAGGTCAAAGAATAGGCTGGCGGGATAAAGGAATGAGCAGCAGCTGGGAATGCTGGGAGGAACCTGGAAGAAGTTCTGAGGGCAGATGCTTGAGAAAGGGTCCACAGCCCCATTCACTCCAAACTTTGGTTTGCAGTTTGAACAGGGCCTACCAGAGCTGTGTCCAGAGGGAGCATATGTAAGGCCCGTACCAAGTTCAGATGAACCTGTTTCAGGTTCCCCAGTATTTCTATGATAAAGCTAAGATAATTCCCACCATCACCCACACCACACATACACACCACATACACACACATAGGCTGAGGTTGGCCCTCCTAGTGATAGCATTAGGTAGAATAAAAGCTCATTTTTTTGAATAGCAAGCATGTGTGGGTCCTCGACTCAGCCCAAGGAAAAGATCCAAGGATCAGGAGTGGGACCACTAGACCCAAGAGATAACTCCCATTCCTGAAACAAAATTGAAGCAAACGATAAGCAATATGCAGCCCTGTGCTATGATGGTCCTATGACACTGCCAGCCTCTCCTCAGGCAAAATCCATCACCACCATTAGGTCACAGAGCACCCTGTACTTTGGTCCAAAGTTGCCAAGGCATTATTAATAGGAATAATGCAGCCCTGCCTCCATTTGGGCGTACTGGCACTCTTTTCCAACTTCATTATAATTCTCCCCAAAGCACATGAACCTGCTTCTGGGCAATAGTGTTTTCATCCACAAATTTCAGCTGTATATGTTCTGTGGCCATTGGTCACCCTGCTCCCCTTGCCAGCCCAATGCTTGCTCAATGGGCTCATGAAGAAGCCATAATGGCAGGGGATGGAAGCTAGGAACTTGGCTCAATAGCACAAACTCCCCCTCACCAAAACTGAAAACCTGACTGGTTACTGCCTCTGCCAAGTACCCAACTTGCCAGCAATAGTAATCAACACTGAGTGCCTCCACGGCTCCTTCCTTCAAGGGGACTGGCTGGGGGTGGATGGATAACATATATTCATTATGGGAGGCACCCAACACTGCCCTCACCCTTGGAACTATTAACTGCTGAGAAAAGGTCCCCAGCTCCACTCACAGCTTCAGTGATCTGTCCATATGAAGAGCAGGCAGAGCTGAAGAAGAATGTACATGGGTCACATGTCCCCTCCCCTTCATACCATAACACAGGCACTCAGAAGACACACTAGCTCACATGACTCCACACACATGCATGTGTCTACACTCAACAACACACAAGCATGTACACATGCTGCCAGCCTTCCTACAGATCCCTCAGTTACACACATAAACACATAAGTGACCAGATATCTCTGCAGGGGCTGTGACCTTTCACGTTTGTACACTAAACCAGGCCCCCAGAACTCACTGATACCCACACTCTCCACCCCCAGCTGCTCTGTTGGCTGTTATTTCCAAAGACTCCGTCAGGCACATCTCCATCTATCTAGAGTGACACCTACCAGAGGTGGCTACCGACTTGGGGCATGAAGACTACAGTTGTTTCGTGATGGAGCCATCTTCATGGCACATCCCCTAGACCAGGACACCCCCTCCTCCTCTCACATTCTACCCCTTAAAAAACTGGACCTCTCCCTCTCCTGTCCAAGTCACTTCCCCACCGGAGGGTGGCCCTTGGCTGACGCCCAGCAAATAAGGAACAGTTTGTGGATAAAGCCCCCTTGTGGGCAGACAGGGGAGACAGGAGGTTGTGCTTTGAGCCTTTCCCCACTTGGGTCTGTTTCTCTATTAGGTATACATTGCAGTGGGGGAAAAAAAATACTAGTATGAAATAGGAATTAGGAAACGTTTTTTTCTAGCCCCAGCACTGTCATTCACAAGCTATCTGACTTTGGACAAATTGCTCCCTCCCTGAGCCTCAGTTTCCCTATCTGTAAAATGGCCTCCGAGTTTCAGCCCTGCTCTAAAAGTATCAGGAAATATTCCTAGGCAAATCAATCTTCTTTGGAACAAGAATCATTACAAGAAGAAAACTCATCATAATGGCAACTAATCCATATTCATCTGTTTGCTACATATTATCTTTAAAACTCTTCTTCATGCTATTTGAATGCATCCACAATATCTCAAAGGTTTAGGCTATATATTCCCACACTGCACTAGAGGCTTCTGATGTGGGCCTCTCTCCCATCAAACTTTGTAAGCAGGAGCAAAGCCCGCAAGATTTCCCTGGAAAAGCAAGAGTCAAAGTGGAATCAGGATAGACACAGAAAAAATCTTGGAGTCTCTGTCCTAAAAACTATAAGCCACCTGCTGAGCCTCAAACCCAATTAATTACCACTCTTTTGACCCTGCCAATCCCGCTGTTGTGTAAGACCTCTCTCCTATTTCTCCCACTTGCTCTCCAATGATCTAGTTCCCCAGGTCCCACCTCTCCTGAATCTCTCCAGCCCACCCCTCCCTGCCCGAACCCCATTCCTGTCTCAATCTTTCCTGCTTCTGCACTCACCAGCCCCTGGGCCAAGGACAGAGAACAGCAACAGCAGCAATAGGGCTGGCGGCAGCTGAAACCCAGACTTGAGTCTAGGCTGGGAGAGGGGCAGAGTATGAGAGATGGGGGGGACTAGCGGGAGAGACTTGGGTAAACACAGAGATGAGGGAAAAGGCTGAGATAATGGGTTGGGCTGGGCTGGACACGGGGGCTTGAACAAGGGCAGGGAGTGGGATGGAAGGAGGGGCTGTGACGGGGACTGCAGCAAGGACCCGGGTTGAGCCAGGGCCTTAAGCAAACACTGGGAATGGGGATGGGACAGGGCCCGGACTGGGATTTGTGACAGGGGGTGGAACAAGGGCCGAGGCCGGGATGGGGGCCAGGCCAGGGGCAGAGACTGGAAGGGGGTCCTGGACGGGGACCCAGGCAGCGGCTGGGGCCGATGTGGGAAGCGGGGCGAGGGCGGGGCCGGGGGCCAAGGCGGGGATCGGGATAGGACGAGGGGCCGGGACAAGGGCTGGGCCATGGCCCGGGGCGGGGGCGGGGCCGGACAGGCCAGCGCGGGGCGCTCGCAGAGCTGACCCGCGGCTCCGCTCCCCACCCCCGGGGGGTGGCCTCCGGTGTCCTCGCGGGCCCGGGGCGGGGGCCGGGGACCTGGCTGGGAGTTCAGGCCTGGGCGACTCCGGGCTGCGCTGAACCGGCGATAACCAGGCCCCGCGGCGGCGGCCTCGGCTTGACGTCGGCGTGACGCCCCGCCCCCTGCCGGCTCGATTGGTCCCTGTCAGTAAAGCCCGCCCCCGCCCTACTCTATTGGTCCCCAACTTAGTCCTGCTGGGCTTCGAGGACACACAGACTCCGCCCCCGCCCCAGCAGGAGACCTTGCCTTTCTCACCCCCAGCACAGAGCCCGAGGCCCCCTCAGATCCTCACAGCCCCCAACGACCGCCCCACAGACATCTCAAGGGAACCCTATTTGCTCTGACAAACCCAGACTTCCCCGGACGTACGCACAGATCTCCGCAGATCCTACCCAGACACTCGCTCACTGAGATTCCGTAACACACCCCACTTTTCAAAAGTGAACCCTCTGGGTTCGTCCCCTCAAGGCCCAATGCAACCCCCTCAGGAGACCTCACCCACCGGGGAGGGGACCAGACCGCCGTTGCCACAGAGACTACTAGGCGTTCCGGTTGTCCTGGTGACCGGTGCCTACTCTCCAGGCCCTTGTTCTAGAGGCTTCAGTCAAGCTCCTCCCTTGTCGGCCCTGGACCCCTCCTCCCTACCCACTTCCCCAAGTCAGGCCAGAGCTTTTTTGTGAAATTCTGCAGATATCCAAGTGCCCTCTCCAAATAGCAGACTTTCCGGCAAGGCATTTCAACACACAGCGGCCTGCAGCTGGGAGTCATCCACAACCAACAACCTTCCCTCCCTGAGGATCAACACCTCCCCCTGCCATCCTAAGGCAAGGCCTTAACCTAAGGACTTGTAACAACCTAGCCAAAGCCCAGAGGTAGGTAATTTCTCCAACAACCCTCCCTCTCCTCCCCCAACACCTCTGTCTCTCTCCCACCCCTCAGTCCCTTCACAGTCTGTACATGGTGGTAGTGGTGGTGGTGGTGCTGGTGGTGGTGGTGGTGGTGGTGTTTGAGATGGAGTCTTGCTCTGTCACCCAGGCTGAAGTGCAGTGGTGCCATCTTGGCTAACTGCAACCTCCACCTCCCAGGTTCAAGTGATTTGCCTGCTTTAGACTCCCCAGCAGCTGGGACTACCGGCGCCTGCCACCATGCCCAGCTAATTTTTGTATTTTTAGTGGAGACTGGGTTTCACCATGTTGGCCAGGCTGGTCTTGAACTCCTGAACTCAAGTAATCCACCCGCCTTGGCCTCCCAAAGCACTGGGATTACAGGCGTGAGCCACCATGCCTGGCCCACATTCTGCACTTTTCATCCTTATTCTCCTCCTCCACCCAATCCTCCTTCCCTTCTCTTTCCCCTTCCTCACCTTCCATCCTCTGGTTCTCCACCCTTAGGTCCCTTTTCCCTCTAGCTGACTCTGGTCATTTTCCTCCCCATAATCCTACCTCTCCCCCTACTTCCCTTCCCAAACTTTCCCTTGGAAAAGGCTCTGATGAGTTTAAGGAGTGATATATCTAGTTTCTCTGAAACATGAGGGGAAAGTAGGGAGCACGGAAAGGTAAGGCAGGAATACTCAGGCTGTGTTGAAAATGATGACAGGCCTTGAATACCAGGGCCAAGAAATTTAGACTTAATCCTTTAGACTGAGTCATGGCATGTTTATAAGCCACAAAGTGCCAGTAATGGGTTTGCACTTTAGAAAGATCCTGATTGGGTAAGGAAAGAGGACTACATCCTTGAAGGATAAATTAGGCATATCCCCTCCCAACAGCATCCTATGCTCACCCCAGCACAACATCACTTTATTTGTATTGCCATTGTTGGTTAATCGGTCTCTCTCTCAGACTCAACTCAATTTAGAGCTTAGGAAAAGCATCATATTAGGCTCTTTGTAAAAGTGTAAGTTACATAAATGAATGAAAGAATGAGTGAATGGATGAAAATGCTGTGGATGGAAGTAGAGGGAAAAAGTTATTACACAAAGGCTAATGATGCAAACTTGAATAAGATTGGAAGGGAGAGGAGAGAATGCATTTGGAGAATATTTAGAAGATAGGAAATACAGTCATTGGTGCCTATTTGAAGATGGAGTCTAAGGGAAAAAGAGAAGACTAGGATAATTCCCAAAGTTCAGTTTTGATGCCTGTGGAAACACCCAGTTAGAAATGACCAGCAGGGGCTGAGTGCTTAGGCCGGTAATCCCAGCACTTTGGGAGGCTGAGGTGGGCAGATCACCTGAGTTCAGCAGTTTGAGACCAGCTTGACCAACATAGTGAAACCCCGTCTCTACTAAAAATACAAAAATTAGCTGGGCGTGGTGGCACACACTTGCAATTCCAGCTACTCAGGAGGTTGAGGCAGGAGAATCACTTGAACCTGGGAGGCAGAGGTCACAGTGAGCTGAGATTGCGCCGCTGCACTCCAGTCCAGGCAACAGAGTGAGACTCAGTTGCAAAAAAAAAAAAGAAAGAAAAGGCCAGCAGGCAGGTGGGTATGAGTGCAAAGTACAGGGTGGGCTTGAAAAAGGTCTGAGCTAGAAATATGGATTTAGGAGTCATTGGCACATAGCTGGAAGTAGTTGAAGCTTTGAACATGAATGACATTATCAAGGAAGGAGGATGTGTGTGGTGCCTAGACAAAACCAGGCTACCTGTAGGGTCTTACATTATGTCACATAGTATTCCTCTGCACTCTCAGGAGCCAACCCCAGCTTTGGCTTGGTATTCCCAGTCTCTAGAGCTCCATGGCCTGGCCTCCAGGGTTTTAAGATATGCCAGGGACCCTGCTCTTGGACTGGCCAAGTGGCTATGTTCAGACTCCCTCCTGGGACATGGTTCTCTGCTACCATCTACTGATGGGATTCTACTTCAGCCTTTCGATCTTTAAGTTCAACTCCCTAGCAAGCCATAGCAACATGCCATATGAGGTCTGGACACATAGGTGAAGCTCTTGGATCACACTCTAAGACCCAGAGCTCATGTTGTTTCCCTCTTATATCTCAGGTGCCCTGAGAACCTTATCCAAATTCCATAATGTACTGCGAACCCTGGACTCTGCCCTGACTTGCAGGCCCTCTAATTCCAACCCAATGAAGCCTGTATCCTTTTCTACCACTAGATGGAAGCAGACGAGGTCACAGAAGAGCCTCATACCACCGTGGATGCAGAGGAGCACCCCTCTTCAAAGGACCCATCTTCTGAGGACTTACAGGAGAACCATATCTCTGAAAGCTTCTTGGAGCCTTCCACCTCTAAGACCCCCTTAGAGCCCCATATCTCTGAATCCTCTTTGGTGCCAACCCCTTCCCAGACCCCTTTAGTGGCCCATTCCTCTGAAACCCATCAGGAGCCTTCCATCTTTGAGACCCTTTCAGAGATCCCTACCTATGAGGCTTCATTGGATAGTCCCATCTCAGTGGTGCCAAAGAAACACCTAACTCTTCCTCCCCAATCAGTAGAATATGTCTCTCTGCTTTCCTCTGAAACTTTGAAGGAAGACCTCTCCTCTGAGTCTTCTTCCAATGAGGTCCCATGGACAAGGAGGTCTACCCATCTCTCTGAATCTGAGAGCCTTCCAGAGCACTCCCTTTCAGGCCCTTCAGCCCAGGTCCAAATGGACGCATCTGAAAAGCAGAAGGAAGAACCAGGAGAGACTGAAAAGGGGGTAGATGCCAGTGGCAGCACTGCTCACACAGCCCAGTCTGGACACCAGCTGGACAAGAAGAAGGAGAAGAAAGGAGTTAGCCGTAATTGCTCCTGTCCTCTCCCCTGTCCTATTCTCATTACTGTTTGCTGTTCTTGACTCACCCCAGGAGGAGGAGACTGGATTACTCTTGGTCATGGTCCCTTCTCTTAGTTTAAGGGCCTCCTGGTTACTCAGCCCCTCCCATCCTAGGTTACACAGCCCACCCAGTGGTCCCTGCTAAGCAGGCAGAGCTGGTGGAAGTGGCTAAGGCAATGCACAAAGAGAAGTTCGGTGCTCAGGTGAACAATCTTTTCCAATGGGAGAAAGATGCAGCCCTGAATGCCATCCAGACAGGTGAGCCCATGTGGTCTTTCAGAGGCCTGTGACAGGCCATCCTCTAATCCAAAACGATCTGGGAACCTGAACATTCAACAAATAGCTGCCCCTTTTGGAAAGGGCAATACCACCTGCCTAGAAAGGGTGCAGGCAAGTGGGCCAAGGAATACAAGGGTGGATGCAGACAAGTGGGGAGATTCATATAAAGCCCAGGTAGAGACAGGTAGCTAAACTAAAATTATTGAAAATAGAAGGGTCATGGGCCCACCCGATATAGCGCCCAGAAAGCCTACAGACCCTAAAGCAGAGATGGCCCAGGAACCTAGACAGTCCCTAGGAGACTTGCTGTTCTGACACGACAAAGACCTTAGACCCCCTGGCGGAACTCCATTAAAAGGCTGTCACCCCTGCATGCCAGGCCCATGCTGGCTACCCAAAAGCTTTGAGTTTCCTTATAAACGGGGAGAGCCATGTCCTCTGGCCCTGCTGTTTCCAAGCCTCAACCTACAATTAGTACTCTTGGCAGTCCTATTAGTGGCATGCTATGTACAGATAAGCTTGTAAAAACATGCCATCCTGTGTGTGAGCATGTCTACCTGTGTTATGGAAATCCATATCTATACGGATTACCTTCAGTAAGAAGGCCACACTGACATGGTATAAGGATTCTGGTATTTCTAGACTGAATTCTGAATTTATTTTGGTCCCTCATACTTCCTTTCCCTTTATGACGTACAGCTATAATGAAAGGCCTAAAATATAAAGACAACCAGCTAATTCTAAATGCTTATCCCTCCTCCCTGAAATTTACTTTCCCCTTTCCCGTACAGGAACCCTCCAGCACTCCGGCCTCGCCACACCCGCACCACCACCACTGAGCCAAGAAAGTCATAGTGATCTCATTTGTTTCCTAGTCTCAATTCAGGCATTGAAATAGCTTTGTTTGCTTATATTAACATATTCAGTTACTCTTATTTGCTTGTAAAAGCTGGCTGGCAAGGTGGCTCACATCCGTAATCCCAAAACTTTGGGAGGCTGAGATAGGAGGATCATTTCATTGCCCAGGAGTTAGAGACCAGCCAGGACAAGATAGTGAGACCCTATTTCTACAAAACTAAAATAAAATAAATTATCCAGGTATGGTGGTGGACGCCTGTAGCCCCAGCTACTTAGTAGGCTGAGGTGGGTGGATTATTGAGCCCAGGAGGTCAAGGCTGCAGTGAGCCATGATTCTGCCAGTGTATTCCAGCCTGGGTGACAGAATGTCTCAAAAAAAAAAAAAATGCAGGATGTGTTCAGTCATCTTATTCCCCTTCTCAGAACCTCCTGTCTACTCCCCACTCCTCAAGGCCACTGTATTTCTTTTTTTCTTCAAATTGAATGTCTTCATCTTTCTGTTTAAACAGGAAGTTTTATAAAGAAATTTGTGTCATTCAACCCTGAGCAATTATATTTGAAGTCCCCTCCTAGTAGTGGGAATGCTGAGTCCTGGGTAGTCCTTAACAGTGTATGTGATATGTACAGAAATATCAAGGGTAACCTTTGCTTTTATTCATTCAACAAACATTTATTGAGCACTAACTGTGTGCCAGGCATTGAGCTAGCTGTGGAAGTGGTAATGTTGGTGGGGGTTCAACGACAAAATACTTTGTACTCTAATGAGAGATACCAATAAGTAAAAGGATAATTATAATTCACTCTAATAATTGTTATAATCAAGGTTACCTGAGACTGCTGCATGAGCAGAAAAAACGGGACATCTTATCTGGAGTGCTTGAGGAATACTAAGCCTTGGAAGGAATGACTTCTCAGCTGATATCTGTAAGATGAGCAAGAAGAGGTGGCCAAGTAAAGAGTGGTGTAAGATGAGACAGGACAGGGTTAGGCATGGCAGGAATCTATAGCAATGCAATATGCCTGATGCATAGAGTGCTGGGGAGAAGAGCCAGCTCAGCTCCAGAAGGGCAGAATTGTGCAGGCATTTCTGTGCCAAGCTAAAAAGCTAGGATTATATCCCGAGGGCAACTGAGAGTCACTAAAAGATTTTAAGTAGGACAATAACATGAACAGATTTGTGTTTCTGAAAGATCACTCTGGCAATCAGATAGACCAGAGAACGACAAGACTGGAGTTGTGAGGCTGAGAGGAGGTGTGGAAAGGAAACTGAATACATTGTGAGGTACTGGTCATAATCCAGGTAAGAAGTAGATGGATGTAGGTGGAGAGAAGTGGAAAGGTTCAAGAAATGCTAACAGACTGAGTGTGGTGGCTCACCTGTAATTCCATCACTTTGGGAGGCCGAGGCAGCCTGATTCCTACACGACACTGATTCCTAGACTATGCTGATTCCTACACTAGTGCTTGGTTCACCTGAGGCCAAGAGTTTAAGACCAGCCTGGCTAACATGGTGAAACCCCTTCTCTACTAAAAATACAAAAAATTAGCTGGGTGTAGTGGCAGGCACCTGTAATCCCAGCTACTTGGGAGGCTGAGGCAGGAGAATTGAGGTTGCCCTGAGCCAAGATTGCACCACTGCATTCCAGCATGGGCAACAGAGTGAGACTCTGTCTTAAAAAAAAAAAAAAAAAGGAAAGACATGCTAACAAAGTAAAACTGACCATTGAAACACTGGATGTATAGGACAAGAGAGAGGAAAATGCCGGGAATGACACCTAAGTTTTTGGCATAAGTAAGTGATAGGATGATGGTGCCATTCACTGAATGTCTGAAAAAGGGTAGATGCTTGGTAAGCATGTGTTGGATGAACAGACGACAAAGGATGAGAGCCAGGTTTGGAGGGAATAACTGGATATAAGATTTGAAATGCTTATGAAACATGCTGGTGCAAGAGTCTAGTAGACATCTAGCTATATGGGTCGGAAGCTCAGGAGAGAGGGCTAAGCTAGAGGCATTGTTCCTGTAAAGACAGCTGGGTGTTTTATGGAGACATACTACGCATAAAGAGATGTCATCATGCAAATGTGATTGTGATTGTGGAACTGGACTGTGTTAGACAGAATCAAAATGGTATCCTAGGTAATGTCTCCTCCCCCTGCCAGGCCTTGTCCACCCACAACAAGAAGGGATTCTGGATTCGGTACAGAGAGTAGAGGGTCCCACTGGAATCCACAGCCACCTTCCAATTGTCCCACTTTAAGAGCACTAACACTTGTAATAGAATCTGAAGTATAGTTGCCAGTCTCCCTGTTCAAACTCCAGTCTTCATCTGAATGCTGGGTTCTGATTAGTACCCTAGCGCTTGAACTTGACTCCTCCCCCACCCCCCACCCCGGGCCCTCAGAGCAGGCCTTGATCCATGGGCCTCACCTCCTGCTTTTTAAATGCATCCTGCTACTCCAGACAGAATTCAGAACTCCCCTAGTGGAATCCTGGCTCCCGCCCACCCCCATTGTGACTGCCTATACCCTGCTCTCTCAACAAAGCCTCCCTGGTGTAAGGGGGCCCTGGCATCACAGGCAATCAGCATCAAGACAGAAGCAGCAAAGCCAAAAGCCACATCTGGACAGGCTTTAGATCCTGACAGACTATGGGTAAGATAGGAAAACTTAATCTGAGGCACACAATTGTGAACTGTGGCCCTGACCAGAGTCAAAGACCAGAGGATGCCACTCTCCTTAATCATCTTAGGGGAACATCAGGATTATGCCTGAATACTGGCTCTCTCTTCCTCTTGAAGGAATTAGCTCATTTGTTTAATCAGGCAATCTATAGTCTCTCAGCAACTATTCTGTGTCAGGTCCTGTGCTAGGATGAGAGAGATGAGTGAAAAGACAACTTCCTTGAAGAACTCATGGACTAATGGGAACACAGGGAATGGTCTATTATAATGCACTGTAACTTCTCCTGTCTGTCTGGGCCCCTCCTCTTACCATGTGCAGCTCCTTGTGCTACTCCTATCCCAATACAGTGCATTATAATAGACCATTTTTGGTGGAGGTGACATTTCAGCTGAGCCATTAAGTGGAACTAAGAATCCTACACCTGGAGGTCCCACTCCATGGGACCTCATACAGGATTCTTGGCTAGAAGTTGGGGTACTCTCAGTTCTCATGGATGAGAAAATCTGAATGGTAGGTGCCATCTGGTTAACCTCCCACAGTTTCACAGCACCACCCTCACCTCAAGACTAGTCACGAAGCCAGGGAGACAGAGCTCACTGCTGAACACCAGCTCTCAAGGGCTCTGACCTCTTGCTGGTGCCTACTCTCAGGGACGCTTCTTAGCCTCACTTTCCTTTCCACACTTCCTTGCTTAGCCTCACAATGTATAATTTTTGGTCTTCACCACTCATGATTGCTACCTACCCCTTTCTCCTGACCCTTGAAGAACCTTTGGCAGCCCCTCTTAAGTACATAGAGAGCATTGGTACAATAGCACTAGGAACACAGAGGGAAGTATTAAGGTACCAACCTGGAGATGTGAGAGGAAGCCCTTCTCCTGCCTTCCAGCACCAGTGCTGTCCAACCTCCTCCTCCTCTTCAGGACCTTCAGTAACCATGCTCCTTAGGAGCCAATCTTCATTGTCTGTATATCTGGCCAGTCAACTTCCGTTTCCCTCACCTTAGACGCTTCAAGTAAACAAAGTGTCTAAAGGGCTTTAGTGGAGTGAGGAGAGGAGATGAGAATCCCCGTGGTTACAGAGAACTCAGTGATATTCATGTTCATCCTCAAACAAAATTTCATCTATAATCTTCCTGCTCAGAAACCGAAGACTCTCTTGAGTCATCTCTGGCAGGCTGATAGAGATGGAGTAGATCCTGGGTAGAACGAGAACTGAAGCCACTAGTGGGGTAGTAAGCAAACCCTGAGGAAAAAGAAAGTCTAAGGGGTAGAGGCGAGGACTTCCAGGTGGAAGTAAAGATACCTGGGAGCGGGGAGAGGTAAGTTCCCCCACCCCTCACCCCATCAAGGGTTAGGTAAGACCAGTTCGGGAGAGCTTAAGATTTTTTTCCTTCTCACTTTTCCTTATTAATCCTGCACACCTAGGTCTCTACATTGGCTGGCGCTGCCCCCATTACCTATGGGACTGTTTCCGGATTGGGAGTGAGTCCAGATGCTTTTGTGGACACTTGTTGAAAGAGCACCAGATCATCTCAGGTAGGGGAGAACTGACCAGCCCCTCTCAGGTGTGGAGGGATAACTGTATTCTGTCATGTCTTGGGAAGTATGAGAGAAAGCACGTGTGAGTGCATAGGGAGAGGGGCGGGGGGAATGGAGGAGGGGATTGGCATGACAAGGCAAGGTTCTATCAGATGCTGGTCTAACTCTAACCACCCATCCCCATTCCCACAGAGATATCAGTGCCCTGCAAGGTGAGCCAGTGCCGCTGCCTCATGTTCTGCTTTATCCCATCACGCCCAGAGGAGGTGGGTGAGTTCTGGCTCATGAGACGGGCCACCTTTGACCCCAAGGCCTGGAGGGCCCAATGTCGCTGCAAACATAGCCATGAAGAACATGCAGCCAGGGGGCCCCATCCCTGCAGGCATCATGGTAACTTCTAGGGCAAAGGGCATATTGGGAGCGGGGTAGGTGGGAATAGGATGCAGCCTGGGGATAATGGTGGGGAGCAGGTATGAGAGCCTTGGGCATGCGGTCAGTGAGGAAGAGATGAGAATGTGGTCAGCTCCTGGGAATGCCGCCATTTCCTAAACTCTTCTTGGCTTCACTTTTGCCCCAGGCTGTTGCTGCAGCTGTTTTGAGTCTAATTTCCTCTGTGCCGCCTGTAACCAGTGCTGGGAGAAACATGAGACTTTCTTTGAGACTCAGAAGACCCGGCAACAAGGAGGGAGGCCTTACGGTGAGGCAGAAACCTGGGACGGGAGCCATTCCAGGGTCTGTAGTTAGAAGGCCAGGCAGGAAGACTCCCATCCTCAACCATCCCCTCTAGGACTAGCGCATTCCCTCAGCCCACCTCCCCACCCACCCACATCCCACATCTGTACTGGTTTTCACCCCCGGAGCAGACTATATACCTTTTGCAGAGATGCCTGTCCTCCAAGAAGTCATCCTCAGCAACTCTGACTTTGAGGTCCTGCAGATACAGGGGCCCTCTGGCCTTCCCAGCTCCCACCCTAGTCCCCTGGGACTCCCTGGCCCACATACCTTCCAGCCTAGCCCCCCATCTGACCCCCATATCTGGGGGTCCTTTCACCTCTGCTCTTCCCTCCTCCAGGGACAGACACTGTCAGCAACTGGCGCAGGCCTTTGTGAGTCTGGCCCAGATCAGCAATAAAAGAGGAGTCACTGGAACCTGACTTGGTGCTATATGGGGCAGACAGATCCCAGCCCAGGGAGAGACTGCCTAATAACTTAGAGTGAACCCTTCTTAGGCACAGTAGAGAACCTGGATCCTGCCATCTGCCTCCATCACACCCACATTCAAGCTGCCTGCTCTGATATCAGAAGGAAAGTGGCTTCAAGAAAGCCAAGAAGGAAGAAAGTCTCAAGAAGGATAGAGTGGGAAGTGATGTTAGATACAGTTGGGGCACCAATAAGATAAAGACTGAAAAGCATCCTTTGGGTTTTGTAATTAGAAAATCTTTGGGAACTTCAGACAGTGCAGTTTCACACTGGCACAGTGGAGGCAGGAGTCAAATAGCAGTGAGTTTCAAGGAGTCTCTTAAAGAAGTTTGGGTGAAAAGTGCAAAAGAAAAGTCAGACAATATCCAGAGGGAGTTGTGGAATCAAGGAAGCACTTTTGTGGGAAGGAAAAGGGAAAGAGGCCAGTGGACAATGGGACCTTGAATGACCCAGAAGAGAGGAGAGATGCCTGGTGAGACAGGATCCCAGAGATGAAGGAAGGGGATGAGGTCAAGACAGAGGTGAAGGGATTTGCTCTGAACAGGAGAAACACCACTTCCTATCACCAAGAGGAATGAAGAGGATGGAGCCTTCCTGGAGTTTCAGGGAACAGGAATCTGTAGAACTTCCCCTTTGATGGCTTCTATATGCCCTGTGAAGTAGGAGATAAGACCAGCCATTGGTCCAGGGGGAGAGGGATAAGAGTGGGTAGGAAGACAAGAAAAGGGAAGGAGACAAGAAAAGGGAAGGTTTGGGAAGGCTAATGTGGGGAACTGGAGAAAAATCTGATCAGTGGGTTGTTTAGGATTCAGGCACAGTTGGAAGTGAGAACATAGTTAGAGGAGCAGAGAAGCCAAATATTTAGTGGGTTGGTGATGGGAGGATGATCAGGAAAATGAAGCAAAAGAAGGTATGAGGATGAGAAAGGAGCATACGGTACCAATAGGGAAAGAAAGTGATGCCAGGAAGCAAATGACAGATTGGAAAAGGGAGCAATCAAAGAAAGAGAAGTCTGTAATGAGGTCCAGTAGCTGATGTAGAGGCAAGGGTTGAAGTACAGGAGACATTGTTCAGAGGCTGCAGAGCATAACATCTTTCAGATGAGGGCAACTATAGGTGATGATGAGTGCTTGTAGTAGAGAAGACTGTGGGCCAGGGATCAAAATCAGTGAATGTGGGAAGTGACTAGGAAGTCCATAGATTTTTCTGGGAGTAGGAGATTCGAACACTAACAGGCTCTGTGACCCCAGGCAAGTCACTGTCCCTCTTTAGGCTGAGTTTCTGGATCTGTAAAACAGGAATAACCTCTGTGTTGCCTGCTTGCTATGAGAACCAAAGAAACAACTAATTTCAAAGTGCTTTGTATCCACCTACCCTCCAGACTGGCTTCCTTCCTCTTCCTAGATCCCAGATCCACTTATCCTTTTCCCTTCTCCAGGGCAACTCTAGGGTCTCCCAGTGTCCCAGAGGCACCACAGAGAACTGCAACCTCTGGGGCCCAAAGAGGCCATTCTATACTTCCTCACAGCTGGGGCGCCATCTGTCCCTCCAAGGGAAGAAATGCAATCTGGACTCCTAGGATCCATGGGAAATATCACGGAATCAAATGTCTGCCCTTTCCAGGAGAAAGGACTTTTTAACAATAATATAGCTTACAAAAGAGATTGTACTATCTCTAGAAGCAAAGAGTTCCCTGACAGTGGTTATATGCACCATGACAACCATTCACCTAAAACTAATTCAACTAATAGTCAACAATAGAGTTAGAATTACTATGATAAACTCATTGAAGGAAATAATATGCAGCCAATGCAAAGTATATTTACATAGACTATGTAAAAGTAAAAAATTGATTACATATAGGTGAATATCATATGCAATACATATTATTACATATTATGAAAAAAATGACAGGAAACACCAAATATTATTCATTCAACAATTACTGAGCACCTATATGTATCAGGCCATGTGTTAAAAAAAGAAACAACAAAGAAACAGTGGTAACTAGTCCTCTGTGATGTTAGACTAAAACTTTCCTAGTGTCAATATTAGCATTTTGTGACCCCATGTTTCTTATGTCAAAAATATATTACTCCAGACCAGGCGCGGTGGCTCAAGCCTGTAATCCCAGCACTTTGGGAGGCCCTGGCAGGTGGACCACGAGGTCAAGAGATCAAGACCATCCTGGCCAACATGGTGAAAACCTGTCTCTACTAAAAAATACAAAAATTAGCTGGGTGTGGTGGAGCACGCCTGTAGTCCCAACTACCCAGGAGGCTGAAGCAGGAGAATCGCTTTAACCCGGGAGGCAGAAGTTGCAGTGAGCTGAGATCGCACCACTGCACTCCAGCCTGACAACAGAGCAAGACTCGGTCTCAAAAAAAAAAAAAAAAAAAAAAAAATACACACACACACACACACACATATATATATATATTTTTTAGTAGAGACGGGAATAGATATATATATCTATTAGATAGATATAGATATAGATATATTCCAGTATACATATTCCAGAATACATATATATATATATTCCAATAGTGCAAATCTGACTCATTGAAAACGCCCGGCACCGAGTTAACTGTATCACACACCTTTTCTGATTAGAAATGGACAATGAATACATACTCCTTTGCTTATTATAATAGTTGTGCGGCAAAGAGGACACTCCTATGTCTGGCTGCTGAAAAAAAGAAATGCAAAAACTGCAGAATTTCTAACCTACGGAGTGAAGGCGTTAACAAGAACATAGAATTAAGAAATAATTTCCCTTAGATGAGTACATTAAAATCTGCGAAATGCTCAAGGGACTGAAACTGCCTTTATGGAAAAAATGCTGCGCATCAGCCCCGCCAGTTAAAAACAAAACAACAAAAGCCAAACTCCTGGCCGGGCGCGGTGGCTCACGCCTATAATCCCAGCACTTTGGGAGGCCGAAGCGGGTGGATCACGAGGTCAAGAGATCGAGACCACCCTGGTCAACATGGTGAAACCCCGTCTCTACTAAAAATACAAAAATTAGCTGGGCATGGTGGCGCGCACCTGTAGTCCCAGCTACTCGGGAGGCTGAGGCAGGAGAATTGCTTGAAACCTGGAGGTGGAGGTTGAGGTGAGCCGAGATCGCGGCATTGCACTCCAGTCTGGGTAACAAGAGCGAAACTCCGTCTCAAAAAAAAAAAAAAAAAGCCAAACTGCTTCCAGTTCACCTTAGCCCACCCCGTGTGGGTTTTGGAGCCAATAAGCGCCGGATGGCCCAGAGCCCCGCCCTCCTCTTGCTAAAGTGGTGACAGGGTCTAAAATAGCTCTTTGTGCAGCAGGTGACGGAGCCCCGCCCCCTTCCTCCCCGCGCACCAATTGGTACCAGGCCTGAAGAGGACAAGCCAAGAACGAAAAGCCCCACCCACTCGGGAGTCGCAACCTAGAACCCAGTGTTTTGTATCAGATCCAACTCGGAGAAAATCCCACCTCCAGGCTTCTTAATCTTTCCAATGGTGTGGAAGTTCCTCTAACAGCGAAACTAGTTAGGGATCCAATGGGAAAAGAACGTTCACAAGGACTGGAAGACGAAGCCAATGGAATGGCAAATTGTCCGGGCGTTGGTAAAAGCAGCCAATGGGATGAAAAGAGCCCGCCTCCAAAGTGGCTGCAGAACCAATGGGGTGAATTGTGCCCAGGGATGCGCTCCAGTGGGGTGGCAGGGCTCGCCGGTCGGCGCTACCCAGCTTCCCAGCTCCCCGACTGCCTGCCCCCGGCCGGCCGCAAAGTGGAGTGCTGACCAGGGTGAGAGGCTCCCGCGGCTCCGGGAAGATGGCCGCAGCCGTGGTGCTGGCCTCCGGGTTGCACGCGGCACGCAGAGCCGTGGCGGCCGCGAGAGTACGCGGGGCGCAGGTGAGAAGCGGCGCGGGGGCGAGTAGGGAGTCCTGCGGGCTCTTAACGCCATCCGGTGCCTGAGACTCCCGAAGACGCGCAGAGCTCCCGCCTGTGGCCGCAGTCTGCCCCTCCGAGGCACAAGTTTAGGGGCTGTGCGGTGAGGTCGGACTGGTGGCTCCAGAGAGCGAGCTGGCTATGACCCTCGTCCTGCGCAGGCCCGGTCGCCGAGGTCGGGACAGGGTCACTGCAGCGGCTGCTGCCTTCTTTCGCCTCCCTGCCGGCAACCCAGCTGGACCGGTGCCCCCTGCAGGAAATTAGCTTTTTCTTCTGGGAGCCAGTGCTCTGCCCTGCTCAGGTCTCTGGCCTCCTAATGAGCACTAGTGTTATAACCTCTCTTCTCCACTTGCCAGAAGCAGAGAATTCATCCCCTCCCATTCTCCTCCAACGTGATGCATTGACTTCATCCTTCTCTGAACCCCTGGGAAACTGGGACTTCCCTACCTGCAGTCCCCTGGGGCTAGGGGAGCAGAGGTCACTTAGCTGAACCCTTACCTCCACTCATTGAAGGGACAAGAGTTAAAACGCACAGAGTCATATGTGACACCCAGATGAGAGGTTAACTAGTGTCAAACAGGGCAACTGCATTAAAACCTAAATAAAATAGGTGACAAGGCTTAAAGATCAGAAAACAAGTAACAGAAATAGGTGGAAATGTACTAACAAGATGAGAGTGGAAAGAGGTTCAAGCCACCGTAACAGATGATGCAAACCACCCTTTATTTTATATTAGAAGCTGAGAAGGGATTTATCTGAGGTCACTCAGCGGTATGGTAAGATAGGAACTGAGACCAAAATCCCCAGTCTCTCATTCTGGATCCTTTCCCTGAATAGTGCTATATGTCATAGACATGTGAGCAGCAATCAATTGCACTGCTGAATCCTGGGTAGTAAGATTGCTTGTCATCTTACCAGGCCCAGCACCATCTGGCCCTACACTTTGCTGCTGGTGCTCTGAAATTCAGGAACTTTTCTCGTGGTTGGGAGCCATGAATAGGTTCTTAGGATGAAGTTAACAACTATCAGAGCCCAACTTCTGCCAGCTCTGAGTACATGGGAGAGGTGTTGCCAACTCTCTCCTTTGAATATGGTTGATCCACCTTCAGGTCCGAGGAGCTGCAGGTGTGACTGATGGGAATGAAGTGACCAAGGCCCAGCAGGCAACTCCTGGGGGAGCAGCCCCAACCATCTTCTCCCGGATCCTGGACAGGAGCCTCCCAGCTGACATTCTCTATGAGGATCAGCAGGTGGGGTGCCCTTAGGCCCCATCCCCTTAGGAATATTATAGATACTATCCAGCCTGTTGAAGTAATGTGGCCTCTGACCTGTCACTGCTCCCAGTGTCTTGTGTTCCGTGATGTGGCCCCTCAGGCTCCTGTGCATTTCCTGGTCATTCCCAAGAAGCCCATTCCTCGGATTAGCCAGGCTGAAGAAGAAGACCAGCAGGTGGGAAGAACAGGGCCAGGGTTTGACTGGGGGGAGCCCTGGACCCAGCTAGAGGTCTTGCTTCCTATGAATAAAGCCACCTATGTCCCTCCACTCTCCCTACAGCTTCTAGGACACCTACTCATTGTGGCCAAGAAGATAGCAAAGGCTGAGGGCCTGGGAGATGGATACCGACTTGGTGAGTGACTTTTGGCCCTTGGTTCCTCACCTATGAATTCTCATTCCTACTCCTCAGTGTGATCTTCATTCTTTGACCTCTACCATGATCCTGACTCCTAACCCCAAGCTCAATTTCAGTGATCAACGATGGGAAGCTGGGTGCACAATCTGTGTATCACCTGCATATTCATGTACTTGGGGGCCGGCAGCTCCAGTGGCCTCCAGGTTGAACCTGCCAACTGACCAAAGGACCCCAGACCCTGGATGCTTGGAAGGAAAGGGAAAAAGGGACCTTGTGATGCTAATAAAACTATTCTCCCTTAATTATGCTTTCTTGTCTTAAATATATAAAGTTTAATGCCACAAGGGGAAAGAAAACTGATTCATGGCTATGATGCCCCTTGACTGGTCTGAGCAGAAGACACTGAGGAGGTCCATAAAGGTTGCCTGCAGATATGTGAGTCTTCTTGACAAGTGGTCCACCCTAGGTCAAACTTCTAGAAAAGTAACAGTAGGAATGAGCCTAAATGAGTAGGAAGAAACTGAAAGCCAGATCTAAGACTTGCTCAATCCTGGCCCTTCTTCAGAGGTCAAACCACGTTCTAAAGGGGCTTAGGAGGAGGGTGGTCAATATGAGGGTCTTTTATTAGAGGAGAAGTAATCACACCCAAACAAAAGCGGCTGCCTTTTCACTATTCCATGTCTCACCATTTTGCTCAAGCTGGTTTGTGTATTTTCATCCGTAACATTTGTTAAAGACCCCACTCACTTTTGAGAATGAACTAAGCAAACTAAGGGGAAGCTACTGTTGCCCCTGCAAACACCAAGTAGGCTGTTACCTAATGCCACAGCCCTGTGCCTGTCTCTAACATTATCTCCATAAAGCATCACCTTAGAAAACCGCAAAGACTCTGCTGTGGCATGGAGGGCGAGGTCTTAGGCCAGCGGAACCCTAAAAGCCCGGCTGAGGCGGAATGCTGTCAGGACCGGAAAGAGGACCTCCTAGACAGCAACGGACTGAAGACTTCCGCCCCGCAGAGGACTTGCCTCCACCCCCACCTCCAAGTCCGCCCAGCTCTACTTCTGCGCAGGCTCCAGGAGTTGTTTGCTGTCTCTATGGCAACCCGGTAGCTGGAGTCCGAAGATGGAGACCAACGAGTCTACGGAGGAATCGCAGTCGCGGTGAGAGTCGCAGCTCTGGCTGCGGGCATAAGGAGACAAGGAAGTTCTCCGCACTTCCTTTGTTGCGCTTTTGACAGCCTTGTCATGTTTGCTTTCTTTCAGAGCTTTAGACATACAGCCCAGCTCCGAAGGACTGGGGTCCACTTTGGAACCGTTACTTTCTTCAGATAACAGTCCTAAGTTGGCCCTGGCAGCAGCAACCGCAGCAGCCGTCACCACCGCCAAAGAAGCTGCATTATCTACAAAGACCCCAGCGCCCTATTCTGAGTTCATGGAGCCATCCTCTGACCCTAGCCTTCTTGGGGAGCCCTGTGCAGGACCCAGCTTTACCCACAATATAGCCCATGGGAGTCTTGGCTTTGAGCCCGTCCATGTTTCCTGTATTGCTCAGGACCCTTGTACTACAACTGACTATAATTCTAATTCTGGCCTTGTTCCAGGCTCTAGCTCTGACCCTGTTCTTGGCTCCAGCTCAGGTGCTGGCCATGGCTCTGGCTCTGGCTCTGGTTCTGGCTCTGGCTCTGGCTCTGGTCCTGGCTGTAGCTCTGTCCCTGGCTCTGGCTCTGGTCCTGGCTGTGGCTCTGTCCCTGGCTCTGGTCCTGGTCCTGACTCTGGCTCTCATCCTGGTCCTGCATCTGGACCTAGTCCAAGCACTGGCCCTGACTCTGAGCTCAGCCCCTGCACTCCTCCAGCGGTCAGAAACCTGATGGCAGATCTGGTCCCTAGTGATACCTCCTGGAGTCAGCACTGCCCCTGGAAGCCCCAGAAACAACCATCTTGGGAATTTTTGCAAGTCTTAGAACCAGGTGCCCGAGGACTATGGAAACCCCCAGATGTTAAAGGGAAGCCTACGGATCTCTATGAAACATTGCCACGGGGCCAGTGCCTCCTCTACAACTGGGAGGAAGAGGTATTAAAGTTTTGGCCTGCTCACTTTTCTTGAAGGCTGCCCTCAGTTTCTTAAGGGAGGCAGTGGTTTATATGAGGGTGGGTACCAGAAAGGATATTATAGTCATTCAACTTGTGATCCACAGAGAGCCACCAACCACCTGGATCAAGTCCCAAGCATGCAGGATGGCTCTGAGAGTTTTTTCTTCCAACGCGGACACCGGGGACTGCTGACCATGCAACTAAAGTCACCCATGCCCTCCAGTACCACCCAGAAAGAGTCATACCAGCCCCCAGAAAACATCTCTTGGCCACTTCGAGGTATGAAACATGAGAGAGTGCGCCAGAATGAGTCCATTAGTCAGAGAGAAAAAGAGTAAGGAATTTCTGGTGGAGCTATGGATTGTCCAATGGATATAAGGGCAGAACCCCAGGGTTTTTCTTCCTTTTCTCAAGTTAGTTTCTTCTGGGCCTGCTTTTTAACCAGATCCCACCCACTGCCCCCTCACAGGGAAGCGTGAAGCCATGCTGGAGATGCTCCTGCACCATCAGATCTGGTGAGAGACTGGGTAAAGGGGAAGAGGGGGGAGAAAAATTGAGTGAGGATGGCCTTGACACCCCTTAGGGATACACAGTAAAGAGGCACAGGCAGAACAGGAACCCACAAGGAAGCTCTTCGAGGTTGAATCTGTGACACACCATGACTACCTAATGCAGCTGGCAAAAGCAGGGCCTCCTGCCCCAACAAAGGTGAGAACCCCCCCACCTCCCACCACTTGCATAGCTGGGCTCGGACAGGCTATGGCCAAGTACCAGGCCCAGAGGTTGAGAGAGAGGGGTGAAGGCCAGGAGTTATTCAGTACTCTCCCTCACAGCCTCACGACTACCGCCAGGAGCAGCCTGAGACCTTCTGGATCCAGAGGGCACCACAGCTACCGGTGTGTGAGGGTGACTAGGGATTGGGGGCAGAGTGGGTCAGGAAAGGTAGGGCAGAGTTGCTTTGTTCTGGCTTGGAGACAGCAGGATCTGTCCTCATCCTGGCACTCCTCCAGGGTGTCAGTAACATCAGGACATTGGACACACCATTCCGGAAGAACTGCAGCTTCTCAACACCAGTGCCCTTGTCTCTGGGGCAACCTTTGCCCTATGAACTTGAGAATTACCCCCACCAATTGGGAGAAATATCTTCCCTTGCCTGTCAAGGAGGAAGGCTGGGTGGTGGAGTGGGGAGAACAACTCCTGTCTGAGGGGTGAGGAGGGACGTGGAATATGGAATATGAATCTATTTCTGTCTGCACTAGAGAGGTTGGGAGGAAGTTAATTCTCACTGTATTTGAAGAGGCTTTACATAAAGCATTCTCCCTGATCCCGAGACTGATAATTTAGTGATTCTGTGAGTCACTGTGTGCATACCCCATAACCTTTCCTTGGGATTGCCCCATCCCACACTATGACATCAGAACTTTTTTATTGTTGTTTTATATTTGACCAAAATATTCTGGTTTAATACAGATATTTACAGAAAGTAGGGAGGAAGGGGACCAAGCCAGAAAGGGAGGTATATGTACAGGGCTGAGCTGCAGAGGGCTACAAGTTTCATATAAAGTAGGGTTTTTGTGCCTGTTTTCCATTGCATATGAAAATGTCCATTTCTGGCATGTGGAGACATGGTGGCCACTGCCCACCCAGGTACCAGCAGCAGAAGATTGTCTGACTTGGGAAGAATGGGAGTTTACAGAAGTCCAGGAGGTCCTTTCCGCTCTCCTAAGAGCCAGTATGTTCGCATCTTTCCTTTTCCCTGGAAGTGGGAGAGTGGACATGATTCAGATGCTTCAATGTTAGTCCCTTTATCTCCCTCTCTTTCCCCATGATTCCCATAATCACTTTCACCCTCCCTTTCCATGCCCATCCCCATGGCATGCCATCACCTTCATTTCCACATCCCCCCGAAGCTCTAGCTGGAAGCATCCTAGCTCATCTAGGGCATCCTTGGTGGTAGAGGAGACATGGATCTTCAGCGCTGGGGTGAGTAGGATGGGGAGAAGAGTGGAAAGAGGAATCAAAGAAAAGGCAGTCAAAGAATTGGTGATACTGCATAGGACTGTACCCAACCAACCATCCCTGGGAAGCTCCCAGACCTCCCAATGCATATCTACTAGAACCAAAATACACCCAAGGATGCAACAGTAAGGAACTGTGGTCTCTCAGATTAAGATATTGGAGGAACTATGAAAAGAAGAAAAGGGCAAGATAAATTGAGGTCAACAGTGGGGTTGAGCTGCAGAGGGCTATAACATCTTACCTTGACCATTAGACTCCATTCGAGAAGCAGTGTTCACTGTGTCTCCAAAAAGACAATAACGGGGCATCTTCAGGCCAACGACCCCAGCACAGACAGGCCCTATGAGGAGAAACAGGTTGGGAGAGCCTGGAAAAGGTGGAGACTAGGGCCGGAGTGAGAGTCAGCCTTACCAGTATGTACCCCTATGCGTAGCCTCAGCTGGTCATGGGGTCGGTGGCGGATGCGGAAGGAAGAAACTGCATCTAGTAATGCTAAGGCCATACGAGCAATTTCTGGTGCATGGCGTTGACCATTTCGGCCTGGGAGGCCAGATACCACCATGTAAGCATCCCCAATCGTCTCCACCTGATTGAGAGGGGGATTAAAAAGTCATCACCTCTATTTGTATCCACGGGGATGGAGAAGAGTAGAGGGAGACAAGCTGGACACCATCATGAATCATCCTGATATCCTGGGGGCCAGAATATTGACTAGAAAATAAGTGTCCTGGTCCTGAGAGTCTAGGAGAGAGGAGATGTCAAGGGAATCTTTAAGTCCTCTTTCTCCATCCAGCCCCTGGTGAACACTCAGTAAACGTTTGCTGAGTGAATGAACACCCTGTCTGCAGCAGGACATGGACAAATAGGCTCTGCCATCAGTAAATGAGAAGCAAGAGAACAGGCTAAACTCAAGAGGACAGAGGCGGGTGAGGAGGTAAAGCAGGCCCAAGGAAATGAACCAGAGAGCCCAAACTGTCAGAGGAGGAAAGCAGGTATTTGATTCTGGTAATTGTACCAAAGCTATGTAAGAGAATGAATGCCATTGTTTTCAAGAAATACACAGTGAAGTTCTTAGGGAATACACACGAAGTATTTAGGGATAAAGTAGTTGTATGTCTGAAACTTACTTTCAAATGGTTCAGAAAATCGATTTTTTTAAATAAAGCAAATGAGGGAAATATAAACAACTGAATCTGGGTAAAGGGTTTCTGGGAGTTCTTTGTCACAGAAACAACAGAAATGGTAGAGTAAGTTGAAAGGAAAGGGACAGGAATGGGTATTTATTATCTGTCACATGCCAAACAATGTTAGGCACCTTCCATACAATGTATTATTTGTATCTTACAGATAAAACAACTGAGTCCCAGGGAGATCTGTTACTTACCTAAGGCCACAGTTAGCAACAAGCCAATTATTCAAATCCAGATGATTTTTACTCCCAAGGACAATAAATCCAACTCAATGAACCAAAGGCTTTACTTTTTAAAATATATTTTCCCTCACCCAACTAAATCAGTCTGTCCCCACATCCTATATGTTTCTTCCATGTTTGAAGAAGACTGGAGAGAAATGCTGGATAGCCTGTTTATACACCAGGAGGATAGGAGCTAAATCTCATGATGGTTCTTATTAGGGAAGCCAAAGGATTCATAAGAAATTCAACTGGAATGTACAATTATGGTGCTGGAGCTACATCTGTCTACAAAGTACACTCCAGTAAAAGAATGCTGGGGACCCTGGAGGGGAAACTGATCATGAAGTGGGTAAGGTATTTGGGGTTCAGGGAGATTGGGTTTCAGATGGGTCTCTATTGAAGGGCAGCCCCAGCTCTCACCTTGTAGACGTCAAAGTTGTCAATTATGGCATCAAAGCAGGTATACAGGTCATTAAGAAGTGTCACTACCTAAGAGGGATGGAAAAGTAGAGGCCCTGAGACTTGAGCCCAACTCTCTAAGAATTCTTAACCCATGAGCCATCACAAGATGTGGGAACTCTAGAACAAACTCATCTTCCCTATTATCAATGAGGCTCCCCCAGGTCCCTATCCACCCCACCTCACCCCGACACCTCTCACCCATGGCTCTCACCTGCATGGGGGTGCTCTCTGCTGACAATGCTGTGAAGCCAACAATGTCACTGAAGTAGATGGTAACACTGTCAAAGGCCTCAGCCTGTACAGTCTCTCCCCGTTTTAACTGCTCTGCCACTGAACTAGGAAGCAAGGGTGCTATGTGAGGCAAACTTAGCCAAGAGAGTAGGAGAAGGAGAGAGAGGGAAGGGGTTTGTGGCTGCAGCAGAGATGAGCTGTAAGAAGAAAGCTGGGCTTTGCAAGTAGGAGGGAGGAAAGTGGCTGGGAAGACATTACAGTCTAATGCAAGGTAAGGTGCACAAGTGGCGGGGGGTTTTGAGGGTACCCCTGTGCATGGGAGCTGTCTCAAGTTGGGATTGTTTTATATACACTTGCTGAAGCAAGGGCATGGTAGAGCAGTGTCTTAAGAAGAAGGGATGGGAAGCCAGTAAGAAGGCAGCACAGCTGATGTGGAGACAGAATGACAGCAAATAGTCTATAGCCGGGGGGAGCTCCCATGGCCAGCAGGGTTCTGAAGGTTGGGAGGCAAGTCCTCAGGCACCTGATGAGGCAGAGCCCAACAGAGAAGAATCCCAAAGGAAAATTCAGAAAGAAGGACAAAGTCTCACTGGGGTAGAATTTGGTAGAGCAGAGCCTCAGCCTTGCGTTTTTCCTCCAGATAGGCCTGTGTACGTTCCTCCACCAGCTTCTCCAGGTTATTGGCATACTGTTCCATGCGCAGCAGGAGGTTGTCCAGTATGCTGGTGCCACCCTCCCTGGGGGGAGGCCAGGATATGGCACTTGCTGTAAGATTCTGAAGACTCCCAGGACTTCCTATCCAACCCACCCTCTGTTCCCACCTGCCCCACTTCATGCACTAGGACTAACAAGGCTTCTATCCCTGGGAAGCCCCTGCCCCATAATGCCCTCTCACTTGTTAAAGCGTCGAATGAATCCCTTAATCTGTCCAAAGTCTGGCCGCTCAGCTGGGTCCTGAGCCCAGCATCGCTCCATCAGCAAAACTAGCTCTTCATTTAGTTGGGTCCGGTCAATGCTTGGCCGGAAATATGGCCGCTGACCATTTCGTACCTTCTGGACAATCTCTGAGGATGACCAAAGGTTTGGATGAAGAACAGAGTCCCCCAGGAAGAAGCTGTGGGTAGTGGATTGATTCTTACCTTTGGGGCCAAGGTCCAGGCCCTCCAAGTAGAAAGGACCACTGCGAAGTGCTATCTCTTGCAGGATGATCCCAAAGCTATAGACGTCAGCCTTCTGCATTCCTGTTGTTGGCAAGGGGTTCCCATTGAGCAGTTCTGGGGCAGTCCACAGCTTCTCTGAAAAGAGGAAACGGGCTGGCCAGGTCCCCCAGAATGGGGTACCCCCAAGCCCACCTGGGCTCATCCCTATATTACTGTCACTCCACCTCCCTCTCCCACCCTCCCTAGATGGAAGGAGGAGCAATATAAAAAGTAGGTTGTGGGGGTGGGCCTCACTGGCATAGAGTGCATGGCTGTCATCAGGTTCAGCAGTTGATCGGAAGCTGGCCAGGCCATAGTCTGTGATTTTGAGCACAAAACGACTATCCACCACACAGTTAGAGGACTTGAGACTCCCATGCGATGAAATAATGCTGTTGTGGAGAAAGGCCATGCCCTGCAGAGTACAGATCAAGTCATGGGACTGGATCATATCTGGCTTAGAATGCCCTCTCTCCATAAGATGGGCACGGGCTAGCTGTCTACAGATCTTGGGTACACAAAAATAATAAGCTGATTTTGGAAGGCATCCTTTATAGTTTCTAACCAAGGAAGCAGGCAGAACAGAAGAGTCACACCTTCCTGGTATCATAAGCAGCACATGGACCCAACCACCAGGGACAGGGAAGATGCTTAAAAAGAGGAATAAGTGGAGCTACCAATGACTACTCTGGAAAAGGCAGTCAATCTTCTGATTAGTGAAGGGACCAGAACCTGGGTGAACACTAAAATGACATGACACCCAATGGTGGCCTCAGATACCTGGCTACTAATTACAAAGACACGGCCTGAGACCCAGGTACCAAGAATAGCTGGATACACCAAGGAAGACCAGTTGTAAACTTTAATGCATAACCATGTGTAGGTGGGCAAGTCTGGGTAGAGGAGGAATAAGATCTACTAGAGGGAATGCTGGATCAGAGAGAAAGTGCAGAAAATTGTTAAATCAGAAAAACCTGGAAGATGGACAAAATCTGCTAAGCCAGTGCAGAAGCCTAAAATTGCTGGCCCCGTGGGGCCAGAGACGGAAGAACCTTTGCCTCCAAGGGGCTGAAAGACGGTCTTAAAGCCTGGGCTTGGTGGCTCACGCCTGTAATCCCAACACTTTGGGAGGCCAAGGCGGGCAGATTGAGCCCATCAGTTCAAGACCAGCCTGAGCAACATGGTGAAACCCCATCTCTACCAAAAATACAAAGATGAGCCGAACACAGAAGCACACACTGTAGTCCCAGCTACTTAGGAAGCTGAGGTGGGAGAATCACCTGAGCCCAGGAGGTCAAGGCTGCAGTGAGCAGTGATCTAGCCATTGCACTCCAGCCTGGGTGACAGAGTAAGACCCTGTCATAGAAAAAAAAAAAGGTCTTAATGATGCTCCCCAAAACTGAAACCCTAGGAGCCACCCAAGTCAGCAAGTGAGACAGAAAGAGGATACATGGTTCAATATGCTAACAAAAAACATTTCTGTCTAAATGTTTAGTTCTAGACCTAATTAATAACTCTAGTCTCTGTGAACTCTTGTTATTTCTTTTGGTGTCAACAGAACTTTTGGGAATCTCCAAAGCTGTGAATTTACTTGTGTGGAAACTGTGCAAAGGATGCCTTCCAAAATCACAGGATTAGGCTTCTGGCTTTGTTGTAAATAACTTTTCCACCAAATCACTCTTCTCTCAAGAGTCGTGTTTTTCTTGTTTTTATCACACCTCTAGTGGAGCACGACATTGGCTTTACCTAATATTTTATCTCTCATTTGATAGCAAATTTTCACACACAAAAATATACCTTTAAATAACGTCATGAGAATTTAGTAGAAAGCTAAACCTAGTTTTAGATACCGTGTAGGGTGACCCACCGGGATGCTTACTGGCTATAGACTTATTTCAGAAAACCCATCCAACTCATGCAAGATTCTATTTTATGCTCCACAAATCCATGGGCCTCTAAGTCATCTGAAAATAGCTGAAACCTAGTAGAACTAAAGAGTACCAAAGGTTTTTAGTACATTATTCCTTGGTTTCTCTTAGTTCTACTAGTAAATGTTCCTTTTTTAAATTTCACTTTTCTGAACAAAAAGGCAGACATGCCAGATATTGGTCAGAGAGTAAAACAATGAAAGGAAAAGCAGGAGATAAATATGTTCAGAGACCCCACTCATGAGCTCTTGGAGGTAAAAGAGATGATGGAAAGAGACCTGAGATATCTAAGACAGAAAAACAGAAACTCTACAGGCACAAAACTCGCCGTGGCAGGTAAAACTCATTCCCCCAGTTATATGCCCCAGAACCCTTGTTTACCCATTATTACCCAACCATGCGAATAAGGGGAGATGAGAGAACAGGACTTTCAGAGAACTAGAAGGAGAAAAACCGTAATCAAAGAATGATGGAAGTGATTTAAAGTGGATGAACTTTTAAGGAGTGGGGAAAACTCACCTTAACAAGGTCATTAATGAGTGAATAACGAAACATCCAGTCCAAGTTGATGCTGTCATTCTCTAGAATATCCTGGTAAGTGACATGGAACAGATTGTCTGTCCTAGTCCCACTAGCTATCACCCGGCATAGAGTCAGTATAACTTTGGGTCTATCCTCCCCACCCCTGCCATAATCTCCTATACCTGTCCCTCACCTGTAAACTCCCACGAGGACAATATTCAGTGACAATGCAAATGTTGGGAGGGTCTATGCAGGCGCCAATGAAGCGAGTGAGATGATTGAACTGAACATCTCTCATCTGGCAGGAAAAAAAAACAATGGGAAGGATAAGAAAATTCAAAGAGTTAAAAATTAGACACAGAAATTTATCACTACATAAAAGGACCTTTCTTTTAGTTGTATCTACAATTTAAAAATCATAAATAAACCCCTTGCCCATCTAGCTAATTTTGCTATTTCATAGTTTTCCCCACTCCTCTTCCCATCCCTGTTTACCCCTCACCCTCAAACCATCCTCTGTTACATACATGTTTGAGTTCAAACAGAACCTGCCGGGTCAGCTCAATGCGCTTCTTATTAACATGTTTGATGGCGACAACATTTCCCTGATGGTGGGAGTGAAAGGGGAAAGGAAATTGAATATCAGAAGTTCTGGGTGCAAGGAAATGCTACAGAGCAGTGGAAGCATCCAGGAGCTCAGCTGGGCACAGAGAGAAGGGTATGAGGGGCAGAGGTTCAGGGGCAGAGGTGGCAGATGGGTATGAGACAGAATGAAATGGTGGGGACCAGAACAAGCAGATGACTGTTCACCTTGAAGTGACCGGTGTTGGCAAAGATCTGGTATTTCCCATGGGCTGTCATGAGCGAGCCGTAACTGGATCCCCGCTGGGGCCAAGGGCAACATGGAGGCGGAAGGATGAAAGGAACATTAGATGATGGTGGTAGTGCAGGGGCTATCATTACAGGCCAATGTGCTGGGAGAGGTCCAGGGTAAGAAGGGACAGGAACTCAGAGGGAGGCAGAGGGACAGCTGAGACAAGGGCTCACCAGCGACAGTGTGAGGCGACTGCCTGCACCTTTATGGTAACGCTCCGAGTTGCCAAACTGCAGTTCTTCCCAGCGAATGCGCCACAACATGCTAGCCAGCTCCTTCTCCAGCATCAGCTTTCTGTAAGGACTGCACACCTCAGTTGACTAGCAAGCCCAAAACTACCACCCCCTAAGCCAACAGCAGGGTTACAGGGGCTTCCCTGCAGCTCCTGAAGTTGCAATTGTTACACCTGAGAGACAGAGCTGGAGGATAAGGTGGTATATCTGACACATGCCCTATGCTCACTAATGAAGACAGAGAGGTTGGGGGTGAAAGTTCTTTCCTAAAAGAAGGCCAGTGGAAAATTCAAAGGCCAATGGCCTTTGATCTTAACCCCACTCAAAAACACTAGTCTAGAACCAAAAGTGAAGCAAACACCTAGGCTAAAAGACAACTAAAGAGAAAGGCTAGAGAGGAAGATGCTATTGGATCTAAGAGACAACCACCAAATTAAGAAACCTGCTACCCTATCCCACGTTACAGGGACCACTTGGCTACAGCCAGAGGCTGTGTGGCAATGGGGATAGGGAGTAGGTCAGCGGGAAGCCCAGAACTCACCGAAAAATTAGGAAGCTGGAAACACCAAACATGATGAAGGTGATTCCGGTGCCCAGAGCCACAATTGCCAGAGTTGAAAGTGGAGCTGAAGGGGAGATAGAGACCCTGAGGAAGACTGTGTGTGGATCATCAGAATGAGGAGTGGGGTGCAGAGACAGATTCCTTGGGAGTAAGTAGGATGAAATGAGGAAGGAGGGATACAGACATAAAGATAGAAGCACAGCAAAGAGGCAGGGTGGAAGACACAATGGAAAGCAAAGGGAGGAAGGCTACTCCCAGTCCCTGCACACACCCACTTTTATCACAGGATGGGTCGTCCAAGTCAAAGGCACATGGGGGATTGTCCGAGGGAGGAGCCCCCTTCACCCAGGGAATAGGCCGTCCCGTCCACCAAATCTGCTTCTCAGCTCCCGAGTAGTGGGCTGCAGGCTGTGAGGAAGCAAAAAGCTGGGCCTACAGGCCTGCTCCTACCAGCCTCCTCCCCAGACCCCAGCTGTTTTGCTGCTTTTCTCCCCAGCCTACCACACAGCCAGGATGCAGCACCAGCAGAGAAAACAAGTCTCTCCTCTAGTACTTTTGGTTCTGCCACCACTGAACCCTTGAAAGCTGGATTTTGCAGGGCCACACCCTCTTCCCTGCCTCCTCTCCAGTCACCTGAAAGTCCCCAGAATCCAGGTCTCCCATGGCCCACAGGACAAAGTCAGTCTCCCGGTCATTGTTCTTGTCCATGACAACCAGTCCAGTTACACCTACAATAGAAAAGAGTGCCCCTTATTTCGAGGTCTACCCTGGCTCCTTTCCCACTCCCTGTGCCTATGGCTCCCTGAGTCTGCCCCTCTCCAAACTTGAGGCATGGACACCTCTGCCACATTCACTAACCCCTACTAAAGCTGTGCTGAGCCTGGCATCTGTTTCTTCTTCGGCCCACTCTATTCCTGAACCTGACATCAGCCCTCAGACCCCCCATCAACCCCTCTTCATTACCATGGTATCTTCGTCCCTGCATCTTCTCCACAATTCGAAGTCCATCTTCCCGGGTGCCTCCTTCCTGTATTGTCTCATTCAGGACTTCAGCGTATAGCAGGATCCCATCATAGAAGCAGCCAGCAATGAGGTTCATCTGGGGGTGGCAACTTCAGCAGTACTCTCCAAATGTCCTACAAGGCCCCTTCCCCACTCTCTGGGGTCTCCCTTCTACCTATTGTCTCTTCTGGCTTGCTTTCTTCCCTCCTTTCATTCCTAAAGTGCTCTCCCTTCCTAACTACTCCCTAGGGCAGAAAGAAAAATCCTGAATGGAAGTGGATACCCCACAAAGCTGGGTTTGCTCCACAGCCAAGATTTGATGCTGAGTTGGAAAGATAAGCCGTTCCCCAAAGCCGGGCCTGACTCTTAGGAAGGGAGGGATCTACTTACCAGGGAAGGGGCCAGCTCCACACCAAAGTCTTCCCGGGCTCTTATCAGCAGACGATTCTGGAATTCCTGATACTCAGGATTTGGGGGTTCTCGGTATGTGATCACCAATACAGTCTGCACCAGCAGCATATGGGGAAGAGCAGACAGGATTCAAGATGGGCATAAGGGGAAGAGAAGATGCAGGACAGGGAAACTTGGTAAAATAAACACAATATAAAATAGACACAGGTGAATCTGAAGGCTTTGAAAGGGCTACTAACGTCTGTGTGTGTGTGTGTGTGTGTGTGTGTGTGTGTGTGTGTGTTGTGTTTGATACATCTGGGGAGAGGGAATGGCACTCCTGAAAAGTAGATAGGGCTGCTTCTGGAAAGGTGGAAACTGGCAAGTAATAGTCAACCCTATCCTCAAAGCCCAGCCCATCATCTTCCAGAGCACCCAGGTTCCCACCAGGCCACCCCAGCTCACACGGCTCCTCTGTCCCATGCTTTCTGGGTATCTGCTCATGATCAAGGACAACACCCTCCAACAGCTCCTCTCTGAGGTGTTAATCACTGTTAATGTCATCCATAAAATGCTGACACTGTCATTTGGGCCACTTGAACACAGTGTGTCTGCCCAGTAAATTAAAGAGATTTCAGGCCCTATGATAACTGAAGGAAATACTTTGAGACAGTGATTCCACCCGTGAAAAGCTATGTGCTCATCCATTTAACATGTGCGGAACATGTACCATAAACGGCACTGTCCTGTTACTGAGTAATAGACGTGTCACAGGGACAAACACATAGTCATATGCCCATACACATTTCACAGGTAAGCAAATGACACGTGTTCTCAGCCATGAACACATCTCATGGATGCATGAGTCAGCTTGTCTCTGTCTCTCACCGAAGTGCCTGCCTGGCTCCCATTAGTCTCATACGTTTCCCCTTCCTGAGCTGCTGGACCTCCCAGCCTCAGGCCCTGCCTCAGGCCACATAGTCACTAATACCAGCATCTGCTTAGACAGGAAACTGGCATCACAACTTCAAGGAAAGACTTCAGCTCAATATATTTTGTGAAACGTGACCTTGTGAAATGATAGATTTAAAATCCCAGTTTTGTTTATTGTTGTCATAGAAAGTACATGTGGACCACAGATATACACTGTGCTAGACACATCACATATGACCTATTATGTATCAATTCATTCCAGATAGGAAATAATTAAATTGATTTTTAATATGCATTCATTATATTAGACTGCAGCTTGCCTCAAGATATCATTATTCTTACTAGAGCATTTGGCTGCCTGATTACACACTTCTAATATTCTCCCAGTCTCAGGTGAAATTTAAAAAAGAGAAGGGAACTGAGGATAGAGTTGAAACAGTTCATTCAGTAGCACCTGTTCCAAGAATAAAAGAAAAAGGTAGGATATTGTTGACAAAAAATGTAAAAAGTCAGGAAAAGAGCTAGAAAATGTCAGGTTCAACACAATTTATATTTCAATAAAGGCTGATGATAGGTTTTTAACACATTTTTAATACTAATTCTCAAGGTTGGCTGGTTTTCTAGGCTAGCAGTTATCAACTTCTTGGTCTCACAATTGTTTTACACTCTTAAAAATTATTTAGGACCCCAAATAAAGTTTGTTTATGTGGACTATATCTGTCAATATTGACCTTCTTAGAAATTAAAACTGATAAATTTTGAAAATGCAGGAACACAGGCCAGGCACGGTGGCTCATGCCTGCAATCCCAGCACTTTGGGAGGCCAAGGTGGGCAGATCACCTGAGGTAGGGAGTTCAAGACCAGCCTGACCAACATGGAAAAACCCCATCTCTACTAAAAATATAAAATTAGCAGGGTGTGGTGGCACATGCCTGTAATCCCAGCTACTTGGGAGGCTGAGGCAGGCAAATTGCTTGAACCTGGGAGGTGGAGGTTGCAGTAAGCCAAGATCACGCCATTACACTCCAGCTTGGGCAACGAGAGTGAAACTCCACCTCAAAAACAAAAAACCAAAACAAAAAAAATAAAATAAATAAAAAGAAAATGCAAGAACACACAAGCACACCTTCCACAGCTGCCCAAGTGATGACATCATCATGACATATAACCTCTGGGAAACTTCACTACACAATGACAAAAGAACAAGAATGACAAAGGCAGATAAGATCGTAATATTATTTTAAAATAGTTTTGGCCCCATGGTCCCCCTAAACTGCTATGTTAGAACTGTTTTTGCTGTGGTTACTAGTTGTAGTACCAAAAAACAAAAACGAAAAAACAAACCAAAAAAACCCAACCTCAAACAGTTTTTGTGCTTGCTCAGGGGCCTGAGAGAAGGTTAAGGAAGATAATTGTGTCCCATTTCACAGTAGACCCCAGGTAGAAAAAAACAAGCAAAGGCCCACCACAAATGGGTGCAGTGGTGGGTGGACACCAGGAGCACACCTAGGCAATGTGCACCGTCACGAGGCCCCTGCCTCTACCTGTGGACCTGCCCACTGAAACCTGCCCTGGCCATGGCAGGAGGGCAGGCAACAGTGGCCTGAAGAGACAACAAATGATCTCCAAGCCCTTGGTTTAGTGCTTTCTTCCATTCTTGCTGCTGGTGCTCCCTGCATGTAACCCAATCTCAGGCTGGTCATGTAGGCTGTGACCTCTGCCTGGGTTTCTAACCCTGTAGATCTCCATTGCCCAGCCTGAGCCTCTGGATCCTCAGAGCCTGGTCATTTGCTTATTTAGTTCCATTCAATCTTTTCTTCCCTATCCTGGTTGATCACCTGGCTTACATTACCTGCCAGCTCTACTCCTATCTAGACCAATTCCTCATCCTGTCCCCCTCTCCCTAACACACCCCTAATTCAACTCAGCAAATATGTTAAACACCTACTACGTGCTAGACACATGGAATATGAAGATGAACATGCTCCCTGCCCTGGAGCAGCTAGAGGCTAAATGGGAGAGAAAAATCATATCAACATATTTGATTTCAGAGCCCTCCCCCCAGTTGCCAGTATCAATACAGCATGAGCTAGGGCCTTTCCTTGAGCATGATACCCTCCTGGAAAAGCTGTGGTCATCTGTGTCAAGGCGTCCTTTCCTCTATTGCCACATTTTCCAGGCTGGCCTGTCTGGGACCCCGGAGGGCCAGTGTCTCGGGCTCTGAGCTCTTTCATCCTTGGCTGGAGCTAACTGCCCAACTTCCCTCAGCCCCTGCTCTGCTTCCATATTGGAAGGTGAGAGCCGGGGGGGGGGGGCGGGGGCCACCTCATCATCTCTCATCCCCACCCACCCAAAGCCTTGACCTTCCCCTCAGCATATTCCTGGCTGCCTAGTTCCCTTCTCTTGTGTTGCAGCAAAGTCTCCCTCTTTATTTCTCTGTCTGAATAATGCCTACAGTGAGGGGGAGAACTGAGAGTTAATTGATATAACTGATTATTGGATGACTCGATCCCTCCTCTCCCTACACTTAATGCTGGGGACCCTTGGCTGGGCAGGAATTCTCACAGAAGAAAAAGAGGCTTTTCTTCCATAAGTAGAATACAGCCAGCCAGGCACAGTGGCTCACGCCTGTAATCCCAGCACTCTGAGAGGCCAAGACAAGAAGATCATTTGACCTGGGAGTTCAAGACCAGCCTGGGTCCACAACAGGACCCCATCTCACAAAAAATAAAAAAAATTAGCTGGGCATGGTGGCATATGCCTGTAGTCCCAGCAACTTGGAGACCAAGGTGAGAGGATTGCTTCAGCCCGGGAGGTCATGACTGCAGCGAGCAGCTGTGATCATACCACTCGACTCCAACCTGGGCAACAGAGCTGTCTCAAAAAGAAAAAGGATATAACCAGGAAACCTATGGAGTGCTCCCATCTGGGAGGGCCACAGATCTTCCCAAGTCCACACCAGCTGAAATACAATCTCCTCGTTCCTCTCTTTCCAGAGTACTCTATTCCTTTCCTTTTTATGTTTTAGTAACACATCACAATATGTTCCTACATTTGCATTTATTTTCTTACTTGTTTATTGTCTACCTATCCTACTAAATGTAAACCCCAAAAAGGCAGGAACTAAATCTGTTATGCTCTCCCTTGTATACCAGTACCTAGCACAGTGACTGGACATGATAGGTGCTCAGTAAATACTAATGAAATTAGTCAGCCTTCAAATAAATCAAACACTGACTAAATAATATGGTTATTTCTATGGTAGACGGAGTTAAGCAAAAGAGTAGGAAATTCCTACTTAGGGATTCTGGGATCATTTCCTAGAAAGGAAAATAAGTGGTATGAGTCTTAAAGAATATGGACGCATTACCCAGACAAAGATGAGAAGATTGTTTTAGGACAACATTATAGCATAAACAAAACCTGTCCTGCTGCTGCCCATATTCAAGTGTGACAGTCACAGACTCATTCTCAGGCATGCAAACAGCTATGTCATTCACAGACACACACTCGTCAGACACAACCGTATAATTACAGCTACATAAAACCTTACTCACTGGAGAAGAATGGCCACCCAGGTCCAGTCCTTACACACATCTACTTAGAATCAAATAATCCCAGAGTTTAAAGGACCTTAAGGTTATCCCATAAGCCACCTCCAATCCTTCTTGGAAAAAAGGAGGGATATGGATAAATACATGAGAAACATTTATATACACAGTTAGCAAAAAAGTGGCAGAGGAATCAGGGGAAGATCCATCGGTATGATTTTTGAGAGGCAGAGATTTGGGGTGAGGGAAGGAAGAGCATTCCAGACAGAAAGAAAAAGAACATAAAGGCACAGGGGAAGAGAGGCCAGGTGGGCTGCAGTTCTCAGCATGAGGGCACTAGGAGGTAAGACTGAAAAAGTGGTTTGTGAACAGACTGCAGAAGGTCTTAAATGTCACAATAAGGAGTCAGGATTTTATTCTCTAGAACACAAGTCACTGAAAGTTTTGAGAGGAGTGAAATGAACAGAGTCATGCCAACATTCCCTGCAAATTTTCTGAAATCTGAAATGCATTTCTCTCCATCCTGCTATCACCATACTAGTTCAAGCCACATCACCTCACCCCTTTTCTAACCTGTTACTGATGGTCTCACTGCCCCAAGTCTCCCGCTCTTATAATCCTGAATTCTGTCGCTATTGTATATTTATCTCCACAAAAAAAAATGTAAAGCACCCCAAATTCAAATCCTAGTGCCTTAAGACTTATAACTCTTTAATCTGATTATACCTTTGCAACTTTATTTCCTTTAAGATACCTTTGCAACTGTATCTCCTTTAAGTGAACCCTTTGTTCTTGTTGGGTATCTTCTTGGGTATCTTCTTGGTCTCCCATGGTCTCCCAAACACACCCATTCCTATCTTTTTCTCTTTGCTCAGGCAGCCTGGATCTCCTCTCCTACTTTATGAATATGACTTCTATCAGTAAAGTCACAATAGGGTCTCATTTCCTGTATAAAAGCCTTCCCTAAACACAACCCACATTGACTCTTCTGAGCCACTAAAGTTTATGCTGTCCCAGGACACATAATCATATCCTTTCTCAAACTTTGTCTGACTGTACCAGAATGATGCCTCACCTCTCCATAAAGTGTGGAAGTCCACCAAAGGGCTAGGAACAGATCTTTCCTGAACTTTTCTCCCCCACAGAACAGCCTTCTACTGGCACTTAGGAAAGTCAGTGTTTTAGGATTTTGGAGGCAGCCAAAGTAGGTCTTGGCAGCAAACACACTCTGAGTCACAAAAGTAAAGAAGAAAGAAAGGGTGACACTAGACTCAGAATGCCTCTGTTCATTTTACTCCTGTGGCTCACATTTTACTCCTGCCCAGTTCCTAGGGTTTCTGTGGGGTCTTGTGAGAGAGAGAATTTCCAACAAATCACCTCATCCCCCTCCTCCTTCAGATTTCGCTCAAATGATACCTGAAAGGCCTCTCTGAGGGCCTCAGCCTGTTCCTGGGTGCGATTGTCCTGCCAGGGCTGGCCTGTAGCACGTGTGGGGCCTGCACGGAGACTCTCCCCAAAGACATCCAGGTAAAAGAAGACATAATCCCCATTGGTCAGATTCTCCCTCTGGGCCTGAAGCAGGATCTCATGCAGCATCTCCAGAGGGCCGCAGATATACACAACTGGGAGCAGGTACATGACAGAGGAGCACCCTGAGAAAGTATCCAGGTCCCCCCACACCCCCTTCTGAATCACTGGGATGTCCCTCTTCAGCAAAAAAAAGAGTTCCCTAACCTATTAACTCCCAAGCAGATGCTCCCCAGCCCACCCCCTTGGAGTCCACCATAAGTACCCTGGGGCCATATGGACCATCTGACAGAAGTCAGAGCCTGTCCAGACCCCAGAGGAAGGGAACTGTCACTCTCAAGCCCCTCCCTTTCCCAGAGCCTCCCTTGCTGCTCCCTACCCAGGCCACCTAACTCCCTGACTCTCCCCTGCCCTTCCCTGGGCTCAAAGGCGCTAATAGCACAGATTTCTTAGTATGAGCTTTACCTGTCTTTCCCAAATCTGCCCATTCCCTGAGCCCATTCATGGAGTCCTCATTATTTTTACACCACCGAGGGGTCATGGAACCCAGTCTGGGTGGTAGCTCTGATCACAGACAGGTGAACATTTCAGAGGGGCCATCGATCACATTCACTACTCTAGGGTACTCACATTGTTCCCCAAACTCAATATCCCCCCACTTTCAAATTCCTCCCTGATAGGAGCTTCATACCTCATGCTCTGTCTTCCTAGTTTGCATCTGCCTAGGGTGTTCACAAGTGCCCGTCATGAAGACTTAACCCTCTCACAGGTGCTCTGTCCACATGTGCTTCTTGATCCCAACCACCACAAACAGCTGCTCAGTGCCTATCTCCATCTACAATTCCTCAGTGCTGAGCTTTAGGGACACAGCAACCCTCCCCTGACCCTAAAATAGCCCGGGCCACACTCACTGCGCCCGTTGGCCCGGATGAAGTGGGTGGCCTGCTCAGGGCCCCCTGGCTCTCGGGCATACACCTGGTGCTGCACACTGAGGTTGCTGCCCTGCAGGGCCTCAAAGACGCCCTCGATGGTGAAGTAGTGAGGCCGGTCATCTGTGCGAGCATCCAGATACAGCAAGGCGGCACGAGCAGTCCAATTGAAGTGCCCATGTAGTGTCACTACAAACTCACCCAGCTTGGGAGCAGAGGGGCCAGTGCGAACCAGGGTACGATAATGCTCATTCTTAGCTGCAAAACCAGAGGCCACAGCACCCGCAGTCAGCAGGGGAAGGCGCCAATGGGAGGCAAAGCGGGCCACAGAGGCAGCAGGATAAACGCAACCCGGGCCTAACAGCAGGTCAGGGTCATGGTACAGCTTGAGGTCCACAGCGCGCAGCGGTGCCAGGTACTCAGAGCAGGCGCCTTCCAGTTCGGAGCTGACAAACCGCAGGTCCACGGGCAGTGCCCGGCCCAGCGCCTCCACAGCTAGTGCCACAGCGGGACCCACCCGTGGCCAGGCCCAGGCATAGCTCAGGTTGTGTTCTGGCAGCACCACCGCCAGCGTCAGGTTCCGCGCCCCGGGAGGACGCACCCCACCTGCCAGGGCTGCCACCAACAGCAGGAGTGATGGCAGCGCCATGGGGATAAAGCAGCAGCCCCACCGCCCCCAGAACTTGGGGCTGCTCTGGCCTACAGGGGAGACGCGAGCACCACCCAGCCTGGAGCCTGGGGAAGAGGGCCAGGAAGAGAAGGAGGGGTGGGCTAGGTAGGCTGGAATGCAGAAGGTACAGGGGGCCAGAGAGAGGAAGGAGAGATGGGAGGAAGGCGGGAAGGGGGGGCGGGGGCGGGCAACGAGTGGGCTACCAGCCTCGGGCAAGGACTGAGGACTGACAGTGGGGTGGCAGGGGGAAGGAGTCACCGAGGGGGACTGCGCCTGGGATGGGGACACTGCGAGGCAAAGTAGCCTGATGAACCAAAGCTGAGAAGGAAAAGGGGATCTGGGACTGGGATGGGGTGGGGGTGGGGGGCGGCTGGTACAAGGAAACGGCCTGGGGGAACCTCACAGCTGAAGGGGCCAGGAGGGCAGGAAGGCGCTGCGACACATAGGACCAAGAGGGTAAGGTGGGAGGGTGCCCGCGCCGCGGAAGGACTGGGATCATGGGCAGGCGGGGAGAGAAGCGAGGCCTGGGCCGGAGGGCAGGGGAAGGCAGGGGTAAATCTCCCTGTGAAGGCTTCTCCCGAAGCTCCTGCTGGGACTAACGGGCCCGGGCGCTGGTCCCATCCGGAGCCACGGCGGCCCCGCCCGTGTCCCCGCTCCTCTCTGCTCCGCTTCTCCTGGGCCCTGGCGGCCGGCGCTGCCTCGCGCTTCCTCCCGCCCCCCGCCTGGGCCCCGCGCGCGCCGCTCGTCCGGGTCAGGTCGCCTCGGCCCGGCCCGTCTCCGCTAGCTGCGCCGGCGGCCGAGTGCGACTCCCGCGGGCAGGCCGCCCGCCCCCGCCCCTCCCCCGCCGCCCCTCCTCCTCCCTCCCGGCCCCACCCTCCGGCGCCGGCTGCCTTCCTCCACCCCCCCTCTCCCGGGCGCCCGGGACCGCTAGGTCCCAAACCCACCCCGGTAAGCACTTGGGGCTCCGCACCAGGGCGTCGCCGGCCGGCGGGGTTCCCGGGCGCTCCCTCACCCTCAGGGCCTACCCGGGTCTCCCTCAAGCCCCTGGTACCCCCGCCGCTCCACTTCCATCTCACACAGGCCGGCAACCCCAGGGCTTGTCCTCTTATTCTCGCTTAGCCCGCTCTTCTTAGGTCTCCTCTCCACTCCCTGAGTCCCTCAGGGGCTCTAGTCTCCAGGGAGCTGTCGAGGATCCCCAGACGTGTGGTGTCCTCACCAGGCGCCCGCCTAGCAAACCATATCACCCTCCCGACGGCAGAGCCACTCACTCCACCCGGGGCCATGCCCGCTCCCTGGACGGGCCCTCCAGCGGCCAGGGGTCCCCCAGCGGCCAGGGGTCCCCGCGCTACACTTCCCACCAATCCTTAGGAAGTCCACGAAGCTCCTTGTGGCTGGGAACTCCACCCTTGGCCCCCGCTGTCTCCATGCCCCCTTCCCTCCCGGTGTCCTCAGAGGCCCACCGCAGCCCGCCCGGCTTCCTCCACACCATCTGCTCAGTCAGGGCCTCGATTTTCTTTTGTCTCCTGCACAGCGCAAGCTGGCGCCTGGTGAAAGCCTGTAACGGACCAGCGGACACTCCCCGCAATGGAAGCCCATCCACCCACTCCTGGGGTTCCACCTTGCTCCCAGCCTTTCAGCCTTAGGAAGCTCTCCCCGGGGGCGGGGGGAGGGGGGAGGCCCATATCTGGAGTGCCAATCTGACCCCAGGAACAGCTTGTGAGGGATGATCTCATGGTGGCTGAGAGGGGCTTCTATGGGACCTTGGGGATTTTTCTCCAACTGTCATAAAGGACATGCATGTAAGCCCAATCTCTTCCCGTGCTGAGAGCCACGGTCTCTCTTCACCTTCGCGCTATTTCTCCTGAAATCACAAGCTAAGAGCGCTCCTGGAGCCCTGGAGTGGGGTGTGAGTGTAGGGTGGGGACAGGCCTGGTTTCTCTGAGATGAAGGCGACACCTAGTGGTTTGGGGGGGAAATTAAGGACAATGCCACTTTACCCTTAGGCACGATATTTATTGAACACTGGCTGCCTAGCACAAGCTGTACCCGTGAATACAAAGATAGCCGAATGATGCAGTCCTTACCTTTGAGGAACATACATTTGCAATCCCTGGGGCACAGAGGCCAAGGGCAAGCCGCCCCTGACAATGTCTCTTGCCTCAAGGAGAGTAGAGATGGAAGCCTTCAGACAGATCCTTCTTTAACGCAAGGGGTGATAACTCTAGTTCCAGGCTCCCAATACTGTAGTGAAAAGGAATTTCGTCCTATCTGGGCAAAGCAGAAAAAGGAAGAGTCAAAAGAATGATGAGACAACATGAGAAAAACTTTAGACCAAGTCAACCAAATAGAATAGTTGGGTTTTAAGCAACAACACAGTTTTATGAGATAAGCAAATCGAAAATGGCAAAATCCCTGAAAGAATTATAGTATGACAGGCCTAGGAGGAATCATATAAATATATCATGTATCCTTCTCATTTAAAGATACTTGAAAACCAAATCCCAGAGAGGAAGTTTGCAGTATCCTTACTTGCTCCTCTTCCCCAACCCCACATGGTTTTTTAGTTGCAAAAGAGAGATGAAAATGCAGGTTTCATGGTCTCCAAGGAGAGGCTTTTTACAGATATTTTGCTGACTCATGGAACTTACTGTAGAAAGCTGTGCTTACAGTATAATAGCTACCAAAGACCCATGTGAGTCTCTCTGGAACACCTGCAGCCCTCAGTGAGGATCAGCCACCACTACTACCACTGTCACACAGGCTCCTAAGCAAGTACAAGTACACGATGTGTCATTATTCTGAACACTGAGGACAATTCTTCATTATGTTAGGGATTAAACATTCAAGCATCTTGCCTTTCCCTCTTCCTTCCAATTGGCCACTTAACTAGAAAGTAGGAAGGGGCCAGGCACAGTGGCTAAAGTCTTTCTCATGTTGTCTCATCGTTCTTCTTTTGGCTCTTCCTTTTTCTGCCGTGCCCAGGTAGGACGAATGTCTGTAATGCCTGTATTCTCTATTTAAAAATCAAACAAATCAATTGGACATGGTGACACAAACCTGTGGTCCCAGTTACTTGGGAGGCTGAGATGGGGGGGGGGGATCACTTAAGCCCGGAGGACAGAGTCTGCCATAAGTCATGATCATGACACTGCACTCCAGCTTGGGTAGACCCTGGTGCAGTGGCTCATGCCTGTAATCCCAGCACTTTGGAAGGCCAAGGTGGGAGAAGCAAAGGAGTTTGAGAACAGCCTGGGCAACATAGTGAGACCCTACCTTCATAAAATATAAGCAAGTAAGGCCAGGCATGGTGGCTCACACCTGTAATCCCAGTACTTTGAGAGGCCAAGGCAGCCAGCTCATTTGAGGTCAGGACTTCGAGACCAGCCTGGCCAACATGGTGAAACTTTGTCTCTATTAAAAATATAAAAATTAGGGTTGTGGTGGTGGACACCTATAATTCCAACTTGGGAGGCTGAGGCAGGAGAATTGCTTGAATCCGGAGGTGGAGGTTGCAGTGGACAGAGATCATGCCACTGCACAACAAAGCGAGACTCCATCTCAAAAAACAACAACAACAAAATAAAGTAAAAACTAAAAATAAAATTTAAAAGATAAAAAGGAAGTGGGAAAGAGTGGGGATATAAAAGTTAATCCTCAAATGAGGTATTTTATTAACACCCAGGTTTTTGGTGTTTATTTTTTCATGTTTGGGGGAAGCTGAAAATATTAGATAAATGAGACCTTTGGTTATGTATATATCCAGCTTTTCATGCTCTCATTGTTCTCATTGATGTGGACAATAATATTCTGGCTGTATTTGGTGATCCTGCTGCAATACATAGGAGCCTGGGAAATCTAGATTCTACTGGCCCAAGCAGCAACCAGCTAGGTCCAACTTTCTCTTCGTAGTATTGTCATGGCCTTCTACTCCACAGACAGATACCAGCTATAATTTCTTCTGGATAGAGTCAGCCAACACCTTATTTATTTTTTCGTTACCCAGGCTGGAATGCAGTGACACAATCTCGGCTCACTACAACCTCCACCTCCAGATTCAAACAATTCTCCTGCCTCAGCCTCCCAAGTAGCTTGGATTACAGGCATCCGCCACCATGTCCAGCTAATTTTTATATTTTTAGTAGAGACAGGGTTTTACCATGTTGGCCAGGCCAGTCTCGGACTCCTGACATCAAGGGAGTCCAAGAGGGATCCACCCGCCTCAGCTTCCCAAAGTGCTGGGATTAAAGGCGTAAGCCACCACACCTGGCCCCAAACACCTCATTTTTGATCCAGGACTAAACTGCAGAGTATCAGATTGGCCAGCTGCTAGAAGTTTCTACAGTTTCCAAGCTGCCCTGTCCCTTCTTCAAAAGAAACCCTAATCCTGGTCACACTCAGGCCAAAGATGCCTCAAGACCCTAGCTGAGCTCTGCAACCACCATGGGATTTGGGCTTATGCTAATCTTCATGATAAGCTCTGATGCCCCAAACTGACAGCATTAAACAGTTTTTTGTTGTTGTTGTTGTTGTTGTTGTTGTTTTGAGATGGAGTTTCGCTCTTGTTACCCAGGCTGGAGTGCAATTGCACGATCTCGGCTCACCGCAACCTCCGCCTCCTGGGTTCAGGCAATTATCCTGCCTCAGCCTCCTGAGTAGCTGGGATTACAGGCACATGCCACCATGCCCAGCTAATTTTTTGTATCCTTAGTAGAGACGGGGTTTCACCATGTTGACCAGGATGGTCTCGATCTCTTGACCTCGTGATCCACCCGCCTCAGTCTCCCAAAGTGCTGGGATTACAGGCTTGAGCCACCGCGCCCAGCCCTAAACAGTTTTATAACTGACCTATTTGTGCAGCTGAATCTGGATCCCCAGGTTTGTTCTACACTAGATCATGCCTCCCATGACTCCCAGGCCTACAGAATTCCAGAAAACAAAATATCTTCCAGGCTTCTCTCTGCTGACCTGACTGGCAGAAACAGGCTTTGACTCCATGCAATTGTCCCCTGCACACGAGACAGACAGGTTCAAGAGAACCTGCTAACAGAGGGCAGAGAATAGCCATGGAAAGGTAGATCAAATTAAGGCAGGAAAGATACACAACACATCTCAACAGGGAAAGGAGAAAGCAATGTAAAAAAAGAAATGTAGTAAAATATATATAGAAAGCAAAGAGGGACTTTATTCAAATTCTGCATTATTTATTTTAGCTCCAGTAAGGGAGAGACAGAATCCTGAAATCAGGTCAAACCTCCAGGTCCCCTCCAACTCCTACTTCCCTCCTTGCCACACAGCAGTGCACAGTATGATTGTAGATCTAAGATCTAGTTCATCTTCTCACAGATATTCAATGGCCTCAAAGGGCTGCTATGGGCTTGGAATGGTGGCTCAAGCTTGTAATCCCAGCACTTTGGGAGGGCAAGATGGGTGGATCACCTGAAGTCAGGAGTTTGAGACCAGCCTGACCAACATGGCAAAACCCCATCTCTAATAAAAATACAAAAATTAGCCTGGTGTGGTGGCAGGTGCCTGTCATCTCAGCTAGTTGGGAGGCTGAGGGAGGAGAATCGCTTGAACCCGGGAAGTAGAAGTTGTAGTGAGCAGAGATTGCACCTCTGCACTCCAGCCTGGGTGACAGAGCATGTCTGGTGGCAGCTGCTGTGATTGTTTAAAGGGTCAAGAGTTTTTATTTTGAATTCATACACATCTTTGTAAGTTAAAAATATTTTCAAATCAGATCCAGCTTCCAACTTACCTATATAGATATGTGTTTTAAAAGACAAATGGAGGCCGGGCACGGTGGCTCAAGCCTGTAATCCCAGCACTTTGGGAGGCCGAGGCAGGTGGATCACGAGGTCAAGAGATCGAGACCATCCTGGTCAACATGGTGAAAACCCATCTCTACTAAAAATGCAAAAAATTAGCTGGGCACGGTGGCGCGTGCCTGTAATCCCAGCTACTCAGGAGGCTGAGGCAGGAGAATTGCCTGTACCCAGGAGGCGAAGGTTGCGGTGAGCCGAGATCGCGCCATTGCACTCCAGCCTGGGTAACAAGAGCGAAACTCCGTCTCAAAAAAAAAAAAAGACAAATGGGGCTGGGCGCAGTGGCTCACACCTGTAATCCCAGCACTTTGGGAGGCCAAGGCAGGTGGATCACGAGGTCAAGAGATCGAGACCATCCTGGTCACCATTGTGAAACCCCGTCTCTACTAAAAACACAAAAAAATTAGCTGGGCATGGCGGCGTGTGCCTATAATCCCAGCTACTCAGGAAGCTGAGGCAGGAGAATTGCCTGAACCCAGGAGGCGGAGGTTGCGGTGAGCCGAGATCGCGCCATTGCACTCCAGCCTGGGTAACAAGAGCGAAACTCCATCTCAAAAAGAAAAAAAAAAAAAGACAAGTGGGTATCATATTCTAAGGGCCAGAAATATCAGCTTTGTGAAAATACAGTCCAAACAAGTCATTTTCCCATGGAAATTGCTTCATATACGGCCAGTGATTCCTAAGAGAGGAATTTAAGAATTGTCAGGAAAAGCAATCACACACATTTATTTCCCCAGTTCCAAGGAACCATATTTCACCTGTCTGCTCCATTCAGGCCTGGACCAGCACCTCTGTGGGTGTCTAGGAAGGCCCCAGTGGTCTCCTCTGCCCTCCCACACTTGGCCCATCTTCCTAAGCACATAGACTATTTCCCTGTTTTCCTATTACCACCCGTCATCATTATTACCAACCCCAGTAGTTATTTACCACCCCTTAGGAGAGTCCAATAGCAAGAAGTCTCAAATATAACATTCCCTGAAATAATCTCGTCCCCACTCCATTTGAAATTCCACTTTCACAAAATCTTTCACTGAGGAAAAAGTGGCAAGAGGCAAGTGGCAAGAGGGAAAGGTGTCCCCTTGCCTTTTAAGTCCTGCTAACTCTACAGATATCTGGCATAAAAAGAGGCAAAGAAAACATAGTTGTCACCGCTTCTAGAGACTGGAAATGCACTAGTCACTATTTTAGTATTTTGCTCTGCTTAGAATTTTCTACAGAAGCCAAAGACTGGGAAGAGGAGGAGAAATGTGAAGCAGAAATGGACAAAACTATACTGCAATATGTAGTGAAGAACACAGAGAAGCTAAGCAGTGGCAATGTAAGATTGGTGGGCAGACAGACTGAAAGCAAGAAGAGCAGCGAAGAGGTTCCTGGAGAAACCCAAGCCTGAAATGCTAAGTGCCTAATCTAGGATGATGGGATAGCAATGGAGAGAGAAACAAATCTGAGGGAATTTGAGGGAAGAAACAACAGGACTTGGAAGCCGACTGGCTCTCCAAGATGAAAAAGAGTCAAAAGCAGGTGTCGCAAAGGCAAAGGTCATCATGGGCCAGGCAGGAAATGCGAATGGGAGAAGCAGCTGGGTGGAGACTGGCAAGCTATGAAGCCCCTGGTCCATCTAAAGTGGATGCTGACCCTGGAATGGAGCCCAGATTGGCCAGTTCTTACTCTGCATTCTCTCTGGGTCTCTCCAGTCTCACCTCCCTCCAGTCCAGCTTCCACGGTGCATTCAGGTGCCAAAGCAACCTTTTGAAACAAAAACCTAGTTATGTCACATCACTGCTTAAAATCTTTAAATGGTCCCCCTTGGAGGCTATGTTTTTCACACTGTTATTTTTAGCAGCAAAACCATTCCTTCAAATGAAAATTTACACATAAAATAGAAGAAATAAAAGCCCAGCTGCTCCAGATGAAACGGCAGGGGTGGGTCCAAAAACTCCTCGTCCTCGCCTCTTTCTCAAACAGAACCCCTGAGGTGCCTCCAGGGAACCTCTGGGCAGCAGCTTTCAAACAGTGGTAGCACAAAAGGCTTTCCAAGGACTGTGTTTGTACAGATGGCTTTAAGGGAATCCATCTCCAGACCCTGAACTTCCTTATGTACTCATTCCCAAAACTGATCTGCCTGAGAATGACTTGTGCTCACAACAGTTGTGCTCACAACAATCCTCCCAATTTACAAAATTAAGGCACGTCCCTCCCCCAAGCAAAATTTCATTATGATGAATTGTTCTAGGGTGTCAAAACTTTTGGAGCACCAAGAAAAAGGATATGTAAATCAAGTATTGGTCTAGGGAAACTTGTCAAGATGACTCAAAGTGCTTTAAGTGAATGGGGCTTTCTGCCTTTCCCCATCATATCCATATTCTGTGAAGAGTAAAGCTTGGCATTAGAAATGGGATATTTTCAACTGAGCGGGGTGGTGTGTGCCTGTAGTTTCAGCTACTCAGGAGGCTAAGATCTCATGGGATTGGGAGTTCAAGTTCAGCCTGGGCAACATAGTGAGATGCTGTCTTCTATTTTAAAATTAAATAGAGATAGGGCTTGACTCAGTGGCTCACGCCTGTAATACCAGCACTTTGGGAGGCTGAGGCAGGCAGATCACAAGGTCAGGAGTTCAAGACCAGCCTGACCAAGAGACCAGCCTGGCCAATATGGCAAAACCCCATCTCTATTGAAAATACAAAACTTAGCTGGGTGTGGTGGCGGGTGCCTGTAATCCCAGCTACTCAGGAGGTTGAAGCAAGAGAATTGCTTGCACCCAGGAGGCAGAGGTTGCAGTGAGCAGAAATCACAGAGTGAGACTCCAACTCAAAAAATATATATAAATGGAAAGAGAGAGAGAATGTTTTAGCCCATGTTGGGATTTTCAGCAAAGACAAAGGACAGCACATTAGTGACACATCTTACTTTCAAAATATACTAACAAAGTTGAACTTTACTGTATGTAAATTATATCTCAGTAATTTGATTTATAACAAACACTCCAGCCAGGCATAGTGGCTTTTGCCTGTAATCCCAGCACTTTGGGAGGCCAAAGCAGATGGATCACCTGAGGTCAGGAGTTTGCGATCAGCCTGGCCAGCATGGTGAAAACCTGACTCTACTCAATATACAAAAATTAGCTGGGTGTGGTGGCAGGTGCCTGTAGTCCCAGCTTTTTGGGAGGGAAGCTGAGGCAGCAGAATCACTTGAACCCACAGGCAAAGGTTGCAGCGTGCCAAAATCGCACCACTATGCTCTAGCCTGGGCAACAAGAGCGAAACTCTGTCTCTAAATAAATAAATACACGCCTATCTCTCACCACTTGAAAACCACGACATGACATCATCATGGTCAGAATCCATAGCACTCTGCTCCCTTTTGGTTATTTAAAAACTCAGTCCAGTATGGCTTAAAACTCCAGTCTCAGGTCCAGGGCAAAACTCATCTTAAGCCATGGCTTAAGGAACCTCTGGTGGAGAGAATATAGTCCTTTCCAAGGATTCTGCTCCTCCTCTAGTTCTCTGGAAGGTTCTCTAGAAGGATTTTGGCTTTTCAGTGGTTGGGAACTAGGAGGAAGGCAGGGAGGAAAAGAACCACTCTCTTTTCATTTAATAAGGTAGTTATCACAAACCACTGTTTGCTGACAGGCCATGCTAACGTGTTGTTTGGCAGATGTCAAAATGCTGTCTTCCTTGGGCATGGTAGGGTGGCTCAGGCCTGTAATTCCAAGGCATTGGAAGGCTGAGGCCGGAGGATCACTTCAGTCCAGCAGTTTGAGACCAGCCTGGGCAACATAGGGAGACCCTGTCTCTACAAAAAAAACCTTCAAAAATTAGCCAGATGTAGTGGCACATGACTGCAGTCCCAGATACTCAGGAGGCAGAGGCAGAGGCAGAAGGATCACTTGAGCCCAGGAGATTGAGACTGCAGTGTGAGCCCAGGAGATTGAGACTGCAGTAAGCCATAATCATGACACTATACTCCAGCCTGGGCAACAACCCTCATCTTAAAAAAAAAAAAAAGATGCTGGCTCTCTTATGAGACACTTCTGTGAGTCCTTTAGAAGGTCCTTCCAGGCTGCTCCACTGAGTTGTGCCCTAATGCAGACAATCCTGCTCCAAGCCATCTCTTTAACCCTCCTAACTTCTGTTCAGCAGGCAGCCTTTTGGATGGGTTTACCAGCACGATGGCTCAAGCCCAGTGATCTTCCTCAGTGTCCCTTTGATCATAGAAATTCACATACCCTTGCTAAGCCAAACAGAACTAATGCAGACTATTCCATTATTATCCCCTCACTCTGCCCTTTCTCCTTTCTCTAATTGCCTTTCCTCTTCTCAGATAGGTACAGAGCTGAACAAGTCCATTGTCTAAACAGATAGTTTAAGCAAGGAATGAGAAATCAATCTCTCTTTCATGTAGATCTCTTTTATACCCCCTTGCTTACTTTAAGTGGGGAAAGGAGGGAAAAGTACTCCCTGCTAGGCTCATGACAGCCTCCCTTCAGTTGTCTCTTATATAGATTGGGAATGGAGGTGGCGTGGTAAGGTATGGGTTGGCTTAGTGGCTGGAAGTTGCAGGGCCACCTCTACTACCTCTTTGTAAGCCCTGGAGAGGAGCTCTGGCCCCAGTTATTAGCAACTCTCTCTAGAAGGTGCAGTATTTAGTCCTCCTTGTTCTAGCTTTAGACCCTAGTCACCAATTCCAGGGCAATAGAAAAAAATCTTACTCAACATCCTCTAAAATATATTGAAATAAAGGGAAGGTTATATGGAATAATGAGCTCAACTGTATTCCTCAATGGGGAGGCAAAGTCATCTTTTGAGTGACAGGAAGAACCATGATTTTGAAGGTGCAGGCAAAATAAAGAGACAGAGATAAACTGGAGATAGAATATCAGATGAAAGCCATGTATACTTTCTTTTCCCCATTAAAATATAAAAAGCACATCTACATATTATTCCACAACATTTTGCATATCATTTCAGGGGCAGGTGAATCTAGGAGCATCTGGAAACCCTTCAAGGGGCTAAAGGATCCCAGGCTAAGACTTGGGCTTAAGAGAAAGCAAACAGGAAGGTGAATGTGCATTATTTGTGCATGTGAGAGGAAGGAGTGGGTATGTAGTCAGGCAAAGCAAATGCACAGAAAGAAGGCTGGACATTTAGGGACTTGCATGCACCCAGAAGCCATCCATGTCAGACACCAGTTTGACATGTCATATTATATTCAAAAGTATTCTGACTGCTTGAACACTTTTGTACATTCAGCTTATTTTTCAGTATAATGTTATGATACATCCTACTAGAGAGTTAATATGATTAATAATTGAGGGACTTTAGAGAAGGGGCCAGAAATTTAATTATGCCTTAAAACATAGCTTTTGGACTGGAAACTTTTAACACTTATTACCTCCCTGAAGGGGAATAAGGTATCTGAAGGACAAGATGAGAGGGAGATTTCTTTATTTATAATTTTGTATATCTTTAATTTTGCAACAGGTGTGTGAGTATAACCTATTCAAAGTTTTTCATTAAAAATTAATCTTAATCATAAACAAGAAAGCATAAAATTATGTCATTGATATAGGGTGCTTGATATCTTGCATGTTTTAAAGGAAGGCAATGGGACCTCAAAGGGAAAGATGGGATTTCCTTTAATAGATAAACACACATGGTGAATCCCTCATAGCTACAGCAAGGAGATTAAAAACACCAAACGGCAGAATGGTAACATCAGAGCTAAGAAGGCTTTTCTAAAAGCCTGTCATTTGAAACCAAAAGATAAAGTATTACAGAAAGTATAATACAAGATCGGTAGGTCTGAAGAAGAAGACTTAGAACTAGGACATCTTACAAGAAACAATACCAGGCCGGGTGCATTGGCTCACACCTATAATCCTAGCACTTTGGGAGGCCAAGATGGGAGGATTGTTTGAGGCCAAAGTTCAAGACCAGCCTGGTCAACATAGCGAGACCCCATCTCTACAAGAAAAGAAAAAGAGAGAGAGAGAGAGAGAGAAAGAAAGAAGTACAGAGACCCGTGGCTAAACTGAGCAAGGAAAGCGGGCTTAGCACCGCTGGCACTTGGTAACTCCGACCAAGCTCTAGCCACCAAGGCCTCATGTCCCAAAGGCCAGTCATCCCTCCTCTGTATTGCCATGGGAATTCAAGGCCTGGCCAAACTAATTGCTGACGTGGCCCCCAGTGCCATCCGGGAGAATGACATCAAGAGCTACTTTGGCCGTAAGGTGGCCATTGATGCCTCTATGAGCATTTATCAGTTCCTGATTGCTGTTCGCCAGGGTGGGGATGTGCTGCAGAACGAGGAGGGTAAGACCACCAGCCACCTGATGGGCATGTTTTACCGCACTATCCACATGATGGAGAACGGCATCAAGCCCGTGTATGTCTTTGACGGGAAGCCACCACAGCTCAAGTCAGGCGAGCTGGCCAAACGCAGTGAACGGCGGGCTGAGGCAGAGAAGCAGCTGCAGCAGGCTCAGGCTGCTGGGGCCAAGCAGGAGGTGGAAAAATTCACTAAGCGGCTGGTGAAGGTCAATAAGCAGCACAACGATGAGTGCAAGCATCTGCTGAGCCTCATGGGCATCCCTTATCTCGATGCACCCAGCGAGGCAGAGGCCAGCTGTGCTGCCCTGGTGAAGGCTGGCAAGGTCTATGCTGCGGCTACCGAGGACATGGACTGCCTCACCTTTGGCAGCCCTGTGCTAATGCGACACCTGACTGCCAGTGAATCCAAAAAGCTGCCCATCCAGGAATTCCACTTGAGCCGGATTCTGCAGGAGCTGGGCCTGAACCAGGAACAGTTTGTGGATCTGTGCATCTTGCTGGGCAGTGACTACTGTGAGAGTATCCGGGGCATTGGGCCCAAGCGGGCTGTGGACCTCATCCAGAAGCACAAGAGCATTGAGGAGATAGTGCGGCGACTTGACCCCAACAAGTACCCTGTGCCAGAAAATTGGCTCCACAAGGAGGCTCACCAGCTCTTCTTGGAACCTGAGGTGCTGGACCCAGAGTCTGTGGAGCTGAAGTGGAGCGAGCCAAATGAAGAAGAGCTGGTCAAGTTCATGTGTGGCGAAAAGCAGTTCTCTGAGGAGTGAATCCGCAGCGGGGTCAAGAGGCTGAGCAAGAGCCGCCAAGGCAGCACGCAGGGCCGCCTGGATGATTTCTTCAAGGTGACGAGCTCGCTCTCTTCAGCTAAGCGCAAGGAGCCAGAACCCAAGGGATCTACTAAGAAGAAGGCAAAAACTGGGGCAGCAGGGAAGTTTAAAAGGGGAAAATAAATGTTTCCCCCATGCTTGACCCCAGAATATTTGCTCCCTTATACCCTCAAGAGCTACAGCTAGAGAAACCGTTAAGGGTCGAGCGAGGATTCTAAGGCCTTTCTAATGTGACCCTTCTCAATAGTGTTTGTCCCTTTTTTTACTTGATTTTAATGGCAAGAAGGCCACAGAGGTACTTTTTCTTTTTTTAGCTCAGGAAAATACATCAGGTTCAAACCACTTCTCAGGCAGTTTAATGGACACTAAGTCCATTGTTACATCCAAGTGATAGCAACAATTTTTGGAGAAGAGAGGGAGATAAAAGGGGGGAGACAAAAGATGTAGAGAAATGATTTCCTGGCTGGCCAGCTGGTGGCCAGTGGGAGGGGATGGTGGACCTGGCCTGTGCTTTCCTCTAGTTCAGGCTTGACCCACCTTGAGAAAGCCGTCAGGAAGGCCCATTTAGTAGATGGGAGGAACAGCTGAGAGAAGATGGGCAGAGAGCTGGAGCCCCTGGGGTTGACTGTGTCTGTGTCTGTGGCTGATTACTGGCTGTGTCTTCGGGTGGGCAGAAACTCGAACTTGCTGTTATTTGTGTTTAGTTATTCAGTGGAGTAAGATGGTGATGTTCATCTGTCAATCAGCTCAGTTGAGACTTTGGGATAAGACACTGGTTTTCATGTGCTGTTTTTGTTTTAAAGTTATGAAGAGAAAAAAAGTCAATAAAATCATAAAAGTAAAAAAAAAAAAAAAGAAGTTCAAAACTCTCCCCTCCATAAAACATGATTTACATAATTTCATGTATAATGTCAAAAAACAAAGCTAAGATTGGTTGAGGTATCTCTGGCCCAAGAATAAACTCAATAATTCAATTATTTTGATTTTCCACAAAGCAAATCTTGAACAAATACTAGACAAGATGAACTGTAGGGCTTAGACTCTTCCTTGAGGGGCAAGAATGATACTTTGAAAATAAACAAATAAAATAGTTATTTAGATGAGATTAAAGGGCCAGATGCAGTGGCTCACGCCTATAATTCCAACACTTTGGGAGGCTGAGGCAGGTAGATCACCTGAGGTCAGGAGTTCAAGACCAGCCTGGCCAACATAATGAAACCCCTTCTCTACTAAAAATACAAAAATTAGCTAGGTGCGGTGGCCCATGCCTGTAATCCCAGCTACTCAGGATGCTGAGGGCAGGAGAATCGACTGAATGTAGGAAGCAGAGGTTGCAGTGAGCGGAGGTCGTACCACTGCACTCCAGCCTAGGTGACAGAAAAACTCTGTCTCAAAAAAAAAGAAAAAGAAAAAGAAGGAGAATAGGCTAAAAACAACAGGCAAGATCTATATGACTGCAAAGGTTCCACATGAACAGATGAGTCAGTCATTGTCCTAAACACCTAGGTCACCAAGAAGAAAAGCAGAGTAGAAATGTGATGCCAGCCTCTCCCACCAGTGACAGCTGAGAACACCTCCCACCAACTACTGAGTGTAACCTGTCTAACAAAAAGGTCAAAGAAGTTTGCCTATCATCTGTGATTCAGAGGAAAACAAGAAAAGAACACTAATTTTTTTTCTTTCAAATCTAGACCTTGAGCTAACCTGTTAGACGTCAAATAAACAGGCCCCAAGATCCCCAGATTAAAATCTATTTGCAGTAACAATAAATGTAAAACCATCTTATATATTGTAAAACATTATATAAATGTCAATTATAATGGTAATTATTAGGGGTCTGTCATGTCAGATCTAAAATTGAACTACATCCCACCATCAGCAGTTTGGGACCATATTCTGGAAGAGTAAAACAAATAATTTTTTTTAAGAGTTTGCTTGTTTTTACATTGTGCACAGGTTTTCAAATTTTTCATCTTTTCATTGAAAAGTCTAATAAGAAGAGCTAATCAGTGATATATGACCAAAAAAGAGAAACTGTTCAACTTAGTTCAATATGCTTAAGAAGTATATTAACTAAGAAAAGACAAAAGCAAGTTTATGTGGAACCGTGTGTGAAGTCGTAAATGGTGGTGCTCCTTCCCGTTCCCTCTGCAGATGGCTTCCTGCTGAGCTCAGTTCGGGAAGCACTGGCAGAAAACTGGAAGAGAAAAGCCAGACTATCCTTCTCCTTCTTTCCCAGCTTGAGCCAGCATCTGGGCAGGCACTCTTTGGCCCCAGCTGCCCTAGAACAGGTCACCAGAGTTCCAGCTTCTAAGTTACCCTGGCCCTTGCACTTTCCCTTCTTCCCACAGCCTAGGGATGATAGAAGGTTCCTACAGTTGCTAAACTTCCCTCTCATTGCCTCACCTTCCCTTGAAAGGCTTCTCTGCTCTTCCACCAAATTCACAGCCAACTAATTCTCCGGATTAAATGCCCTCTGGCTTAAATGCTTAGAGTGAGTTCTGTTTTCCTGTTTGGACCCTAAATCTGGCAGCTAAACAACAACAAAAAAATGAATCTACCGCACTGAGGGCAAAGACCCTGGCTCCAAAACTGCCAAGTTCAAGGTTCACTGCTATCAGTGTTGAGTTTGTCCAGATGGAGTAATATAGAGGAGGGAAGAGACAGAATTGATTTCCCTTTTCTCCCAAAGGGACACAGGAAAGAAAATGAATTTGGAGAATAGAGAGAGAAAAGGGCATTATAAATTTCCTGCCTCCCAATCCTCAGGACAATATGGGGAGGGGGCTACTGACAAAGACAAGGACATGACTGAAGCCCCCCCACCAAAATTTGGGATGAGTCAAAGAAGGGAATTGACCTATATAAAAACTCAAAACACTGAAAAGATTATGGTACTCCCCTCCTCCAAAAAAGAAATAAAAATAAAATAAATTCAGATTTTCCCATAATAACTACTTCCATGTTTTAAAAAACACATCAATATCCTTTCCCCCAAATCTGTTTGGTAACACTGCTTTGCTGGGCCCCTAAAGGCACACTTAGTCCGCCTACTGGGTCATCCAGCAAAGGGCCTATGCAGCCTTCCTGGACCAGAGCTGAGCACAAACTCTCAGGGAGGGAGGCGTTTGCTGTCTTGAGGGAGCAAGGTGCTGAAGCTGAGTCTCCTGAGGGCCCAGGAGTGGTAGAACTGGGGTATGACACCTTCAGAGTCACATGAACATTCAACCCAAACCAGGATAACCTAGATTAACCATTCACTTCATTCAACCAATTTAGAATAATTTTTGACTGTTTTAATAAAATTTAGCATCAAATAATAGTTTTTCCACCAATATACAAAATTTTTAAAGTGGCTATAAAATTAAAATAACAATAGACTATATTTTCATCTATAAAAACGATCTTTTTGCTTTGTTTTGTTTTTGCTTTTTAGACTCTTGTTGCCCAGGCTGGAGTGCAATGGCGCAATCTCAGTTCACTGCAACCTCTGCCTCCTGGGTTCAAGTGATTCTCCTGCCTCAGCCTCCTGAGTAGCTGGGATTACAGGCATTTGCCACCATCCCCAGCTAATTTTGTATTTTTAGTAGAGACGGGGTTTCTCCATGTTGAAGAGGATGGTCTCAAACTTCCGACCTCAGGTGATCCACCCACCTCAGCCTCCCAAAATTCTGGGATTTACAGACATGAGCCACTGTGCTCAGCCAAAGAAAGATCTTTAACAATCACAATATGGGCCAGGTGTGGTGGCTCACACCTGCAACTCCAACATTGGGAGTCCAAGGCAGGAGGATTTACTTGAGCCCAAGAGTCTGAGACCAGCCTGGGCAACAAATCAAGACCCCATCTCTTTTATTTATTTTAAAAATTAAAAGCCAGCGCGGTGGCTCACTTCTGTAATCCCAGCACTTTGGGAGGCTGAGGCGGGTGGATTGCCTGAGCTCAGGAGTTCGAGATCAGCCTAGGCAACACAGTGAAATCCCATCTCTACTAAAATACAAAAAATTAGCCGGGTGCGGCGGCGTGCGCTTGTAGTCCCAGCTACTCAGGAGGCTGAGGCAGTAGAATTGCAAGAACCCAGGAGGCGGAGGTTGCAATGAGCCAAGATCATGCCACTGCACTCCAGCCTGGGTGACAGAGCGAGACTCCGCCTCAAAAAAAAAAACAAAAAAAGAATGAAAAAGTCTAAACTAAATCTAGCCAAGCTGAAAATTAGATTTAAGTTTATAGTTTATCTGATATATATATATATATCTCCCCACAGGCTGTTCAGCGGAAAAGATTTTTTAAAATTAAATAAAATTTTTTTTAAAAGAAAACTGGGACTGGGCACAGTGGCTCACGCCTGTAATCCCAGCATTTTGGGAGGCTGAGATGGGTGGATCACCTGAGGTTGGGAGTTCAAGACCAGCCTGGCCAACATGGTGAAACCCCGTCTCTACTAAAAACACAAAAATTAGCCAGGTGTGGTGGTGTGAGCCTGTAGTCCCAGCTACTTGGGAGGCTGAAGCAGGAGAATCGCTTGAATCCAGGAGGTGGAGGTTGCAGTGAGCTGAGATAGCACCACTGGATTCCAGCCTAGGTTGACAGAGCAAGCCTCTATCTCAAAAAAAAAAAAAAAGAAAGAAAGAAACCTGGAACAGTAAAAATCAAAATGTTAAGATTGACTGTCTCTTTAGGGATAGTATGTGTTATAATTTATATATACATTTTCTTTTCTTTTCTTTCTTCTTAAGACAGGGTCTCCATCTGTCACCCAGGCTGGAGTGCAGCAGTGCAGTCTCGGCTCACTGCAGCCTCAACCTCCTGGGCTCAAGCAATCCTCCTGCCTCAGCCTCCCAAGCAATAGGTACTCACCACCAAGTCTGGCTATTTGTTTTTTTATTTTTTTGTAGAGACAAGGTCTCACCATGTTGCCCAGGCTGGTCTTGAACTCCTGGGCTCAAGTGATCCTCCCACCTCAGCCTCCCACAGTGCTGGGATTACAGCCATAAGCCACCATGCCCAGTTGTATTTTTCAATAATTATGTATTACTTTTGTAACAATAGAAGTTATATATGGGTTTTCTTTTTAAGGTACAACAAGGATAAAAGAATACCAAAGGAGTTTTTGTAAATGTCACTGAAATAGGTCTATAGTCTCCACTTAACAAATATACCAGTAAAGTTTGAGAGTTTTATGTATAAATTGCCAGCATATTTGTTTATAAAGACATATTATTTTAAAACACAACTTTAGAGCTTTTATACAACCCCACCACAGTTAGTGTGCAGCTCAAAAAATACTTGTTGAATAGAACTGAATAGTCTAGTGTAAAATTTTTACAAATTATCTAGATTAAGAAGAACACAGTAGAGTTGTTAGTTCGCATATGACAGTAAGTTGCTCCAGTTACACATCAGTCACATTTGATGTTAATGTCATCTACTTACTACTCTTACCATGGCTTCTGTAATAGCTCATACTCATAGTCATCCTTCCATCTCAATGTCCAGCTGATGGCTCCCCATGGTGAAGTCCTCTTCTTCCTCTTAACTCAAAGCTTCCCCCCTCCAGGCTCTAGTCCTCAGATTTCTGCATTCTTCTTTCCAGACTCATTTCCTTGGTGAGTTAATCCATAACCATACCATCACCTGTCACCTCAATGCATATTATTGCCAGTAGAAAATGACCTTGTTTCACTGGGTGTGAGCATATGTGCCATTGTTGCTACATATGTAAGGTATCTCGATATTGCACAACAGTAATTATTAGAATTTTGTAGTACAACTCCCCAAGGAAAAGATTGCTTGGAAGATTTGAGGAAGAGTCATTGGCACAAATGGCAACTCCTGCCTCCCCTCCCCCCAAAATAATCCAAATAAAAATAATACATAAACAGAAAAAAAGTGAGCAAAGCATGTGTTTAAAATTCTCAGGTTAATGGTGTTATACCTTATTTGGGGAAGGAAGGAAGAAACTATGTAAATGCAATAATTGGCCAACGGAAGGTGGGAAAAAAAGGTCTCAGAGTCTACATTTTTAAAAATCACTTACATGAACAAAGTACACATTTTTTATCAACCACATCTTTGTTTTTTAATTTTTCTGGCAGTCAGTCCCAGCCAACTGATAAGATTACTCTTGTGTACTCAGCTTTAAGGCAAACCTAACTACCTCCCTTCTCTTCCAATCAGATTTCCCCCCTTAAGCTTCTCCTATATAGAAATTACAAGCCACCACTTAAACCCAGGGTATGTTAAATTCAGTCCTGAAATTAAAAGCTAAGAGCTAGAGGCATCCCTCAGACCCAACTCACAGAACATAGAGATTATAGATTTTTTAAATTAGAAAACTGCAATTTTGGGCTAATTTTTCATCAATCTTCACTGAAGGGTAGAACTATTAACCTCAACATCTAGCTAATAAATACGTTTCGGACAAGCAAAACAAGAGAAGGAGATGGTTAAGGAGAACAGAACTTCTAAGCTCAGAGCCACTAACACCTCCAGAAGGGGTAAAGGAAGCATCTAATCATATCTAGGCCTATAAAGCTGAGCTGTGCTCGGGGGTGACTGCTTTTTAGGGCAGTACATAAGGACAAAGGTTCTGGGACTTGCCAGCCAAGCAGAGGAGTTACTGCAAATATTTGTTATGGAAGTTACTCCTCAGAAAAGGAGTGCTACACAAACTAAACCAAGCTCAAGAGCCAAGGAGAATCAACCAGGCTAGAGAATCAGAGGGGCAAAGATAAGAGGCAAAGACAGAGGAAAAAAAGTAAGGTCAACTTCTAGAAGTGGTAAGAGGGCAACAAAATGTATGGGATGCTTCAGATCCAGAGACTAAAATTTACTCTGATCCTTCCAGACCTCACCAGGTTAAAGGTATAACCTGTGTGAGCACCTTCTCTTTCCTCTGAACCCCTGCTACTTCCTGGAGTTCAGGTTTTCTTCCAATTTGACAGGCAGAAGGATGATGTGTTTATTAGGGAGATACTTACAGGAGACTGGGAGTTCCAGGTGTGCTCCTCTGATCCTCTGTAGCCTACCCACTCCATCAAATATTGTAGGTAACTTGAGCATCTCCAGAAGTCCAGTCAAACACTCTGACACTCCCCTACAGCTGACTGCAGTGGTATACCCTCCATGACACCATACTGTCCAGGTTTTTTCCAACCTGGCAGCTCTTTCTCAGTCTCTTACCGACTCTTCCTTCTCTGCTTGCCCTTGGGTTGATTAATGATCCTCAGGGATATATTTTAGATTTGTTTTTCCACTCAATTCTCTCTCTCTCTGCAGTAATACCTATGCCCACTGCTCCAATAATGAATTTCTATATGCCAAGAATGAATTGCTAGTCCATTTCTATCAGGTTTCAAATCATATACCCAACTGCCCACAGGATCTCTTCACTGGATGGTCTTGCAAGAACTTCAAACTCAACATCCAAACCAGACACATGATTTTCCTCCAAAATATTTTCCCATTCCAATGTTCTCTTACTCAGCAAAGGACACTATCATCCACATAGGTGTTCAACCAAAAACCTTGGTTATCCTTGAATTCTCCATCTTCCTCACTACTCTCCACATCTAAGCCTTGCTGGACATACCTCCAAAATATGCCCCAAATCTATCTTCTCTACTACCTCTACCCTATGCAGTTCAAACCACCATCATCCTTCACCTGGACTAATGTAACAATCCCTTAACTTGGGCCGGGCACGGTGGCTCACGCCTGTAATCCCAGCACTTTGGGAGGCCGAGGCGGGTGGATCACAAGGTCAAGAGATCGAGACCATCCTGGTCAACATGGTGAAACCCCATCTCTACTGAAAATACAAAAAATTAGCTGGACATGGTGGTGCGTGCCTGTAATTCCAGCTACTCAGGAGGCTGAGGCAGGAGAATTGCCTGAACCCAGGAGGCGGAGGTTGTGGTGAGCGGAGATCGTGCCATTGCACTCCAGCCTGGGTAAAAAGAGCAAAACTCCGTCTCAAAAACAAAAACAAACCAATTTGCTTAAACCCGGAGAAGATCATTAACTCTGGTCATTACACCTCAGTAGTGACAGGAACATGAGATCATTTGATAAGACTGTGCATTCAGTACTGCTCTACCACATCACACATTGTAGGTGGCTGTATGCAGCCCAAGATTCCCTTTTCTCTGCAGATCAGTAACTCTTTGTGGAAACAGGTTCATGCTTTATCATACAATAGTATTAAGAAGATTACCAACAACCTAAAATGCTTCCTTCAACTGAGGATTTGGGAAATCACAGATAGAGGCAATGGCAATGACATTTTTCTTGACTACCATATAAAGGATGGATGCTCACTATAATAAAAACACAATTTCTCCCACTCGAATATAAACTCCAAGGGAACAAGAGCATTGTCTAGTATATGTCAGTGCCTGACTCACATTAGGTAATTTATATATAGTTTACTACTGAATAGTTATTACTTAATAAATATTAGATGAAGATAATGCACAGAACAAAAGTTTAATATTTCTATTATACAATCTGTCTTTTGAGAGAGGCAGTCATCTCTATTCCAGATTCTTCCTTTCCTACTGTGTTTTTTTGTGCAGTGAGAACAAAATTGAGCATGTGATCAAAATGGATCATAAACATAAAAGACCTAAATGTAAAGCTCAAATTACAAAACTTTTAGATACAGAAGAAAATGTAGGAAAAAACCTTTGTGGCCTTGGTGTAAGGAAAGATTTCTTGCGCAGGATACAAAAAATACTGGCCATAAAGAAAAAAGCAAAAAATTTGACTTCACCAAAATTTAAAACTTACGCTCCTCAAAAGACAATATAAAGAAAACAAAAAGGCAAGCCACCAACTGGGGGAAAGTATTTTTAATTCATGTACTCATAAAGGACTTGTATCCAGAATATACAAGTAACCCTTAAAACTCAGTAACAAGAAGCCAAACATTCCAGTTTTTTAAATGGGCAAATAATTTGAATAGATTTCACCAAATATGAGACACTGGTGACAAATAAGCACACAAAACGATGCTCAATGTCATTAATCATGAGGAAAATGCAAATTAAAACCACAGTGAGACACCACTACACACTTACTAGGGTGTTTTTTTGTTTGTTTGTTTTTTAGGAAACTGACAATAGTGCTGATGAGGATGCAAAGCAACTAGAACTCTCACATAATGCTGGTAAGTGGAAAGTTGTACAGACACTTGGAATACAGTATGGCACTTTCTTTTTTTAAAAAAATTAAAAATTATTTTATTAATAAAAGGCTAGGCGCGGTGGCTCACGCCTGTAATCCTAGTACTTTGGGAGGCCGAGGTTGGTGGATCACCTGAGGTCAGGAGTTCAAGACCAGCCTGGCCATCATGGTGAAACCCCATCTTAAATAAATAAATAAATTAGGAACTTTTTTTTTTTTTTTTGAGACAGGGTCATGCTCTGTTGCCCAGGCTGGAGTGCAACAGCAAGATCATGGTTCACTGCAACCTCTGCCTCCTAGACTCAGATGATCCTTCCACCTCAGCTACCACACACAGCTAATTTTTTTTACAGATGGTTTTGCCATGTTGTCCAAGCTGGTCTCAAACTCCTGGACTCAAGCAATCTGCGTGCCTCAGCCTCCCAAACTGCTGGGATTACAGGCATGAGCCACTGCACCCAACTGGTAGTTTTTTCTTTATCAAGTAAAACATTCACTTACAACAGACCTAAGTTTCACTCCTAGGTATTTATCTTAGAAAAATGCAAACATGTCCACAAAGACTTCAATGTGAATGTTCATAGCAGCTTCCAAAAAAGTGGAAAACAGCCCAAATGTCCATCATCAGATGAATGGGTAAACAAATTGCTGTATGTCCATACAATGAATTATTGCCCAGCAATAAAAAAAGAACAAATTTTTTTTTTGTTTGTTTGCCATGAAGTCTCATTCTGTCACCAGGCTGGAGTACAGTGGTTGCTCATTGCAACCTCCGTCTCCTGGGTTCAAGAGATTCTCCTGCCTCAGCCTCTTGAGTAGCTGGGACTACAGGCGAGCACCACCATGCCCAACTAATTTTTGTATTTTTAGTCAAGACAGGGTTTCACCACGTTGGCCAGGCTGGTCTCAAACTCCTGACTTCCCATGATCTGCCCACCTCAGGATCCCAAAGTGCTGGGATTACAGGTGTGAGCCACTGTGCCTGGCCAAACTATTAATATACACAAAAAAATGAATAAATATCAAAAACAGTGTGCTGAGTTAAAGAAGCCAAATGCAGAATACATACCCTGTGACTGCATTTACATGAAACTCTACAAAACAAATCTACAGTGATAGAAACCAGATCAGTGTGGATTGCAATGAGGGGAGAGTAAATGCAAACGGTAATAAGAAAATCTGGGGGTGGAGCAGGTTGGTGACAGAGATGTTCTTTATCCTGATTGGGAGATTATTATACAGATATATACATATGTTAAAACTCACTGAATTGTACATTTTAAATGGATACATCTTCTTGTATATAAGTTATATTTCAATAAAGTTAACAAAAAAGTATCTTGAAACAGTTAAAGTATTTTTTGGCCAGCGCAGTGGCTCACACCTGTAATCCCAGCACTTTGGGAGGCCAAGGAGGGTGGATCACGAGGTCAGGAGTTCAAGACCAGCGTGACCAACATGGTGAAACCTTGTCTCTACTAAAAATACAAAAATTATTGGTATGGTGACGCATGTCTGTAATCCCAGCTACTAGGGAGCCTGAGGCAGGAGAATTGCTTGTACCTGGGGAGCGGAGGTTGCAGTGAGATCACACCACTGCACTCCAGCCTGGGCAACAAAGTGAGACTCCAACTCAAAAATTAAAAAAAAGTATTTTTGTTATCAATAGTAGTAGCTGGCCAACAAATCATTATAGAGATTAAGCAGTCCATTGGTAATATAAGGTTATCCTTGCTCCATCAGCCTTCTGAAACATACCAGAAGAATGAGTTCTCTGACCAGTGGAAATGGAAGTTAGATAATTTGTTTTTCAATCCACAGGAGTTAAAGAGTGTGAATCTGCACACTTCTCATGATTAGCTTACATCAAATTTTTAAAAATCAGATCAAGCTATAAGACTTGAAATTAACCTTTTTCCAGAAGGTTAATACTTCAAAAGGTCTCCACTGTGGGAAAAAAAACTGTGTTCTCCACTTTTTTTTTGAAACAGGGTCTCACTCTGCCAACCAGGCTGAGTGCGGTGGCATGATCACGGCTTACTGCAGCCTCGACCTTCTGGTCTCAAACAGTCTGCTCAGTCTTCTGAGTAAAAAAAGGAGGTGGAAGTCCCCTTTCCTCCCCTCATCCTTTCTCAATCTCTTTGAGACAGAGTCTCACTCTGTTGCCCAGACTGGAGTGCAGTGGCATAATCTCGACTCACTGCAATTTCCACCTCCCAGGTTCAAGCGATTCTCCTGCCTCAGCCCCCGAAGCAGCTGGGATTACAGGTATATGACACCACACCTAACTAATTTTTGTATTTTTAGTGGAGGCGGGGTTTCACCATGTTGGCCAGGCTAGTCTTGAACTGACCTCAGGTAATCTGCTGCCTCAGCCTCCCAAAGTGCTGGGATTACAGGCATGAGCCACTGAGCCCAGCCTGATGTGTTTTCTTCCACACAATTTCTATACATCTCATTCTTGTTTTAAAAAATACATGTGAGATATAAATAGGATTATATTATTCATATTACTATGTAACTTGCTTTTTATGGACTGCAATTTTCTATTTCTTTTGTATCTTCTCGTCATGCCTGATTAAAACTGTATATATGAAAATCCTGCCAAAGGTGAAGTCTAGGAATAGGGAGGGACTCAGTTAATCTCACTATTATATAGCTCATTAATTACTCATAATAGGATGGATTTAGGCTCATTCAGCTGAACAAGGAGGATTCTAAAGAATGCTAACATAAGGCCAGGCTGAAAAGTTCTTATAAGAGATAGGGAGAAGGTTCTTAAATAGGGAAATCTCAGAATGAAAACAATATTCCAAGAAGAATAAAATGGCAAGAGCATATATAATATAGAACAGAATTAGACAGCAAGGAGACTAGGTAAGTGGCTAATACAGAATAGAAGATTAGAAGAAATGAGATTCTGGATTACAGTGGTGGCCAGTAGAATGGAGAGAAGCTTTTACTGAATTCTAACAAGGCAGACTTGTAGAGTGGAAGAAAAACAATTTGAACTAGAAGAGCTAGATGTGAATCCCAACTCTGAACTTTACTAACTGTGTGACCTTTGGCAAGACACTTCTTCTGTATCTCAGTTTTCCCGTCAATAAAAGGAAGACCTTAAAATATCAGAGCCTTTAATTTTTTTTTTTACAGCGGAACCATTTTTCTTCTGTTAAAAAGAAAATCTTCAAGGAAGCCATTACATTTAATTTGTAAAATAAATAAAAGCAAGATTGTTCTGGTTGGAGCATAGGTAAAGGGCTCAGAGCCCCAGATGGCCTTCATTTCACCATTCTCAGCCACTTCTGAGGCATCCTTGAGAAATCTCCAGAGGGATAAGATACAACGTTTGAGAAATCTCTAAAGACTTTACTATCAACTCTATTATCAATTACTTGAGAGGGTAAAATTGACAGAGGTGCCTAGAAAAAAAATAATGAATTTAATAGTGCCACAGAATCACATGACAGAAGGGTAAATTGACTCTTCCTAAATCTGCCTGCTTTTCCTTGCAGACTGAACCCAATTTAATGTCTAAAACTTCATCCAAACCTTGTGCAAACGTTCATCTAAGCTCTACATAAACAATACAGTCACAATTCACTGCCTAACAATTTAGCTAATTCCACTTTGGGGTCCTCAAATGATTCAAAAGTTCTTCCTTATCAAGCCAAAATTTGTTCCCCTATCACTAAATAAGTTATTTATCTTCTGGAACTAAACCAAGTACATCTAATCCCTCCTTCATCATTGAGAGTCCTTCAACTGTCTAAAGGGAGCTATCACATCTGCCTTATTTCCCGTTATTCTCCCTTGTTCTGGCCTGGCACAAATGTCCCATGGAGGCAGCCTGCTCCTATTTTGGATCAAGTCAATTTTTTTTTTTTTTTTAAAGAATCTCACTGCAACCACCATCTCCCAGCTTCAAGCGATTCTCCTGCCTCAGCTGGGATTACAGGGATGTGCCACCATGCCCGGTTAATTTTTTGTATTTTTGGTAGAAACGGGGTTTCACCATGTTGGCCAGACTGATTTCAAACTCCTGACCTCAAGTGACCTGCCAGCCTTGGCCTCATGAAGTGCTAGGATTACAGGTGTGGGCCACCATGCCCAGCCCGAGTCAATATTTTTAAGCATCTAAGTGCAAGTAGGTTTTCATTTATTCATGGCTTTAAAGAGAATTAATCAAGCCAGATGATCCTCCTTTAAAAAATGACTAGCTTTGATATAAGTATAAATAGAACCCAAATTCATTATTTGGTAAATTTTTATTTTTTATTTTTTTGAGACAGGGTCGTCTTGCTCTGTCACCCAGGCACAATCATGACTCACTGCAGCCTTGACCTCTCTCGCCTGAGCCTCCCAAGTAGCTGAGACTCTCTCGCTCAAGTGACTCTCTTGCCTGAGCCTCCCAAATAGCTGAAACTACAGGAGTACATCACCAGGCCTGGCTAATGTCTGTATTTTCTTTTTTTTTTTTTTTTTTGTAGAGACAGGGTTTTGTCTTGAATTACCAGGCTGGTCTTGAATTCCTGAACTCAAGCAATCCACCTGCCTCATGCTCCCAAAGTGCTGGCATTTTGGGATTACAGCACCTGGCCCTAAAAATATTCTTTTCTTGCTAAACATTAGCTGCTTCCAGTGTTCCAGAAGTAGAGTGCTAAATGTTTTGGCCCAACGCAAATTGTAAACACATTTAGCTAGGGATGCAAAAACATCTAAGACTCAAGGTCCAGTGAAGCAGGTATAAATAACATAAAGAGAAGCATCCTGATTCCAAAGCTTGCATCTACCAACCAACTCCCAGGGAAATGTAGTTCTCATGATTACAAATTCAATTATCACCAAGATGACATGAAATATCAATGCTAGAAGAAAAGCTTCATTCACCAATTCCTATTCTACCTACCCCAGAAATCTACTACCAGATCTGTGAAATCAGGGTTTGTGGCTTGGGCCTCAGTATCTGCCAGTCTGGGTAGTTTGGGGGATGGGGAAAAGGAAGTATGGCTGAGTCCCTAAGGAGAAAGCAAGTCAGCACAGCCACAGTCTGTGATGCCTGTGGGAGCACTGAGCCTTTACGGTTTCCTGTGCTCCAGTTGTCTTGGTAACCTAAGGCCTCCTTATTTGTGTTGGCATCATGGGGTCAAGAGCGGAAGCAAAGCTGGAGAACCAGGAAGACTTGCAGGAAAAAAAAATGTGGATAATGCACAGTTATGCCATAGGAGGGTCAAACCTAGGGCAGAAGAATTACCTGGTGGGGGGTGGGAGGGTAGTGTCTTGTAAAAATCCAATCTCTGACTTCCACCTTCAGTGTTTCTGATTCAGCATAAGGATAAGCTCAGGAACCTGAAATTTTAAGAGGCTACACTGACCAAGTAAGTCAAAGACCACACTTCTAAATCTCCAGCTGAGCAAACAAATCAGAAATTGGGAAGAGAAAGTATAACCATTTAATCAATTTCAAAAAGCTGATATTCCAGCACAGTAATTCTCGACACTGGGGTAGAGGGTAGATTTTGTCTTCCAGGAACATTTGGAAGAATTTGGAGACATTTTGATTGTCACAACTGAGATGATATCATTGGCATCTATTGAGAAGTTGCTAAGCATCCTACAATACACAGAACAGCCCCCCCCACCACGCAAAGGATTATCCTCCAAAATGTTAACAGTGTCACAGCAGAGAAACTCTGTACATGAGGATATTCTGCTGTCTCAACCCCCCCACCATCAGCCCCAATCTGGGGGGAAATCAATGCTACACAGTTTTAGCTCACAATGCAACAACTTATGTGAGGTCTCCTGAAAAACTTTTGAGACCCCAGAAATCTTTTTTAAAATAATGAATTTCATTAAAGAGATAGGTAAGGAAAAGATTAGAACAGACAATAAAGGGAAGTAAGTATGGCCAGCAAGAGTGAACGAAAAAAGGGATCAAGGGACGCTGAGGCACTGGGTGACAGCAGTGGGAAATCAATGCTGCCCCTCAGTGGATGCGGCCCATTTGTAAAGAGATAATAAACCCATGAAAAATAACACAGGCACAAAAAATGGAAAAGAAAAACAAAAAAAAAATGGATAAAGGAACTGTGCAGAAGTAGCTTTAGGATTCATCAAGTGTAGATCTGGATGAAAAAAGGACATTAGAGATTCTTCTGCAAAAGAATGCTTGGGTTGGGTGCGGTGGCTCATGCCTGTAATCCCAGAACTTTGGGAGGCCGAGGTGGGTGGATCACGAGGTCAGGAGTTCGAGACCAGCCTGGCCAATATGGTGAAACCCCATCTCTACTAAAAATACAAATAATTAGCCAGGCGTGCTGGCTCTCGCCTGTAATACCAGCTACTCTGGAGGCTGAGGCAGAAGAATCACTGAACCCAGGAGGCGGAGGTTGCAGTGAGTTGAGATCATGTCACTGCACTCCAGCCTGGGCAACAGAGCAAGACTCTGTCTCAAAAAAAAAAAAAAAAAAAAAAGCTTAAAAATTCTCCAGCAAAGATAAGATGACAGGGCTTCTAGAAGGAGGTCAAGAATTATATTAGAAAGGAAAAAAAATTACAAGTATTTACAACCCTTTACTACTAATCACCCCCAAGATAGATGGGTCCAGAAAATGCACCTTGGTTTTACTGAGCAGAGATCATGAGAGGGAAGGGAAAGTGGAGAAGCAATTGCATATCAAAGAATTCTTCCTCTTTTTTTTTTTGGAGACAGGATCTCACTCTGTCACCCAGCCTGAAGTACAGTGGCACAATCTCGGCTCACTGCAACCTCTGCCTCCCAGGTTCCAGCGATTCTCCCATCCCAGCCTCCAGAGTAGCTGGGATTACAGGCACGTGCCACCATGCCCAGCTAACTTTTGTAATTTTAGAGACAGAATTTCACCATGTTAGCCAGGCTGGTCTCGAACTCCTGGCCTCAAGCAATCTTCCTGCCTTTGCCTCCCAAAGTGTTGGGATTACAGGCCTGAACCACTGTGCCTAGCCTATCATCTGTTGTCTGTAATAATTCAGAAATCTGGCACCAGCATTATGAAATTCACTATACAGTGCCTGGCATAACACCAAGCTTCAATGGTCATTCAGTGGACTTCACAATAATTGCCACATTATGCTTCTGGATGCAAAATGTTGGGAGGAGAGTTTGAAGTGCATATGAATTTGAGAATGTGTTTTCTTGCGGGAAAAATAATGGAAACATATGCATCTTTTTCTAATCATAGGAAAGGTTAAGGTTTTGGTGAAGGCAAGCGTAACTGAGTTTAAAGTCTAGAATAAGAAAAGGGTAATAGAAGAGGAAGGAAGGCAGAAGTGGACCATGCAGAATAAACAATCAAGCCCAGCATTTTAAAAAGTCTGAGGTCTTACCAAAGAGAAAGGAGGAAAAAGAGGATTTCGACATAAGAGTGTTAAAGGTGGAAAAGAGCCAGAAAGGGCTGTGGGCTTAAAAAAAAAAAAATCACTAAAGCAGTAGTGGTGTATGTTGGCAAAGAGAAGTGTAGAGTTGAGAGGAGGGAGAGAATTTATAGTAGAGGAAGTCAGTGTGAAGTTTTCCTCCAAAGATGCCCAGCAGAGCAAAGAAGGAATGAAGGCAAAGGACCCTGGGAATAGGGTAGGGCTGGGGTTGAAACAGCATGGGAGAAAGCAACAGTGCCCAAAGTAAGACAGTTTCTTTCTTTTTCTTTTCTTTTCTTTCTTTCTCTCTCTCTCTCTCTTCTCTCCTCTCCTCTCTCTCTCTCTCTCTCTCTCTCTCTCTCTCTCTCTCTCTCTCTCTCTCTCTCTCTCTCTTTCTCTCTTTCTTTCTTTCATTAACAAGATCCAGATTTGCTTGTTTGGGACCAAAGGCAACACAGAATTTAAAGATCTTTAAAATAAATTATAAAGATCCTAATCCTTGTAATCACCTTTGGCCCAACATAACACAGATCATAAGAATCATGACAGAATTAGTATCTCTGGGACAAGTACAAAATGCCATTATAGTGTTGATTTTAGAAGAGAAGTCAGCCTAATAAACTGCTGTTGTACAAATACTATGGTGAATTAAACAGCTTTAACTTTTTCTATCAGCCACAGGATAAATACAGAAACTATAGTTACATATACATCCAAAGAAGACAGTAGCGTAACATATACAGCAAAACTGTGAGTTATTTGTCTTTGCATACTGTAGTCCCATTCCAATAAATGTTCTTCTTGGTTCAAAATATATAGGGGAGTTTAGAGGGCTACACAGAAAAAGGTTAAAAACAAAGACAGTAAAATGAGGGACAGGAAAAGTAGAAATGCAACAACACTACTGACACAGAAAAACTGAAGCATCTGCCACAAAGAATTCAAACAAGTCAGTGAGGGGAAAATGGCACAAAAGCCAAACAAAAGGCTTGACACCATATTACCAATCTGAGAGCCTCACTTTGGGTTTTAAGTCAAATACCGAATTAAACTATGCAAATTTTCTATTTTAATTTTTTAAATTAAAAAATCCATCAAAATTACTTGTTTGATAGTCATATAATTTTAAATGACTACAAAAATGTGCAGATCAGTGCCAAATTTTTTGGCAAAGGCTGAATAGCAGACAGTAATCCAAGACACAGACAACCTTGCTTTGAAGCCATCGTTACTCTTCCTGAGACCAGCAGGTTCCCTTCTACCGGTGAGACCAAATCCCAAAATGTACCCAAATAATCTTAACTCCCCCTACTCCCTAAAACCTACCCTTCACTGTCTACCCCAGCCTCTGGCCAGACCTGATGCCTGGGGTTTGGCCATTTCTGCCTTCCCATCTGATGTTGTTCTCCCTCGTCTCTGCTCAGGTCCCTCAGTTCTCCCAGGCCTAACTTGGCGCACTTTCTTCCTGTCACCCCAATCAGCCCGGCTCCCCTCCCTTTCTAAGCCTTGCCACCTGCGCTGACTCCCAGTTTTCACCTCACCAGGGCCCCTCTTTGCCCTGGGGTCAGCTCTCAGCCCGCTGTTATCTTGGGGCTCATTCCCCACCTGCCTCAATTCAGTCAGACTGTTCAGTGTCCATTTCGCGCCCGTAGCGACACCAGGACAGAAGCCCACTCAGTGACCCTTTGCTCCCAGAAACCTTCCAGGCTCCTTAACCGACCCTCTTGGGCTCTGGCCCGCAGCTCAGCTCTCCCTCCAGCGGCGGGGGTCGGTGGTGACTCACCAGAGGCCCGGCGGCTGAAGTCGGGGGGGGGGGCCGGAATGCGCTCACTTCCTCGCCGCCGTGCACCTGCCCCGAGGCTGGAGCTCTGCCCGGCTGGGCCTCCGGCGGATGTTTTCCTTGTCCCCCTGCGTGCAGCGCGAGCCAGCCGCCCCCTCCAGGCCCTGCGAGCCAGCCACCACGCCCCCAGGACCCAGCAGGCCGGATCCTCACCACTCACCCCTTCTCCGCAGGCACGCATGCGGGCTCAACCCACACCTCTGCACTGCCCCCCTCAACTTCTGGAAGAAGACTCTTGGCTCAGCCCAGCCTTTAGCTTTCCAGAAGCCCCTATATACCTACCTCATCTTTGTCATAGGCGATGAACCCTCACTTCGGTCCCCATTACCACACATGCACCAATCCCCATTGGGGCTCTCTTTCCCTTTGGCATCATCCCCCCACCTTCAAGCTCTCCAGCTCCCCAGCTTCCTACTCATGCCCGCCCCCTATCGGGCTGGCTCCAGCTTGCAGGAGCAGAAGGTGGTCCAGGGCCCAGCCTTCCAGGGTGTTCGCTGTACCCCCTCCGGGAAAGGCAACAGAGCTACTGGCCACTGACAAGACCTTTGGGCCCTCCTACTAGACAGGCCTTTGAATCCACCTGCTCCAGTCCAGACAGCAGGCCCATGTCGTACCCCCCATGCCGCAGCCAACCTCAGAGCACCCTGCTTCAACTGTGAGTTTTTTTCTTGGCACTCTTCTGAAATGGAAAGGGTATCAGACCCGACTAGGGTGAACATGAGGTCCATTCTACATCTCCATCCACCTCAGCTGTCTTCTTGGAAGAGGACAGCAAGGGAGATGGAGGTACACTGACAGTCATTTCTGAACAATGAAGAGGTGACAGGCAGGGTGGCCCCCATGAAAAGTCGGCCAGAAGTAGTTGTATCTGATGCACTAGGTGGCAGGAAGTGAGTCTTGGGAGTAAATGGAACTGAAAACTTAGAAAAACAAAATAAATGCCAAAAAGACTCTCCCTGTGGGGAATACCTGGAACATGGGTCTTTGAAGTGTAGAAAAATGAAAGAAATCCAGTCTGACCAGGACCTTTAGTGCCACCAAGATGGCTAGCAGGAGAGTGGCAAGAAAGAACTGGAGAGTTCACATGAGCAGAGACGGGGAGAAATGGATCTGAATCCCAATGAGGAAAAACAGGAGACTTAAAGTTATCTGGCAGGCTGATAAGAAAAGGACAGCTTGTCCCAGGGTAGAGGCGAGGGTGCAGATCTGGAGAAAGCAGGCTTATTGGCAACAGTTTCTCAAACCAGACATTCAGAAGTCAACACAAGGGCCAAAACCAAAATGCCCCTGGAGGTACCTGCTTTTGAAAGACGTGGAAAAGGTGACATAGAGCAGGGGTCCCCATCCCCCAGGCCACAGGCCAGTACTAGTCCGTGGCCTATTAGGAAACAGGAGCAAAGTAGGAGGTGGGCAGTGGATGAGTGAGCATTACCGCCTGAGCTCCTCCTCCTGAGCAGCAGCACAAGATTCTCACAGGAGTGCAAACCCTGCTGGGAACTCCACATCTAAAGGATCTAGGTTGTATGCTCCATATGAGAATCTAATGCCTGATAATCTTAGGTAGAAGAGTTTCAACCCAAACTCATCTCCTACCCCCTTCCCCCCTACCCCGGCCACCTACGCTAATATCCCCCTCCATCCGCTGGTGGAAAACTTGTCTTCCACAAAACCAGTCCCGGTACCAAAACGGTTGGGGACTGTTGACATGGAGCATGACTGTGAAAGGGGCAAAGGCCTATGCCAGGAGGGAGCCATCCCCAACAGAAGCCCTCAGCTACGCACAAACTGCTGACTGTCATTCAAAGAAATGAATGTCACCCATCTGCCTCTGAGCTTTAGTACCAATCAGAGCAAATGCTATTTTCTGATGCTTACGCACCAGAGATGGTGATGAGCACTGCACACATTATCTTACTTAATCCTCATAACAGCCTGATGAGTTGGCAATACTACCCACAATTTATAGATGAGCAAACAGGCTCAGCAAGGTGAAGTAATCTGGCCAGGTCACACAGCTAAGTGGAGTCAGGTTCTGAATCCAAGGAGACCATCTCTACAGCCTAAGCTCTCAATCATCCATCCCGAGATCCTCCAGAACCTGTGGGAAACTCAAAGGAGATGCTAAATGACAAATTCCTAAAAACCTCACTCCATTACATATGGAAGGAAAGAAAGAACACCGCTGTGAAACTGAAGTGATTCCTCCCATCAGGGCACTTGGAGATGCTCCTCTTTGAAAGGGGGAAAGAACCATCCCCAGGTGTGGGATGATCCCGCATCTGCTGTATGTTTGAGGGTGATAAGCAATGGACAGTTCCTCTGGAATGCCTGAGGAAAAGAGACCTCTATCATCTCTGAGGGGCAGCCCTATTTCTTGGATACATTAGGGAAACCCTGCCCTAGGGTCTAAGGGAAACACAGTCTCCACTCCAGGTGCCTGCTCACTCTCCTGGAGCCTCTGGCCGTCGCACCCTATTGCAGCTCCTGGGTTTGGCTGGGGCACAGGATTAACCAACCCCAGGAAATGCCTCCCTCCGGTCCAGGCAGGGATCCCAGCATACACACTCCTGGTGGTGGCAGTGGGGGAGAAAGGGGGAAAGTGGAATGCTTCCTTCTCTCCAGGTCAGGGAAGAGATCTGGAGACCACCTGGGGGCCCTCACCCCCTCCTACCTCCTTGCTAGGGAAGTGCCCAATCCAGTGCCCCCTCCATAGCCACCTCCCTCCCTCCCTCTAGCTGTGCTGGGGCATGAATCAGCTCTCACAGCTTGTTAAAGCTAGACCTCTTGTTTTCATGCCCTCACCTCAGGAAACAGAGTTACAGCTTTTCCAGCTCTGCTCAGCAGGGGGCCAGGGTCCTCACTTTATAAACATCCCCAGCCTGTGAGAGTAGAGGGCAGGGAGATAGTGTGAGACAGGAGCCCGGGAAAGAAAGAGAGAAACTAAAACTCAAGGAGCAACATAAAGCAAAGTCAAGGAGTCAAGACTAGAGTAGCTGAGCAGAGGCTGAGGTCCGAGAGGGCTGTGCAGCAGCAATGGCCCCGAGGATGCTCTGGGCTGGACAGGCCAAGGGGATCCTAGGAGGCTGGGGAATCATCTGCTTGGTGATGTCTCTACTTCTCCTGCACCCGGGAGTCTACAGCAAGTGTTACTTCCAAGCTCAAGGTAAAGTGGGGTGAGGTGTTAGGAAAGGAGGAGGAGCAGAGAGGGCACTGGGAGGACAGGGCCTTAGAGATGATCCTGTGTCAGAATACCCAGGCTCCCTCCAGCTGTGAAACAGGAAAGAAAAACTAAACATGGGGATAGTACATACTTATTTTCTCCACTCAAGACCCGAAGAGACTCTGCCTCTCATCAGCACTCCTACACCCACTAACATTTCCCTTTCTTCCCTAGCCCCCTGTCACTATGAGGGGAAATATTTCACCCTGGGTGAGTCTTGGCTCCGCAAGGATTGTTTCCATTGCACCTGTCTGCATCCTGTCGGTGTGGGCTGCTGTGACACGTGAGTGACTAAAGATGGCCAGAGAATGACTCTGATTTGAGTGACTGAGGGATGATCAGGGGGTGACTGGATTGCTGTGATGTAAGAATGAACAGAAGAGCAGTACGAGATGGGATGACCCTGAAGGGACCAACACTAGTGTGAAAGATAAGGCTTCAGGCTATAAATCAGGGGAGGTTGGGGTGGACCTGGAGAAAAAAAAAAAAACACTCCTGTTATATAACCAAAAAAGCCTACATATGGTAGGTGAGAGCTTAGTTAGGAGGACCAAGGGGCCCCTCAAGGAGACTCTGCGGGGAAAGCTGTGAGAGAGGGAACATGGGCAGGGATAAAGGCAGCCTTTCACTGTGCTGACTTCTTCCCCCAACCTTGGTTCCTCAGGTCCCAGCATCCCATCGACTTCCCGGCTGGGTGTGAGGTACGTCAGGAGGCAGGAACCTGCCAGTTCTCGTTGGTGCAAAAATCTGACCCTCGGCTACCCTGCAAAGGGGGAGGGCCTGACCCAGAGTGGGGCTCAGCCAACACCCCTGTTCCTGGGGCTCCTGCTCCCCACTCCAGCTAAACTCAACTGATCACCCATCTGCTGACTGCTCACTGCTGCTGCCACTTCCAGGGAAACCACTAGCAGCTGCCAATGTCTTCCAAATAAATAAATTAATGCTATGGCTGAAAGGCTGACTCTCATTGTCCACTCCATTAGACCTCAGGTGGAAAAAGTGGGTCCCACTAGAGTTCAGGTGCTGAGTTCTCAGTATCCGGAAGGAACTAGCACCAGGGTGGGCCAGTTTCAGATGGTTATGGTGCTTGTGCTGGGGCCTGGGGCAGCATATGAGGCCAGGGTGGGGCTGGTTGGCAGCACCTTGATGGGGAGGTCCCAGCTGAAGGTGTCTACAGGTACTTGCTCAGGACCTGTCCAGGTGGTAGGTTCAGGCTGTTCCACAGGGGGAAGAAGTACCAATCCTGGTTCTCGGGACGTTACAAATTCAAAATGCAATCTCCACTTCAAGGACACTATGGAAGAAAAAGATTAAGGTAGAAGCATTAGAAGCCAGCAAGAGTAAAAACCAATGACAGGATACGGATACAAGTGAGAAAAAAAAAACCTGTACTCAGGAAGACAGGGAAAAGTCACAGAGCAGGAAGCTGTGATTAAGCATTTTTCTGAAGCAATCGGGTATTATTAACCATAGGAGTGAGCTGCAGATAGCAGTATTAAGTACCTAATAACCCCAGAGTGAGGCAGTCAGGTCTAGGTAGGATGAAGTAATCAAAAATCAGTGTATCGCAGGGTCCTGGTAGGTAAGCATGGGGAAGGAGTTCTACCAAGTCATTAGGAGTTTAGGGGTCAGTGCACCTAAGAAACAGGTAGAGGTTGAAGGTCTGAGAAAGTGTTCAGGGTCAGAGGCTGGACGTAGGTATGTCTGGGAGTATGTATAAGGAATCAGGATTCATTATACCCTCCCTAAGCACAGCATTTTACTGTCCCCCTCTCCCTTCTTCAGTAACAGTCAGGGTCTCACCAATGGCTGTGCAGAAGCCTGGGGTGGAGCTGAGAGGGATTGGGAGGGAGAAGCTGGTTCTGGTTGTATGTAGGCAGGATTCCTGGTGCCGGGCATGAGTCACATGTGACACAGAGGGGACACCCCCTGCCCCACGTCGCCGCTGGTACTCAGGCTGTACACGCTCCTCAGTCTGTAAGCTTACTGAAAACTGGAAGCAAGAGAGAGGTGTGTGCTAACAGGAAGTGCTGACTGTAGATGAGATGATAGCCCAACATCAAGCTGTTTTACAAGGGACTCTGTATGATCCCACTATCCCCTTCTACATGCTACCCCTCTTTATACAAGTGTTCCACCCTAGCCCTTCAGCCCCAGCACCCCAGCTCTGTTCCCTTCTTACCTGCAAACAAGCTACCGTTCCTTCCCCTAAGTTTAAGGTCCCCACCACGTCTTCACCAAGTCTGTACACAGATTTGAAGATGCCAAATGTCCCAACTTTCCCTCGGCCATCACTGATACTGTATAGATCTGGGGAGAATAGGACACTATAAGCCTGGAGACTACACACTGGGGAACATCCAGAATGGGGCACCAGAGGCCAAAAGGTGAGGTTTTTCTTTATAATTGGAGATGTGAGGTATCAATGGATCCACAGAAGTGTGTGGTGGTTAGGAGATCGTCTCTGAGATGGGAATGTAATGAGGGGAAGGATGGGGTGGGACAATTCTGAAAGAATTCTCACGGAGGCTGCGGCAGGATGTGGCAGCCATTAGGCGCTCCCCAGCCAGCTCGGCTAGCCATGAATCCTTCTTCCCACCTTCATCCTCCTCCAAGAATGGACTAGATGGGGCAACAGCCTCATCCTGGGGAAATCGAACATCCTGAAGGCCTAGAGAAAGAATGAGTGGAGAGGAAATGCTGAGAGGGAACAGAAATGAGAGCAGAGGTTAGGGTTTTGGATTTCAACCTGAGATGGCTGAAGGTAAGGGGCGTCAGGGCGGAGGTGTACATCTCTATCTCCAGAACCCTCCCTCCCTTCCCAACTCCCTAGCACTGTCACTGAGACCAGGAGTTTCCCTGCAGCCCCTCCTGCAAGCCCTCTAAGACAATTTCTGCTTTGGCATGACCCTTCCCCAGCCCTTTCCTCCGGGAACCCTTGCTTACCAGTCAGCACAAGAACCCTCAGAGGGACTCTGAGTAAAGTGATGGGGGAGTTGACACGCTGGCAGCCAATGGTCAGTTTGTAGACGTACTTGACTGACTGACCCCGAAAGGAGGGTGGTCCCTCTATAGGCAGCACTTCACTGTAGGAGTCTGGTTGGGAAGTAGTTGTCAGGGCAGCCAGAGGCACCAGAGGAGTCCTCCCTCCAGGAGACTTAGAGGGCAAGTCAGGGATGGGGACAATCACTCACATGATTTGGACTCTCCAGGATCTAGCCTCAGGTCACAGAATAGAATTTTTGGTGGAGTAGAAAGAATACACTGACCTCTCTCACCTGAAAAAAGGTAAGAATGACTGTAATTTAATGACCCATTGTCCACTACTGAACAAGATGAGCGCGGCAAGTGGAGACAGTGAAAGGCTGCTAGGCCCTCTTTTCCTGCTGTGAAATGGGAATGGTCTTCTACCCCCAAAGTAGTAGTCACACTCTCCCATATCCCCAGCATGACAGGGACTATAAGAACAACAGCAATTGATGGGTGTGGTGGTTCATGCCTGTAATTCCAGCACTTTGGAAGGCTGAGGTGGGTGGATCATGAGGTCAGGAGTTCAAGACCACCCTGGCCAAGATGGTGAAACCCCGTCTCTACTAAAAACTATAAAAATAAGCAGGGCACGGTGGTGCCTGCCTGTAATTCCAGCTACTTGGGAGGCTGAGGCAGGAGAATTTCTTGAACCCGGGTGGCAGAGGTTGCAGTGAGCCAAGATCACGCAACTGCACTCCAGCCTAGCAACAGAGCAAAACTCCATCTCAAAAAAAAAAAAAAAAAAAAAAGCAGCAATTAACAACTTCACCCATGGGTGACAATGCTTCCACACACACCCTGTGCCCCCCTCTCCCAGGCAAATGCCCCTCTCTAACCTCGGTGCGGCAGAAAGACAGTCTGGCTGTCAGGCTGGACATCTGGCTGACTAGAGTCAGGGGGAGGCAGTGCTACTCGACTCTCACTGGCATGGAACTGACAGTGGATTTGAGCACTGGCCCAGGCCAGGGCCTCACTGTGGGAAGAGGAAAAAGAGGCATCAGAGGTAGTTCCTGGCCTCACAAATGCTTTCCCAAGCTCCCTATCACACTGTCTTAACCAACAAGGTTAGATGGCTGTCCTAGTGATCAGGAAATCCAGAACCCCAAAGAGAAACCATTAACTAAAGAGTAGCAGACTGTGGGTAAAAAGGGGAATGGGGGTGGGGAAGGAAAGTACACAGCTATGTCATCCACATCTTCTGTTAAAGATCCCTCTCCAACAATGAGAGCACAATAAGCAAGAGGTGGTGGCATCGCTACAGGACAACCTGAACTCTACCTAAGCATCAGATCTGGCATCTTCCCAAAAGCGCCAACACTTTCAGGGTCAGCATCCTCACCTGGATGCAGAAGTGGCCGTGGGGGGAAGGGGGTTGGTGACGGTCACCACACACTCCAGCGCCTCCCCAGCCAAAAATACAGGACCCCGGCTCAGCTCTGCTACCACTTCAATCATGACAGCTCCGGAATCAGATCTAGAAGGAAACAAGGCAGGGCGGAGGTCAGCACCGTGACCGAGAGGGGCGTATCGGAGAGCACCTAGGGCTGAGGGCTAAGGACTAAGGACAGGGGTGATCAGCACCGTGGTGCCCGAGGGAACGCCTGGATATAAGAGGGGTAGGCAGGTGGGAAGGAGTGGGCTGCAGACTCAGTCCTGACCAGCAGGAGGGCGTCGCTCTGGGCCCTAGACCCCCGCCCCTGTGCGTCGAGTTCTTCTCCCTGGGCAACCTCCGGAGCTCGCAGGCTGGCCTCCGCCCCCCGTTCCCTCAAGATTCCACGTCCCAGCCCAAGATCACGGCCGCCCGCCACCTCGCATGGTCGACACTAGAGACCGGCACCCCAAGGCCTCACCTGCCCGACCCTCCGGGACCCGGCCAGGTGCTTGGCGGCGGCGGCGGTGCAGTCGGCTGCGTCCCGGGGGCGGCAGAGGCGGGACTTCCCTTCGGTCCCCCACCCCTCCGCGGAGCCCCTTCCGGCCGGAAGCGCCCGGCCAGCCAAACCGGAAAGGGCTCGGGTCGTCCCAGTGCCCAGGGTCACCTTCCCACGGGCTGGCACCTGGGCGCGGGCGCTCCCCCGGAGCTGGCCGGCGGGACCCGGTGCTGTGACCCAGGGGCCCGGCCGTGGCCGCCGAGAGGTCCCGGGGGCGGTGCCTTGCGGGCCGGTCACGGGGGCGGTGCCTGGTGGGCTGGCCCCACGGCTCCTCCCCTCTCCGCAGGCCCAGTGGCCCTTCGACCTGGCGAGCTAATCAATGACGACGAGGCCCGACCCTTCCCGTCCAGGACGTACAGAGACTACCGAAGGCGAGTCCAAGGCGGCTTCATTGCTGTCGCTGCCGCCGCTGAAGCAAGAGCTGCCCGGCTCCACAGAAATCCCAGCTCATCTAAGCATTCCCCAGCGCCCGGCGCTCCGCGACCATACCTAAGCTCCGGCGCCCGCATCTGGAATAGGCTGGCGAAATACTTAGTATCCGAGGGCTCGGGACCTGGGGCCATCCAGGTCATGGGAACCCAGGATCCAGGAAACATGGGAACCGGCGTCCCAGCCTCGGAGCAGATCAGCTGTGCTAAAGAGGATCCACAGGTTTACTGCCCTAAAGAGACTGGCAGCACCAAGGATGTGCAGGTTACAGACTGCAAGAGTCCCGAAGACAACCGACCCCAAAAAGAGACGCGCTGCTGCAATCCGGAGGACTCTGGACAGCTGATGGCTTCCTATGAGGGTAAAGCTATGGGCTACCAGGTGCCTCCCTTTGGCTGGCGCATCTGCCTGGCTCATGAGTTTACAGAAAAGAGGAAACCCTTTCAAGCTAATAACGTCTCCCTAAGCAACATGATAAAGCATATAGGCATGGGCTTGAGGTGAGTAGACTCCATTGCCTAGAATGCCTTTGGCTTCACTTTGTTCCAGCTCAAGACTTATAGCAGAGGTGGGAAAGCAGTTGGGCTTCTTGTCCCAGTGAAGTGGCCCCTATCCCTGGCATATTTTAGGACTGTGGTTTTGGATAGTGAGACCAGGTCACATCTCTTTGCAACCCCCATCCTACCAGTATTTTGTCTTTTTAGAAGGAAAGGGTAGGAACATTTGGTCATAGTCAGCCTTTCCCATTCAGGCTCCTTCTCACATACTGGTTCCAATGACTTCCCTCTGGGATTAGCTATACTTTGTGGCAAAGTAGCAAAGGATAGTCTGGCTGCTGTAATACTAACACAATGTTGTTTTATTTAGGGGCAGTGGGGGGGCGGTCTCAAACCCTTATTTCCCGTGAGCAGCTGGGGCATTCTCTGTACCTCATTAGTCCCAACATGACTGCTGCTTTCCTCAAGCTTTAGCTCCAGGGAGTAGGTGAGAGCCTCCCTGCCCTCAACTCTAAGAAGTGATGAGAAAGTGCTGTCACTCTATTCTGGGATAGAGAGCTCTTGATATTAAAAGTCATTTATCAGAGAGGCATTGCCATAGATGTAGAACCCCTCTAGATTCCACTGAGTTCAAAGACTAGTGATGAGGAGCCATTAACAGGATCAGGTGGATGAGGACAGAAAGCATCACCCTGAGGTCATCCTGACTCAGTCTACACAATAAACACGGAACTAGGGAGGGAGGCATAAAGCTTGGGAAACCCTGCCCTGACAGCTTCTAGAGTAGGAAACCCTTCCTTTCCCCAGTCAGTGCTGTGGGGCTGTGCTGGGGAGGTCAGTTACCGCCCTGGGGAGTGGGAAGGGCCTGGTGCTGCCTGCACACCTGGCTCCTGTGTTGGTGCCTGTGGGTGGCCTGTAGCACAGAAGATCATCCCTCCAGGCTGCTTCTGAAATCATTTCAGTCCAACTTTGACCCCAAAAGCTTTGGGGTCAAAATAGGATGCAGAGTACAGAGAGAAGTGCACTGAGTTGCATGTGGTGGGGACAATGAAATCAAGAAAAGATGGGCATCCTAGCCTCTTAGCCCCTAAATATGAACTGAGTCATAGAGGCCTGAAGCTGTGCTCAACCCCCGGACCCTGGCTTCCCATTCCAGGATAGAGTGGGGGTCACTGATACAGGGCTTTGGGAATGAGATGAGTTCCTGTAAGGAGAAAGCACAGGTGAGACAAGGAAGAATTCTAAGTGATAACTCTTGAGTTGGGGTTGAAATTGTGGAGAAGGCCAAATAGGTTAGGAATGATCAGGGAGTGAGAGAGCTCCTATGCCGGAGCTGAACTGGGGCACTCTGACCAGGAGCTCCAGCAAGACAGAGTTCTCTGGGCCTTACTTTGGTAAGAGCTCAATTTCAATTGTTCTCCCTTCCAGCCAGAGTCCACTCATTCAGTAATTATTTATTGAGTGCATGTTCTGTGCCAGATAGTCCTTTGTTCTGCCTATCCTCATAGATTGCAGTAACTCTCCCTGGTTGCCCTAATCCTGGGCCGCACCCTCCCTCTACCAGTCCTTTCTGGCCTCTAGTTTCAAAGTCCATTTTTCTCCAACCTGACAGAGAGGATTCTCTGCCCTGCTGTCATCCCATCCTTTGTCTTCCCTCCTTCTCTTTCCACCCCTAGAATGTGCTATCCCTATTCTTTTTTTTTGTTTTGTTTTTGAGACAGTCTCGCTCTTGTCACCCAAGCTGGAGTGCAATGGTGACACCTCAGCTCACTGCAACCTCTGTCTCCTGGGTTCAAGCAATTCTCCTGCCTCAGCCTCCCGAGTAGCTGGGATTACAGGTGCCCGCCACCATGCCAGGCTAATTTTTTTTGCATTTTTAGTAGAGATGGGGGTTTCACCGTGTTGGCCAGGCTGGTCTTGAACTCCTGACCTCAGGTGACCCACCAACCTCAGCCTCCCAAAGTGCTGGGATTACTGATATGAACCATCCACGTACTGCTATCCCTATTCCTTAATGACATTTCCCCTCCTCTGCTCCAGTCTGTCTGTTATCTCTCTTGTGCTCCATTGTTTGTATGTTCATTCATTTGTAAATTTGACAAATATGTATTGACTGCAGACCATGTGTCCTGCCAGGTGCTTAGACCTGACGGTAATATTCAACTAGCCTTTGTCATTGTCCTGTTCCCCAAGTAATTTAAAAATATGTCGGCCCCACATGAGGAACATTGAAATAGCAAGACAACGTCTGATTAGGAATTGAGATAAATTTGTATATATAAATAATAATCATACCAGTACTATATGGCTTTCTTATCTATTATGTCATTTGATCATTCAACCATTCCATGAGATAGCTGGAGCAGGTGGTAACCCCATTGTGTAGATGAGGAAACCAGTACTCAAAGGCTTACTTACCCAATTACTTGGTTAAAAGTGGTGTGACTGGCTGAGCGCAGTAGCTCACACCTGTAATCCCAGCACTTTGGGAGGCTGGTGCGGGTGGATAACGAGGTCAGGAGATTGAGACCATCCTGGCTAACACAGTGAAACCCCGTCTTTTCTAAAAATACAAAAAAATTAGCCAGGCGAGGTGGCACGCGCCTGTAGTCCCAGTTACTCGGGAGGCTGAGGCAGGAGAATCGCTTGAACCTGGGAGACAGAAGTTGCAGTGAGCCGAGATCACACCACTGCACTCCAGCCTGGCGATAGAAGGAGACTGTGTCTCAAAAAAAAAAAAAAAGTGGTGTGACTGAACAACAGCGGGCATAACGTGGTTAAGTAGGGAGGAGAGTGGAAATGGGAAAGAGTCTGGCAGGGCAGGGGCTACTTAGGGAGGACCCATCTGGAATGAGAATTTGTAGGAAATAAGATTAGAAGATAGGCTGGACAGATGTCAGAGCCTTAAAAACAGAATCCTTTGCCTCTTGGATATAGGTCTGTAGCAAGCCCAGGAAAATGTTGGGATTTTTTTGAAGGCTTTACTGAGATATTATAAGACAGTAAAATCAGAAAGCCTCACAGTTTAAATGCTGAACTGAAAAAAAAAGACTTGAAATATCCAGAAATAAATATAAAAACACTGTCTGTGGGTGAGATGATTTTTTCCCCCATTCACCTTTCATAATTAGAAAGAAAAATAATCATTTTAAAAAGAAGAAAGCTAGGCTGGGCGCAGTAGCTCACGCCTCTAATCCTAGCACTTTGGGAGGCCAAGGCAGGCAGATCACCTGAGGTAGGGAGTTCAAGACCAGCCTGACCAACATGGAGAAACGCTGTCTCTACTAAAAATACAAAATGTGCTGGCATGGTGGTGCAGGGCTGTAATCCCAGCTACTCGGAAGGCTGAGGCAGGAGAATCACTTGCACCCAGGAGGCAGAGGTTGCAGTGAACCAAGATCACGCCATTGTACTCCAGCCTCAACAAGAGCGAAACTCCATCTCAAAAAAAAAAATTTGCCAGGTGTTGTGGTGGGCACCTGTAATCCCAGCTACTTGGGAGACTGAGGCAGGAGAAAGGAGAATTGCTTAAACCTGGAAGATGGAAGTTGCAGTGAGCTGAGACCGCACAACTGCACTCCAGCCTGGGCAACAAAGAACAAAACTCTGTCTCAAAACAAACAAATAAATAAATAACAAAAAGAAGAAAGTTATCCCAAGCAGCCTATGCCTGTTTTAGAGGTAGGGGGTTGGGAGTGGAGGCTATAGGCCAGGAAACCATAAATGGCCCTTTCGACACCTCAGACAGAAGCTCCTGCTGTTGGAAGTAAAGCAGTGGTGGAGCTAGAGAGGTAAGGAGAGATCAGAAAGCCCCTTCTAAGGAGAACAAAGGAGAGAAACAAAGGCAGCCCTATACTTCAGCTGGGGTGACTAGGAAGATGAAGGGACCTTGAACTGTAGAGAAATCAAGAGGAAGAGAGGTTTGAAAGCAAATGTCCTTGGGACATTTTATGGGAGGTCACAGAGAGGCAGGTGACTACAGCCTGTGCAACTGCCTACCTGCCCCCTTCCACTCACATTGCCTCTTGCTCCTCAGGTACCTGCAGTGGTGGTACCGGAAGACCCAGGTGGAAAAGAAGACACCTTTCATCGACATGATCAATTCTGTACCCCTAAGACAAATATATGGTAAGCCTCACCCCATGTCTGCCCTGCTCAGGGAAGGCCCAGCCTCCAAGTCTAGGCTTCCAGTTATGCAAATTGTACTGTTTCATCCCCTAGGTTTTCCGAGGAACCAGCCTTTATAGTCTGGAAAGAAATGGGCTAATTTTCCTCTCCAAATACCCCTGATTTCTCTAGGTTGTCCCTTGGGTGGCATCGGGGGAGGCACTATTACCCGAGGCTGGAGAGGCCAGTTCTGTCGTTGGCAGCTTAACCCTGGAATGTATCGGCACCAGACAGTCATCGCTGACCAAGTAAGAGCCAGGACGTGGAGAGGTCGGGACAATACCTCCCCAGGCCAAGAAGGAAGGACATCTTGGCTAGTGTAGGCAGTAGCAGTTAGATGTGAATATGATTTAATCCAGTAAGTACTCTCAGGATGCTTCCTGTGTGCCCAGCCCTGTGCTAGGATGTACTATAGGAATAAGACACACACAGAGCACATGTTCCCTGAAAGAGTAAACAGCCCTAGCATTTCTCTAGTAAATGCCTCCTGTCTGCCTCACTGCTCCAACCCAACTAGCTGAGCCAGCCCCCAACCACAGAAAATGCAGAGAATTCCCAAATCACTTAACCTGGCTGAAAGAACATTTGGTAGGATTGGAAGGGAAAAGAAAACCAAAAGTCTGTAAACTCATGGGGAAAAAAATACACGTAGTACAAAGTATTTTCTCACCCTGATTGAGGAACTTTCAGTAAAGTCAGCTCCTCTACTGATCACTCCCCTGGAGGTCTCTCTGGCTTAGGGTCTAAACAGCTCCTTCTCTTCCAGGCTTAGATCTCTAGCTTTCTTCCCTTTTCTGAAGCTTGACTTTTTTCCTTTTGCTCCTGCATCACATCTGGGCCTTAAATTGCCAGAAGTATGTAGCCTGCCTTTCATCATGTCTCTCTAGTGACCACCCCTTTTGAGTTGTCTAGGAAGTTCCTCTTTCCTGGCTCGAGCATTCAGCCTCATCTTCAAAGGAAAAATGACTAGCAGATCTTTAGTTCAATTAATGACAGTGCCCTTCCTGGTTCAGGTTTACCAGCCCTGCCTATGTCCCAAGATCCCTCTCTGCCTCATCCCTTAGGTATCCTGAGGCAAATTGTTTCCAGAAATGTGACTCCACAATTAAAGTAATTACTGCATGCTTAACATGTGCTAGACACTGCGCCAGGCTCTTTGTATACTGTCGAATATTAAAAACAATCCTACAAGGCAAGTACCACTATTATGCTCATTTTGCAGATAAGGACACTAAGATCCAGAGAGGTTTAGTAACATGTGTAAGGTCACAAGGTTGGTAAATGGAAAGGCTGGGATTCAGAACCATTTCTCTCTGTGGTGAAGAGCTTGTGGTCTTAACCATTATGTACCATTCCAACAAAATGAAAAATTATTGTATACAGTTGTCCCTCAGTATCCATGGTGGGGGCGGAGGTTGGGCCCAGCACCCATTACCCAAGGATGCTCAAGTCTTTTATTTGAAATGGCATACAGTATTTGCAGATAACCTATGCATAACCTTCTATATACTTTAAACCATCTGTAGATTACTTATAATACCTCATACATTGTTACATAAACCTTTGTCATACTGTGCAAGAAGTAACGTGTGTACGTATTCGGTACAGATGCACATTTTTTTTTAAATATTTTAGATTCAGTTGGTTGAATCCACAGATGCAGAACTGACAGATACAGAGAGCCGACTGTATACAATAAAAATATTTGGCATAGTTTGAACCAGGGAAAGGGATATTGATCCCTCATAGCTTCTACCATCCAAGAGCTTAAACTTTTTTTGAGAAAATAAGACTTAGGGGAAATGGAGACTGTGAAACCACATCAGGGCCAAAAGGAGAGGAATGGATAGTATACTGCAGAAAAAGGGACGGCGCTGCAGATTTCGCTCATTCCCTCCACATACATGCCTTCTGAAGAAGGGTGCATCAGTGAATTAGAAAATGTCCCTACCCTCAGAAGAATCCATAGAACAGTCAGGGACACACAATGGTCAGCCAATACATTATAACATAATTCACCAAATGCTAGAATAGAGGGGGAGGGGGGCACACAGAATGACTCACTACTAAAGGAAGAAGAGCAGGAGGAAGAGATGGCATTTGACCTAGGCTTTGAAGGATGAGAGGTTTCACCACATGGCAAATGAGCATGAGCACAGGCATGGAGGAGGGAATGTAGTATGCTCAAGGAAAAGTGAGTATTTTTATATGAGCACAATATAGGTGCTTGAACAGGTAATGAATCTGATGGGCAGGGAGAGGCCAGCTCAAGAAGGGCCTTGAAAGCCAAGTAAGAGTTGAGACTTCAGCCTGAAGGGCATGGGGAGTCACTGAAACATTCTAACCAAGGACTAACATATCTTCATTTGCCTGTGAGAAAAATCACTCTGCTACGACCCAGATGAAAAGGAGCAGAGAAAAAGCAGGAGATTGGTTTGGGCTTAAACGACACAGAAAAAGCATGAGATTGGTTTGGGCTTAACACCACCATAGTAAAGGGAGAGAAAGCTTAGGAGATAGATGGAGGGGGAGGCAGCAGGACTTGGTGATTCACTGAGCTTGGGGGATGACCAGAAGCTGATGGTGCAGTGGTAACAGTTGCAAGCTCTGAAAGGGGAGGAGCTGATTGGAGGGGAGAGAAGACTTAGTTTGTGTTGCCTGTGGGTTACCCCGTTCCAGCCTATCTGCCCTCTTAAGTTCACAGTGTGCCTGCGTCGGGAAGGGCAGACTGTGTACCAACAAGTCCTGTCCCTGGAGCGCCCAAGTGTCCTGCGCAGCTGGAACTGGGGCCTGTGTGGGTACTTTGCTTTCTACCACGCCCTCTATCCCCGAGCCTGGACTGTCTATCAGCTTCCTGGCCAGAATGTCACCCTCACCTGTCGTCAGATCACACCCATCTTGCCCCATGACTACCAGGTGAGACCCCCACATCTGTATCTTCCATTGCCCTCCCTTCCCCAGGACCTGCTTCTGCTAGAAACTGCATGGCCTGTGAAAGGGAGGTTGGAGCCATGAGCATCACGCTGGCTTCCCAGAACCACCGCCCAATTGGTTCTAGTCTTCTGTGTCCCCTGGTAGGCTGCTTGCCTGGGAATACGGGGAGACGCAAGTGGACAAAAAGAGTACGCTGGGGAGTATTTGAGTCAGGTCCCTGGTGCGCCCAGGACCGATCCTAAGAGAGTGGGGTCAGGAGGGGCTCTATGGGACTGTCTGAGTCTAACCTTCTGCCCCCAGGACAGCAGCCTGCCTGTAGGAGTCTTTGTGTGGGATGTGGAAAATGAAGGGGACGAAGATCTAGATGTGTCCATCATGTTTTCCATGCGGAATGGACTGGGGGGTGGAGACGATGCCCCAGGGGGTTTGTGGAATGAGCCCTTCCATCTGGAGCGTGATGGGAAAACTGTCCAGGGGCTGCTGTTGCATCATCCAACCCTTCCAAACCCCTACACAATGGCTGTGGCTGCACGAGTCACGGTAAGGAAAGAGCCTGCCCTATACCTTAGCCCCTGAATCCCACTCTTAGCCTAGCCCCTGTACCACCTCCACCCCAGAATGGTCACTTCATTCACCCTCATCATAGCCTGTAAGCCCCTGGGGCCTGGGAGGTGAGGGTAAGTAAGAGGAGCGGGGGAGCTAGCCGGGATTCAGTGTACTTGTAGAGCCTGCCCTTACAGTCCCTGGCCCCTTCACAGGCAGATACCACGGTAACCCACATCACAGCCTTTGACCCTGACGGCACGGGGCAGCAGGTGTGGCAGGATCTACTTCAGGATGGACAGCTGGATTCTCCCGCTGGTGATGGGGGGGTCTGACTGGGAGATGGTGGGAAGAGAGGTTGTCCCTGTCTTGGGACCAGGGGTGGGAGGCCTGTTAATGAGTAGGCCTTGTTTCCATGTTATGGATCCCTATCCCTGGGGCTGAAGTGGCTCCTGTCCTGAATCCTCTTGTGCTTCTCTCAGGCCAAAGCACCCCCACGCAGAAAGGAGTAGGTGTTGCTGGAGCTGTGTGTGTTTCCAGCAAGTTGCGACCTCGAGGCCAGTGCCGCCTGGAGTTTTCACTGGCTTGGGACATGCCCAGGATCATGTTTGGAGCTAAAGGCCAAGTCCACTACAGGTGAGGGGACCAAGAAAGTATAAGGATCCAAGGCACTGGGGCTCTGACCTGGGGCTTGTGTTCATCCATTTTTTTTCTACCCCAGGCGGTATACAAGGTTCTTTGGCCAGGATGGAGATGCAGCACCTGCCCTCAGCCACTATGCACTGTGCCAATACACAGAGTGGGAAGAGAGGATCTCAGCTTGGCAGAACCCAGTACTGGATGACAGGTGCCAGTGGGGCCCATCGCTTTCCTTTCTCCTAGGCACTCACTCCAAATGGGACTCCTCGATTCACTCTCCACCCACCAAAGTCAGTAAACTTACACGGGGATTCATTTGGTGCTACCACTCTGCTGAACCCCAAAATCCTTTCTGTCTTGGGAGGTACATGTTCCTTAAGCCATTTCCTCCCCCTCACTCCCCAGATTGTTGCCTGCCTGGTACAAATCTGCACTGTTTAATGAACTGTATTTCCTGGCCGATGGAGGCACAGTATGGCTGGAAGTTCGTGAGGACTCCCTACCACAGGAGCTGGATGGGAACATGTGTCACCTCCGCCCCACTCTACGGGATTACGGTCGATTTGGCTACCTTGAGGGTACAGGATGCTGGTGGGCTAGGATATGGCAGGCCATCCCCAAGGCAGGATGATGGATTTGCCTACCTCAGGGTATTGGTTAGGGTGAGGGGGTAAGTGACAGCGTCCCACCTCCAACTCTAGAGGACAAGGTAGAGAGGAGTTTGAAGGGGAAGCGGGAATTCTAGCAACAGAACTTGTCTCATTCATTCCTCCAGGCCAGGAGTACCGCATGTACAACACATATGATGTTCATTTTTATGCTTCCTTTGCCCTCATCATGCTCTGGCCCAAACTTGAGCTCAGCCTACAGTATGACATGGGTGAGGGTCCCTTTTGTGCCACTTCTGCCCTCTTGGCTGCCCATACCCTTGAACCTCTGTGATATCTCAGATTGTCTCTTCTTTCCCTTCCCTTCAAACCTATCTGCATGCTGCTTACTGGTTCCTCACTGGGGTCACACACATAGCTAAAGCCTGCCCATTCCCTGCCTCCATTGTGTATCTGCTCCCCTAGCTCTGGCCACTCTCAGGGAGGACCTGACACGGCGACGGTATCTGATGAGTGGGGTGATGGCACCTGTGAAAAGGAGGAACGTCATCCCCCATGATATTGGGGACCCAGGTAAAAGTCCACCACAAGGTCAGCTTCCCTCCCTCAACTTTTGCACCCTCTACCCTACTGACCAATGCAAATGACCCAGGTCCCCTCCTTTCCCACAGATGATGAACCATGGCTCCGGGTCAATGCATATTTGATCCATGATACTGCTGACTGGAAGGACCTGAACCTGAAGTTTGTGCTGCAGGTTTATCGGGACTATTACCTGACGGGTGATCAAAACTTCCTGAAGGACATGTGGCCTGTGTGTCTAGTAAGGGATGCACATGCAGTGGCTAGTGTGCCAGGGGTGTGGCTCGTGTTTGGGAACAACCTAGCTGGTTGTTACCTTTCCTCAGTACCTAGATCTTCAGTATCTTGGTCCCTCTCTAGGCTGTGATGGAATCTGAAATGAAGTTTGACAAGGACCATGATGGACTCATTGAAAATGGAGGCTATGCAGACCAGACCTATGATGGATGGGTGACCACTGGCCCCAGGTTAGCGGGTAGGGGTTTCCAGGAAGCCTGAGGTGGGAAACGGGCACCAAGGGATTGTAGGGCTCAAGAAAGAATGACTCATTCTTTGAGTCATCTCACTGCATGAGAGCTGCTGAAGCTGTCATTCTGACCCCCAAACCCATGTCCCTCATCAGTGCTTACTGTGGAGGGCTGTGGCTGGCAGCTGTGGCTGTGATGGTCCAGATGGCTGCTGTGTGTGGGGCACAGGACATCCAGGATAAGTTTTCTTCCATCCTCAGCCGGGGCCAAGAAGCCTATGAGAGATTGCTGTGGAATGGTGAGTTCGGGGAGCCTAAGTAGTCTTAAGGCAGCTGTGGGGACAACAGGAGCCTTATTTTGCACTTCCTTGACTCCAGGCCGCTATTACAACTATGACAGCAGCTCTCAGCCTCAGTCTCGTAGTGTTATGTCTGACCAGTGTGCTGGACAGTGGTTCCTGAAGGCCTGTGGCCTAGGAGAAGGAGACACTGAGGTGAGAGAGTGTAGGAGGAGCCAGAGAGAAAACTGGGTTTTCCCTGGAGGTGGGAATTAAGTATATGAGACCGTGTTCCTGCCCTTGTCCCTCCAGGTGTTTCCTACCCCACATGTGGTCCGTGCTCTCCAAACTATCTTTGAGCTGAATGTCCAGGCCTTTGCAGGAGGGGCCATGGGGGCTGTGAATGGGATGCAGCCCCATGGTGTCCCTGATAAATCCAGTGTGCAGTCTGATGAAGTCTGGGTGGGTGTGGTCTATGGGCTAGCAGCTACCATGATCCAAGAGGTAATGTACTCCCTTTCCCATCTCTCCACCATCTATATCCTGGCCCAGAAAACTTCCTCAGCCACCACATTTCTTCAAGATATAACCCAATGCCATCTTATCCATCCATAAAGCCTCCCATTTTTCCCTGGTATGCATTCCAGCTCCTGCCTTCAGGCTTCTGTCTGTGGGTCATAGTTATTTCCCCCACTTGCTGGGAGCTCCCTGAAGGCAAAGACTCTACTGTCTCCATCTATCTAGTGGAAGTGGCTATTCAGAGGATGCCAAGTTAGTATGTATAACTGTCATCTCTCCCAACAGGGCCTGACTTGGGAGGGCTTCCAGACAGCTGAAGGCTGCTACCGTACCGTGTGGGAGCGCCTGGGTCTGGCCTTCCAGACACCAGAGGCATACTGCCAGCAGCGAGTGTTCCGCTCACTGGCCTACATGCGGCCACTGAGCATCTGGGCCATGCAGCTAGCCCTGCAACAGCAGCAGCACAAAAAGGCCTCCAGGCCAAAAGTCAAACAGGACACAGGACTAAGGACAGGGCCTATGTTTGGACCAAAGGAGGCCATGCAAACCTGAGCCCAGAGTGAGCCCTCTGAACTGTGGGAGGGAAGCACTAACATCCCAGCCTCCAGCCTGGCCTTTCCTCCTTCCCTTCTGAACCTCCTGCAGCCCTGAGCCATCAGGACAATCATACCCTTTCCCTTCTCCCCACCCAACTGTGCCAGTAAATGGGGGTTGGGGGTAACCCAGGCAGCATTGGAATCACTTATTTATTTATTTCCTCACCCCTTCCCTCACTGTGTGAAATGTTCAGCGAGGTCAGTTGATTTCCCCAGGTACATTCATGGGGTGACAGACACATGGCTACAAATAATAAAAGACCCAGAAAGCCAGTAAATGTGGTGTATTTGAGCCCTCAGTCTTTCTGACAGGGCACAGAATCTGCAGCCAGCCCTCGCCCACCCATTTTTATTCAGACACAGATGGGGAGCCCACCAAGCTCTTGCTGAGACCCCTCCACATATCCTTGTATCTAGCCTGAGTATCTGTCCTGCAGGATGACAGAGGGGCTATAGGTAGAAAGCCTTACCCCCTTTCTTGTGAGATTTGCCTGCAGAAGGAGGATGGGATCTCGGCAGAGAGGCTCTGAGAAGAGGTCAGGGAATAGCCACTCCAGGGGACGCTCTGCCCTGAGAGCCTGAGACATGTAGTGTAGCAGGCAGGAAGAGTTGCCAGGGACCTGGAGTACATGGTCTGAGCCGTCCAGCCACTGGTGTGTGCTGTCTTTCAGCACCTCTGACTGCAGGGTAGACAGCTCCAGCTGGTAAGGGTCCTCACTGGGGAGGGCACGAAGCTGGCGGAACAACACTGAGGAGACAAAGGAGACAATCTTCAGAGGCCAACCCAGGCTCTCCCCTTGCCCATGCCTGAGAGCTATCCTTAAGCCTCTTACCTCCATGCTCAGCTGGCAGGCTCTCTCTTGTGTCAGAGGAGTACATAGCAGGTACAAGGAGGAGGCAGAAGGAGAATAGCAGGACCTAGAGCACAGGAAAAAGGAGATGAAGAAGGGCTCTGGACTGCACTGCTGTCCCTACCAACTAAGCAAAGGATTTCTCCCCTCATCACCATCCTCACCAAGACACAGGTGCTGCTGCTACTGGTTTTGTTTGATATCGCAATCACCATGGCCTGGAGTTTCCTCAGTTGATCTAGAAGGGACCTAGAGGAAAAGGGGGGCCAGTGGTGAGCATCCTCTGGCCTGGCACCCTAAGACACAATGAAATTCCTATTCAGGACACCTCCATCTCTGCACTGGATCCTCTCTCTTATTTTCATTCTATTTTTGCAAATGACTTCTTCCTCTCTGTGGACAAAGTGCCTGAAGTTCCTCGTTAAAACAAAACAAACAACAAAAAACAAAAAAACTTCTCTGCCCTGACTTAACCTCCTTTGCAAATATCATCAGTAGTTCCCCATTGTCTGATCAGCTATGCATATAATCCTCACCAGGCATTCTCTGTGTTCTCTACTTTCTGGCCCAGCTCACCTGTGTTAAGAGTTCTAGCCCAAGAGGACTATGTTGTATTCTCTCTGCCTAGAATGCTTTCCCATGGATTCCCAACTCCAGAATCCTAACTACTATCAAAGTCCATGAGGTCTTTCTTACCCTCTTTCTCTTTCTTGGTACTTATTCTTAGTTACTTATAAATGTATTCCCCCCTACTGTATTCTTAGTTACTTGTAAATGTATTCCCCACTACTATGAGCTTCTTGGAATCAGAGACCTAGTGAAGGCCAGGCACCAGACCTAGCATTTGAGAGCTGCCCAGTTAGAAATCAAGTGTAAGGCAAGGGAAAAAAAGTGAGAAGGCATTAAATGAGGGGCACAAGAAGGCAGTGGTTTGGAGGGAATCTTACAAATTCTGTTCCTCCAGAAGCTGTACTTTGTTCTGAAGCTCCATATTCTGGGCTGTGTATTTCAAGACCCTGGGGGAAATAAAGATATGGGTATATGACCTGTATCCTCCCTTCAAAAATCTAACAACTGAGTCTCTCTCCCTTTCATACCTGCTCTCTAAACCCCCAACATACACCTTCTTCTTCCTGCGGCTCTCTTGAGCAGATCTTTTATTTCGAATCTTCCTTCGCACACGTTTCAGAATTTGTTCCTCCATCTGAAAGCAAACAGGGAAAGGGATACCATGAGAGGGACTCTAGACCAAGGAGTTGAAAGGCAACTGAGATCAATCTCTTTCCAATGCAGAAATCTCTTCTACAGCTTCTCTGACCAATAGGCATTCAGTTTCTTTCTGAATGCCTCCACGGACCAGGTGTTAACCCTAACAAGCCAGACCATTTTAAACAATTAAAAAAAAAAATTGGTCAGGCAATATGCAGCCAACGTGGCTTATGCCTGTAATCCCAATACCTTAGGGAGCTAAGGCAGGAGGACTGCTTGAGCCCAGGAGTTTGAGACCAGCCTGAACAACATATTGAAATCTTGTCTCTACTAAAAATAAAAAATTAGCTGGGTGTGGTAGCACACACCTGTGGTCCCACTACTCAGGAGGCTGAGGCAGGAGGATGGCTTGAGCCTGAGAGGTCAAAGCTGTAGTGAGCCATGATCTTGCCACTATACTCCAACCTGGGCAATAAAGAAAGAACCTGTCTTTAAACAAAACTTTCTTATCCTGAACCAACAGCTGCCTCCTTATAATTTCTATCCATTAGACTTACCTAGTATTTCTGGGGCCAAATAGAATGAACTGTGTTAGCTATTTTAAGGCACTTAACATTTCCTCAGAGCTTAAAAAAAAGAAAAAAAAACTTACACAAAATTTTTAACATCATCTTAGGATAGCCTGCATCCTCTTAATATCTGTCAAAGATGGTCTCAAAATTGGACATTAAGATGTGCTCTACCCAGTATAAAGGAAAGCAAGAGAGTCACTTATAGAGGCAATAACTCTATTGCTACAGTCTCCAAATTCCATTCACTTTCCTAGTAGCCACATCACACTGCCGATTCATCTTGTACTTTGAAGAAATTAAAATTCTGCACTTTGGTAGCTCCAGGTGGGTAGATCACTTGAGCCCAGGAGTTCAAGACCAGCCTGGCAACAAGGTAAAACTCCATCTCTACTAAAAATACCAGAAAAGATTTTGCTGAGCAGGGTAGTATGCACCTGTAGTCTCAGCTACTTGGGAGGCTGAGGTGGGAGAATCACCTAAGCCCAGAAAGTCAAAGCTGCAGTTAGCCATGATCACACCACTGTACTTCAGCCTGGGCAACAGAGCAAGACCCTGTCAAAAAGAAAAAATTCCTGTAACCTTTTTATTAATGAGCACTGATTTCATCATAGTATCACAGTACTCTGCTTGTGAAGTTGCTGCTCATTGCTTAAAACTTAAAACTCAGGATTTTACATTTATTCATGTCCTGCTTAGTCCACCCCTGTTGAACTCTAAACATTTTTACCATTCAGCAAGAGGTAGACTACTATCAAGCCAATGAAGTGTCAAGGCCCTTCACTTACACAGTCCTTTCCAAGGCCCAATACTAAGTTACATTGATGATTTTTTTTTTAGGCAGAACACCAAAATTTGTATAAGTAAGCCCAACAAATACGAGTATCTGCCCTTGCATCTAGCACATTAGGTACCTGCCCCAACTTCTTATTAGCAACAAATCTGCTAATTTTCTCAACTCAATCCTTTTTTAAAGTTATTGATATAAAGTTAACAAAACTGGCCTACTTGGGACTCTTACTCCCTTTCAGCCTTTGCTCAACCAATGAGAGTCTTACCTTAGTGAGAGGAAGTGTCTCAGGCAGAATAAGCCCCTCCTTCTCCAATAGACTCTTCTCCTCATCTGTCAGTACCAACCTAACAGTCTCCTAGGGTAACAAGAAAGTGGGCAGCAGTTGCATGGGGATGTCAGAGAGGAATGGGGAATCCTGCCCCACCTGGGGAATGTGAGAGTAATCTTCCTGAAAATCAAGTCAAGTACCTGCTCTGCCATTTCCTCCACATGCTGTGTAGTCATCTGGGTCTCCTCTTTTCCAAAGCTCTCACTCTCTGCAAAAGGGAAAGTATGAATAGCCAGGCCCATGAATCCTCTCCTCCCAGCAAACTTACTTCAGACTCACCTAGATCAACAGAGACAGCTTCCTGTGGGAGGGAGTAGGTGTGGTCGTGGTGGACAAGGCAGGGGTTGGAGGAGCTGAGAACGTTCAACGATGCTGGGGGACTCAGCAGTGAGCTCAGCAAATCATCTAACTCCCAGTCACTCGGTACCTGCGCAGGGTTCCAATGAACAGGCCTTGACCTATAACCATCACCTGACCTCATGGACATCCCACGCTTTCCCCAGTCGCAATCCCAACCCACCTCAGAAAGCAGCAGCTCCCAGTCCAGTGGGGCCCTGATGGCCTCGTGCGCCGTCCCCAAATCTCCACTTGCCTCTAGCAGGAAGCCCAGCAGGTCTTCGTCACCAGGATCCAATTCTAGCTCCATTTGAGACATCTACGTAAAGGGTGGGCCACGGGGCCCCAACGTCCGAAGCCCAGACACGAGTCCCAGATCAGCTGTCGGCCTTTGGCACTTTTCCACCGCCCCTCTACGGCCGGGCTTCCCCGCCGGGGCTATCCGTAGCCCTCTCCGGACCCACCTCCCAGGCTCAATTCTCCTCAGCCTCCAACACAGCGAAAGTGACGCACCCGGCCCCGTGGCATTCTGGGACTTGGAGTTCTCTCCAACTGGAAGGCGGCCTGGGTGCCGCGCCACGTCCCAAGGGCTATGCAAATACAGGGGACGGCCCTGCCGTCGCCTCGCACCCCGAGGGCGGAGGCTCCGGGGCTCCGGCTCCGCCTTCTCCCCCAGGCTGGAAAAATTAAGAGTTCAGGCCTAAAAGGAAGCTCAGGCGTCATCCGGGCGTCGTCTCAGCATTGCGCCGTACCCTCGCTTCCTGCCGGGGAGTGGCTGCCGGGCTTCGGCGGCTCCTGAGCATCGAGACCGGGGCCAGAGCAGCTTCCTGCCGGCCCCACGACCATAGAGCGCGAGCCCAGGGCGCCGCCCGCGGGTGGGGGACGTTCCTGGGACGGAAGTGGCCGAGGGAGTGTCGAAGGGAAGGCGAGGCCGGAGCCAGAGGGCGACCCGAGAAGCCTCAGGGCTGCGGGCCGGCGGGCAGGGCGCAGAGCCAGGCAGCGCAGGTAGGTTGGACCGGACCGGGCTGGGCCGGGCGGGGGCCTTAGGGTGGGGCCGCGGAACCTGGCCCTGGTGGCGGGCAGGCGGGGCCCTGCCTCTCCTTCGTGTCCGGTTCGGGTCCTATTAGTAGGAGAGGTCAGGGTCCAGCGCATCTCGACCTGGGCTTGGCGTGAAGTAGGCCGTCTTAGGGGAGACAGACCTTTCCTCGGAGCAGTCCTCTGCCTGGGATAGGCGTTGGGGAGCGTGAGGAGTCGGGTGGCAGCGGGGCGCAGGGCGGGGACGGGCTTTGGTGTTAGCTGATAGCGGGCATGTGGGTAGGAAAGCTTTGGGTGAGTTGCAGATTAGGTGGGATCGGTTTAGGAATGAGGGGTCGCTGTAGGAGTTAAAAGCTGGAGTTAAAACTTGAGTCAGTGTGAGTCAGGTCCGTTTTGGATAGGTAAGGTTTAGATTAAGGTCATTATTTTGTTTACTGGCATGGCCAGCATTCGTCATAATTTGAGTTCAGGATCGGGTTAAGGGTCAACAACAGGAATCAGGTTAGAAATCTGTTTGGGGGATTAAAGAACGTTGGCATGCTCACTATTAAGAATAAACAGTGAAAGGGTGAGTTAGGAATCAGTTTACAAATGAACTTTAGGCTTTGGGGTCAACATTTAGGGTTAACATCAGGGGATTTGGTGCTAAAGGTAAAACGTAGATCAGTGTTAGGGTTCAGGGATTGAATATGGGTCTTTGCTAGGAAAGAGATGAATGTCCAAGCCAGTACTGGGAATCAGAAAACAAATTAGAGGTGGGGTTAGTATTAGGAATTTGAGGCAGCTTTAGGGGTTGTGGTTTGAGGCTAGCATAGTTGACCTTGAGCAGATAAAATTTAAGAGGTTGGCAGTAGGTAAATGCCCTTCTTTTGTAGGGAAGTTCTTTATTCCTATGTAGTTACAGGGGCTTCTTTACACCCAGAGAGATGACGAACTAATTTCAGGGTAGCGTTCTGGCTTCAGCTAGAATTGTAGGCATCTGGGATTCCAGCTTCTGTATTCCATTCTTTAAGTTCAAGCCTCTTGCTGTGGCCACCACTTAGGGTACAGAGATTCTGGACTGTGTTGTTTACAGGATTGGTGGGAAATCGGGACCCAGGATGAACAAGGCCTAGTCACAAGTTGGGGACTGCCTAGGGAAGAAGGAGCTAGTGACTATGGGGAAGGCAGACCAAGGAAACACTATTGCCATCAGAGAAAGGGGTAACTGAATCCCCTGAAAGTTTAGCCCAACTGCCTCCCACTTCACTTGTTCTCTAGGTATTAAGCCCACCTCTCCAACTCTCATCCCTGACTCTGCATTTCACACTTGTCCTACCTGCCCACTTACAAAATACTTCCTTTGCCTCTAACTCTCCCATGTTCATCTTACCTGTTCCCATCCTCAGTTCTGCCTCCCTTCCCAACCCTTAGTCCACACATCCTCCCTGAATTTACCCTCATCATAATCTGAGCTTTCCCATCAATTTAAATTACTCTCCTACCATTTTCACCCAGTCCTGTACCTACTTTCCACCTGGTTATCTGCTGAATACCCTACTCCCTGCTGTGTGCCATCCCCTAGATCTAAGGCTCTTTTAATTTATTGGTCCATTTATAGATCCCCCTCCCCCACTCCCCAGCAGAAAAGAGGAAATGAGACCCAAAGAGGAAACTGGGTCTTGCTGATCCCACGCCCAGCCAGGCCACTGACCACACCCCCATTTCACTCCCATCCTGACCCTGCCACTGACCACAGCACTATCCTCTACTCAGCCTGACCCAGCCACTGCCTGTACCCAATCCCCCACTCCAGTTCCAGCTTTACTTAGACATTTCCAATGCCCCTTCACTTTCACATCCCCACCCCAGCCTAATTTAGCTACTGACCACAGGCCAGTCTCTTCTTAACCTCCTGTAGCCTGAGCTGGCCTCTGACCTTAACCCATCATTCTCTGACTTAGCCACCATCCATGTAATCATTCCTTCCCTTCCCCCAGCCTGATCCAATGACTCGTCATATATGTGTTTTTCCCAACACCATCATCACCAGCATTCTCCCATCCTTTTTCTACACCCTGTCTTCCAGGGTGTAGAAGCCTGCATTCCCAGCCTGTGCAGTTGCTAACCCCACCCCATCTGTCCCTAGTGGCTGCTAAGCATATACCCATCCCCTTTTTCCCATAGCCCAAACACATCCCCTAACCACTGCCTCATCCTTACGTGCTCTGCCCAACCTGATTCTTTCACCTCTTCCCAGTTCCTCACCTAAACTTAGGCTACCCCAGCCACTGACTCGTCTGTCAATGATAGGAGGCTATGGGTCCCTAACCTGACTACCTTAGTAGTTATGAGGTCCTGTCAATTCTACCTCCCCAAATTTCTTCTGAGTGACATCTTCCTCAATGCCATTCTAAACTCTGGCTTCATTACCTTTAATTTGCACTAATACAGTTTCTTTCTAACTAATCTTCAAGGTAGCTGCTAGAGTTATTTTTCTAAAATCCAGTTCTGGTTGTGTCTCATCTCTCCTCAAGACTTGGCCTCCTCTTGCCTTCTAGTAAGTAAAATTCCTCATATCCCTCTCTAGCCTTCCTCTGCCTTTCCATCCTAACCCCGACTTCACCACTGCTCCCTTGCAGGTATACTGTGCTTCAACCAGCCTGCTTGCTCACTTCCCTGAATGCTCCTCCACGATTTCCTGCTTCTCCGTCTTTGCTTATGCTATTTCTCTGCCTAGAGTGAAAGCTACCCCTGACACAACTCCAGCTGACCGGTGTAGTGGAGAGAGCTTGGGCTTTGCAGTCAGAAAGACTTGGGTTTGGATCCTGGCTTCACAACTTATTATTTGGAGAAGTATTGAAGAAGTATTTAACTTCTTTGAGCCTGCTTTCTGATCTGTAAAAATGGAAATAATGACACCTACTATAAGGATTAAATAAAGTTATGTGTGCAATGCAGGTGGCATAGTCAATAAATGACAGATCACTATTATTTTTATTATTATTTATTTAATTATCTCTATTTGTTAAAATTCTAACTTCAAATGACATCTATCATGGTGACTTTTTGGTTCCCCTTCCCTAACTTAAAGGAATCTCTCCTCTGAGCACACACCTTTTGACTCTTACCACATCCAGCCCTCTGTTGTGATTCTGTACTTGACTTACAGACTCATCTCGTGGACTGGGAGCCCTTTGAAGGCAAAGACTAGGTCTTACTGATCTTGGTCCCCAGCCACTAAAAGTTTGGCCCAGAGTCTTCCCCACAACTGGCCCCAAAGGTATGCTTGCTGGGTGAATAGAGAATGTCTACATAATGGGAGGAGAGATGCTGGATGTGGGGTATGCTTGTTATGGAGGTTACCTGTGTGAAAGCTGTGGGCATAGGATGCGCTCCCTATGAGAAGATAATGCAGTCCCGATGGGATCTGTGTAGGGGCTGTGTGATGGAGACAGTGTGTATGTAGACAGTAAGGTAGCTTTGTGGGAAAGAGCTCTGTATAGGTTGGGGTATATTTGGAGAGAATGAGTGTACATGTGGGTATGGAGGGACTGTGCTGGGGGAATTTCCGTGCAGCCCTTCAACTAGCTGCCCAGTCCAGCTTTAAATGAGCCTCCAGCAGCCTAAGGCCGGATACGTCAGTCTCACCCACATCCCTCCCCCCTTGCCAGTGGTTGCGGACTCAGAGGCCAAATTTGGTAACAGACTGAGTGTTACTCCCCCATCCCTCTTATAATCTGACTGTCTTAGGCGCTTTCCTTTTGTCCCTCTCTGTAACTCCCTATCTTTCTGCAGTTCCCTTTGTGGGTATCTGCTCTGACTATATTCTCCAAGTACCCCAAATTCCTTAGCCCCAATACCCTTACATTCCATTCCTTGCTGGGATTTGACCTCCTGTCCTCCATTCCCCCCCTCCAATTGCCCAACTCCTTTGGAATGCATCTCAGGAATGTACTGAGGGAGGAGGAGTTCCCTGGGAGGGGGTCACCATGGTGGAGGAGTTGCTGTTCTATAAAACGTGACTGAAAGGGGAGCAAAGTTCTCAGGCCAGAGCAGGAACCAGCTAGCTTCTACTCATACTTCCAGTGGCCTTGTTCTTTGCCACTACCACCACCCACAAATTCACTGAACAGTTCTTTGCCTCCACTCACCCTCTTGTAGCTATGTGAATGTCCACTGTGGACCAGCCAGGGAGTAAGGGTAGGCATGACTCAGCTCCCTTATCAGGGTCTCACCAGAGGCTTCTGTGCTTGAGGAAGAAGGGGTGTCTAAATGTCCGGAGGAAATTGGGGGAGACATGCAATTTCAGCTTAGAGTGAAGGGTTCTTTCAGTCCTCCTCCTCAGCTTGTCGGACTCCTCCAGCTTCTCAGATCTTCAGCCCAGCCCTCATTCTTTCATGGTTAACGACTCCGTAACAGGTCTGTGCATCTAGGACACCAAAGCGGATAGTAATAAAGTTGGGCAAAGTGCCCCAGGAGTGGGGAGGGGGCAGAGAGCTGAAACTGGGGAGACTGGGAGAGTCTTTTCTTATTTGGGAGTAAAGACAGAGAGCTGTGGTTCTTCTCTTGAGACTCTGGGCTGCTTATGAGGTCAGAAATAGTCTATCTGCCACTCAGTGCTAGACCCCTGATCTATACCTTTTTCACGCCTACCTCCTGTCTCTTGTTTCTACATAGATTTTCAGTTCTCCTCATCCTATCTCTCCTAACCTCTTTACCCTCTACCCATTCTTAACTTCCCTGGCTTTCAAATGACTTCTGTATCCTAACACCCCCATCTCTGCTTCCCAGCCTTCCCTTCTCATCCTGCTTTTCCCTACTTGAGGCTTGTAGTTTGCCAGGAGGGGAATGGGCAGCTTGAATTTGCTCATTCTTAGTTAAGAGGCACCTGATCCCTGTACCAAGCTGGGGCACAACATCAGCTGCCGGGCAGACTTGTCCTCTTACAGCCCGTGTGCCACCTGCGACCTCCAGTGGCCCCTCTAGCCCGCTGAGAGGGAGTGCCAGGAGGGTGGAGTGGATGAAGGTGGGGTAGAACTAGTTTTCTGAGCTGTACTGAAAATACTGTCAGGGCAAGCAGATGAGACAGAGCAGAATTTGAGACAGACCTGCTGAAGAGAAGAAAGCACAGGAGGAGTCGCAGGACTGAGTATTAACTTGGTGACTTGGAAGACGCAAGGAGTGAGTTACAGGGACCGGGTTCTTTCTCTGGCCTGCCTTGAAAATGTTTCCTGTCCTCCCAGAGTCTGTTTCCCCTTCTCCAAAATTCAAGAGTTGACCAGATAACTTCTGAGATACATCCCTTTGAGTTAGAGAATCATAATTTGGCTAGGCGAGGTGGCTCACGCCTATAATCCCAGCACTTTGGGAGGCCAAGGCAGGTGGATCACAAGGTCAGGTGATCGAGACCATCCTGGCCAACATGGTGAAACTCCATCTCTACTAAAATATAAATAATTAGCCGGGTGTGGTGGCATGTGCCTGTAGTCCCAGCTACTTGGGAGGCTGAGGCAGGGAAATTGCTTGAACCCAGGAGGCGGAGGTTACAGTGAGCCAAGATGGCGCCACTGTATTCCAGTGTGGCGACACAGCAAGACTCCTCAAAAAAAAAAAAGAGAGAGAGAGAGAGAATCATGATTCTAGCTTGATTGCCTGGGAAGCCCAGTACAGGGTTAGGCTCCTTGAGACTCCCCCCAGCATCTCAGGTTAGAGAAAAACTGGAGCAAAAGCAGACCCTTGGATGGCTTGAACAACTAGTATTTGGTCTCCCTGCCACGCTAGCTAGAGTTTGTTTGTCGGGTTCAAGAGCCCTAGGGAATTATAACATCTTCATTTTGCAGAGAAGGCAGCTAAAGCCATGAGAAGGAAGGTCACATGAGAAGAGAACTCTGAAAATCCCAGACAGGAAAGAGCCAGCAGGACATAGCAGGCAGCAAAGAGAGAAAAATACTGAACCAGGCAAAAGTGAAAACAAGGCAGGAGTAGGGCTAAGAAAGGTAATCAGGGAAAAGAGGCAAGAGAGACACTTGGATGAAAGTAGGGAGGTAGAAATTTCGGTGGTGAGGCAGGGCAATATCCTCAGGTAGCACTGCACTGCAGACCTGCTCTTATACCTTGCAGACCAGCCTCTCGTTTCATTCAGATGTCTTAGATGGTCAGGACTCGTTCTTTTGATGTCAATAATTTTTCACTCTTTTTTTTTTTTTTGATACGGAGTCTTGCTCTGTCGCCAGGCTGGAGTGCAGTGGCCCAATCTCGGCTCACTGCAACCTCCGCCTCCCAGGTTCAAGTGATTCTTCCACCTCAGCCTCCTGAGTAGCCGGGACCACAGACAGGCATGTGCCACCATGCCCAGCTAATTTTTGTATTTTTAGCAGAGATGGGGTTTTACCATGTCGGCCAGAATGGTCTCAATCTTTTGACCTTGTGATCTGCCCACCTCGGCCTCCCAAAGTGCTGGGATTACAGGCATGAGCCACCACGCCTGGCCCATTTCACTCTTTAAAATTATTAAATATGATGAAAACAGCCTTATTACTGTCTGCTTTGGTGAGTTCCTTTCAAAAACACTCTTCCCTGGGACTCTACTATCTAGGAGGCTCTTCTCCCACTAGAAGAGTGTATTCTAATGCCCTGATGTATTCTAATGCCCAGGTATAGCCAGGCTGGAGAAAAGAAGCTGTCACCATGGTTGCACTTTCGCTAAAGATCAGCATTGGGAATGTGGTGAAGACGATGCAGTTTGAACCATCTACCATGGTGTACGACGCCTGCCGCATCATTCGTGAGCGGATCCCTGAGGCCCCGGCTGGCCCTCGTGAGTCTGACTCCCCAGGTGGCTGGAGTGGGAGTCCTCAGTCCCTTCTTATTCCAGGCTCTTGGCCTTGAGAGTTGACCGCTTTGTCCCCAAAGGCTACTCACCCCTCAGGTCTGTACTCCATGGTTCGTTCCCTCCTTCCCCTTTAGGCCCAAGGTCATGAGAAAAATAGTCAGGGGCAATGGTACAGCTGTTCAGTCACATTGGGGTCTTCATAATCCTAAGGTGATCCATCCTGTCTTTTAGCCAGCGACTTTGGGCTCTTTCTGTCAGATGATGACCCCAAAAAGGGTATATGGCTGGAAGCTGGGAAAGCTTTGGACTACTACATGCTCCGAAATGGGGTAAGTATCCCTTCATCAAGGACCAGCAATCTCCTTCCATCAGCTTCCTCCTGTTCCACATCCTGTTTTCAGTACCCACATCTGTTGTCTCTTAGCCCATCCCATACTTTCTCTCTATTACAGAGAATCATAATTCCCTGCTTTTGAATGAACCACTGTAGTCTTTCTTTCAGTGCTCCACTCTCTTCCTTCAGACTGTGTCAAGAGGAAATAATACCCATAGCTCAGAGTAGGCCCCTGTCTCTTTTTCCTGCCCTAACAGGACACTATGGAGTACAGGAAGAAACAGAGACCCCTGAAGATCCGTATGCTGGATGGAACTGTGAAGACGATCATGGTGGATGACTCTAAGACTGTCACCGACATGCTCATGACCATCTGTGCCCGAATTGGTAAGGGGCCCCAGTACAGATGAAGGCCTGGGCCAGAAAGCCTCAACTCTCTCAAAAGGCATGGATGCCTGGGAAGCTAACAAGCCATCTCCTTCCCCAGGCATCACCAACCATGATGAATATTCATTGGTTCGAGAACTGATGGAAGAGAAAAAGGAGGAGGTGACAGGGACCTTAAGAAAGGACAAGACATTGCTGCGAGATGAAAAGAAAATGGAGAAACTAAAGCAGAAATTGCACACAGATGACGAGTGTAAGCAGAACCAGAAAAAAAGAGGGCTTTGGAAATGGGCAGGGTGGGAAGGGGCTTCAGCATCTGCTTATGCCAGGCACTATTTTACACCCTGGGGATACATCAGTAAGAAAACAAAGTCCTACACTCATGGAACTTACGTATAAGTGAGGGGAGGTAGGAAATGGAGAAACAGAGACCAGACAGCATAGGAACCATGGGGTTTGGCACTGAAGGGACTCTCTATGTCCCAGTGAACTGGCTGGACCATGGCCGGACACTGAGAGAGCAGGGAGTAGAGGAGCATGAGACACTGCTGCTGCGGAGGAAGTTCTTTTACTCAGACCAGAATGTGGATTCCCGGGATCCTGTGCAGCTGAACCTCCTGTATGTGCAGGTATGGAGAGGACTTGGCTCAGGTTGGGCAGGAAGAGGGAGGGACTGGAAGCACAGTAGGGGTGTCTCTGCACCCACACACAACATTTGCCTCCTTGCCCTGTGCTTTCCAGGCACGAGATGACATCCTGAATGGCTCCCACCCTGTCTCCTTTGACAAGGCCTGTGAGTTTGCTGGATTCCAATGCCAGATCCAGTTCGGGCCCCACAATGAGCAGAAGCACAAGGCTGGCTTCCTCGAGTGAGTGACCCACATCCTGTACCGTCAGGGCCCAGGACTCCCTGCCATTGTGACCCCAGTGGGCCTGTCTCCATTCCAAGCCTGCCCCCACCATCTTTTCTTCTGGGGTACCAGGGTTTGACTGACGTAGCTACCCTTTTAGTTGCCATTATCCACTGTTTCTTCTCTGCCACTGGAATATGAATGTAGGTTAGCATCTCTGTCCCTACCCCCACCTCTGAAGCAAGCATGTAACCTTTTTTTGAGATTCTCTGAAGAATTTCGCTATAGTAGCCAGAGGGAAACAGGGTAAAATTTTCCCCTTCGGGAACATGGGTTAAAAGTCTCACAAGCCAAAAAAAAAAAAAGAAAGTTTCACAAGCCTCTTCTGCTGGTGTTTCTTGGAATGCAGAGTTTGCTGTGGCTTTCTCAGCATCCTAAGTGCATGATTATCCTTCTAGAAAGCTCTTCCTCTTCTTGGTTCCCTGAAATGGTGCCCTAGACCCACTTTCCCTCAGGGACTGAGCCTCCAACTTAATTTTCCTCAGTCCCTTTCCCTACAAGGAGAAACACAGATCTATTAAGAGTTCATACTGGCCAGGTGTGGTTGCTCATGCCTGTAATTCCAGCACTTTGGGAGGCCGAGGCAGGCAGATCAGCTGAGGTTGGGAATTTGAGACCAGCTTGACCAACATGGTGAAACTCCATCTCTACTAAAAATACAAAATTAGATGGGTATGGTGGTGCATTTCTGTATTCCCAGCTACTCAGGAGGCTGAGACGGGAGAATCGCTTGAACCCAGGAGGCAGAGGTTGCAGTGAGCCAAGATTGCGCCATTGCACTTCAGCCTGGGCAACAAGAACAAAATTCGTGTCTCAAAACAAAACAAAAAGTTCTGTCATGCACAGTGGCTTACACCTGTAATCCCAGCACTTTGGGAGGCTGAGGTGGGCAGATCACGAGGTCAGGAGTTCGAGAACAGCCTGGCTAACATGGTGAAACCCTGTCTTTACTAAAAATAAAATTAGCCGGGTGTGGTGGCAGTTACCTGTAATCCCAACTACTCTGGAGGCTGAGGCAGGTGAATTGCTTGAACTGGGAGGCGGAGGTTGCAGTGAGCCAGGATTGTACCGTTGGACTCTAGCCTGGTTGACAGAGTGAGACTCCCTCTCAGAAAAAAAAAAAAGTTTATAATAAGTCACTTCTATTTCAGAAGATAATCTAGACTATTCCCTCAGAGTCTTCCTTCTCCCCAAAGATAACACTGTCCTAGGTATTTCATCATACCCCTAGGCTAACAGTTCATGGCCCACATGTCCCCTGATGCTGTCTACCACATGCTGACCCTCCCTTTTCTGGTGTAGCCTGAAGGACTTCCTGCCCAAGGAGTATGTGAAGCAGAAGGGAGAGCGTAAGATCTTCCAGGTGAATGTGGGTAGGGGAAAGTATTTGGGATGACCGCGGAGCTTTGCTGCTTAATCTTACTGACTAAATGGCCCCCCGCCTGCTCCCCATCTTCCCTAACCCTGCTTTCACCCACCAGGCTGTTATCCCAACTTAACCTCTGCCAAGAAAGCAGACAACTTGGGCTTTTAGTCTCAGCTCCATCCCTGCTTTTGCTGTGCAATTCAGTTCAGTATTGTTGTATTCTTTTATTTACCTCTAATTTGGGATAACATTGCTTGCCCTGTGTAGGACTGATAGGATCAAATGAGGTAGCAAATCTGAAATTACTGTGAAAGAAAATACTGTGAAATCCACGTGTAAGGTGTTATCCCCACTCTGAATACTCAGCCCAAAAGGCTTCTACTTCCAAACTCTCTGTTCATATCTCCAGAATGTCTGCAAGTTCCTTGACTGTATCCCTTGACTCATCACTTCTGCATAGCTCTTTTCAGCCCCGATCCTGTTACCCTCATTCTCATATCTTGCACTCTTGAACCTCTCCAGTGTCCCCATAATTCTCTCTCATTATAGTTAGCATCCAGCCTTAGTTCCGTAGCTGTGATATTAAACTCTTTGCTAAATTCTTCCCCATTTTATGCTCAGGCACACAAGAATTGTGGGCAGATGAGTGAGATTGAGGCCAAGGTCCGCTACGTGAAACTAGCTCGTTCTCTCAAGACTTACGGTGTCTCCTTCTTCCTGGTGAAGGTGGGTTATGGACCCTTTCCACTGCCCTCCTTATTTCCCACTCTCCCTTTTCTGTCTCTGAAAGTCTCTGACCTTTCCTTTAGTCACATTTCCTACCATTCCCTAAGAGTCCCATTCTCTTCCTTGCTCTGACCTTGTGAAAACCTGCCTGTTGCCGGACGCAGTGGCTCACGCCTGTAATCCCAACACTTTGGGAGGCCAAGGTGGGTGGATCACGACGTCAAGAGATGGAGACCATCCTGGCCAACATGGGGAAACCCTGTCTCTACTAAAAATACAAAAATTAGCTGGATGTGGTGGTGCACGCCTGTAGTCCCAGCTACTTGGGAGGCTGAGGCAGGAGAATCGCTTGAACCCGGGAGGCGGAGGTTGCAATGAGCGGAGATTGGGCCACTGCACTCCAGCCTGGTGACAGAGATACTCTATCTCAAAAAGAAAAATAAAACTTTAGGGAAAAAAAAAAAAGAAAACCTGCCTGTCATTAGCCCTTCCCTCCCTACCCTGCATTTTCCCTTGTCCATTAACCCTCCAGACCACCTCAACATCCCTATGGTTTCATTCACCTCTCATTTGACCTCTAAAACCCCAACCTCTACCTCACAGGAAAAAATGAAAGGGAAGAACAAGCTAGTGCCCAGGCTTCTTGGCATCACTAAGGAATGTGTGATGCGAGTGGATGAGAAGACTAAGGAAGTGATTCAGGAATGGAACCTCACCAACATCAAACGCTGGGCTGCCTCTCCTAAAAGCTTCACCCTGGTGAGTCTGGGGACTTCAACAAGAAAGTGCTTTGGGAGTTTCAGAAAAGGGGCAGCTGCAGAGGTCTTTCCCTTCTCTTGGGGTAAGTATACTGAGTATTACTTGAGAAAAAAAAAAGATGTTAGAGTAGATGGAGAACCTTCCTCTGGGGAGTGTGAAGCTTAAATGAAACAGGTGATGAACTTATTTTTTTAAATCAGCAGAACAAAATTCTTATCAGCAAGCTGAGATCACAGGAATTCTTGCAGGGGTGGTGAAAGGGAAAATGTGATAACCACCCTCTTTCAGCAGCAGCTATATACAGTAAATTTTTGACTTTATATTACAGGGTTATGAATTGAAAACTGATATGAACTGATGAAGTACCCCAGTGACATAAATTACAGGAAATGTGCTGTTTTTTCCCTTTTGGATACTAGGGCCAACCTTAAAGTATGGCCATTTAATGCTAAATATTACATCGTCCCAATTTTATCATGAGAGTAAAAGTAAGAGACTTCCTAAATGATATGTATTTTAAACTGTGTAGTGTAGAGGCCACTCCTCAGAAGTAAAAAATTTCCCTCCAAGGAGGAAAATAAACAGGAAGTTGAAGAAAGGCGGGCATCCTCCAAGTTGGCACAGGAAGGCATCTCATCAGCTCAACCTTGGGCCTCCTATCCTAGCCATTTCCATTCTGGATAGATTCGAGCTTTCCTGCTGAGTCCCCCACCTTGTCACTCTAGGATTTTGGGGATTACCAAGATGGCTACTACTCAGTACAGACAACTGAAGGGGAGCAGATTGCACAGCTCATTGCTGGCTACATCGATATCATCCTGAAGAAGGTGAGCACTGCCTGCCCTGGCCTTCTCCTTATCTCCCCTTGCCCTCTCCTTTAGAAATGGGCACTGAGGTTGCTTGAACCTGGGAGGCAGAGGTTTCAGTGAGCCAAAATCGCACCACTGAACTCCAGCCTGGCTGACAGTGAGACTCCGTCTCAAACAAATAACAAAAAAGAAATGGACACTCAGCTTCTGCAAAATCACTGGTTGCGGAAAGAAGAGGTTGCCTTTTCTCCACTTCCCTCTTTTTTAACTATCTTAACTCTTGTTCCTTTTTTCTTCCTGCAGAAAAAAAGCAAGGATCACTTTGGGCTGGAAGGAGACGAGGAGTCTACTATGCTGGAGGACTCAGTGTCCCCCAAAAAGTACGAAGGGAGTTGAGTTGATCCCATTCCCCAGGGGTAGAGAAGGCAAGGTCTGACTCTAAGGACTCTTGTGGGGTAGTGAGTCCTTAGAATGGTTCTTTAACTAGTTGCAGGCTGTAGTGAGACCTCACATACCTGCAAAGATAGTGTAACTCAGTGGGAGGGGTAGAGCTGAGGAGTCCTCTGTGAGCTCAATAGTTCCTCCCTCTATAGGTCAACAGTCCTGCAGCAGCAGTACAACCGGGTGGGGAAAGTGGAGCATGGTTCTGTGGCCCTGCCTGCCATCATGCGCTCTGGAGCCTCTGGTCCTGAGAATTTCCAGATGGGCAGCATGCCCCCTGCCCAGCAGCAGATTACCAGTGGCCAGATGCACCGAGGACACATGCCTCCTCTGGTAAGTGTCCCACTTCCACCACGGTGCCAGGGCGCTTCTCTCAGCCTCAACTAGGCCGAGCCATGAGTTAGGCAGTCTTTTCCTGGGTCCCTATTTGTATTTCTCTCCCTAGCCCCTGGTTCTCTTTTTACTTTCTCTTTTCTCCAAACATCTATTCCAGTCCCTGTTTCTCCCCACTTGTCTTAGACTTCGGCCCAGCAGGCACTCACTGGAACCATTAACTCCAGCATGCAGGCTGTGCAGGCTGCCCAGGCCACCCTGGATGACTTTGACACCCTGCCTCCTCTTGGCCAGGATGCTGTGAGTATGGGATGGAGGAGAGTCCGGTGGTACTGAAGCTGGGACCCCAAGGGACAGGGATGAGGTGAATCAAACCAGGGCAGACCTTGAGGTCTTTTCCTCTCTCTTTCAGGCCTCTAAAGCCTGGCGTAAGAATAAGATGGATGAATCAAAGCATGAGATCCACTCCCAGGTAGATGCCATCACAGCTGGTACTGCATCTGTGGTGAACCTGACAGCAGGTAGGCTGGATGCTAGCTTCCAAGTGTGTGATGGGGTAAGGGGGTGCTAGCGTGCACAGGCATGCATGTGACTGGCTTCATGTGTGACTGTGCCTTGACTCATTATAGAAGGGACTGTGTGTGTACGTCTCTCTGTGGATGTGTGTGTGACTAACTGGGTGTGACAGTGCTCCTTCCCCAGCCCATCATCTGGCCTGCCCTGTCTCTCATGTTCCTCTTCTTCCTTTTCCCTTAGGGGACCCTGCTGAGACAGACTATACCGCAGTGGGCTGTGCCGTCACCACAATCTCCTCCAACCTGACGGAGATGTCCCGTGGGGTGAAGTTGCTGGCCGCCCTGCTAGAGGACGAAGGCAGCAGTGGCCGGCCCTTGTTGCAGGCAGCAAAAGGCCTTGCAGGGGCAGTGTCAGAACTGCTACGCAGTGCCCAACCAGCCAGTGCTGAGGTCAGGGGCTACAGGGTTGGGTTAGGGTGGAGACAGGGTTCAAGCCCAAGGAGAAGGGGCAGTCCAAGCCACAGGATGGAAGCATGGGTCCCGTGGGCCTGTGAGACCCACAGGCATATGGGCAGGGATTGGGCAGCTTCTGACTGGTGTTCACTCTCCACAGCCCCGTCAGAACCTGCTGCAAGCAGCTGGGAACGTGGGCCAGGCCAGTGGGGAGCTGTTGCAACAAATTGGGGAAAGTGATACTGACCCCCACTTCCAGGTTGGTGACTTACCCAACTCCCCAGAACCCCAGCTTCTAGGAAGTACTTCTGTTCCTGAATCCAGTTCCTAGTGCTGGCTTCCAGGAATTGACCCCTGAAAACCAATCTGAACCTCTGTTTCCAGGGGATGATACTGGCAACTTCTGATCTGTCTTTTAGGGGTTAGAATTCAGAACCCCTGAATCCAAATTTAACCTGCTAGTTTACTCTTGGCCCTCATTGATAGTATTCTTTAGCCCTTGTCACGTTTCCCTCTCTTCCCCATACATAGCCCTTGCTCCAACTTGAGGACACCCCACAATGCCATAGACCATGCCACCCTGAGGATAATGTTCCTCTAGCTCTCCCCATTCCCACTCCATGCCAATTTCCTCAGCTGACTCTTCACCCTGGATTTCCCATGCAGATATGTGCACCCAGAGGGGCTGGGGTTCGATCTCCCCCCGATTCCCCTACGGTAATGGCCTCTGGCCTGGGCCTTCCCAGCTTTGTCCTCTCTGAGCCGCATACACTCGTTTGTGTACCTCTCCCTCAGCCTCTTGGGGGACCAGCACTTAGTGGGAGATGAGGAGGCCTGGCAAAGGCAGGCTTTGGGAAATGGGATCACGTAGGACAGTACAGGGACTTTTTCCCAAGACTCCAGGATGACCACTTCTGATTGAAGATCAAGAAGTGGTGTAAAGAAGTTGGGGGTGAAGGGATCCCAGGAGAAAACCTCCTTTCCTCATCCCACTGTAACAGCACTACCCCTTCCTCTCCCCATCATCATCGAGTGTATTCGCCTCGTGTGTGTCTCCATTTGGTGTAGGCTGTATTTCTCTCGGTGTGGGTTTCTTCCATGGTGGGTGGGGGTCTGTCCTGCTGGGTGCTCAGGGCAGTGGCTCAGAATAGGTTCTGGTTGCTTCTGCGTACACTCTCCTCTGATTGGATCAATGGGAATAATGAAGCAGCTTATGCCTCTGAAAAGTGTCTGAATCCCAAGCCCAATCTCAGGTCATGCTAACTGCTGTTTTCTCACAGGACGTGCTAATGCAGCTCGCCAAAGCTGTGGCAAGTGCTGCAGCTGCCCTGGTCCTCAAGGCCAAGAGTGTGGCCCAGCGGACAGAGGACTCGGGGCTCCAGACCCAGGTTATCGCTGCAGCAACACAGTGTGCCCTGTCCACTTCCCAACTAGTGGCCTGTACTAAGGTGAGCCCCAAAGGTTGCTCTAGTCTGTGCTGAGGGGTGAGCCTCTCATTATATTTCTTTGGCTCTGGAGGCCTCCTCGCCCATCCCAGTTACTGTTAGGAGCAGCACACTCTACCTCCTTTCCTTGCCTACATCTCTGACATTCGCTTTACCCACAGGTGGTAGCACCTACAATCAGCTCACCTGTCTGCCAAGAGCAACTGGTGGAGGCTGGACGACTGGTAGCCAAAGCCGTGGAGGGCTGTGTGTCTGCCTCCCAGGCAGCTACAGAGGATGGGCAGCTGTTGCGAGGGGTAGGAGCAGCAGCCACAGCTGTCACCCAGGCCCTGAATGAGCTGCTACAGCATGTGAAGGCCCATGCCACAGGGGCTGGGCCTGCTGGCCGTTATGACCAGGCCACTGACACCATCCTTACAGTCACTGAGAACATCTTTAGCTCCATGGGTGATGCTGGTAAGACACTCATCCCCAGAAAAACAAAAAAACCCCACCAAGGTTCCCTAAGCCCTCTGGACATCACCCCCTTGCAGACCCAACCACTTCACCCCAAGGAAATCAGCACAGTGTGGTCTTGCCAGCCATAGAACCAGAGCCTTGTCATTTAAGCTCTGAACCCTCTGCTTCCCCTTCTGTAAAAGGAATAATAAGTCCTCTACCTTCCCTGGAGCATTTAAAGAATATACCAAAGTATGCACAAAATATATATGGAAAGTGGCATGAAAGTGGTATAGGCTTTCCCACTATAGCCCTGACCCCAAAAGTTTTCACAGAGAGTGTCTCATCTTCTCAAGGCTACTTGCTGAAAATACCCATTGGAGACTGTCCTCCTCCCATAAGAACCCACTGGAGAATCTGTTCTTCTCCAAAATCCTAAACTCAGAAAAAAAATATCTCCAAAGAAATCACGCAAGAGCTTTTGCCAATCTCTTTTTCTGTCCCTAAAGCCCCCATCTGCCTTGTCTACACCACTTTTCCCCACCTTTGTGCCCAACGCTGACACCTTCTCAGTGTCTCTCTCTGGCTTCCTCGCCTGACTGTGTCCTATGCTTTCAGGGGAGATGGTGCGACAGGCCCGCATCCTGGCCCAAGCCACATCTGACCTGGTCAATGCCATCAAGGCCGATGCTGAGGGGGAGAGTGACCTGGAGAACTCCCGCAAGCTCTTAAGCGCTGCCAAGATCCTAGCTGATGCCACAGCCAAGATGGTAGAGGCTGCCAAGGTACAAAGACTTCTGTGCATACCGCCAGACTGGGCCCTGGAGGGAAGTAGAGAGGTCCAGATGGTCACCCTCATCTGATGGGGGAGACCCAGGAAAAGCAGAACATGCAAGAGGACAAATGGAGGAGCACTCAGGAAACAAATGAGCCCCAAGGCTACAGGTGAGCCATGGCTCAGGCTTCCAGCCAGTGTGACTCCCAGAATACTCTTTCGTACTTTCATTTTTTTTTTTTTTTTTTTTTGTGAGATGGAGTTTTCGCTTTTGTTACCCAGGCTGGAGTGCAATGGCGCAATCTCGGCTCATCGCAACCTCTGCCTCCTGGGTTCAGGCAATTCTCCTGCCTCAGCCTCCTGAGTAGCTGGGATTACAGGCACATGCCACCGTGCCCAGCTAATTTTTTGTATTTTTAGTAGAGACGGGGTTTCACCATGTTAATTTTTTAATTTTTATTTTTTTGGGGGGCAGTTCTCACTATGTTGCCCAGGCTGGTCTCAAACGCTTGGACTCAAGTGATCCTCTCACCTCAGCCTCCCAAAGTGCTGGGTGGCATGAGCCACCGTGCCAGGCCTAAAGTTATTTTTTTAATTGATATAATTTTACGTATTCATAAGGTATATAGTGATGTTTCAATACATATGTAGTAATCAGATTAAAGTAATTAATATATTCATCATTTATCCAAATATTTATCATTTCTTTGTGTTGGGAACATTCAGTATCCTTGTAGCTATTCGGAAATATGTAACATTCTTAACTAGAGTCATCCTACAGTGGTGTAGAATGCTAGAACTTATTCCTATCTAGCTGTAATTTGGTGTCCTTTAATAAGTCTCTCTCATTCCTCTGTCGTGGTCCACCGTATCCTTTTAAGTCCAAGGTCTGTGATTTCTATTTTTTTTTTTTTATTTACAAAATTGGACAAAGAATGCAATTGATGATGTGATTCCTATTTTTACCTTCTTTGCTGCTACCCTGCCTGAGATTCCTCTTCTTTCTGGTCTTCCCTGTGAATACACATAGGAATTCAGTCTCTGGGGCCTCTGCTGCCAGCAGTACAGAGAAAGACAAGGCAGTAGGACAGTGAGACACCAGGAAGCAGAGAACCATCAGAAGGAAGCCCAAACGATTCCTGGGCTCTATGGCTTTTCAGTTGGCAGGAGTAAGCAGGTTCCCTGCTTTGGTATTTCTGAGATGCCTGCTCTAAACTGAGTCCTCCTTTTCCCAGAGAGCTCTACTCACCTCACTCATGTGTGGTAGTCCCCAAGGAAAGGAAGACAAAATAATCCCACCTTAAGAAAAGATTTGAGCATCCAGTGGGAATCCTAGCCCCCTGAAGCTTCCCATTGACCTTCATGAGGCAGCTCCTCTCTAAGGTGATTGCCTTTCAGTGGGGCTAATTAGAGATGACTTCAAGAAAAGATGTGAATTTCCAAAAAAAATAAATAAATAAAAAATAAAAATTTTTTTAAGAAAGAAAATATGTGAATTTTAAACTGAGTCTAGAGGAGTGAGAGAAGAGCTTCTTTAGGATCCACAGGGGAGCTGGGTGATGACTGTCTTGCCACCTCTTCCACAGGGAGCAGCTGCCCACCCTGACAGTGAGGAGCAGCAGCAGCGGCTGCGGGAGGCAGCTGAGGGGCTGCGCATGGCCACCAATGCAGCCGCGCAGAATGCCATCAAGAAAAAGCTGGTGCAGCGCCTAGAGGTGAGGCTGAGAGATTCACCAGGAGCAAAAGAGAGTGTGGTACTGTGGGAGGAATGTACTGGAAGGGAGGTGCAGAGAATCCATTAATATTTAATTGGGGCATAGCCTGGGAAAGGTAGGCCAGGGACTGGGCATGGGAATCCACGGACTTGGTCTGACTACTGTGTCTTCACAGCACGCAGCCAAGCAGGCTGCAGCCTCAGCTACACAGACCATTGCTGCAGCCCAGCACGCAGCCTCTACCCCCAAGGCCTCTGCCGGCCCCCAGCCCCTGCTGGTACAGAGCTGCAAGGTAAGACTCTAGGAAGCATGTGAAAGTGGGAGTGGGAAGAGGGAGACTTGTGCATCTCTCATGACATTTTCACCTACAGGCAGTGGCAGAGCAGATCCCGCTGCTGGTGCAGGGTGTCCGAGGAAGCCAAGCCCAGCCTGACAGCCCCAGTGCTCAGCTTGCCCTTATTGCTGCCAGCCAGAGTTTCCTGCAGGCAAGGCACCCTCTCCCCACTTCTCTGACCTGACCCTCCCACCTTTCTAAGACTCCTCCATCTCCCACAGTTGAAATCTCTGCCAACAACTTCTTTCCCAATACCAAATCCCAATGTTCCCTACATCCTGACCATCATCAGTCCTTGTACCCAAGCCCGGAGGGAGGATGACACACTTCATCTGCCTGCCTATTCCCCAACAGCCAGGTGGGAAGATGGTGGCAGCTGCAAAGGCCTCAGTGCCAACGATTCAGGACCAGGCTTCAGCCATGCAGCTGAGTCAGTGTGCCAAGAACCTGGGCACTGCACTGGCTGAACTCCGGACAGCTGCCCAGAAGGTATGGAAGCTGCCACTGGCTTTGGAAAATGAGGGTGGAGTCCTGTGATGAGAGGAAATCTGTGCAGAATAACTCGAGATGGGGGTAATTGGGTAATCAGAGGCATTGGTGAGACACAGCAGGCAGGACCTTCTACATCCAAAACCCCTTTCTTATCATAGGCTCAGGAAGCATGTGGACCTTTGGAAATGGATTCTGCACTGAGTGTGGTACAGAATCTAGAGAAAGACCTGCAGGAAGTGAAGGCAGCAGCTCGAGATGGCAAACTTAAACCCTTACCAGGGGAGACAGTAAGTATGCTTAAGACCTCATTCTTACTCAAATCTTAGTCTTCCTTCCCGAACTCTGTGCCCTAGAGCTACTCAAAACCCTTCTTCCGTCCCTCCCTCTCATACTTCCTTCCTTGCTTCCTCTTTCTTTCTTGTTCTTTCTTTCTTTCCTTTCTTTCTTTTTTCTCTTTTTTCTCACTTTTTGTCCTCCCTTCCTTCCTCCCTTACTTCCTTCCTCCCTCCATCTCTTCCCTCCCTTCCTTTCCTTCCTTTCCTCCCTTCCTTTTCCTACCTTCCTTCCTTTTTTCTTTTCTTTTTCTTTCTTTTCTTTCTTTCTTCATTTTGAGATGGAGTCCTGCTCTGTTGCCCAGGCTGGAGTGCAGTGGCACGATAGCTCACTGCAACCTCTGCCTCCTGGGTTTAAGCCGTTCTCCTGCCTCAACTTTCTGAGTATCTGGGGTTATAGGCACGCACCACCACACCTGGCTAATATTTAGAAGTGATGGAGTTTCGCCATGTTGCCCAGGCTGGTCTTGAACTCCTGGCCTCAGGTGATCCACCTGCCTCAGCCTCCTCAATCCCAATCTCAGTTGGAATTATAGGTGATAGCCACTGCACCTGGCCCAAAACCTTTATTTAAACTGCCACCTCTCCCCAAGTACTTCCTCAAGTTCCTTCTCCTCACCTCCTCAAGCCCAATTCTTTATCCCTTCATCATTAGATGGAGAAGTGTGCCCAGGACCTGGGCAACAGCACCAAAGCTGTGAGCTCCGCCATCGCCAAGCTACTGGGAGAGGTCGCCCAGGGCAATGAGAATTATGCAGGTATGTAGGCAGAGAGCCAGGCATGGAGCACACTGTGGGAGAGGTAGGGAGATAGGAGCTGGATAAGGGATGGGACTGACAGAGGAAACTACTGGAATCAGGGCCTGGTAATGAAGGCAACTTTCCTTCCCTCCTTTCTCCTCATCTCCCCAGGTATTGCAGCTCGAGATGTGGCAGGTGGGCTGCGGTCACTGGCCCAGGCCGCTAGAGGAGTCGCAGCACTGACATCAGATCCCACAGTACAGGCCATTGTGCTTGACACAGCCAGCGATGTGCTGGACAAGGCCAGCAGCCTCATTGAAGAGGCGAAAAAGGCAGCTGGTCACCCAGGGGACCCTGAGAGCCAGCAGCGGCTTGCCCAGGTCAGGTATTGGTAAAGGGCCACTCCCTCCCTCTCCCCCAGGTTCCTTCATAAGGAGCTTCTGAGCTCTGATTGAGGCCAGAGCTTCTGAGCCTCGACCACACTGACGGAGCGATGTCTTCTTGGGTCTGCTCTCGAGAGCCCCTCTCTGGATTCCACCCTTGTGTTCTCTCGGTCTTATAGAAATATCTCAGTTGGGTTCAGTCATGGGCCAAGATGAACACCAAGTTTGGGGAAGTTTAATTACTGTAACTTGATACCATAACCTCAGCCTGTTCACCTACAATGCCCCCTTTCTTTTTTCACTTCCACAGGTAGTAAAGCTGGTCATCTCCCATGTCACATGAATGGAGGCGATCTCTCAAATTCTTTACACTTGGGCAACCCTGTCTCCTTTCTCACCACAGGTGGCTAAAGCAGTGACCCAGGCTCTGAACCGCTGTGTCAGCTGCCTCCCTGGCCAGCGTGATGTGGATAATGCCCTGAGAGCAGTTGGCGATGCCAGCAAGCGACTCCTGAGTGACTCGGTAGGAGGACAGTAGGGGATGGGGAATCATAGGTGTCAAATAATGCCAAGCCTCTCCTTCCTTGCTCTCAGTTGTCCTTCGACCCTGACTTCCCAGATTGGTCCCCTCATTACTCCCAGGTTATGTGTCCACTTTCTCAGACCTCCTTTAACAAACTTCTCCTATGTCATTCCCCATTCTTTTTTCTGACTTCCTCTCTCACCCTGCAGCTTCCTCCTAGCACTGGGACATTTCAAGAAGCTCAAAGCCGGTTGAATGAAGCTGCTGCTGGGCTGAATCAGGCAGCCACAGAACTGGTGCAGGCCTCTCGGGGAACCCCTCAGGACCTGGCTCGAGCCTCAGGCCGATTTGGACAGGACTTTAGTACCTTCCTGGAAGCTGGTGTGGAGATGGCAGGCCAGGCTCCGGTATGAAGCGGGAGAGGGTCTGGTTGCATGGTCCCCACTGAGGGTTAGATAGGAGGCAGCTGGGTGACCAGTCCTGTCTTGCTCCTGGCTCCCTTCCCTCCCCAGTCTCTAGCAGTACTTGAGTGTCTGGGAAAGAAGATCCCTTTTAGAGACAGATAAGAAAGGATGGGACAATGCATTGACCTTGTCACCTTCAACAGAGCCAGGAGGACCAGGCCCAAGTTGTGTCCAACTTGAAGGGCATCTCCATGTCTTCAAGCAAACTTCTTCTGGCTGCCAAGGCCCTGTCCACGGACCCTGCTGCCCCCAACCTCAAAAGTCAGCTGACTACAGCTGCCAGGTAAGTAGGAGCTAAGAAGCCCAGCCCTGGAACGTATGCGAGAGACTGGGGAGCAGGCAGTCAATGAGCACTTCTGGCTTAGGAGTGGTTATAGGCAAAAAGATATATAATTATATAGGACACAGAAATGATGACCTATTCACTCATCTTTCTATCCCTCCCAGGGCAGTGACTGACAGCATCAATCAGCTCATCACTATGTGCACCCAGCAGGCACCTGGCCAGAAGGAGTGTGATAACGCCTTGCGGGAATTGGAGGTAGGCACACGGCAGGCTAATGGCATTGAGGCTGAGGGAAGTGTTCCGGTTTGGGGTCTGAGGGAAGGTGTCTTGGATCTCACTTTGCCCTCCCCCTACACAGACGGTCCGGGAACTCCTGGAGAACCCAGTCCAGCCCGTCAATGACATGTCCTACTTTGGTTGCCTGGACAGTGTAATGGAGAACTCAAAGGTAAGCACAGCCAGGAACTTGGAGGGGAGAGGGCAGGAGGATGGAGCTAACCAGATGCTGCCCTGCAGCTCTGAGGAACGCTCTGACTCCCCTGATGTCCTCTGTTCCTCAGGTGCTGGGTGAGGCCATGACTGGCATCTCCCAAAATGCCAAGAACGGAAACCTGCCTGAGTTTGGAGAGGCCATTTCCACAGCCTCAAAGGCACTCTGTGGCTTCACTGAGGCAGCTGCGCAGGTTATTTTCCTGAGATGGGTTCCTGGGATGGCTCCTGCTTTCTTTACCCCGTCTCCTCTCAGCCTGACATACCTGTAGATAAATCAAGAAGTTTATGTTTGCAAAGCCAACTCTGTGGAAACTGGGTTGTCCCCCTCTTGAAGTGGAGATGTTTGTCAGCAGTTACTGAACACCACAGTTCTGATCGCTGTAATTCCTGAACACTGGTGCTTTGGTTATTATTATACTTTCTAACCGTGAGGCTTTTTCAAGCTGGCTTTCTCAAAATATACTAATAAGCTTATACAAAACATTTTTTCATGTAATTATTGCTTTCTTAAAATAGTACTAGTGATGAAATTTCCAGTTACTTAAGTCATCACTTAACTTTGCCTTTTTCTACATTATCAAATATAAAAATACCTATTAGCTCTAAAGTATTTTGCTTTAATATGTGAATCCTTAAAATAAACTGGCTTGAGAGTTCACCTCAGACTGCTTTTCCCTGAAAGCCTACCATCCATCTCCATCTCCCCTACCTCCCTGGTGCCCTGTTAGAATGGGTACCTTGCTCTAGGTGGTTTGATTTTTTTAAACCTCTTTGTTGTCTGTTTGGTTCCTCCCCGACAAAAACTTCTGAAAAAGCATAAAGAGGAATAAGCAAAGCTACTGCTTGTTGATTGAAGTATAAATCAAACATTAAGATGTTCTTTCCATCATAAAAATGGCTTTTTAATCCATCCCTTCCTTCTCTTTCCAAATAATCTGACACTTGGAGGTGCTGTAAATGTGAATTAGCCTGACAACCTTCATCAGTTTTTAACCATGTCTTTAAAAGAGGCTTTGCTTGTGTGCATGAAGGTGTGTACTTGTATGTGGCTCGCAAACTTTTTACTGCTGCTTACAGTAAGCCATAGTTTTCACTCTAAGACCCAGCATACACAAACATATCTAAATAGAGGTTTGATAAAAACCCTTGCTATGTAGTTTTCCTTTTTATTAACTTTTTAAATCTTCTGAAATGCTTGAATATACTTAATGAAAACAGGAGAATATTTTTTTCTTTTTTACAGTGTATCCATAGTTTGCTAATATATCTCTACTCATGGAGAACACTGGAAAATAAGCCCTGTTCTCTAAACTTCCCTCTGCTCTCTTTTGTCCTTACTATCACTATTTATTTCCCACCTGCTATCTTTATTCCTCACCCCTACCCCCTTTTCTCTTCCCAGGCTGCATATCTGGTTGGCGTCTCTGACCCCAATAGCCAAGCTGGACAGCAAGGGCTGGTGGAGCCCACACAGTTTGCCCGTGCAAACCAGGCAATTCAGATGGCCTGTCAGAGTTTGGGAGAGCCTGGCTGTACCCAGGCCCAGGTAAGTCAAGGGATCAGGGATCACAGGCAAGTCTGAGAAAGGGCGAACCAACTCTGTGGGGTAGAGGGAGGTAAGGCAGGTGCAAAAGAGGGCAGGGACCCATCTCTGACCTTCCACACACAACTTCTCTTTGGGTAACTGTATTCTCCTCCCGTGGGTCTCATCACTTTTCAGTTACTGCTAAATTCACAACTTCTCCCCAGGGTATTGCTGTCCATCCCCTGACCCTAAAATGGCTCCTCCTTGGGTATGTACAGTTCCTTCTTGCCCTTTTCATGGCTCTTCCATGTGTCTCCTCAGGTGCTCTCTGCAGCCACCATTGTGGCCAAACACACCTCTGCACTGTGTAACAGCTGCCGCCTGGCTTCTGCCCGTACCGCCAATCCTACTGCCAAGCGCCAGTTTGTACAGTCAGCCAAGGAGGTGGCCAACAGCACAGCTAATCTTGTCAAGACCATCAAGGTTCCCAGTGTTTGAATTTCCAGCCTCTCCCTGAACTGTCTGATCTCTCCCGAGTCCCCCAGTTACTCTCTGAGGCCTTCTACCATATTCCCTCTGCCTTAGCCCAAGTTCTTTCTATCCAGACTGACCACCTACATCTCTCCCCAAATCCTTTAAGTCCCAGGAAGGAGAGCTGGTTCACTTTGCTTCCTGTACCTCGTATGCCTGCATCCCAAGTCCTGAGAGCCTCTCTGTCACTTCTAGGCGCTGGACGGGGCCTTTACAGAGGAGAACCGTGCCCAATGCCGAGCAGCAACAGCCCCTCTGCTGGAGGCTGTGGACAATCTGAGTGCCTTTGCATCCAACCCTGAGTTCTCCAGCATTCCTGCCCAGATCAGCCCTGAGGTAAGGTGATGTGATGGGGGAACTGATGGGCCAGCTTATCACCTCATCTTCCAGGGAGTCCTGAGACTTACCTCCCTGCCTCCCCTTTTCCCAGGGTCGAGCTGCCATGGAGCCCATTGTGATCTCTGCAAAGACAATGTTGGAGAGCGCTGGGGGACTCATCCAGACAGCCCGGGCCCTTGCAGTCAATCCCCGGGACCCTCCGCGCTGGTCAGTGCTGGCCGGCCACTCCCGTACTGTCTCAGACTCCATCAAGAAGCTAATTACAAGCATGAGGTATTGAGGAGTGGAGAACCAGTGTGGCTGGAGGGCACACATTGTGGCAGAATGGAGGATGGGCACTTAGGTTCGATTAGATGGGGTGGTGTTGGGGGAAACAGGGGAAGGATAGGCTGGCCTTGCACTAGGGGTTGTTCTTGGTGTTGGAGCCTATGATATGTCTGCAGGGACAAGGCACCAGGGCAGCTGGAGTGTGAAACGGCCATTGCAGCTCTGAACAGCTGTCTACGGGACCTAGACCAGGCTTCCCTCGCTGCAGTCAGCCAGCAGCTTGCTCCCCGTGAGGGAATCTCTCAAGAGGTGAGGGGGGAAAGGATTGTATAGAAAGATGTGTCTAGGAAGAAAAACGTCAGACTTGAGGAAGATGAGGGATCACAGAGTGGCTTCTTAGGGACATCAAAGGCCTGGGATGTGCCAAGGAGGGTTAGGGTATTCAGTATGGAAGGGAGAGCAGTTCTGTGTAGCCAGAGGGTCCTATTGCAGATCACGATCAGGGCTAATGTCCACTTCCTCCCTAGGCCTTGCACACTCAGATGCTCACTGCAGTACAGGAGATCTCTCATCTCATTGAGCCACTGGCCAGTGCTGCCCGGGCTGAAGCCTCCCAGCTGGGACACAAGGTACTTGTGGAGGCACATGGGAAGTCCCAGGGAATAGGGTGAGAGAGAGGGGACCTGACACCCAGTCCATCCCATTGCCTCAGGTGTCCCAGATGGCCCAGTACTTTGAGCCGCTCACCCTGGCTGCAGTGGGTGCTGCCTCCAAGACCCTGAGCCACCCGCAGCAGATGGCACTCCTGGACCAGACTAAAACATTGGCAGAGTCTGCCCTGCAGTTGCTATACACTGCCAAGGAGGCTGGTGGTAACCCAAAGGTATTGAGGGTTTGGAGGGAGGAGCTGTTACTAGAAAGGGGTTGCAGAAACAGGAACAACAGAGCTCCTCTCCTCTCCCCACAGCAAGCAGCTCACACCCAGGAAGCCCTGGAGGAGGCTGTGCAGATGATGACAGAGGCCGTAGAGGACCTGACAACAACCCTCAACGAGGCAGCCAGTGCTGCTGGGGTCGTGGGTGGCATGGTGGACTCCATCACCCAGGCCATCAACCAGGTTAGAGTCTTGGGGTGCCTGTGAAAACTGAGGCCACCCTGGGCCAGAGCCTCCAAGCACAGTGGCAGAGACCCTGACTGTCTTTCCCCTTCTCTATCCTCCCTCTCAGCTAGATGAAGGACCAATGGGTGAACCAGAAGGTTCTTTTGTGGATTACCAAACAACTATGGTGCGGACAGCCAAGGCCATTGCAGTGACCGTTCAGGAGATGGTGAGTTTGGGCGAGTTCCAGAGGACTGCCCTTGGAGAGCTGACTTTGGATATAACTTCACTTCTTCTATTATCACCAGGTTACCAAGTCAAACACCAGCCCAGAGGAGCTGGGCCCTCTTGCTAACCAGCTGACCAGTGACTATGGCCGTCTGGCCTCGCAGGCCAAGCCTGCAGCGGTGGCTGCTGAAAATGAAGAGGTAAACATGGAGGCAGCTCTGCCCTGCCCTTTGTTCCTGATGTGTCAGAGTCTAGGGCTGTCCCATCCCACCCTCTCTGATCATTCATGTAAAGGGGAACAGCCTCAGGGCCAACCTGCTGAAGACTAGTGAGGCTCTGGGTAGGGACAGAGGATTAAAGCCTTCAGTCACAGGGACAAAGGAGATCGCACAGAATCTGGAGCCTTTCCAGGCCTGCCTCTCTTGCTTCTGCCAACCCTCGTCTGGGCCTATGGCTGCTTCTCTGACGTGCTGCCAGTCTGTGTTCTAATTCTTTCTTGTCACAAACCCGTGAAGCTCTTCCTTTCCTAAGCCTCTGGCTTTCCAAGAGAGCAAGTAATTGGATCTTAGCAGATCCAATCCTCAAAACCTTCCATAACCCATACAGGCCACACTGTAATCCACAGCTCTCTCATTCTAACACTCAAGCATAAAGCGCTCCTCCCTCCTCCCCACTATGCTTAAGACAATCCTCGCCAGTTAGTGCCTGCTTGCTACTATTTTCCATGTGTGGAGGTGACCTCCTGCCTAAAGGATATGAAACCGGAAAAGTCCTTGTTAGGAACTTTCTCTGCTTCTTTAGTCTACAGTGCATGTTTTTTCTATATCCTTAGTGACTCTTCCAAGCACAGTGGAGGTACCCTGAGTGCCCCTTGTAAAATCCATCTCTCTTTCCCCACTGGCTCACAGATAGGTTCCCATATCAAACACCGGGTACAAGAGCTGGGCCATGGCTGTGCTGCTCTGGTCACCAAGGCAGGCGCCCTGCAGTGCAACCCCAGTGATGCCTACACCAAGAAGGAGCTCATAGAGTGTGCCCGGAGAGTCTCTGAGAAGGTGATGTCTTTGCCATCCTCCTCCAGCCCTCTCTTCTTGTCGCTTCTTCCAGGTGTGGGTAACCTTTCCATTTCACATGGCACCTTCCATAGTCACCATGTGACTTTCCCTACCCTAGGTCTCCCACGTCCTGGCTGCGCTCCAGGCTGGGAATCGTGGCACCCAGGCCTGCATCACAGCAGCCAGTGCTGTGTCTGGTATCATCGCTGATCTTGACACCACCATCATGTTCGCCACTGCTGGCACGCTTAATCGCGAGGGTGCTGAAACTTTTGCTGACCACCGGTAAGGCAGGAGCTGGGCCTGAGGGAGGCAGACAGGTCGGGGCACTGGACTGGAAGGGGTAGGTTAGCATTTGCTCAAATGGGGAAGACCTGGACCAGGCACCTTGGACAGGCTGGAGTAGGTAAGGGAGATCTAAGGAGAGCTGACTAAGCTGGGCCCTCCCTCAGGGAGGGCATCCTGAAGACTGCGAAGGTGCTGGTGGAGGACACCAAGGTCCTGGTACAAAACGCAGCTGGAAGCCAGGAGAAGTTGGCGCAAGCTGCCCAGTCCTCTGTGGCGACCATCACTCGCCTTGCTGATGTGGTCAAGCTGGGTGCAGCCAGCCTGGGAGCTGAGGACCCTGAGACCCAGGTAGTACCCTGATGCTCCTAATTCTGGCTGGAACCACTTCCTGTCCTGCTTCTTCCTTTCATAGACCAGAGCCAATGCTCTCCCACACAGGTGGTACTGATCAATGCAGTGAAAGATGTAGCCAAGGCTCTGGGAGATCTCATCAGTGCAACGAAGGCTGCAGCTGGCAAAGTTGGAGATGACCCTGCTGTGTGGCAGCTAAAGAATTCTGCTAAGGTTGGAGAGAATGAGAGCAACATCAAGAGGGGCACTGGATTAATGGACTCCTTCTGTTCCTTAAAATCATTCCTATTCTCTCTTCTTATACCTCTAGGTGATGGTGACCAATGTGACATCATTGCTTAAGACAGTAAAAGCCGTGGAAGATGAGGCCACCAAAGGCACTCGGGCCCTGGAGGCAACCACAGAGCACATACGGCAGGAACTGGCGGTGAGCAGGAATGTGGGGCATCAGGAATAAGGGTCAGAGAGAGGGATCCTGAAAGCCTGGGAACATGTGCCTCACAGACGTAGTCACACACAGTCTCTCTCTCATCTCTCTCATCGCCAAACTTCTTTTTTTTTTTTTTTTGAGAAGGGTCTTGTTCTATAGCCATCCTCCTCCAGCCCTCTCAGCCCTCTCCTCTTGTCACTTCTCCCAGGCGTGGGACTCACATGGTGACGGAGCAAGGTGCCTTTCCATTTCATATGGCACCTTTGTCAGTCACCATGTGACTTTCCCTACCCCAGATCTCACACATCCTCCTTCTGGAGTACAGTGGCGTGATCCTGGCTCACTGCAACCTTCACCTCCCAGGTTCAAGCAATTCTCATACATCAGCCTCCTGAGTAGCTGGGACTACAGGCGCATACCATGCTGGCTAATTTTTGTATTTTTAGTAAAGACAGGGTTTTACTGTGTTGACCAGGCTAGTCTCAAACTCCTGGCCTCAAGTGATCCACCTGCCTCCGCCTCCGCCTCCGCCTCCGAAAGTGCTGGGATTATGCTCATGAGCCACTGGGCCCAGCCTGTCATCACCAGACGTCTTAAGTGAGCTACACTCACGTCTTTCCCCTACTGATAGGTTTATTCCTTAGCATTTGACAACTGTCTTTTTTTACCTCCCACTTTCTCCAGTCACTAGTGGCCTCTTAGTTGCCACATTCAGTGGCCTCTTCTTGGCCTTCATCCTTTTCAAACATTTCCAAAGCATGTGACTCTGTTAACGAGCCTCTCTTTAAATTTCTTTCTTCCCTTGGCCTAGATACTGGCTTTTCTCTTGTTTCTCGAACATCATTGAATCACCTTTAACCTGGTAAATGCAGAGGCCTTCTTAGGGTTGTACAAATAGCCTTTTGCTCTTCTTTGGCAAGTTTATCCACTTTCATTATTATTCAGTAAGAAGCAGATACCCAGTTCCGGGTTATTTTCAACTGCTTGTTTGATATCACCACCTAGATGCGGTGCCTCCAAACCATGACATGGTCCTCCTAATGGTGGAAACACCCTTGCAGTCATGAAGATTCCACCTCAGTTGTCTTTGACTTCACCATCTTAGCCACTATATTCAGGCTGTTGCCACATCCTTTCACTCCTCCCCAGTCCCACTGTCTGCACTCTGGTTGATACTTCCATACTCTCCTGCACTTTGGCTGCTGCACCAGTTTTCTCCCTGGTCTCCCTGCTTCCAGTCTCTGCCACTCTCCTCTCTTCCTACTCATCTTTCTGATTTCCAGATTCATCTTTCTGGATTCTGTCTTCACCTCTACTTGAAGATGTTCAAGTTGGAACTCTTGATTTTCTGCCTCCCATACCTGGTCCTTTCCTGTTTTTCCCCCATCTCAGTAAATGGCACCTTTTAGTAACTCAGTTCCTAAAGCCAGAAACCCAGCTTCAATATATTAGACATCTCTCTTTCTCTCATTCCCCACGTTTAAGTTTTGATAGTGCCCCTTCCAAACGGCTCATTTTCTCTTTCCCCATCTCTCTCCCACCACTACCACACTGTCCAAACCATCATCAGCCCTTAACTGGATTTATGTAGTAAATCTCTATCCAGTCTTCATGCTTCAACACTTCCCTCTCCAATCCTCCTTTCTACACAGTAGCCACAATTATGTTTTTAAACTATAAGTTAGAGGCTGGGCATGATGGCTGATGCCTGGAATCCTAGCACTTTGGGAGGCTGAGGTGGGAGGATCACTTGAGTGAGTTCAAAACTAGTTTGGGCAACATAGCAAGATCCTGTCTCTACAAAAAATTTTAAAGATTAGCTAGGCAAGGTTGCCCACACCTGTCCCAGTTAGGAGTCTGAAGGCAGGAAGATTCCTTGAGCCCAGGAGTTCAAGACTGCGGTGAGCTATGATCACTCCAGGGCACTCCAGCCTGGGTGACAGAGCAAGACCCTGTTTTAAATATATATATTTAAATATATATAGACATATTAGATTATATTAGAATATATATAATATATATTATATATATCATATTAGTGACATCAATAAATATATATAAAAAGTTATGTCACTTCACTACTTAAAACTCATTAGTGATGGCCCTGCTTCACTTCTCCAGTCTCCTCCTACTCTCCTTTCTGTGCCCCATCCCCCTGTATGCTGTCAGTTCTGAGAACATGCCAAGCTCTTAACTGCTGCAGGCTCTTCCACTTGCTTTAGTCCAGGCTTTTGAGCACTGGGCTCCTTCCAGTTCATCAGGCTTCAGCTTCCATGTCACCTCCTCAGAGAGCCCTTCCCTGACCACCTATCTGAAATAGTTCTCAGCATAGCATTCTTTTATTCCCTCATAATCCAAATCACAGTCCTCAGTTTTACTGTTAGTTAACTTATTTATTACCTAGGTTCAAAACCAGAATGTGAGCTCCATGAGAACAGGGAGCATCCCTAGCCCCTTGTATAGAATCTACCACCTAGCTGATCTTTAATAAATATTTGTGGATTGAATAAATATATCCATCAAAATATATTATGACTTCCACATATTATGTAAAATTAAGTTCCTCAGTGTGATATTCAAGGCCCCAATAACCATTCCTATATTCCAGAACATTCCTTGATACTTTCACACTTGACATCCTGATTGTTCATGCCCCACCATTTACCTAAAAATGCCCTCCTATCATCTTTACACTTTCTTTTTTTTGAGTCTCGCTCTGTCATCTAGGCTGGAGTGGAGTGGCGCAGTCTTGGCTCACTGCAACCTCTGCCTTCCAGGTTCAAGCGATACTCCTGCTTCAGCCTCCCAAGTAGCTGGGACTACAGGCGCCTGCCAATCACACCCGGCTAATTTTTTTATTTTTAGTAGAGACAGGGTTTCACCATATTGGCCAGGCTGGTCTCAAACTCCTGGCCTTGTGATCTGCCCACATTGGCCTCCCAAAGTGCTGGGGTTGCAGGTGTGAGTCACCACACCCAGCCATCTATATATCTTTTATGGCTCAGCTCTGCCTCTCACCCCTTCAAGGCTTCTCTCTATTTTGGGAAGGAAAACTCAGCCGAAAGCCACTTTTATAATTTCAAACAAACAAACTCTCCCCAGTTGCTTCAGTGAGAAATGATTCACTGTGATGTGTGACTCTCTCCAAGGACTGCACCAAACCACATGCACAGAGTTCTACATTGTCTCATAGTCTCAGCCACTGTAGAATCTTTCTTCTTGTTCTGCCCCCACAGGTTTTCTGTTCGCCAGAGCCACCTGCCAAGACCTCTACCCCAGAAGACTTCATCCGAATGACCAAGGGTATCACCATGGCAACAGCCAAGGCCGTTGCCGCTGGCAATTCCTGTCGCCAGGAAGATGTCATTGCCACAGCCAATCTGAGCCGCCGTGCTATTGCAGATATGCTTCGAGCTTGCAAGGTAGAAATCCTTGAGGTATTTTCATGGGGCAGCTTTGGGTCAGAACATAGTGGGAGAGAAACTGTAGGGATCTGGGGGGCCTACAGCTAACATATTACTCTGGGGGACAGGAAGCAGCTTACCACCCGGAAGTGGCCCCTGATGTGCGGCTTCGAGCCCTACACTATGGCCGGGAATGTGCCAATGGCTACCTGGAACTGCTGGACCATGTGCTGCTGGTAAGGGAGGGAGTTGTTTGTTCCTTATACCAGCCTCTGAATACACAGGCCTCTTCCTGCAAGTCTGCCCAGATCTCCTTCCTGCCCCATCCTCTATTTCACAAATCTATTCTCCTTTCCAAGCCTCCCTTTCTCCCAGGCCCCATCCTTCTTATCATCTTTTGTTCTCCCAATCACCTCTTCTTCCTCCTCTTTTTTCTTTTCTCTTCCCTTCCCCCCTGACCACCCCTTTCTCTACCTTCATCATCTCTTCTTTCTTCTCATCATTCTCCATGCTCCTTGTCAGCCGGTGAGTGACACAGCCCCACTGTCTCTGTCATGTGTGCAGTGTGATGCATGGTGTGTGCTTGGATAGGGAGTATGGTGTTTGAGGGCTGTGGTATGGAGCACTCTAGGTATGGGGGTGAGGGGCTCATGGTCTGCCCTATTTCATAGATCAGGGTAGACCCTAAGATGTGATGCTCTTTGTCCCCTGCCCACTTCTTGCCTAGACCCTGCAGAAGCCAAGCCCAGAACTGAAGCAGCAATTGACAGGACATTCAAAGCGTGTGGCTGGTTCAGTCACTGAGCTCATCCAGGCTGCTGAAGCTATGAAGGGTGAGGGGTGGCCAGGGCCAGGGAGGGAAGGAAAACCCTTGTTATGGTGTGATCTCTGCTTCCTGGCTGGACGGCTCTGTGCTAGCCTCTGCCCATAGTCCCCAGGGTGCCAGGGCCTGGTGATATAACCATGCTCCCTGGTGCTTTTGACCTCCCCACTCTGCCTTAGCCTCTTCCCTCTTCCTTTATCCTACCAGGAACAGAATGGGTGGACCCAGAGGACCCCACAGTCATTGCTGAGAATGAACTCCTGGGAGCTGCAGCTGCCATTGAGGCTGCAGCCAAAAAGCTAGAGCAGCTGAAGCCTCGGGCCAAACCCAAGGTCAGTCCTGTTCCCCTCCTCCTCTACCCACACCATGGCAGAACATCCCCACCTTCAGCCCATCTCTGACTACATCTCTTTCTGTAACCTTTGCTTATTGCAGGAAGCAGATGAGTCCTTGAACTTTGAGGAGCAGATACTGGAAGCTGCCAAGTCCATTGCAGCAGCCACCAGTGCACTGGTAAAGGCTGCGTCAGCTGCCCAGAGAGAACTGGTGGCCCAAGGGAAGGTGAGTGCTTAAAACCCAAAAGAGGCCAGGTGCCATGGCTCATGCCTATAATCCCAGCACTTTGGGAGGCCAAGGTGAGCAGGTCACCTGAGGTCAGGAGTTCAAGACCAGCCTGGCCAACATGGTGAAACCCCATCTCTACTGAAAATACAAAAATTAGCCGGGCGTGGTGGTATGCGCCTCTAATCCCACCTACTCAGGAGGCTGAGGCAGGAGAATCACTGGAACCCGGGAGGCGGAGGCTACAGTGAATCAAGATTGTGCCACTGCACTCCAGCCTGGGCAACACAGCAAGACTCTGTCTCAAAAAAAAAAAAAAAAAAAAAACCCAGAATTATGGGGACAGGTTGGCACTTTGATTTCCACACCCACATTTGGAGCTAGTGAGTCTGAAGTAAGGAAAGCGCAGGTCTGAGCAAGCTCTCCTCCTTCCTCCAGGTGGGTGCCATTCCAGCCAATGCACTGGACGATGGGCAGTGGTCCCAGGGCCTCATTTCTGCTGTAAGTATGCAGTACCTACTAGGTCTCTCTGAGTTTGAGAGACTCGAGAAGATTAGAAGGGGGATGGACCAGGGCAAGGGGCACATTTTAAGCAAACACTTCTTGCTTTAGGCCCGGATGGTGGCTGCAGCCACCAACAATCTGTGTGAAGCAGCCAATGCAGCTGTACAAGGCCATGCCAGCCAGGAGAAGCTCATCTCATCAGCTAAGCAGGTAGCTGCCTCCACAGCCCAGCTTCTTGTGGCCTGCAAGGTCAAGGCTGATCAGGACTCTGAGGCAATGAAACGACTTCAGGTGAGGACCCTGACCCATTCCATTGTCCCTTAGGCTATACTACTTCAAACTGTTACCCCCAAGATGTGTTTATATGAGATAATTGAGGGACTGTTTCAACTGGGATCCTACCTGAGTTCTCAACTTAGGCTGCTTTCTCTCTGCCCAGGCTGCTGGCAACGCAGTGAAGCGAGCCTCAGATAACCTGGTGAAAGCAGCACAGAAGGCTGCAGCCTTCGAAGACCAGGAGAATGAGACAGTGGTGGTGAAGGAGAAAATGGTTGGCGGCATTGCCCAGGTGAGCTTCACCCCAGACACTGAGCAATGCTGTCAGGAGGGTAGTCACATTGCCTGCACTGGTCCCAAATACCCTATACCCCTGCTATGCATCCTCACTGAACTGAGTCTCCAATCCCCACCCTCAGATCATCGCAGCACAGGAAGAGATGCTTCGGAAGGAACGAGAGCTGGAAGAGGCGAGGAAGAGACTGGCACAGATCCGGCAGCAGCAGTATAAGTTCCTGCCTTCAGAGCTTCGGGATGAGCACTAGAGAAGCCGCTTCTATTTGATGCAGACCCAGCCCAGAGACTGTGCCTGCCACTACCAAAGCCTTCTGGGCTGTCAGGGCCCAACCTGCCCCAACCCAGCACTACCTGAAGTGCCTGCCAAACCCCGGGGGCCTGGCCCCACCCAGTCCCGCTGCACATCCCCCATCCCCTCCCCAATCCCAAGTGCCTTCATGCCCTAGGGCCCCCCAAGTGCCTGCCCCTCCCCAGAGTATTAACGCTCCAAGAGTATTATTAACGCTGCTGTACCTCAATCTAAACCTGCCAGGGCCCCAGCCCACTCTACCCGCCAGCAGCTTCCACCAGTCCCACAGCCTCATCAACTCTGTCGTTTTTTGATACTATCTTCCCCCACCCCTAGCTACCCATGGGGGCTGCAGAGTTGTAAGCTCCAAATAGGCCATGCTCCAATAAAAATGATTCTACCTACAACCTCTACCTGGCTTCAAGGGAGATAGAAGATTCCTCCCAGGGCAGTAGGGGAGAGTGGGATTGAGTTCTGCCACCTACCTTAATCCGGCTTGAAATGGGTGAAGGGAAGACTGGCAGTCTACCCCCTGAGATCCCTTCCTCCTTCTTGCACGTGGACCCCTAAAGTTATCCATTAGGGAAGGTTTGCCTGAGAAATTATACTTCTGTTATCCCCACCTCACTGCCCCGCACCTAAGCCTCACCAGGTATGGTTCTGCTGCTGCTGGGACAGCAGCTACTACAGCTCCTTGTGGCTACCAGGACATTCTGTTCTTAACAAATACTCATGGTATATCAACAAATCCAGTCCTTGGCCAAATTCACATTTTCAAAAGAAGCTTTGCTAAAAATAATAAGCCTATAAATGTCTGAGCCTAAGAGAACTATGACCACAGAATTGGTTGAAGCCATTAGCAAGCAAAAAATCCAAATTGAGGCTGCCTGGGGTAAGTAACTGCTTTTGATTGGGTTGGGGCACTCCTGCCTAGAGTAGCACTGAAAGGAAAAAGTTTGACCCAGGTGTGAGACTTTATCGTTGGAGGGGCAGAGCACCCCTTGTGGCCAGGCAGGTACTAGTAGCTCTGTTCCTGCAGCCCTGCTAATCTGGTGGGTCAGTGCTTCCCTCCTTGGCAGCAGTCAGGGACGTGGATGCTATGTGCTTCCACTTCCTCATCCACCCATTCTGCCCACACTGCATGGACTCTGAAAGTCGTCTTAGGTTGGCCACTATTTTCATGCATGATTCTTTAGTCAACCCTGCTGCCCAGTACGTTATTTCCTCAAGTAGAACACAAGTACCCATCTGCTACTAACACCTTCTACTCCCACCCCACTGGGGAAAGTTTGAAGTAGACGGAATGAAGCTGGTACACTGGCTAGAGCCTCTAATCCCAGCTACTTGGAAGGAAGGGTGAGGCAGGAGGACTGCTTGAGCCCAGAGTTTGAGGCTGCAGTGAGTGAGCTGTGATGTTGCCACTGTGTGCCAGCCTGAGTGACAGAGTGAGTGCCTTTCTCTAAGAAATAAATTAGATGGAACTGCTTTGTCCAGGACAGCCAATTAGGGATGGTGCCAACTTCCTACCAGCACTCCTGTCACCTGTGATTCATTCATTCAATATTTACTAAGGCATGCCTGTGCTAAGCACTGAAAAATTGAGATGTATTATCACTTCTCTGACAAAGAGAACTGGCAACTCCAGTACATACTGCGGTGGCTCCCTAATCCTAGATTCAATGTCATAGCATCGTGAGTTGAGGACCTTGGAGATCAAATCCCTTCTACAACCTTCCCAACAAGTGGCAGTCCAGACTCTGAACTCCGCCTATGAGCCCAGGACAGCTGCTTACTCCTGTTACCATTTCCCTGTCATGTCCTCAGGGACTGGGACCAATCACGTACTTCTTACTAGTGCTATCTTGGGAGCCGTCTGGGGAGAGGCTTTAACACCCATTAGACCAGCTCTTCAAATGTGGTCCTCAGATCCCTAAGGTTCCCTAAGACCTTTTCAGAGGTCCATAGGTCAAAACTATTTTCATAACAATACCAAGACATTATTTTCCTTAGCTGGGGATGGTGGCACACACCTGTAATCCCAGCTACTTGGGCAGCTGAGGCACCAGAATCACTTGAACCTGGGAGACAGAAGTTGCAGTGAGCCAGGATCGTACCACTGCACTCCAGCCTGGGCAACAGAGCAAGACTCAAAAAAAAAAAAAAAGTCTTGATGAAGTAAACGTGTATTAATTTAAACCTTAATCCCTGAGGAAAAGTCTTTTCAACATTCTGTATGACAAAGTAGGAAGTATGCATAAGCACTTTGCATACAAAAATATGATGGTTTTCTGGAGGAAATAACTTAGGCTATTCTTTGAGTTGTGAGCTGAACTAGCTGCTGTTTCATGGAATGCCATGTTTACTCAAAAGAATGACCGACAAACTGGTTATCAGACTTAGGTAGCTGGCAGAACTTTTCTCAAAAAACAAACAAAGTGAGTGTCACTTCAGGGAAAAATCTTGACAGTGTTTGTTGCCAGTGCTACAATTCAAGCTTTCAAGTGAAAAATCAAATTTTGGAACACTTGTATTTGCTACATGAGCTTCACAGCTTCCCCAAATTTAAAACTTAAAGACTTTACTGTTCTCCAATATAATACTATGAAGAAAAACAATTTACTGTTGAAACCTATTGTGATTTTCTAAAAATTTTATTTATTTATTTTTGAGACAGAGTCTCGATCCGTTGCTCAGGCTGAAGTGCAGTGGTGCAGTCTCAGTTTACTACAGCCTCCACATCCCGGGTTCAAGAAATTCTCCTGCCTCAGCCTCTGAGTAGCTGGGACTACAGGTGCCTGTCACCACACCCAGCTAACTTTTTGTATTTGTAGTAGAGACGGAGTTTTGCCATGTTGCCCAGGCTGGTCTTGAATTCCTGAGCTCAAGCAATCCACCTATCTTGGCCTCCCAAAGTGCAGGAATTATAGGCATAAGCCTGTAACCTGGCCTGAAACGTAATCTTTTAAGTTACGTATAATGAAACATCAGTATTTGGAAGATTTGCATAGCTCAGTGAATCAGTTATTTTCCATATGACCAGTGCACGGTATTACAAAATTATACATAGGCAAAAGATCCAATCAAGGTGCAGTTCAGAAAAAAAAGATTTTTTTTTTTTTCTTGGGAGAGTCTTGCTCTGTTGCCCAAGCTGGAGTGCATTGGCTTGATGTTGGCTCACTGCAGCCTTCTCCTGCTGGGTTCAAGTGATTCCCCTGCCTCACCCTCCTGAGTAGCTGAGATTATGCCACCACATCCAACTAATTTTTGTATTTTTAGTAGAGACAGGGTTTTACCACGTTGGCCAAGCTGATCTCAAACTCCTGACCTCAGGTAATCTGCCCGCCTTGGCCTCCCAAAGTGCTGGGATTACAGGCGTGAACCACCACACCCAGCTGAAACAACAGATTTTAATTTAATAGTACAAAAAGGTCATTGATATAGTTTCAGGTTCTACATTGCAACTAACCCTTAAGAAACTGCCAATTATCGGCCAGGCACAGTGGCCCACACCTGCAATTCCAGCACTTTGGGAGGCTGAGGTGGGAGGGTAGCTTGAGCCTAGGAGTTCGAGACCAACATAGGCAACATAGTAGGACACCATGTCTTTTTTTTTAAAAAGTCGGGTATGGGCCAGGCGTGGTGGCCCACGCCTGTAATCCAAGCACTTCGGAGGCCGAGGCTGGCAGATCACCTGAGGTTGGGAGTTCAAGACCAGCCTGACCAACATGGTGAAACCCTGTCTTAAATTAAAAAAAAAAAAAAAGCCAGGTATGATAGTGTACATCTGTAGTCCCAGTGACTGGAGGAGACTGAGTCAGGGAGATTACTTGAGCCTGGAAGGTCAAGGCTGCAGTGAGTCAAGCTGTGATTGTGTCACTGCACTCCAGCCTAGGTGTTAAGAGCCAGACCTTGTCTCAAAAAAAACCACAGAGTCCAGGCCCAGCACAGTAGTGGCTTATGCCTGTAATCTCAGCACTTTGGGAGGCCAAGGAGGGCAGATTACCTGGGTTCAGGAGTTCGAGACCAGCCTGGCCAACATGGCAAAATTCCGTCTCCACTAAAAATACAAAAATTAGCTGGGTATGGTGGCTTATGCCTGTAGTCCCAGCTACTCGGAAAGCTGAGGCAGGAGAATAGCTTGAACCTGGGAGGCGAAGGTTGCAGTGAGCTGAGATCGCACCACTGCATGCCAGCCTGGGTGACAGAGCAAGATTCTGTCTCAAAATAATAACAATAGGCCAGGTGTGGTGTTTCACACCTGTAATACCAGCGCTTTGGCAGGCAAATCACTTGAGGTCAGGAGTTTGAGACCAGCCTGGCCAACATGGTAAAACTCTGTTTCTACTAAAAATACAAAATTTAGTCAGGCATGGTGGTGCCTGCCTGTAGTCCCAGCTACTCAGGAGGCTGAGGCATGAGAATCACTTGAACCTAGGAAGCAGAGTTTACAGTGAGCCAAGATCTCACCACTGCACTCCAGCCTGGGCCACCGAGCGAGACTCTGTCTCAAAAATAAATAAATAAATAGGCCGGGCGCAGTGGCTCACACCTGTAATCCCAGCACTTTGAGAGGCCGAAGTGGGCAGATTACGAGGTCAAGAGATCAAGACCATCCTGGCCAACTTGGTGAAACCTTGTCTCTACTAAAAATACAAAAATTAGCTGGGCATGGTGGCGGGCGCCTTTAATCCCAACTACTCAGGAGTCTGAGGCAGGAGAATTGCTTGAACCCTGGAGGCAGAGGTTGCAGTGAGCCTAGATCACAGCACTGCACTCCAGCCTGGGCAACAGAGTGAGACTCTGTCTCAAAATAAATAAATAAATAAATAAATCTTTCCAACTACATATCTGTTGTGAGAACGGATTTTCTTCATATACAGTGCTTCAGACTAACCAACATATAGCAACAGATCAAGTACGGAAGCAGATATTAAGAATCCAGCTGTCCCCTTGGAAGCCAGAGAGTAAAGAGATTTGCTTTACAAAATAATTTCCATACTCTCACTAATTCGGGGAATGGGAATATAGTTATCTTTCATTTAGAACATTATGTTAACATGGCAGGGGAGGATCCAAGATGGCCGATCGCTAACATCCCGGGATTGCAGCTCTCAGGGAAGGCGCGGAGAACTAGAGGACGCCACACTTTCAGACAAATTCTGGTCGCTCACGGAGCAGGAGATCCCCCAGTGGAGGAAACACACGGGTGGCCAGCGCGACTCTCATGGCCGGTGCAGCAGTTCCGCAGGCACCTTGGCGCGGTAGCTCTTGGAGCAAAGTAAACAGGTTCGGAGGACCGGCCCGGGTCCCCAGCAGGACACCAGAGCCGGGCAGCGGCTGTGACGGCACCTCAGCGCGGGAGCGCTCCGCGCAGAGTAAACAGGACCGGTTTCCCTTCTGACCGAGGTTTGGAGCCCCAGGAATGCAGAGTCGCCTACTACCGACACAATAAGGAAGCCCGACAGGAGAACCCTGGGCAGAAATGCACCATCAGTTTTAACGCCGCTGCTCTGGCCCTGGGAACTAACAACCTGGACGTCCACTCAAGAGACCTAATCTGAAAGGTGGTAATTTCAAAGAGACAGGAGGATAAATTTACAATGACGGGAAGAAACCAGCGTAAAAAAGCTGAGAATACTCAAAATCAGAACGCCTCTCCCTCTAAAGATGATCACAGTTCCACATCAACAATGGAACAAGGCTTGATGGAGAACGAGCGCATCCCAATGACAGAATCACTCTTCAAGGAATGGATAATAAGAAACTTCGGTGAGTTAAAAGACCATGTTGTAGCCCAACGTAAAGAAACTAGGAACTTTGAAAAAAGGTTTGATGAAATCCTATTGAGAATAGACAACTTAGAGCGGAGTATGAGTGAATTAATGGAACTAAAGAATACAATACAGGAACTCCGAGAAGTATGGACAGGTTTAAACACTCGAATTGTTCAAGCAGAAGAAGGGATATCAGAGGTCAAAGTCCAACTTAATGAAATAAAACGCGAAGAAAAGATTAGAGAAAAAAGGATAAAAAGGAATGAGCGAAGTCTCCAAGAAATGTGGGACTATGTGAAAAGACCAAATTTACGTCTGATAGGTGTACCTGAATGCAACGGAGAGAATGAATCCAAGCTGGAAAATACCCTTCAGGATATTATTCAGGAAAATTTTCCTAAACTAGCAAAGCAGGTCAAAATTCAACCCCAGGTAATACAGAGAACACCACAAAGATATTCCTCAAGAAGAGCAACCCCAAGGAACATAATCGTTAGATTCACCAGGGTTGAAACGAAGGAGAAAATACTAAGGGCAGCCAGAGAGAAAGGTCATGTTACCCACAAAGGCAAGCTTATCAGACTTACAGCAGATCTCTCAGCAGAAACTCTACAAGCCAGAAGAGAGTGGGGGCCAATATTCAACATTCTCAAAGAATAGAACCTTCAGCCCAGAATTTCATATCCAGCCAAACTAAGCTTCACAACTGAAGGAAAAATAAAATCTTTTATGAACAAGCAAGAACTCGGAGATTTTATTACCACCAGGCCTGCTTTACAAGAGCTTCTGAAAGAAGCATTACACACAGAAAGAAACAACCAGTATTAGCCTTTCTAAAAATACACCAAAAAGTAAAGAGCACCAACATAAAGAAGAATTTACACCAACGAATGGATAAAACAGCCAGTCAACATCAAATGGCAGTAACCCTAAATTTAAATTGACTAAATCCCCCAATCAAAAGACACAGCCAAAACCCAATGGCATTTTACATCCAGACCAGTTTCACATGCAAGGATACACAAAGACTCAAAACAAAGGGATGGAGAAATATTTACCAACCAAATGGAGAGCAAAAATAAATAATAAATAAATAAAAAGCAGGAGTTGCAATTCTCGTATCGGAGAAAATAGATTTTAAAGCAACAAAGATATAGTGGTAAAAGGATCAATGCAACAACAAGAGCTAACGATCCTAACACCCAGATACGAGACTTAGATTCAATGAGACAGAAAATTAATAAGGATATCAAGGACTCGAACTCAGATCTGGAACAAGTAAACTTAATAAATATTCATAGAGCTCTCCACTTCAAATACACAAAATATACATTCTTGTCAATACCACATCACACCTACCCATAAGTTTAAATGAAACATTGATTGGCCATTATTAATACTCAATTTTTTTCAAAATAAAGCAATATTTCCATTTATTCTCCCTCTTTCTCTTCCTCTTTCTTCCTCTCCTTTACTTATTTTTTTTTTTTCTTTCCTTCTCTCAAAAAAAAAGAAATCAACTTGTAAACCTCTAGATCCAGGTCGGCAATGTCTCTCTCATTGCTTGATTTCCTTCCTTCCCTTCCCTCCCTCCCTCCCTCCCCGCTTCCTCCCTTCCTTCCTTCCTTCATCCCTTCCTTCCTCCCTACCGTCCTTCTTCCCTCCCTCCCCGCCTCCTCCCTTCCTTCCTTCCTTCATCCCTTCCTTCCTCCCTACCGTCCTTCTTCCCTCCCTTCCTGCCTTCCTCCCCCCGTCAAAAAAAAAAAAAACCATGGCAATTGTGTAACGAGTTTATTTTTGTTATTTTTAATGAATTGATACATATTTTAAATTTTTCTCAGGTTCATTTTAATATGGCAAGTATTGGTAGATATAACCCACTTCAACAAAAGCTGTTTGGGGTTCTTCAATGTATTTTAAGAATGTGAAACGTTCTGTTCTAAGGCCAAAAGACTCACACCATTTTAACATATTTGAGTACCCAGAACCTGGTACATAAAAAACTCATCTGGCAAATATTCACGAAGTGCCAACTCTATGCCTGGTGCTGTGCTAGGCATTGGGGATTCAGAATTGAGAAGAATTGTTTCTTTTGAGGACTCACAGACCAGTGGAGGTGCCAAACCATGTAAGAACAGTTATACCATGGGACTAGAATGAGAGTGAGAGCCTGCACCAAGAACACGCACCTATTAGGTGAGGCGACGGGAAGAGAAGTGGCCAGGGAAGACTTCCCAGGAAAGCTGACACTTGATCTGAGTCTTAAAGGCCACCAGGAATCAGCCAAGGGGAAGGGCATTTTAGGGAGAGGGAACAGAACACAAACTGTGGAAGCTTTGAGAAAAGTATGGCTATTTCCAGCTCCTGCTGCAGCTCATTATGAATGAAGTATGCGGTACAAGTCTGAATACAGGGGGTGAGGTTGGGCATGAAAGGACATGAGGCCAGAGAGGCAGGCAGGAGCCAAAACAATGGGCCTTCTATACCATATTAAGAAATGCGGGTTGTTTTTTTTTTTTTTTCTTTCTCAAAACAGGCAGGGTGCCCGCATGCCTGTAATCCCAGCTACTCAGGAGGCCGAGTCGGGAGGATCACTTTAGCCCAGAAGTTCAAAAGCAGCCTGGGCAATTAGCAAGCTCTTGTCTCAAAAAAGGTCGGGGAGGGGGGACAGGGATTAGGGAGGAGTTTTGGAGGGTTTTAGATAATATTCGTATTAACTTTTAAAAGACATTTGGCAACAATGCGTGGAACAGTCAAATGAGTGAATGAGTTGAGGAACCAGAAGTAAGACTACAAAAGACTTAAGAGTGGAGAAAAGGAGCAGCCAGAGGCCAGCCCAGACTGACCCGAAGAGAACCTCATCGGTAGGAAGCAGCCTCTCCAGGATTAGGTGGAAGTGAGACGCGAAGGGCAGGGGAGCCCCAGTGGTCCAGCATAGACTGCTGTTGGATGAGGAGGGGTCTTCCACGGAGTTAGGGAAACACTACGAGGTCAGGCCAGGGTTGCTCTTGGTGTGGCGCGCAGGCAGCTAAATAGATCTGAATGCGTTTCCACGCCTCCTCCCCACGGCCCTGGCCCGCAGCCCCGGGTTCCCACGGTCACCAGTCCGCTGCAAAATCCAGGCCTCCCGCCCCTCCGCGACTGGAGGGTGAGGACGAGGCTAGCAGCTCCCTCTCCGCTTCCTCCGCTGGTTCTCTCCCCTTCCCCCTACTCCGGGGCGGCTCTCCACTTCCTCTGCCCCAACCCCACCCCAGGGAAAAATGAAAACACCTTCACGCCCCGCGCCTCAGACGCCCCGACCCGACGACCAGGCTCGGTCGCTGATTTGGCGGCCTTGGTCTGAGAGGACACCTCGCCCCGGGCCCCTGACACCCCGCAGCTCAGCGACTCTACCCCTCGTCCCCCGCCTTCCCCGCCCCAGCTCGGCTCCGCCTCCCCACGGGGAAACATCCCAAAAAAGGGCAGAAAAGAAATTTCAGCGTAAAGTTGGCCCACTGGGAAAGAGAGGAGCGTCTGCGGGGAGCAGGGGCGGAGAGAGAGGGCGCGCGGAGGGGAGAGGGGCCAGGAGGCGGGGGCAGGGAACAGGGGCTCGGGAAACGTCTGGGTGGGAGTGGGGGCGGGAAGCGCCCGGTAACCAGCCCGGCCGCAGCTGCGTGGAAAATATGCGGGGCACGTGGGGGGCGGGGCGGGGAGCTGGGTCGCGAGCCGCCGGGCGCTCGCAGGAAGGGCCTGGCTCCAGGGCCTGGGAGGGGAGGCGAGGGAATGAGAGGTCAGGCCGATCCTGGAGACAGCAAGCCGGGTCACACTCCGCACCGCCACCGGGGCTCTGGGCTCGCCTCCTGCCTCAGTTTCCCCAAGTCCCCGATGAGACTGCTATTACCACCACGTCGATAACAAAACCTAGTGAGACTCAGGGTAAACTGAGGCACTCAAACTGCAGAGGAGCTCTGCCTCCCAAGAGACATTTAATCCGGGGGGATTTGCAGGAAACTTCTAAATTAAGGGTAGCGGCTGCTGAAGCTGAGGGGGGGCACGCCGGTCCCTGTGCCCGGGCAGCTGCCGTGAGCTCACGCCCCGAAATAGCCCCAGGGGCCCCAGCCGCAGCTGCCACTGGATCCGACTGTCAATCAGAGGAAGCCCGGAGCCCCCAGCCCAAGGGTCCCCTCCCCTCCGTAGCGTCGGGGTTTTTCCAGCCGACCGTCGGCTCCTTTTCCCTCCGACGGCTGGCGGGGTAGAGGGGAATTGGGGCGGGACCCCAAGGGAGGCGGTCCCTAGGGGGTGGGCGCAGGGGGCAGCCGCGCCCCCCGGCCGGGCCTTGCTTCTGCCCCTACAAGGTTTGGGCCGAGGTGGGGGAGGGTCCTGATCGTCGGCTCCGCCCGGTCCCTCCCCGCCTTTTAGGCGCCCGCGCGGCCCGGACGTCCCAGTCCTGCTCCGGCCTCCTTGCCTGCCACCCGTGCACCTAGTCGGCTCAGCCAGCCCAGTCCGTCCAGTCCTCACTGCCTGCCGGCCGGCCCACCCCCCACCGCAGCCATGGACGCCATCAAGAAGAAGATGCAGATGCTGAAGCTGGACAAGGAGAACGCCATCGACCGCGCCGAGCAGGCCGAAGCCGACAAGAAGCAAGCTGAGGATCGCTGCAAGCAGGTGGGGGCCGGGCCCAGTGCAGCCTGCTTTCCCCGCCCCTGCCAAAGGCAGGGGTGGGTCGCTGCCATGGGTCCCCCAGCCTCAGGCCTGCCTGCCAGGGCTCTCTCCCACCCAGTGTGGGGGCTGGGCCTTCACAATACCCTCAGGGCCTTCATCAGAGCCCCCGTATCTCCCCTACCAGTCTAGGGGAGCCCCACGCCCCTGGTTCCCACTTCTGCCCTTGCAGAGTATGTTGGTCCTGCTCCTTGGGTCTTGAAGTTTTCTCTGTGCCCCCACCAGGTCCCACCAGCACCCTTGACTGGACTGCCCCCCTCTGTTATTCCTCTTCCATCCCAGTAGCCTCCAAATCTCTCTTGGTAGTTCCTCTACACACCCCATCTCCATTCTGGGCCTGGGCCTCCTCCCAGGCTTAGCTGACCGAGCCCCCTCTGTCCCAGCTGGAGGAGGAGCAGCAGGCCCTCCAGAAGAAGCTGAAGGGGACAGAGGATGAAGTGGAAAAGTATTCTGAATCCGTGAAGGAGGCCCAGGAGAAACTGGAGCAGGCCGAGAAGAAGGCCACCGATGTGAGTGTGGACTTGGGGGACAATGGGAGGAGTTAGGACACTGGGGAGGGCCCCCCTGGACATGGAAATAAGGGGATAAGGAGACTTAGCTATCCCCAGCACCAGGACAGAAATGATTTTATCTCAGTAACCAGGGCCAGGGTAAGCTTACACAAATAATCCAAGGCAGTGGATAAATCAAAACCACCTACCACTTCTCCCAGAGGACTTCGTCCTGTAATTCTGTTTGGTTCCAGCTTTTAGAATGTACAGTGACCAAGCAGTGAGTCATTGTGGGGGTGGAAGGCATAAAAATTTACCATCTACCTCACTTAATCCTCCAGCTGAAATTGGAGAGGAGACTGCAGCAGTTTGGGGGTGGGGGGGTGTGGGTGTGAGGTACTAGCAGGCAGGAGGAGGGAAAGGGATCCAGAGATGAGGCCCCACTTGAGTTACAACCCTAAGGGGCCATTAGAAATTCCCTGGCCTTGACCTCTGGCTTCGGCAGCCCTGCTGTGCCCTGAGGCCCCAGCTCAGGTTCTGAAGCTCCTCATTTATCCTCATTAAGCTGTCAACCTGGAGACCACGCCAGGCCACAGGGCAGAGGGACAGGGCCACAAATGCCAAAGCAGCTACCTTGGCAGGCCCTGTTTACCCTGAGATTTCTCTGTCCACCCCACAATCCCAACCAGACTTCACTTCCTGCCATTCCCAACCCCCTACCTTAAGATAGGAGAATGGCCATATGATTTTGGACATGGTACTTTCCCCATTCTCTGCCTCAGTTTCCCCATCTGCCTTCCACCCAGGATTGTTTTAAGATGAACCTGTGGTTGGATTAGCATAAAGCATGGTCTGAACATCAGAGATGACATTGCTGTTTGTGTTAACTGCTCTTGTTCCCAGCCCCCCACGGTTGGGCTTCTGTGACCTCCAGCCTCCAGTTTTGGTTCTCCACTAGTCCTGGCACTTGGGAGGGAGCTGACCCGCAGCTGCTAGCACAGACAACCCTGGGCATCTGACACTCTATAAATAACCAAGGCCCAGTGCAGCTGGAGGCAGGACTAGAAACCCAAGGAGCTGATGGGGGCTGGAGGCGGGGCAGGGGGACAGGGACAGAACTGGGGAGGCAGAGCAGCAGTGCCAGGAGCAGATAGGAAAGACTGCCCAAGCTTATTGTGTGACCTTGAACACAGCACTCAACTTAACATGGTGCCTCAGTTTCTCTCTTCACTCTTGCTTCCCATTTGTCTAATGGGGACAGTAGTGCCTGTCCTGTGGTTAGAGAGGAAACTCCATAACTGGGAAGAGCTTGAGGAACAAGAAATGGCACATATTAGTCCCATCATGAGGACCCCAGGACTTCCCAAACCTTTCAGAGTTGTCACCCCACCGTCATGAAGAGTTTTTCTTTTACAGTTTCACTGCTCTCTAGGGTAGTCCTCCAATGTCCCCCAGAGTGATTCTTCCCAACCCCCAATGCTGTCCCCAGAATCCTTCCACACTGAGTCATCCGGCCCTGTGCCCATGATGGGCCCTTGTCACTCCAGGTGGCCAAGCTCCAGGTGCTGAAGGCACCTGGAGGATAAGCTACCATCTACTCTCTATATATGGTGCTATTTCTCCTGCCCTACAGTCCTGTCAAGGATCTGCTTCCTATGCTCTCGGTCACAGTTGGTGCCCCCAGCTCCTCCCTCTACCTCCTTCCTCTACACAGGTCATCTCTCCTCTCTGCTCTGAAATCTCAGAGTCTCTGTGTCCTTGTTTTTGATGAGGAAAGAGGAGATAACCTGATCGGGTGCTGTGGCTCATGCCTGCAATCCCAGCACTTTGGGAGGCCAAGGCAGACAGATCACAAGGTCGGGAGTTTGAGACCAGCCTGGCCAATATGGTGAAACCCCATCTCTACTAAAAATACAAAAACTAGCTGGGCGTGGTGGTGGGCGCCTATAGTCCCAGCTACTTGGGAGTCTGAGGCAGAAGAATCACTTGAGCCTGGGAGGCAGAGGTTGCAGTGATCTTAGATTGTGCCACTGCACTCCAGCCTGGATGACAAAGCAGAACCATCTCAAAAAATAAAAATATAAAAAAAAAAGAGGATAACCTAATATTTATGGAGTGCAGACCCTGTGCAGGCAGTGTGCTCAGTGCTTTCTGCATGTTATTTTACAATTTCCCAAACTTTGCTTATCATCAGAATCAGTCAGGGGCTTTAAAAAACAGAAGATTCCCAAGTCGCCACCCTACACATCTCAATTCAGTGGATCTAGCATGGAGTAAGAGAACTTGTTTCATTTTATGAGCCTCACCAAGGGTTCTGTTGGTTAATTGAGTATTAAAAGCACTGCATTACCTCAGAAGAGCCTTAAGAAGGAGGAAGTGTTATTGTTAACTCCAACTTGTGAGGGAGGAAACTGAGGCTTAGAGAGGCTAAATAAGTTGCCCAAGGTTACACAAGTGTTGAGTGGCTGAGCCATGGCTCAAAGACAAGCCTGACTCACAGCTGATGCTCTTAACACCACACTGCACTGCTTCCCTCATTTTCCTTTGTTGGTGCTCGTCTTGCTGTGCCCTTTATCTCAGTGTTTGACCAGTTTTTGTGGATCTTTTCCAAAACCCCCATGGTTTTGCCTCCTATTGCAAGCTCAGGGACTGAGCAGACATCCCTCACACTGCGCCTGCATTGCCCCCAGCTCTGTGCTGGCCTTGGCAGGGAGACCCTTACTACAACCATGGGTGTCCTTCATAGGCCTGCCTCTTGGGATTTTTGCTGGGAGTCTGCCTCGCAGCTGATGACAGACGACATCACTGGGCTTGGTCTTTTTTTTTTTTTGAGATGGGATCTCGCTATATTGCCCAGCCTGTCCTCCTAGGGTCAAGGTGAACTCCCATCTTAGCCTCCTGAGTAGCTGGGACTATAGGCATGCACCACGGTGCCCGGCATCACTGAGCTTGATTCTGTGATGGGCTGGTCTTAGCAGCAGTGAAGTCTGGTTGGCCTGGTTCTTCCCCATCCCTGGGCCAGGCTTTGCTGTGAAGGAATCAGAGCTGCATCGGACCTGGCCCCAGCACTTGGAGTGCTCTCACGGGGAACAGGAGAACTTGTGTGCAGGTGACCTTTAGGAGACTAACCGTGCACGGTGCAGGAGAGGCCCTGCCTCTGGGGAGCGGAGCTCGTCAAGCGAGAAATACATGTACTTTTTCGTTTTTTTTGAGACGGAGTTTTGTTCTTTTTGCCCAGGCTGGAGTGCAATGGCATGATCTCAGCTCACTGCAACTTCCGCCTCCTAGGTACAAATGATTCTTGTGCCTCAGCCTCCCAAGTAGCTGGGATTACAGGCGCACACCACCATTCCTGGCTATCTTTGTATTTTTAGTAGAGACAGGTCAAACTCCTGACCTCAGGTGATCCACTCACCTCGGCCTCCCAAAGTGCTGGGATTACAGGCATGAGCCACTGTGCCCGGCCTGAATGCACATTTTTTACTGGAGCACAGTCTGGGCAGAAGATGATTGGTTGAGGAAAAATTACAGAGAATGTATAGAAACCAGGAAGTCTCAGTTCTTTCTGAGAAGAATCTTGACATCCTCTGGAGCCTCTCTGATCCTCATCCAAAGCAGACAAGGCCTTTTTGACCCCTGATCTCTGACCCACAGGCTGAGGCAGATGTGGCCTCCCTGAACCGCCGCATTCAGCTGGTAGAGGAGGAGCTGGACCGGGCCCAGGAGCGCCTGGCTACAGCCCTGCAGAAGCTGGAGGAGGCTGAGAAGGCAGCTGATGAGAGCGAGAGGTGGTCAGGGGCCCCTGGGGGAGGATGGTCTGGGAGGGAGGAGGGACCCTGTCTCTGCTGATCCTGACCCCACGCTCACCCTCTCCGTGCCTCCCAGAGGAATGAAGGTCATCGAAAACCGGGCCATGAAGGATGAGGAGAAGATGGAGCTGCAGGAGATGCAGCTGAAAGAGGCCAAGCACATCGCTGAGGATTCAGACCGCAAATACGAGGAGGTGACAGCCTCGCCCCTCTGCCTGCTCACTGCCTAGCCCACAACATACCCAGTCCTTCTCTGCTGATCTACCCTCTCTTTCTCACTCCCCGCAGGTGGCCAGAAAGCTGGTGATCCTGGAAGGAGAGCTGGAGCGCTCAGAAGAGAGAGCTGAGGTGGCCGAGAGGTAAAGATACCCGGGGGGTGGCATGTGAGCCCCTTGGCACTGGGGCCCTCCATATAATGGGGAGGCAGTGTCCTAGGCTTGGGGCCATAGGGACAGCCCCTGTTTTCTGACCCCTGCCCGCTGCCCCTAGCCGAGCCAGACAGCTGGAGGAGGAACTTCGAACCATGGACCAGGCCCTCAAGTCCCTGATGGCCTCAGAGGAGGAGGTAGCAACCCCTCTGAACCTTTCTGGGCAATGGCGCCTTCTCTCAGCTCACCTTCCCTCCATCTCAGCACCACAGGCTGCTCTCTCTCAGCTGCTGGGGATTGGGAAGGGCCTGGGGCTTCTGAGCCCTGCCTGCTGTCACTCTCACAACTTTGCTCTTCTCTTCTCTCCTCTACCCGTCCCCCACTGTGCCATCTCCACTGTCTGGCTTCACTGTGCCCTCACACCCCGCTCCCCCTGCCACACACCCCCTGCAGTAAATGTGGGGACCTAGAGGAGGAGCTGAAAATTGTTACCAACAACTTGAAATCCCTGGAGGCCCAGGCGGACAAGGTAGAGGGGAGCAGAGGGGCAGTAAGGATGGGGTCCCGCAGGGGAGGGAGGTGAGGGGCCCAAGGCAGGGAGGGGCTGGTGTTCAATGGAGGCAAGACGGCCAGGAGCCTATGGGGTGCAATGGAGAAATGAAGGATTTGTGGTGACACTGTACTGATGGTGTGTGTATGTCCCCAAAAGTATTCCACCAAAGAAGATAAATATGAAGAGGAAATCAAACTGCTGGAGGAGAAGCTGAAAGAGGTGAGAGTCCTCTTCCAGTTCCCAGTGTCCCCTCAAGCCCCCCTAATCCTTGCCAGAGACTGCCTGTGGTAGGACACTTGAGGGAAGGGATGGGCAAGAAGCTTGACTTGGGCCGTGGTCTGTGGGAGGGCCTAATTCTTTCCCATTTCTCCCATCCTGCCTTTACCCTCCAGGCTGAGACCCGAGCAGAGTTTGCTGAAAGGTCTGTGGCAAAGTTGGAGAAAACCATCGATGATCTAGAAGGTAAAAGGAATACTCTCTCATATCCCTGAGCCTTTATAAGTAGGTCCACACCTGCCGTGATTATCAGTCTGTCCCTTACCTTCTCATCCCATTTTATTTGCCATCAATAAACTAGGGTTGAACCACCTAGGACTCTACCAACTCCGCAACTCTGTGGCCCATGACTACAATTCAAGTAATTGTAGCTGTCCACAGGGCAACAACTCCAGTGCTTCTTAAATTTCGGCATGCATGAGAATCACTGGGAGAGTTTTATAAAAACAGATTCCTAGGCTCTGCCCCAAGTGATTGCTGACTTTCAGCTGGAGGATTTGCATTTCTAGCCAGCTCTCTGGTGCTGCCCATGCTGCTGGTCCCCAGGCCACACTCTGAGTAGCTCCCATATGGACGATTCATCCCTGAGTGTAATGCAGTAGAGTTCTAGCACAGAGACTGCCTTGTTAACTAGAGAGCTTTTGATTGAACATGTAGGTCTGCATGACAACACTGATAGAAAATACTATTTTAAGCTAGATTGGACAAAAACCAACATGCAGGTATCTGTGAGTCTGTGACTATTTCTATTGTTGATGGTGTTGTGGCTGAAGTTGCCTTTCCTTTTTATTCTGTGATAACCCTTTCACTTTCCCACTTCTCTCGCTTTCAGCCTTCTCAGGCAAGCTCCAATTTTACCTCCAGCTTTAGGAGGTTTGCCCTTTCTGGCTCCAGCACGCTCCCTCTCCCTGCTAAGCAGGCACTCCTGCTTGTCCAGAGCACTGTGCCCACAGCTCCCTGGGGAAGCAGGAGCTCCTGTGCGTAGAGCCAATGTGGGGTACAGAGAAAGAAAGAAGAGAGATGGGGTAGAGAGAGGGAGAAGGAGTTCCTGACAGCCGTCCAGACTGTTCCCTGGCCTGCTGCTCTCACTCTTTGTGCAACTCTGATACTGTTTTTCTTTCCATTGCCCTCTCTCCTTCCTTTCCTCTTTCCCTCCACTCCCTCTCCCACACTCCCACCTGGTCCCCTCACTGGACCCCCCCCAGACGAAGTCTATGCCCAGAAGATGAAGTACAAGGCCATTAGCGAGGAGCTGGACAACGCACTCAATGACATCACCTCCCTCTGAGCCCCACGCCAGCGTGGCCACCTCAGCCCTCTTCTCTCCTCTCCTTTCCATTCTCTCTGTGGGGAAGGGAGCAGGCAGGAGGAGCAGAAATTGCCAACATTGCACAGCCAGGCTGGGAGCAGCCTAGGGAGAATCTCCATCATGCCCACCACCCACTCTGGCACTGGCTTCATCCTTTACCTGTCCCCCTCCACCCCGCTTCGCTGCTTAATAAACTCTGAACTTGGTCTCCATGCTGTTTTCCTGCCCTCCAGAGAGCACCTCTAACACCACCACGGAGCACTGGTTCACTCCTGAGACCCTGGCTCTTACAGACACCCCCACCCACTGCACTGAGCCTACCCACCAAACAACATGGCCCACTCTGAAACCCCTCTGCACAAGCCCTCCCAGGCTGTCACTCTCTGACTCACTGCTGCATGCAGGCACATGTGACCCCGTCAAACACCATGACCCCCTCTGGTGCCAATCACTGACCTCAGAGCACTTAGCTGAAGTCAAATAGAGTGACTGGAAAGGAAATGGGGTGGTGAGGTGCAGGGCAGGGGCAAGAAGGTGGCAAAAGGGCTGGAATGGAGCTTGGAAACATGTTGGATGTCAGCAACATGGGGCTTTCACTGCATCAGCAGGTCTGTTTTCTACCTCAAGTCTGTCTGGCCCTCCTTTCCTGGCTCAGTCTTTGTCTTACCTTCTGTCTCCAACTTTCTTAAACCTTCTAAAGAAGAGGATAAAGTAGTTGATGACTTAGGCCTCCCTACCCACCTCCATGACTACAAAGCCTTGAGGCATCCACGTCCATCCTGTTCCCCTCATTCTGGTCAATCCATCCATTTGCCCCTGCCATGGAGCCTTGGGGTCCCCGAATGTGTGTGTCTTCCTGTGTCTCCTGACCCACTCCATGTCTATATGTTACCTTCCCTGCCCCTGCCTCCCCACATCTCCCCCTTGTGTCTCCTTCCTGCCTCACCTGCTGCTTCCCCTCACAGAGACCTTGGCCAGTGCCAAGGAGGAGAACGTCGAGATTCACCAGACCTTGGACCAGACCCTGCTGGAACTCAACAATCTGTGAGGGCTGGCCCCGCCCCCAGCCAGGCTATGGTTGCTGCCCCAACCCAATAAAACTGATGTTACCAGCTTCTCAAGGCCCATTAAGCCTTTCTTTGGTGTTGGCAATGGAGTTTGAAGGACCCCTGAATGAGCAGGGCCTGGATCCTTGCTCTGCAGTGGGACCTCCCTTTCAGGGAAAACTGTGGGATGCAGGGGCCTAGGCTCATTGAGAAGGGGCTGTGAACAGGCCATGTGAAGCAGGAAGTCTGATAGGGACAGGGGACATCATGGCCCTTGTTCCCTACAGGCAGAGGAGCTGCCATCTACAGCACTGCCCTGTTCCAGCAGGCAGCTGGGCCAGACGGCACATCCTGAAGCAAAAACTGCAAGAAGTGACACATCTTCCTTGAGCACGGTGAAAACCTAAAAGCCTAAGTGTGATGTTAAGCCTAGGGCTACTCTCTGCCCTACCCTTCAACACACACTGCACACACACGGCCATCCCAGCAGGATCAATCATTTCTGTCCTCTTCCTGATAACATCTGTGGTAGGCAGAATAATTCCCCTTCTCCAGAGATGTCCATGTTCTAATCCTATGCAATATTGTTACCTTACATGGGAAGAAACTTTGTGATTAAGCTAAGATTTTTAGATGGAGTGATTATCCTTGGTTATCTACATAGGCCAAGTGTAATCCCCAGGGTTCTTGGGGGTCAAGGAGGTCAAAGGCAGTAGTAGGAGTTGTGACAATGGAAGCAAGAGATTGGAGTGATGCGTAGGAGGGACCAAGAACCAAGGAATGCAGGTGGTTCCTAGAATCTGAAAAAGGCATGGAAACATTCTATTTTCAGAGCATCCAGCAGGAACAAGCCCTACTGAGGTCTGACTGCTGACCTCCAAACTATAAGAGAATAAATGCATTACCACCAAGTTCCTGCTAATAACAGTAACAGTAGAAAATTCAAATACCATCCTTCTGGTTTGGGGAACAAAGGTGACTAACACATATTTTATTATAAATATTTATTTTTAAAAATTACTTGGTGATTAAAAAGGGAGAGGCCCAATGAGCAGACGGAACAGTTGCTGGCTCCCCATCTGATGCCTCTGGCTGGCTTCTCTGCATTCTCCAAGATCAGCCTCTAGGCTCCAGTCTCCACTACCTCTGCTGAGCGATAGCTAACACCCCCTTTGGCCACCCTTCTGTGTGTACACAACAACAGGGAAGGCTAATCAGAAAACCGGCCCAGGAGGAGCTCATTTGCATGCACTTTGCATGAAGCGACTGCACAGGGTTGGGGAAGGTTGTGCCTGAGGAAAGGGTGGGTGTACTACCTGTGCTGCCTTCTCATCTGCACAAGGAAGGCGACGCTGGTGACAGCAAAAAGGAGGCCAAAAACCAGGGCTAGGATGTCACCTGGGATGGGGAAGGAAGAGGGAGCTGCAGAGTTCCTCAACGCCTGCCTCAGTGCATCCCCCGCCCCTGCCCCAAGTTCTCAGGCAGTCCCCAGTGCCTCAGTCTCTAGAAGAGGCCAGCCAAGGGATGGGGGTGGATACATGAGAAGGGGAAAGTTTAGCAACATTTTTCCTTCCGAAAAGCCGAGTAAAAGGGTTGTTTGGGGCCGGTCACAGTGGTGCATGCCTACAGTCTCAGTGCTTTGAGAGGCCAAGATGAAAGGATTGCCTGAGCCTAGGAGTTCAAGGCTGCAGTGAGCTATGATCATGCCACAACACCAGCCTAGGCAACAGAGTGAGACCCTATCTCTAAAAAAGGCGGGGGGTTGTTTGGGAGAGGGATGCTAGGAGATTTCTCAAGCTTCATTCTAATCAACTTGGCCCTGGGGACAATGGGGGAATCCCCACCAGGATCTGCCTCTCTAATATTGGAGATGGGGTCGGTTCTGCAGAAAAGGAGAGGGAGCAGAGGCAGTATTGAGCAGCCCTAGGGCTGAATGGTGCTGAGGAGTCTCCTGGCATCAGGAGCAAGAAGAGGGGCACAGACTCACCAGCAGCCAGGCAAGAGTTCAGTTGGACTGGAAAGAGAAAGGAGACATGAGAGGCGGACAGTGACCACCAATGACAGACACTGGCACACACATGGGAGGATGAGGGACCCCTGGCTGGAGGATACCAGACAAAGCTGCACCTGGCTCAGCAGCCCAAGGACTGCTCTCCAATCCAGCAGAGAAGGAGGCCTCAATTACTCGCCCATTCAAAGGTTGCGTCACTCGGAAGTTCATCTGTAGCCGAGAGTCGCCAGGTCCCCACAGGGTGTCAGAGAGGATGTGGAGCTAGGGAGGTCAGTAGACAGTGTGGGTGAGTTCATGGCATGACAGGAAACAAGGGTACCAGACCAGCTCACTGCCAGCACCTCAGGGCTCCACCCTCAATCTCCTATATCCCCCATCGGCCCCTTGATTTCTTTTATGAATAAATTAATGTATCCTAAAGATGGTTGCAGTGGTGGGATCATAGCTCACTGCAGCCTCAAACTATTCGACGCGTGATATTCCCACCTCAGTCTCCTGAGTATCTGGGACTATAGGCTCACACCACCATACCCAGCTATTTTTTTTTTCTTTTGGTAGAGATGGGGTCATATTATGTTGCCCAGGCTTGTCTTGAACTCCTGGGCTCAAGCGATTCTCCCACCTCAGCCTCCCAGCATGCTGGGATTATAGGTATGAGCCACAGAACCCAGTCTTGATTTCTTCTCGTCTTTCTCATCTCATCTTACATCCTTTTTTCCCCCACATCCACTGTGTTCATACATACCCCAGGCCTACCTGCTTAGCACTCAGCCTCACTGTCTGGTTAAACACAGTCCAGATGACACCCTGGGCACAGGGTGGTGTAGTCAGAGACCCCTCATATCGGAAGTAGCGGCTGAGGTCAGAGGGCAGGAGTGCAGATACGTCCAGTCCTGGGACCTGAGTCTCTGAGCCTGTGAAGAGGATCTATGTTGGTGTCTCACCTACATTGCCCCATTTTAAAGCTTCAGGGTATAGGGATACAGTTTCAGCTCCCAGAAGCCAAAGAAACTCAACTCTCTAAGACCACTTCTTCACTAAGTGCAGGCCCTTCGCATAAGACGTAACTCAAAAAAAGTACAGGGCTTTGGGGCAACTGGAAGAGTTCTCAGGGAGGGAGAGAAGGGGGAATAAAGGAAGGAGGGAAGGGAGGAAGGAAGAGAAGGAAAGAAGAAAGACCATCAGAGTTTACACTCTTAACTCTGTGTACCATCATAAAGTCCTGGGCCACAGGTTTAAGTCCAGAGTGAATTAAAAAGAAAAAAGATCTGAATGACTTACAAATAAATATGAATATTGATAACGATATAAAACGGACACAAGAAATGCAAAGGCAGAGTTCTATCTAGTCTAGCAAAAACCTAAAAGGTCTAGTAGAGTAAGTGAAGTTTAAAATGACCCGAGTGACTGAGAAGTGAAAGATTTCCAAAAGTATTTACAAAGTTAAAATATTTGATGCTTATTAAAGATAAATAGTTATCAGAAAAAGTTTCAATCTCAAGACTTGACCTTGACAATTCCAAACACCATTTTTGGTCTTACTTGGTTTTTTGTCTAATTTTGATTTTTGCTAGGTTTTCAATCTGTAGGAAGCCGTTTGCAGGTAACTGTGTCTGTCAGCTTCATGGTTATTATCAAGATGAGAGCTGGCTCACACTTCAACCCCTCCTGCACTGGAGGGAGCCCATCTCCAGCCTCAGACCTGAAGCTCCCAAGGGCAATTCTTTATGAACTAGGGCACAGAGAGTAGTGGCCAGACCAACAAACTGACCTTCCTCAGCGATTTCTTTCAAATGAGACAGCAACTGCTCATAGGCACTGTTTTCTTCTGGGCCCTCCTGGGGGATGACATTGTAAGACAGATGAATGCATGTATCCAGGGCCATGGCTGGAGGCTGGAAGTTGAGGGGGGTTCCTATAGTCCTCTCTCCCATTCCTCAGCTCTGAGAATGCTGAGGGAACATGAAATTGTAATGGTTTTCTTATGTATTATTACTCAAACTCTATGTACTCAAATCAAGAGTTTGCACAACAAGAGTACATAGAGTTTGGTGGACTGGTTTTCTTTCTTTCTTTCTTTCTTTTTTTTTGAGACTGAGTCTACTCTGTCGGCCCAGGCTGGAGTACAGTGACGTGATCTCAGCTCACTGCAACCTCCACCTCCCGAGTTCAAGCGATTCTCCTGCCTCAGCCTCCTGAATAGCTGGGATTACAGGCACGCGCCACCATGCCCAGCTAATTTTTTGTATTTTTAGTAGAGACGGGGTTTCACCATGTTGACCAGGATGGTCTCGATCTCTTGACCTTGTGATCCACCCGCCTCGGCCTCCCAGAGTGCTGGGATTACAGGCGTGAGCCATCACGCCCAGTGTATTTTTTTTTTTTTAATAGAGATGGGGTTCCACTGTGTTGGCCAGGCTGGTCTCGAACTCCTGACTTTTTGATCTGCACCTCAGCCTCCCAAAGTGCTGGGATTACAAGCATGACAAGCACGAGCCACCACACCCGGCTGGTGGACTAGTTTTCAGTGACAAGCTGGAGAGGGAGGGAGAGAGGCTATTTTACTAGGATACTAGGTTCTCAGTGACCTTGGCCTTTCTAACGTTTGAAGTGTCACTGTTGCCTCCACACATGCTCCCCACAGGAAACCATATATACACCTTTGTATTCATGTCACCTCTGTATTCACCTCCATGATTCTGTGGCTTTTCAGGTGAGGTCCTGACATGCTACTTCTTTTATTATTCTTTTGCTTATGAGCCTAACGTTATGAACATTATGAAACTAACACTGTGAACATACTAACATGCTATTTCAGAGGCATTTCTCTGAACTTTATGCTGTGTGACTGGCGTTAAAGAATCAGTGAGCGTGGCCCAGCATGGTGGCTCATGCTTGTAATCCCAGCATTTTGGAAGGCTAAGGTGGGCAGATCAATTGAGGCCAGGAGTTTGAGACCAGCCTGACCAACATGGTGAAACCCCATCTCTACTAAAAATACAAAAAAATTAGCAGGGCATGGTGGCACACACCTGTAATTCCAGCTACTCAGAAGGCTCAGGCAGGAGAATCACTTGAACGTGGGAGGCAGAAGTTGCAGTGAGACAAGATCACACCACTGCACTCCAGCCTGGGCAACAGAGTGAGATTCCATCTCAAAAAATAATAAATGAGTGAGTGAACCTCGCAGGCATCTCACCATCCCTTCCCCTACTAGCCTCCTCTAATCATAATGTATGTAGCCTTGATTATTTGGAATGCAAAGAAGTCACTAAACACTGCATTACACAAAGGGGACATGATGGGTCACTGGAGTATTAGAGAAATTACCCTTCCTGATGTCTAATACAGTGCAGGTGCCATTCCCTAAATAGGCCATATTCTGTCTTTGCACAATCTGTTTCCTCTGCAATGAACATTTCCTTTTCCTTCCCATTAGTAAAGCCTTTAAGTGTCACCTCCTCTGTGGCCATCATTTTTACTATGTCCTTCCCATGTGTCTGTCATGTCAGCCTCCCCCACTGGCTGTGGGCTCCTTAGAGGCAAGGACCTACAGCTTCAGAATCCTTGTTGTGGGCTGGTGCCTGGTTCACAGTGGGTGTTGAATGAATGAACAGTGAGTGAATGAGGATGTCAGCCAAGGGGCCACGGTGAGCCTGCTGGGATGGGGTCTCTGGGGCCACGATACAGAGCCTGGGAGGGAGCATGGGATGCGGAAGCGGCGAGTAGGGGATGTCCAGGGTCTGTTACCTGCAGAAAGGCGGCCAACACGGCCAGGCCTCCGGGGCGCCCCAATGCCTTGTCAACTTTGGCAAAGGCAGTGCTGAGGTGAACCACGTGGATCTGGAGAGGACACAAGGGTAGGGGTAGGAGACGGCCATAACTCTGGCCCCGCCCCGCCCCGCCCCGTTGCCCCTTCTCCGTCAGCTCCGTGCTCACCTCGGCAGGGAAACGGTGGCCGTCCACAGTGTGCTCAGAGCCCGGACGACCCGCAGCTCCCCAGTGCAGATGCAGCTGTAGGGCCCGGTACTCCTGCCCGGGACCCAGAGCCATCTCCAGCCCGGGAGGCAGGGTCAACTCCACTGCGTGGGGAGAGGCAAGTGAGCCGTCCCTGCCTGGGAGGACCAGCCCAATCTAGCCACGACGGTTCCGTTCCATGCTGCCCGCCCCACCCCCAAGGCTCGGCAGGGAGACCTCTCACCGCTGTGGCCATTGTTGCGCAGGCGCAGTTCTGGGAGCGGCGGGAGCTCGAAGCCCAGGAGTTCCAGGGGACGCAGGGCGGGGCAGAAGGCGGCGAGCTGGGGGCGGATATTCACCGGGGACTGGAAACGGCTCCCACATGCTGGGGACACCTGGGGCCAGGGCGGGTCGCCTAGGGTGGGAGAATCTGGTGAGGAAGTCTGACATCTAGGTTAGGAACTTAGGGAGGCCGGGTAGAAAAGGTGAGGGAGTGGCACGGAGGGCGGCGGATGAGATGCCCAGAACCAGTATTCGGGGACGGCCGTGGGGCATATCCACAGAGCTGGGTTCCCGGATTGGGTCTGTGCAGAGGGTGGGTGTCTCACCTCCATAGCGCCAATGACTCTGGTCATCCCCTGTATAAATGAAAAGGATAAACAGGCCCAGCTTAGAGCCCAATTCCTTCCCGACGGCCAAAACCGTGTCACAAACTCAGATGCATAATGAGTAACAAATGCCTTAAGCCGGCCAGGTGTAAAGCACAGGAGACCGCACCCAAACTTAACACAGCAGCTGAGTGGGCCAAACAGCAATCCTACCAGTTTGCAATCATTGTCTTAGGGTCTGTAAAGGTGAGTGGGCGCTTCAGGCCGGGCACTGTGGCTCACACCTGTAATCCCAGCAGTTTGAGAGGCCAGAGCGGGCGGATCACCTGAGGTCAGAAGTTAGAGACCAGCCAGACCAACCTGGCGAAACCCCGTCTCTAGGAAAAATACAAAAGTTGGCCAGGTGTGTGGTGGTGGGGGCCTGTAATCCCAGCTACTCAGGAGGCTGAGGCAGGAGAATCGCTTGAACTCGGGAGGCAGAGATTGCAGTGAGCCGAGATCACCCCATTGCACTCCAGCCTGGACAACAAAAGTGAAACTTCATCTCAAAAAAAAAAAAAAAAGTGAGTGGGCGCTTCAGTCCTAAGTCCCAAACGAGTGAGTACACCATCTTTCCGTTCTCCCTTCTTTCTCCTCCCCACTCATCCCTCTGCCTTGTCTGGTCTCCTATCCCTTTCCCAAAATTCCTGGCTTGAGAGTCAAGACGCCATGTTTCTCTACCTGCTGTGTCCTTCTTCCTAGGTCTCAATTTCCTCACAGTAGACTGAAGATAAGATGACCTCTACAAGCTCTTCTTGCTTGTCCTCTGATGCCCGCTTCACCTCCCAATCCTTTTCTCTCCCCCTCAAACTCTCTGGCTCTCTCTCTCCATCTATTTTGTCTCTGTCTGCACATTTTTCTCTCATCTGCATATCTCCTCCCTTTCTCTTCTTCAGCCTCCCCCTTCTCTCACCTTATCCAACTCACTTCTCTCCTTCTGCGCCCCTTTTTATTTTCTCTCCCCATCCGCCCCTTTCTATTTTGGAGGGTGGGGATGGGGATATTGGTATGGGACCTCTGGAAGGGCTTCTGTGGGAGTACATGCTCCCCTCCTTCCCTGAGTGACCAGAGCCTAGGCTGGGGTATGGGACAGGAAGCATGAACCTCCTGGAACCTGGATTTGGAGACTGATGACCACTTACCTCCTTTGTCCCTGTGGGCATTATTCTGGGGTTCTTGAGGATCTCCAGGAGCCTCAACAGTAGATAGATCCTCTGACTTCAGGGAGCCCTCTCCTTCTAGTTTATGCTTAACTTCAGGTAGATCCTCTCCTCTGGGTAGATCTCCTGTTCCAGGTGGACCCTCCTCTCTGGGTAGCTTCTCTTCACTGGGCAGATCCTCCTCTTCCAGTGGGTCATCTTCCTTAGATGAGCCTCTTCCCAGGGGGGCATCCTCCTGTATCTGGGGCAGCCTCTGGGAATGGGCAGGCACCAGGAGCACCAGTGACAGCAGCAGTTGTACAGTGAGGCCTGGAGCAGGGGCTGGGATCAACAGAGGGGGCCAGAGGGTGGGGCACAGAGGAGCCATGAGGCTGACTGTGGGGTGTTCCAGCACACGGTGTGTACGGGCTGTACGTGCATTGGAAACAAGAGCTGGGTTGGGGAGGAGCAAGCCTGGAGGGGAGCAGGCTGACTCACAGAGCGCCCTTTTGCAGAGATGGAGCCAAAGTCTCATAGGTCTGTCTGGCCCTGTGCCCCCTCCTCCATACCAAAGCCAGGATGGAGGTGGAGTGAGAGGCAGGTGTGTGCATAAGCAGAAGGTTATCAGGGGCATGGACTCAGTTTGGAACCCAAGGCACCACCTGGCACTATGCAGTCTTTCCCTGGCACCACCCAGCTCCTTGCCAGCCAGCCTCAGCTAACCCTGGCCTGCTTCCCAGCTCCAGGCACGGAAGGGGAAAGGCAGGGGAGCTGGGGCCCCCACGTCCTCTGGCTGAGAGGGAAAGTAGCTTATGTATACATCCCTGACTCCACCAGAAAGCAGGTAAAGGGGTAGGGCATGCTACTAGGGGAGCCGAGGGTGAGTTAGGTAATGGGTATGTAGGAGACAAATTTGAGCCTGAATGAAAAGCCAGTGTATATGTCAGAGGTGCTCTGATAGGTTTAACCTAAATTTATTTTTCATCACATTACTCTCCTGCTCAAAAGTCTTCATTGGCTCCCCACTGCCTACCACAATATGCACATTTTGTACTTCTGACTTCCAACTCCCTTCAAAACCTTGCCCAAGGACCTTTCCATGTTGTCTCCTACTATTCTCTCTCATACTCTAGCCAAATTAAACTATTCATTTTTTTCTCCAAAGCTTTTACCACCTTTGTTAATCAGTTCTTACTCCCTGAAATGCTATTCGATATTGCATTCAATAAATATTTATTTAGTACCATAGGTACAGCACTGGGCTGTGGATTAGGGAAATGGAAATGAATAAGACACAGTCTCTTTGGGAGGCTGAGGTGGGTGGATCACCTGAGGTCAGGAGTTAGAGACCAGCCTAGGCAACATGGCCAAATCCCCTGTCTCTACTAAAATTACAAAAAATTAGCCAGGTGTAATGGCATGTGCCTGTAGTCCCAGCTACTCAGGAGGCTGAAGTGGGATGATCACTTGAGCCCAGGAGATTGAGGCTGCAGTGAGCTGAAATTGTGCCATTGCACTCTGGCCTGGGTGACAAGCAAGACCCTGTCTCAAAAAAGAAGGAAAGAAAAAAAAGTCCCTGCCCTGAGGAGCTTGCAGTCTAGTGAGTGAGGGCAAACCATGTCCATATCATAATATAATATTGAGGAAAGAGAGATTAATTCTGCTTTAGAAGATAATATAGAAGTAGGCAAATTTGATCATGTCCTTGAAGAAATATCAGTTCAATTGGTAAAAACAACAGGGAGAATGATATTCTGGGCAAAGGGGAGGCATAAACTACTATGAGCAGTAGAGTAACAGAATCCAATTCTCATACTAGGTCATGTCGAGGGCTAGTATGGAGCACGGAATGCAGGGGAAGACTGGGTGCAATAAGATGGGGTAGAAGAGTGTGAGGACCCCAAGAATGGGCTTAGGGCTCCCAGTTGTTGTTGTTTTTGAGACAGAGTCTCACTCTGTTGCCCAGGCTGGAGTGCTGGCACGATCTTGGCTCACTGCAATCTCCACCTCCCAGGTTCAAGCAATTCTCCTGCCTCAGCCTCCTGAGTATCTGGGATTACAGGCACCTGCCACCATGCCCAGATAATTTTTTTTCATAGATACGGGGTTTTGCCATGTTGACCAGGCTGGTCTTGAACTCCTGACCTCAGGTAATCTGCCCACCTTGGCCTCCCAAAGTGTTGGAATTACAGGCTGATTTTTTTTCCTAATTATTTAATTTTTAAATTCATTTTAGAGATGGGATCTCATTATGTTGCCCAGGCTGGAGGGCCGTGACTACTTACAGGTGAGATCCTGCTGCCGATCAGCACTGCACTGAAGTTTTGACCTGCTCCAGTTTCCACCTGGGTTAGTTCAACCATCCTTAGGCAACCTGATTGATGCAGAACTTAGTGCAGATACTTAGTGCAGTGCTATACTACACTACAGCCCAGAACTCCTGGGATCAAGTACTCCTCCTGCCTCAGCCTCCCAAGTAGCTGGGACTGCAGGCATGCGCCATCATACCTGACTACTTTGCCCTTTTATCAAACAATTTATGAAGCCTCTTCCAATTCTTCAGGTGCTGGATTATAGGCCCTACAGATGCAGCATTTGAATACAGAACAGCTCTACTGTTTTGTAGCTCACATTCTAGTAAGGCTCCATTGGCTTCAACAAACCACAAGAGAATAAGGCCGTTTCAGGTCCATATCTAGGGCTAATATTCAGTAGGCACACACCAATATGGTTGTGTTAGTTATTTTTAAGATATTGAAATATTTCTAATTCTGTTGGCATATAGCCATGGCCCCTAGCTCCAGGGTATCCCTGCTAACCTAGCTCTTCTTTAGGGACCCTCCAGACCTCCTGATCCCTTATCTAAAGGGGCAATGCCTGGCATAACAGGGACCTTAGGACCCCACTTGAGTGCCTCAGCACTTGAGTGCCAGAGTCAGGAAAATGTGGACTCTGATCCTGAATCATGCAGGGAGTATGTCAGACCTTCAACTCTAATGGGTCAGTGCTTGTGCACATGCTGCTGTGTTAAAAATAGTTTTATTGTCCTCCCTGTCTAATCCTTTCTATTTTTCGAGACTCAGATGAAAGGCCATCTCCTTCAGGAAACTCCTTAACCAACCCTCTACCATTAGTCTGGAAAAGATCTCTGGCATCTTTGACCCAACTCAGTTCTTTGCCTTCCCTCAATAATAACCTTGCCCACCATCAAACTCATATTAGGGTGATTTATTACATTTTATCTGCTCTAATGGCCTTCAGCTCCATAAGGGCAGGGTCCAGTACTGGACCGAGTCAGTCTTTTATTCAACAGCCATTATTGAGCATTTTCTCTTTGTAGATCACCTTGCCAGGTGCTTGAGAAATACCAAATTGACTAAGATATATCCTCTGCCCTCAGGGAGCTCATTGTCAATGACCTGTGTATGTCACACCACAACTATCCTGTAAACATGACATCACTTTTTGTTTGTTTGTTTTTGTTTTTTTGAGACGGAGTTTCGCTCTCGTTACCCAGGCTGGAGTGCAATGGCATGATCTCGGCTCACCGAAACCTCCGCCTCCTGGGTTCAGGCAATTCTCCTGCCTCAGCCTCCTGAGTATCTGGGATTACAGGTACGCACCACCGTGCCCAGCTAATTTTTTGTATTTTAAGTAGAGCCGGGGTTTCACCATGTTGACCAGGATGGTCTCGATCTCTTGACCACGTGATCCACCCACCTCAGCCTCCCAAAGTGCTGGGATTACAGGCGTGAGCCACCGTGCCCGGCGCTTTTTAAATTATTATTATTATTGAGACAAGGTCTTACTCTGCCACCCAGACTGGAGTGCAGTGGCATCATCATAGCTCACTGCAGGCTTGACCTCCTGAGCTCAAGTGATCCTCCTGCATCAGCCTCCTGAGTAGCTAGGACCACAGGCACAAGCCACCACACCTGGCTAATTTTTTTACTTGTTTTGTAGAGATGGTGTCTTGCTATAGTGCCCAAGTTGGTCTTGAACTCTTGACCTCAAGTGATCCTCCCACCTCAGCCTCCCGAAGTGCTGGGATTATAGGCGTGAGTCACCATGCCTGGTCTGACACCACATTTTTGTGACACTCTAAATCATCTGTGTTGTCAGAATGACTGTCATATGGTACATCAAAATATATATGGCTAAATAACAGCTGTCCTACAAATGGTCATCTTCAGAAAGAGTCAGCCTTAGATTCTAGGGTACCATTTCTGGAGCCAAATTCAGAGCTGTCCATGGCAGTGAGGTCTAGGTACACTCTGGATGGCCAGCTGATTGTCTTGGTCAGCTCTGTCTTTAGCTTGGATCTTGCCTGACCCTGACACATGGAAGTATATGGTCATATCTGTATTGGATGGGCCTATACAAGACCCATCCAATGTGGTAACAACTAATCCAGCTCTCTGTTACAGCTCACTCATTTTCCAAATACTATTCCCTATCGCTCTGCTTTTCTCCTTTTCTCTCTCCGTGTCTCTGGTCTGGGTTGAAAATGTGGACTCTGACCTTTGATCATGCTGGGAGTCTGCCAAATCCTCAAACAGATTTATTTTTTACTGAGTCACCCAGGTTGGGACAGAGTATACCCAGGACTGAATGACCAGGGCACCCCACACCTTGTTCAGGACCTCTCTGTGGTTGGTAAAGGCCAAGTCTTTGTTCATGAGAGTTTGTGTTTTCAAACACTGATGGGTCATGTTACTAAAACATATCTCTGCCTATCACAGTGTGACAGAGGAGGAAGTTATTCGCTGGTGGGGTGGAAGGGAAAATGCTCCCTCTCCCAAGCCATGGCTTGTGGGCAAAGACTGATCAAATTCCTTGTAGAACCTTGAGGCTGACTTGTAGTTCTGGCCGCCTCCCCATCTATGTTCATTTCCGAGGGCTGCTATAACAAACTACCACCAACTGGGTGGCTTAAAACAGCAGAAATGGATTTTCTCACAGTTCTCGAGGCCGGAAGTCTGAAATCAAGGTTTTGGCAGGGCCAGACTATCTCTGAAGGCTCTGGGGGAGAAGCCTTCCTTGCCTCTTCTAGCTTCTGGTGGCTCCAGGAAGTCCTCGACTTGTAGCTGCTTTACTCCATGTCTGGCTCCAACTTCCCATGGCCTTCTCTTGCCCCTGAGACTCCACTGAGTGTCTCTCGTTGAAACACTTGTCACTGGATCTAGGGCCCACCAGCATAATCCAGAATGATCTCATCTCAAGATCCTTAACTAATTATGTCTGCAAAGACCCTTTTCCCAAATAAGGTCACATATACAAGTCTTGGAGATTAGAACATGGACATGTCTTTACAGGGCCACCATTTAGTCCACCATCAGTGCAGTCGAACTGAAGTGGATGCACAGGATGAGAAGGGATGAGTTTGTATTGAAGACTATCATGCTTTTACCCTTATCCTGCTCCATATTCTTTGCAAGGCAGTGTCACCCACTCCCATGGCTCCTATAAATTGATGACACCCAAGTATTCTCAGGCTGGACTATCTTCCCCATGTCAGACCCATAACCATCTGCCTGATAGACAAGACCCAAGACCTCTCCACTTTGATGTCCCACAAGTATTTCAAGTTTAACAGTCCCCAGGTTGAATTTGTCTTCCCTACGACCTCCTCTTCATCCTCCTTCAGTGAATAGCACCACCTTCTACCTGGAAGCCTCATCCAGAAACCTGGTACCATCTCTGCTTTCGCCTTTTCCTTCACCTAGCATTCAATGATTCACCCTAGCATGCCCTATAGATTCTACCCTCTAAACTTTTCATTCACATTTTTCATCGTGGCTCACACTTTCATCACCTCTTACCTGGATGACTGCAACTGCCTCCTGATGGGTCTTGCTGAGTCCAGCCAACCAGAGCAATGTTTCTAAATGGCGCATCTCATGATCTTACCCCATTTAAGGCCTTTCAATGGTTTCCCATTGCTCTTAGGGTAAGGTTCACGGTACCTGATGTGGCCTTCAGAGGGCCACCATTGCCCTGGTTTCCATAGGGGGCTTGTGACTTAGTGGAGTCCAGTCAGTGAAGCTCTTTGTCTGAAGTATTTGATGGCTAAGGGAACCAACTAGACAACCCATAAAGAAGTATGCGCCATTGTAACTGTGGGCAGCCATCTTGTGTCCATAATGGAAGCCAGCCTTAAGATGAAGGTAAAACCATGAAAGGCACGGTGGAGTGGTAGAAAGAGGCCCTTGGTAACATGATTGAGCTGCTGGATTAGGCCAACACTAGGGCCCACCTGCTTCTGGACTTTACAGTTGCATGAGTCAATAAATTATCCTAATGTTTAGCCACTTTGAATTTATTTTTACTTATATCACAATTTTACTGATATAAATTCCTTCTAAGCCTCTGTCTACCTCTCCAGTCTCCTTCGTCATCACTCTCCCTTGCAGTCTGTGCTCTCATCTTACAGAACTTCTATGAGTTCCTTAAATTCACTGCTTGCTTGCATGTGTATGTGTCCAAGCCTTTGTCCATGCTGTTTGTCTCTTTTTTCCATTTCACCTACTGCCGGTGCTTAGCTCTGCTTAGCCAGATTTTATTCATCCTTCAGGCCATCAGTTCACATATCACTTCCTTTGAGAAGCCTTCCCTGACTCTCCGACACTAGGACCAGTCCTTCACTGCATGCTTGCATAGAAGCCTACATGTCCTTTACAGTGTTTCCTCACTTTATGGTGACTCTTTACTGCATCTGCCCTGCTGGAGCATAAGCTCCCTATGGGCAGGAGTCATATTTCTCTTGTCCACCATTTCATCTTCATGCCTAGCACAGGACCAGGCATATGATTGGCATTTAATTTTGTTGAATTACTGATTGTTGTTCAAAACATCCTTAGGGCTTCTCCAGCATCCAGTGGGTTGAAAGCAAAATTTGAGGATAAAGGAGAGAAGGGTTATTGACTACCCTCTGAAACTCCTCCTGTGGGCCCCTCCTATCTTTGGCTTTGGGAGCAGAGTTTAACACTGTTCCAGGTACAGTGTGGTGTGCCTGTCTTGCTCTGTGGGAGAGTTGGTCCCCAGGGAATCAGTTGTCTCCAACTTTGCCCTCTTCCTCTTCTAGAGCTGAATGATTCCCCAACCTATGCTCACAGGAGGCTCTACTCCTCACCCCTCTTCCACCCACCCAAAGCACCATCACACGGGCAGCATTCACATACATACCCATCACCAACTGCCCCCTAGGTGTTGTGATCTACTCATCACCTGGACTCACATTGACACTAATTACTATGGAATTGTCTGTCCTCTTCCATGTTTGAGCTCTTAGTGTGTGAACTGTCCCACATTCACTTGAGACAGTGTAACCAGTCCTCTACCTATCTGGTATCACCAGTTTCCTAGGGACCTGAGCCCAAGGTACAATCTGATCCAAATTCTCCCCTTCATCCAAGACTTTCGATTATTCTTCCCTGGTCTAAGCCCAGCATTATTCCTTTCTTAGAATTCTTAGAATGTCAGAGCTGGTGGGGAGGTGGGTGGGGACCTCAGAACCCTGATAATTCCCTGGCTCTTGGCCCAGATTCCTAGGAGTCCAAAACAGTAGGGAGGGGGCCTAAAGTTTCTTTTTGTTTTTTTGTTTTTTTGTTTTTTTAATAACAGGTTTTTTTTCTAACTACAAAGTAATGCATGCTTAATGTAGAAAACTTGGGAAAGGCAGAAGTATGAGAGAATTTTAAAAATCGCCCATTTGTCCCATTCATCCCTTTAACTTCAGTGATCCACTCAGTACCTGGCACAGATTAGGTACTTAATACACATTTGTTAAATGAATCATCTTCAATTCTATTACCCAGAGATAAAAACTACAGTTAACTTTTTTTTTTTTTTCCCCAGAGATGGAGTCTCAAACTCCTGGGCTCAGATGATCCTCTTCCTGCCTTTGCCTCCCAAAGTGCTGGAATTACAGGTGTGAGCCATCGCGCCCGACCACACAGTTAACTTCTGATTCTTTCACCTTCCAACATTTTATATATATTATATACAAAGGGGATCATATTAAATACCTTTGTAGCCTGCTTTTTTTCCTCTCAGCAATATACTATGTGCGTTTTCCCATATTGATAGCTTCTTTACAACATCATTTGAAATACTTTCTTTTTTTTTTTTTTTTTTTTACCATGCAACAATGTCTTTTATTATGTATCCGGTTTGAAAATTATTGAATCTCTTCATACACAGGCAAAAATAAGTGTGCCACTTAACATGCTGGAACTTGCCTAACTTAATCATTGCCTAGAGAAGGGAAGATTATCCCCAGAACGTGTTTAACCAGGAGGCCAATGCATCTGCCGACCTGGAGATGAACGTGATAGACAGACTGTCCACCATCTGAACCTTCATTCACTACCATTCGGTAACCCTTATTCAGGCCCAGATCTGCAGCACATTTCTTGCCAACAATCATTAAGTGTCCAAGAAGACTTTCATCATCATCTTCTGCTGCAGAAATCTGGGATATATGTTTCTTGGGTATCACCAGAAAATGTGTTGGTGCTTGAGGAGAAATGTCGTGGAAAGCAAGGCACCGGTCATCCTCAAAAATGATTTTGGCTGGGATTTCCTTGCGGATGATCTCGAAGATCGTGTCGCCACCAGGCCGAGCGACCTGAGCCTTGGCGATCTCATCTGCCATCTCTGCCTCTCTCCCGCGCGGCGGCCAAGGGAGAGGCTCGGAAGGAGGGAGGACTGAAATACTTTCATATCATTCCTTCAAATGGCTATACATTTTCCTAGCCAATTCTAGGAAGAACTGACCCCCTAGCATCCGGCATGGGCCCAGAACACAATGTGTACTGTACTAACTGCCCCCCGTCCCAGTTCTCCAGACAGGACACTAAGTTCCTGCCAGCATCTGCAGCCCGTCTCCTGCAGCCCCAACTTAGTGCCAATCAGAGGAGGGCCTCACACCTGCCCCACCCCGCCCTTCCCCGGACCGCGCCTCGCAACTAAAGCGCCGCCCTAGCGCTGTGGTTGGACGGAAGCGACGCGGCGCCCTCCCGCCGGCTGGCCGGCCGCTGCGCAGGCTCCTTCCTGCGCCCTGCTCTCCCCGGTCCCGCCTCCGCGGCTACCGCCCGTGAGCTGTTGGGATTTGAATTTGCCGCGGGTTGCGGCCGGAAATATCGATCCCTCAGGCAGGCATGGAGATCCTCTGCTCCGGCGCGCGGTGCCCGGTGCAAGAGCAACGTACCCGCTGGGAGCGGAAACGCGCCTGCACTGCCCGGGAGCTACTAGAGACCGAACGGCGCTACCAAGAACAGCTGGGGCTGGTGGCCACGGTGGGAGACCTGGTGTACATTCCCATTATGGGACAGGGATCCCAGGGTGTGGGAGGGTCTCTGCGAGGTCGGTAATCCGGAGTAGGGTGGTCTTGGACTATCCCTCTGCATGTAGGGAGCTTGGGCAGACTTCTGTGGTTTCTGGGGGCGCCTGGCGTTAGCCTCCTCTTCCTCCAGGCTAGGATACCAGTATTCTCTCCTTCCGCAGTACTTTTTGCGGATCCTGAAAGCCAAGGGGACCCTGCGACCACCTGAGCGCCAGGCCCTGTTTGGATCTTGGGAGCTCATTTACGGCGCCAGCCAGTGAGTGGAAGGGGCTAGGGGAGAGGAATGGAGGGAGAACACTGGCCTGTGGCCGTGCACAGAGCTTGGAGTCAGATTCAGGTTCTATTCGGAGTCGCCGGTTACCTCACCTGTGGCCTTGGCTCCGTGCCTTAGCCTGCCCTGGTTCTACATCTGTACAGTGGGGTCATGGCACTACTATTAGTGCTATTAATTCTCATGAAAACTAAATGAGGTGGTGCTTGAGTGGTTCTAGAGCTGCCCTTTTGCTGTCCTCACCCACACAGAGAGCTGCTTCCCTACCTGGAAGAAGGACACTGGGGCCAAGGGCTGGAGGGCTTCTGCCACCACCTGGAGCTCTATAACCAATTTGCTGCCAACTCAGAGAGATCCCAGACTACCCTGCAGGTAACCTGGAGATGACCTCAAATGTTTCCCCTCTCTTGCCACCCTTACCTTTCCCCTTCATCTGGAAACCCAAGCTTCATACATTTCCTGCATTTATAGAGCCCGCTGAGTGCCCAGCTCTGTGCCAAGATCACTGTAGGAAGACAGGGTTTCTCTCTGGAGCACACAGCTTACTGAAGACTGGGAATGTGGATACAGATGAATGCAATATAAGGAGTGGCTTCCTCTCTGCTTCCAATCCTTTCTCCCTCACTCCAGGAGCAGCTAAAGAAAAATAAAGGTTTCCGGAGGTTTGTGCGCCTTCAGGAAGGCCGCCCTGAGTTTGAGGGCCTTCAGCTCCAAGACCTGCTGTCTCTGCCTCTTCAGCGGCTCCAGCAGTGAGTGAACTTCCCTTGATTCCAGCTGCCTCTCTGAGTCTGTATGACTCCTGCCCTCAGCTTTGTGGGATGCCTTGGGGTCTATCCCAAACTCCTGCCTCTTCCCTGGGGCAAACTGCTTCTAAAAACCTTTTGCAAGAGTAAATGTGAGCCCACTGGAGCACCCAGGGTTTGTAGCTTGAAGCCCTTAGCTGGAACGGTGGAACTTTACATTAAAGTGAGGGGGCCTGTACTAGGGCCTGAGGCACGTTTTGTGGAAAAGTTTCGGAGATGGGCAGGCCTGGCTTAGAATTTCTGTCCCTGGGTTAAGCCTGAGTTACAGGCTATAGCCAGGCTGTCTGTAGCATCCTCCTTGGGTTGATAAACTTTCATCTTCCAATCTGGCCTCCTGAACTATGGTTAGTCTGCCATTGACTCTTCAGTGTGGGATGGAAGAGGGCTGCGTGGTGTGAGCCCTGGTTCTGAGTCCCAGATGAAAGAAGGGGAAACAGTAGCCAGAAGCAGATCTTTCCTGCCTTGCGATTGAAGTATGGGTAGCTGATCTGCGCATCAGGCAAGGGGAATTTTGCCTGGCTCTGCTTCCCCTCAGACTTCCCATTGTTGAATTCCAGGTATGAGAATCTCATCATTGCTTTGGCTGAAAACACAGGTCCCAACAGCCCTGACCATCAACAGCTCACACGTAGGTTCTTGCTCCTCTGCAACACAGGCTGGAGGCTTCCTCTCCTGGATCCTCTTCTGATTCTGACCTCCAACAGTGTCTGATATGACCCTCTCTTCCACTGGCATGAATACAGTGTCCCTACTGCTCTGCTTTTTCTTCAAGAAGTCATACCCTGACCCTGCTCCCTCCCAGAATAACCTCTTTCACCACCATGCCACCCAAAGTCAAAGTTACATGGGGAGTAAGGTGGGAGATGTTATTCCAGGGGCTGCCCGGCTGATAAGTGAGACTGCCCAGAGAGTCCACGCTATTGGTCAGAAACAGAAGAATGACCAGCACCTTCAGCGCGTCCAAGCTCTGCTCAGTGGACGCCAGGCAAAGGGGCTGACCTCAGGTAGCCTGCCTACTTCCCCCTCAATCCTCAACTGCCCCTTTTATTTTTATCTGACTCTTAAAATGCCAACCAGCTGCCCTTTACTTACTCACCTCCTTCCTCTATTGACCCAGCACATACTCCCTATTTTCTCGGCCTCTCTTTCCTCTTATTCCCATGAATCCCGGAGCACCAGGGTAACAGTGCTCCCATCCCCCAGGGCGCTGGTTCCTCCACCAGGGCTGGCTGTTGGTGGTGCCTCTCCATGGGGAACCTCGGCCCCGCATGTTCTTCCTCTTCACTGACGTGCTCCTCATGGCCAAGCCTCGACCTCCACTGCACCTGCTGCAGAGTGGCACCTTTGCCTGCAAGGCTCTCTACCCCATGGCCCAGTGTCAACTCCGCAGGGTCTTTGGCCACTCAGGAAGTCCTTGTGGTGGGTTGCTCAGTGTAAGTAATAGGTGGGAACCCTAGGCCCAAAATATGTCTCAGATGCTTATGGACTGGTTTATCTCCCTGGTCAGGGTCCCTTTTCATAGGAACAGAGCCATCTACGTTGAGAGAGGGTAGCTGGGGCTTGTGCTTCATACCTAGTCATTGTCTCATCCCCAAATTCCCTCCATGGAAACAGCAAGGGCTTCAGCTTTAGCCTGGACCTTTGTGAGCCATGCACTAAGACGTGGTCTCTCCCTAGCTGTCCTTCCCTCATGAGAAGCTACTGCTTATGTCCACAGACCAGGAAGAGTTGTCACGCTGGTACCACAGTCTGACTTGGGCTATCAAGTAAGTTGTGTCTTCCCCCAGGAGGGTGCTGTGATAAGGCCTACAAACAGGAAATAGGCAGTTTTTGTCATGCCCTACATTGGTCTGGCACCGCACCCCCCCCCCCCCCCCGCCACCAACCCCACGGATGATTTTGTCTGAATAGAGCACTCATGCCAAGGCCTGAACTGACTGTTGTCTCTCCACAGTGGCCGGAAAAACTAGAGGAATCTTAGAGATTCCAGAACTCAGGATACCTCAGGGATAGGTCACAGCCAGGAGTACAAAGGAATCTTCTTCAGTACTGGACAAAACAGAACCCTTCATGATTTGAGAAATGTCACTTTGTGTTTGCCTGGACCAAGCTACTCCAGGTCATTTGACCCAACTCTTAAGAATCACAGCCAGATGCAGTGGCTCATGCCTGTAATCCCAGCACTTTGGGAAGCTGAGGTAGGAGGATCACTTGAGCCCAGGAGTTCAAGACTAGCGTGGGCAACACAGTGAGTTAGACCCTGCCTATATTTAAGAAAAAAATCATTAAGAAGAAATTTTGTAAAGAAAGAAGAATCAGGAAACAAGTCTGACCCAACTGAACCCCAGCTGAACCAGCCCCAAACAGAGAGGGGATCTGGGACTGATAAGCTCTGTGCTGTGTCCATGGCCAGTCATTTATCAAGGTTGCAGCTTTGTAAATGTGGCTATTTTTATGTTGTATATAGTTTCTATCATTTATTTTTCCATTGGATTTGAGTAAAGTTTTTTTTTTGGAAAGACCTTTCTGTTTCAGTTTTGCTATGAGAAAAGGGATTTTTGGGCCCTGGCATGCTGGTCGCCTCAGGAATAAAGGAAAAGAGCTGGAGCTCCCTCTATCTTCTCTGCTCTCACACTGGAAGGCAGCCTCTTTTTTTTCCTAATAAGGGCAACTTTTCAAGAAGGCCCAGTTGTCCTTAGGCACCTAGTATGGGTATGTACAACCAGCTAGGATGGAAAAAACAAACAGGAGCATCCCATCACAAAAACAGACTTTGTTTTACTCAGCCTTCAGCTGTCGTCCCTCCTTCCCTGCCAGGGCTGTGACTTGGGTCCTTTGCCATAGCCTGGCTGCACCTTCTCCGCAGGCCCTGCTCCACTTCCCGGGAAGTAGCTAGGTTCCATGTGTCTGTGCTCCAGTTTATGGGGTCCTCCCAGGCTTGAGTGTCACCAGCCTCCTCCTCATCCTCCTTTAAACAAAAGTCCTCATGAAGAGGTCTGCTGGCCTCTGTGTGGGGAGAGATTAGGAATGTTCCAGTTTTGGAGACTTTTGTCTCTACCTCCAGCAGGCTCACCTCCCAAGCCTTCACCTGGTTCTGAAGCCTCCATACCCTTGTCCGGCTTGCTCTCTTGCAGCAGCTCGTGGATGGTCTGTAGCTTCATGTTGAGAAGCTCCTGCTGGGCTCCAGCCAGAGTAGTCACACTGAAGAAACGTCCACTCAGTGGCTGCCCAACTTATGTCCCCATTCCTCCCTCCTGCCACAAATTCCCCCAAAATTCATAGAATCATTGCTCTCCTCACCACTCAAAAAGGGGGTCCAGCTGGGCCATCAGGTTGTTCAGGTGCTGCTCTGTTTGGGCCAGCTGTTGTGTCAATTGGGCCAGCTGTTGCTCTAGGAATAATGGAGAAAAGAGGGGAAGAAGTGGTTACATATCTTATGCTGTCCCCTAATCTCCCCCTACCAAGTACAGACTTCTGCTGAACCCACCTGACTGCAGTGGCTGCTGCTTGCCTGCCTCCTCGTGGAGAACTGTAGTTTCATCTTTCCCCTGTTGTGGAAGAAGGAAAGGGCAGTACTGAAGCAACAAGGTTTGGCTCCATCACCTCAGTCTCTGCAGCCAGCCAGGAGAGAGTGTAATTTGAGGTGGAGACAGTAATTGGGTCTGTACCTCAGAGAATCACAATCTGAGTCTAGCTCCTCACCTAGCACATGAAACAACATGTCCTATGTCCCACACATGGTCATTCAGTTTGCTGAAACACCTCCAGGAATGAGCAACTCTCTCCAGTTCGAAAATAGTTCTGGTGGCTTGGCATGGTGGCTTACACCTGTAATCCCAGCACTTTGGGAGGCTAAGGCAGGTAGATCACTTAAGGTCAGGAGTTTGAGACCAGCCTGGCCAACATGGTGGAACGCTGTCTCTATTAAAAATTCAAAAATTAGCCAGACATGGTGGTACGTGCCTGTAATCACAGCTACTTGGGAGGCTGAGGCAGGAGAATTGCTTGAACCTGGGAGTGAGCCGAAATCATGCCATTGCATTCCAGCCTGGGCAACAGAGCCAGACTCCATCTCAAAAGAAAAAAAAGCTCTGGTGGTTATACAGTTCATACACAAAGTCAACATTTGTCCTTCATGTATCTTCTTTCCATAGTGCTGACTGGAGCCTTCCAAAATAATGTCTTCTCAACATGACAGCCCCTCAGGAATTTGAAGACAATGGTCACACCCTCGCCCCCTTTCCTGAGTTTTTTCTAGTTTAATAACTTCAGTCTTTAGTCAGTGCTCACTGCCTGTGGTTTTCTCTGGTTATTTCCTGAACTTGTAGTGCTTTTTTTTTTTTTTTTTTTTTGAGACGTAGTTTCGCTCTTGTTACCCAGGCTGGAGTGCAATGGCGCGATCTCGGCTCACCGCAATTTCCACCTCCTGGGTTCAGGCAATTCTCCTTCCTCAGCCTCCCGAGCAGCTGGGATTACAGGCACGCACCACCGTGCCCAGCTAATTTTTTGTAATTTTAGTAGAGACGGGGTTTCACCATGTTGACCAAGATGGTCTCGATCTGTTGACCTTGTGATCCACCCGCCTCGGCCTCCCAAAGTGCTGGGATTACAGGCTTGAGTCACCGCGCCCGGCCCACTTGTAGTGCTTTTAAAGCAGTGCCCTGAGAAGAATACAATTCTCCAGGGTCGTTTTGATGGGCAGGTGAAACACAGTGCCATGTTCCCAGCCCTGATTTGGGAAGTGGGTTGTCACATCCCACAGTGAATTTCTTAGTCAACTGGAATGCCTAAGTCTCTTTCATAAGAGCTACTGCTGTTATGTTTCTTCCAGATTGTACTCAGATCCAAGAACAGAATTTACTAGTCTATCCTTCTCAAAGTTCTTCATTAAATTCAGTCATTCAACCTAGCCTGTCACATCTACCTGGGGTCATTATTAGCTGTGTCTTCCAGTTTCATACATCTAAACTGGTTCCATCGATTGTATTTTATAATGCAACCGATAATAATAGGGTTAGCGCTAAAGAAACACACAGCCCTGGAAGTTACTACTTTCCAAAATGTACTGTCAACTCACATTTCAGGGCCTCCTTCCCAAGGAGAACATGAGACCACCAGATGTCTTGAACTCTAGAAACACTGGCTGCAGCAACCAACATCCTGTGCCAGAGTTGGCCCCACTGTTGTAGCAGGGACACTGCTAGCTGGGTTCAAATCCCAGCTTCAGCAGTTGCCAGTGCTGGGTGACCTCGAGCAACTGACTACTCTTCACTGGATTGTGGGAGAACTAAATGTGATGGTCATTATTTATCTACAGTTCACTACACACCCTTGACATCCGTTACCCCCTTGGCTCCTCAAAATAACCCCATAATGTTGGAGGACCAACGGACTATTTTCTTCACTTTACACACAGGGAAGCTGTGTCTTGTTCTTGGTACCCTGGTTCCCCAATGGGAGATTCGCGCTCAGGGCACCCCCACCCCCGGCGGTCCCCACCTGCAAACACTTGTACAGCACAAAAGCCACGACGGCTGCGGTGTACAGCGCCCCCAGAGGCAGCGACCCGGCCCGAGCCCGCTCGCGCTGGTCCTTGAGCGACGGTCGCCCCCGGGGTTCTGTGGCCCCAGAGTCAAGGTGGGCTGCGTTCCCTGCGGAGGGAGGACAGAGGCGAGTCAGCCGAGCTGGGGCTTGGGACCCGTGCGCAGTCCCAGCCCTACTCCAGCAGCCCTCGCTGGTACCTGGGTGTACCCGGAGGTCGGGGCTGGCGCAGTTTCCGAGAACCCCGGGCAACGCAGACACTAGGAGCAGCCCCACCACACCCAAGATCGAGACGGCGCCCGCCATGACCAGCCCAAGGGTAGAGTAATCAGGAAGGCGGTGCGGAGGCGGTCCCGCCTTGGCCGGCAGGCCCAGTGCGCACGCGCACCGACTAGGCCCGTTTCGGGCCTTCCAGGGAGGCCACGCCCACTCCCCGTGGGGCGGGGCAAGACCATATTTGCATAAAATATTCTAGCTTTCCTCCCTTTGCTTATTTCTTATCTAGTAAGCTATTCTGCTAGCCACAATGCCTCTAGAAACCTTTCTAATGTCTTAGAAAGGTATACCCAAAAGTGGTTTGCTTTTCTATCTCACGCCACCAACTTTCTCACCCTAATCTTAAAATAAAATTCCTTTTAGGTCTATAAAAATGTAGTGTCGTAAGTTCGTTGGCATACGTCGTGCTGAAGGCCTGTATCCTAGGCTACATACTGGGGACTTGTTCCTCCCGCTTGCCTAGGGGAAAGTCCCCGGACCTCGGGCAGAGAGTGCCGCGTGCCAAGGCGCACGTAGACATTCCCCGCTTCCCACTGTAAAGCCCGCCAAGAAGCAGGTCCCGCTGAGCGGCGTGGTGCGGGGGCGTCGTCCGTCAGCTACTCTAGTTACGCAGGCAGTGCGTTTCTGCGCACCAACCACACGGGGCTCATTCTCAGCGCGGCGGTTTTTGTCCCTGAAGCAGGGTCTCACACTGCATTTATTTGTATGTAATAGGGTCTGGGTATAGCCCTGGGCCATGCTAGGCTCATGCAGTCCTTCAGGCTCCAGAGTAGCTGGCTGCCGCCATCATGCCTGGAATTTTTTATTTTTTTTATTTTTGAGGCGGAGTCTTGTACTGTCGCCCAAGCTGGAGTGCAAAGGCGAGATCTCGTCTCACTGCAATCTCCGTCTCCCGAGTTCAGACGATTGTCCTGCCTCAGCCTACGGAGTAGCTGGGATTACGGGCACACACCACTACACCCGTCTAATTTTTTTGTATTTTTAGAAGAGATAGCAGTTTCGCTATGTTGGCCAGACTGGTCTCCAACTCCTGACCTCGTGATCCGCCTGCCTCGGCCTCCCAAAGCGCTGGGATTACACTAATTTTTGTATTTTTTGTAGATACTGGTTCTCACCATATTACCCAGGCTGGTCTCGAACTCCTGGTATCAAGCGACCAGTTCGCCTCGGTCTCCCAAAGTGCTGGGATTACAGGCGTGATACCTCACCTATTCAGCGCCGCTGCTTTTTTTTTTTTTTTGAGACGGAGTTTCGCTCTTGTTACCCAGGCTGGAGTGCAATGGCGCGATCTCGACTCACCTCAACCTCCGCCTCCTGGGTTCAGGCAATTCTCCTGCCTCAGCCTCCCGAGCAGCTGGGATTACAGGCACGCGCCACCGTGCCCAGCTAATTTTTTGTAATTTTAGTAGAGACGGGGTTTCACCATGTTGACCAAGATGGTCTCGATTTGCTGACCTCGTGATCCACCCGCCTCGGCCTCCCAAAGTGCTGGGATTACAGGCTTGAGCCACCGCGCCCGGCTTTTTTTTTTTTTTTTTTGAGATGGAGTCTTGCTCTGTTGCCTAGGCTGCAGTGCAGTGGCATGATCTTAGCTCCCTGCAACCTCCACCTCCTAGGTTCAAGTGATTCTTGTGCCTCAGCCTCTCGAGCAGCTGGGATTACAGACACACACCACTATGCCATGCTAATTTTTATATTTTTAGTAGAGATGGGGTTTCACCATGTTGACCAGGCTGGTCTCAAACTCCTGACCTCAGATGATTTGCCCACCTCAGCATCCCAAAGTGCAGGGATTACAGGCATGAGTCACCACGCCAAGACCCAAATTTTTCTTGTTTTCTTTCTTTTTTGGTGGGGGCAGGGTCTCACTCTGTTGCCCAGGCTGGAGTGCAGAGGCTTGATCTTGGCTCACTGAAACCTCTACCTCCCAGGCTCAAGTAATCCTCCCACCTCAGCCTTCCGAGTAACTAGGACCACAGGCATACACCACCACATCCTGCTAATTTTTTGTATTTTTTTAAAGACAGGGTTTTGCCATGTTGCCCAGGCTGGTCTCGAACTCCTGGGCTCAAGCAATCCTCTAACGCAGCCTCCCAACATGCTGGGATTGCAGGCATGAGCCACCATGTCTAGAACAAATTTTTATTATTCAAGTGGCTCATTTAAAAAACTGCTTTAAGGCCGGACACACCACTGCACTCCAGCCTGGGTGAGTAAGCCAAGATTGCGCCAGTGCACTCCAGTCTGAGCCACAGAGTGAGGCTCCATCTCAAATAAATAAATAAATACTTTAAAAAATTTAAAAATTATTTATATGACAATTATTTTCATTGATAATTATGAAATGAATAATGAGGGCTAGAAAATAAATTCAGACAGTGAATATTTTCTTTCCTTGAACTTTGTAAATATAATCATGTCCACATAAAAACGGTTATGCATTGCTTAACAACAGGGATATATTCTGAGAAATGAGTCACTAGGCAATTTTGTCATTGTGCACACATCAGAGTGTCCTTTCACAAACCTGGATGGTGCAGCCTATTACACACCTAAGCTATATGATAGTAACCTGGTGTTCCTAGGTTCCAATGCCTACAGCATGTTACTGTACTGAATACTGTAAGCAGTTGTAACACAATGGTATTTGTGTACCTAATGCAGATACAGGATCTTTTCCTTTGTCACCCAGGCTGAAGTGCAATGGTACGATCATAGCTTCCTGCAGCCTCCAACTCCTGGGCTCAAGTGATCCTCCCACCTCAGCCTCCCGAGTAGCTAGGACTACAGGCTGTTTACTCCTATTTTTGTTTGTTTGTTTTTGGTAGAGATGGAGGGTCTCACTATATTGCCCAGACTGGTTTTGTACTCCTGGCCTCAAGCTATCTTCCTGCTGCCTTGATCTCCAAAATGCTGGTATTACAGGAAATGAGTCACTGCACCTGATCGACCACAGCAATTTAAAACTTAGATGTGGGCTGGGTGCGGCGGCTCATGTCTGTAATGCCAGCACTTTGGGAGACCAAGGTGGGAAGGTTGCTTGAGGCCATGAGTTGAGACCAGCCTGGCAACAAAGGGAGACCCCATCTCTACAAAAAATGAACAAGATTAGCTGGGTGTGGTGGCACATGCCTGTAGTCCTAGCTGCCCAGGGGGCTGAGGTGTGAGAATCACTTGAGCCCAGGAGGTTGTCAAGGCTGCAGTGAGCTGAGTTGTGCTACTGCACTCCAACCTAGGAGACTTAATAAGACTCTGTCTCTCAAAACATAAAATAAAACTTACATCTATAAAATATTTCTCAGGGAGGAGAATTTAATCACTGGGTTTTTTTCAGAATTTCTGGAACATGGTGATAAGAAGAGGACTGATTTTTATTTTTTACATTCTCTACGAACACACCCCCTTACCACCTGCAACTCAAGGGGCAGGACTTCTGCCACCCCCATTGTTGGCATGGTACTGCACTCATTTCAAACTTAAAAAGAATGTTGTATGGGCTAGACAAAAGGTATCTCTGACTTCTGGTCTCATGTTTATATTTGGAATTTAAAATCCTTCTCTTCTTCCTACATCAATAGCCTGGCATGTGATGAAGTTATCTCTAGGTATGACAGTTACCTAGAGATAACTGCCAAAACTACCCCCTGAAGTGAACATGTGCAAAGACAGGGCTCAGTTTCCCAGGACAGTCCTAGGGCAGAGAGTTTTAAAATGCAATTAATTATTGAGACTGACAGTTCTTATGGACAGTTTGGATGAAGTGGGTTGAAATAAGAGGTTTGGGGGTGTCCCTCAAATTATAATGCCCCCAACCCAATGAAACAATAACAAGAATCATCTAAACACATATCCTCTCAGATAAGCCTTAGGGTGTGATGGGATTCGAAGTACCAGGAAACTCCCCACGATCCTTCTACTTTTTACCATGCTCACTGAGGAATACATCTTTCTTCCAGGACTCAGAGTTGGGGAGGAAGGTGGGCATCCTGGAGCAGAAGGGGCATTCCTATCCTTGTTGGTCCTGCCTCATGCCACTTCTGCCCCGCCTCTCCAAGTCCCCAAGGGTTCAACTGCCCATAGCACATTACCCACAGGCCTGCTTGTCTTCTCAAGGGGGCACAGGGTGCAGGCAATGAGGGTGGGGGAAGCTCAGGAGCTGCAGGAGTGGCGCAGGTGCAGGCACAGGGCGGGGTCTTTGTTCTTTTGCTCATCCCTCCCCTCCCCCTTCCTCCCCGGAAACCAGAGACTTTGCCACCACCAGTATTGGGGATGCTGAGCTGTGGGGGCCAGGCCTGAGGAGGGGTGGGAGTGAGGAGGGCTGTGGAAGCGGGCAGGCCATGAAACAGGCTGACCCTCGGCTCAGAGCAGTGTGCTTGTGGACTCACATCAGCAGCCATGAGCAGAAGTGACAACTGCACCTGCCTGAATCTACTCATGCAGGGTGAGCTGGGCAGGGCAGGGGCTGGGTGGGAGGGGTCATGTGGTCCCAGGTCCCACCTGCTGGGCCCTGGGGGTTGGGTTAGGCAGTTATAGCCCCCCTTTCTTTCACATCCACAGGAGTCCCCTCCATAACCCAGGCCTGGGGAATGTGGGTCCTCTTATGGGCTGTGACGCTGCTGTTTCTCATCTCACTGGCTGCACACTTGTCCCAGTGGACCAGGGGCCGGAGCAAGAGCCATCCGGGGCAGGGATGGTGGGTAAGGGACAACAAGGAGGGGTTGACTGAGAGTTCTCTCTTACCAAGAAGTCGCCACTCATCCCTTAAACTCTGTGTTGCAGCTCTGGAGGGTCTGTGGAAGAGGTCCCGCTGTACGGGAACCTGCACTATCTACAGACAGGTAGGGAGCTGTCAGAGAGGAGGGGCACAGAGGCCAGGTCCTGGGTGGGTGGGATTGGGGCATATAGGAGGAGGGACAAGTTGCTGACCAGATTCCTGCTCTCCCTGTCCCAGGACGGCTGTCTCAAGACCCAGTGCCAAACCAGCAAGATCCAACTCCTGGAGGCCCTGCCAGGGTGAGTCAGCTATGGCTGGAGAAAAAGGGAGAGAAGGAAATGGGGGGCTTTCCGGCTTTTCTGAGGGTCCAGTGAACTTCTAACAGCCTTGCATCTCCAGGCTGCAGAGGAGGTGATGTGTTATACCAGCCTGCAGCTGCGGCCTCCTCAGGGCCGGATCCCTGGCCCTGGAACCCCCATCAAGTACTCGGAGGTGGTGCTGGACTCTGAGCCAAAGCCCCAGGCCTCAGGCCCCGAGCCGGAGCTCTATGCCTCGGTGTGTGCCCAGACCCGCCGGGCCCGGGCTTCCTTTCCCGATCAGGCCTATGCCAACAGCCAGCCTGCAGCCAGCTGAGATGGAGGGCCTGGCACAGTGGGACATGCACTGCCCCAGCCCCCAGTAGCAGGGGCATGACTGTTTCCCAACCAGCCCCAAAGTCGGGCGCCATTGCCAAGTCACAGGATGTGAGCTACCCTGGACTTCCTATCTGAGCTTCGAGGGAGACATCTCAGGGCAAAGCTTTCATGATGGAGGAGGCAAAAACAGCAGCCCCGTCCTCATTTACTTTTTCTATCTGTTCCTCTTAGGCCCCAAACTCCAGGTTCTCACTTCCTTCTTTTGGAGTTTAGCCAGATCCTCCCCACCCCCACTCCCTCATAGTCTACCCCCACGCCTCAGTGTCTCCTCAGGCACAGGAAGTGGGCGGTGGGGGAGGGAGTAAGAGCCTGACAGTAGGTGGGTGGGTATATTCCTTGGGAACCCACAGACTGGAGGGGACCTGGAACTTAGAGACCAGAGAGACTGAGCCTGGCTTTTGACCTGAGAACCCTGGCAGGAGAATAGTCTCCATCCTGCTGTCTCTGTCTTGTCCCCAAGTGTTCAAATAAAACTTTTCAAAAAATGTTTAGATTTTTACCTAGAAGGCTGAAGACCTGCAAAGGGCCCCACAAATGAGGGTGTGAACCTTGCTGTCTGCATGGAGCTGTTTCTTTGGATGCCTAGAGGGGCCAAGAGGGGCTGTGGGATCAACACTGCAGAGGTGGGTGCTGGGGTGGAAGGCTGGAGCCCAGATCCTCAGCTGCTCTTGCTGCTGCTAGAACACCCTTGGGATCTGCACTCAGAGCCACCACATTCCCCCTGGGGGCTACAAGCTCACAACGCTGAGCTACTCTCCCCTTTACCTCTATAATTGCCACCACCACCACGACCTGCCACCCTGGCTCCTTCATCAAGTCCCCCACCTGACTTCCCCCTGTCTGCCATGAGTCCTCGGCTATACCCTTGTTTTGACATCAGTAGCCTTATCTGCACTTAGTCATCGTATACCCCCAGAGGCCCTCTCCTTACCTCATCACCATGGCAGCAGTCCATCTCCACTCACTCTCTCCCACCCTGGCCTCCCAAAGTGTTGGGATTACAGGCGTGAGCCACCACACCTGGTCTTCATTCTCTCAGTTGTCACCTGCAGTCTTGGCAACAGTTTTGCTTGTCACCCCTTTCATTTTAATCCCCATCCAATTTGTCCTGCCTGTCTACCCATTATCTGCTGATTCTTAACCCCAGCCTCCTACCCTATACAGCATACTACATACATGCCCCAGCCTCCTGTCCCATACAGTCAGCTGGTTGGCACAGAGATTAGGACTCTGGGCTCAGGAGCTGGACTGCCTGCATTCAAATTCCATGCCTACCACTTACCAGCTGTGTGTTCTTGGGCAACTGGGCCTCAATTTTTGAATCTGTAAGATTGGGAGGATATTATTGGTGTTTACTTCAAAAGGTTGTTGAGAGGCTAAATGAGTTACCATTTGTAAGGCACTTAGACAATAAATTCTCAATAATGCTAGGCATTATTAAAATAAGAGAAACACAGGATCATCTGAGGGAGCTCACAGGTGAAGTGATTTCTAAGCAGAGACATGACACATGGTAGAATTTGCCAGGAGAGGCGAAAGACAGAAAATGCTCCAAGGCAGAGGGAGCCACAGGCAAAGGAGAGGCTTATTCAGAGGACCTGGCAGAAAGACATTAGGCACAGCTGGAGGGTGGAGTAAGATGGGGGCAATGGCAGGATGAGGCTGGAGGGGCAGACAGAAGCCAGATTACACTGTGCCCGTAAGTCATGCCAAGGAGCTTGGGCTTTATCCTGCAGAGGAGGTGAAAGGGAGTCACTGAAGGTTTTTAAGTGAGGATGAATATAGGGAGCTAAAGGCTCTAACTCCACTGGCTGCTGTGCTGATCTAGTGGCCGGCAGTCTGGAGTCAGGTGGCACCTTTCAGAGGCTGTTGCAAGATTTAAGTGAGAGGGGATGGTGGCCATGGCGGTAAGGATGCAGAGGAGGATGGATTACAGAGCTATTCAGGGTTTTTTAAAAAGGCCCACCTATCACACCTTCCAGCTTTCTGGTTACAGCCTGTAACAACCCCCAACCCAAATCCTCATCATAGTAATACAGCATAGCTCCAAATTGGTTCAGCTCATCACCTCCCTCACCTGGCAACCTCTCTCTCTTTCACACACACACACACACACACACACACCCTCCACTCCTTAGTCCATTGGCTGCCCCTCCCACCTTTCTTGCAACCCATCTGTGATCCATCTCTCTAGCAAAAGCCCCAATATGTCAAACCCCTTCTAGGATATTTCAAGGTCTAGGCCATCTCCCCCAAGCCTCTGTAGAGGCGGGCCCTGCTTGTCAGATCTTTCAGAGGTTTGAGGGCCTGAAGAAAGTAGTCGAGGCTTTCACTTCCAAGTTTCTCTCTTTCCCACTTGGAGTGCTACAGGAAGCCACAGAGGAGGAAACTGTGGGCCTGATTCTGGCCTGGTGGTCCCAATTTGAAGGGAACCACCCTTCCCTAAAGTCTGCTCCCCCACACACCCCACAAATGCCCCTGGGTCTCTGGACTTCTGAGGACCCCATCCTGGGCCTCCCCAGGAGAGGCCCAGGTCGCGGTTAAGGGCAGAGAGCTGAGGCTGCGCGGGAGGGAAGGAGGCTTGGGGGCGGGGGGCGGGGGGCGGACACCGGATGCGGGGAACCACCGGCAGCGGGATGTGGGGTTCTGAGGACTGTGGTGCTTCAGAAGATGGCTCAGCGTCGCGCCAGGTGGACGTGAGAGCTTTACCCTGGAGGAGGCGGGGGCTGGGGTCCCGCCTACCAACTAGGAAGAGCCAAGGGCTCAACGCCCCCAACCCAGCCCGCAAATCTCGCCTGCAAACCCGGCCGGCCCAGACCCCCTTCGCTAGCCGCCTCCGCCCACTTAGGACTGAGGCTGCAGCGCCGCCGCCCGGCGAGGGGCGGAGTTGCCACCACGTCTGGGCAGGCGAGCTGCAGTCTGGCCCGCGGCATTCTGGGAGTTGTAGTCCTGACGCCTCGGGGCCGTCCCGGGGTGTTGCCCCTGACCACGCACAATGAGGAAGACGCCGCTTCCCCGAAGTCGCCTCCGAAGTTCGCAGAACGCAGCGTACCGGCTCCCTCTGGACTGGGTGACATGACTGTTCCCAAACAGTCGTTTGTAAATTGAGTTTCTGTGAAACAATTTTTATTTTTCATGTGTGACATAAGCGGGGTACGATTTGAACTTTTGTTTTCCTTCTAGCCCCCCAGACCGGATCCTCTGTCTTCTCTCTCCGGTACCGCCGTTCCGTTTTTTTACCTTCTTACCTCGCCTCCATCACCGAGGTGCGTCCTCTGGCCCAGGGCCTCAGTCCTGAACACTAAGACTGGGCAGCTTCCCGACTGATTTCTGAACCTAGACATCTTCCGAGGGCCCCCCTCGCCACACCCTCTAGTTTATCAACTCATCTTACTAAATACCTGTGATTTCTCTCCCCATCTCTAGCTCCAGATACTTCCCTAGTAGACTCCTTTCCCTCGCCGGTGTAGCATTACAGCCAGAAGGAGTGCGGGTCCCGGTGCTCCATTCCCAGGGAAAGACTCTCAGGGGGAGCCCCTAGGGCCCCTTGAGGCTCCAGCTGTCCCCACTCTTCCTTAGAGCCCAGCTAGGAGGATAGGGACGCCCTTAAAACGGAAGAGGAAGGGTCTCCGGGACAGTCAAAGGTTCAACATCAGGAAGTTCTTAAGAAATCACTTATAGATGGGGAGGGTCTTTGGAAGCCATCTGGCCAGGGCCCCTTCGTCTTTGGCCCTGCTCTGCAGTCTCAAAGATGGGTTTAAACTTCCAGCTTGGTTTTGTTACAAGGAAAACAGCTGGGATGTGGAGAAAGACCAAATCTTTTTTTAATATTTAATTTTTATGGGTCCATAGGTGTATATATTTATGGAGTACATGAGATATTTTGATATAGGCATAGAATGCATAATACAGATCAAGTCTTTTTTTTTTTTTTTTTTTTTTTGAGACCGAGTCGCGCTGTTGCCCAAGCTTGGAGTGCAGTGACGCAACGTTGGCTCACTGCAACCTCCGCCTCCTGGGTTCAAGTGATTCTCCTGCCTCAGCCTCCCTAGTAGCTGGGATTACAGGTGTGTGCACCACCATGCCCTGCTAATTTTTGTATTTTTAGTAGAGACAGGGTTTCTCCGTGTTGGCCAGGCTGGTCTGCAACTCCTGACCTCAAGTGATCCACCTACTGGGATTGCAGATGTGAGCCACCACAGCAGCCTAGACCAAGTCTTAATGACTTCATTTGAAACCTTGAATCCAGCCATACCCAGAGCTAGATTTGCCAACTGAACTCTTTGGCTATGTAAGCTAATAAATTCCTTTTTTTTTTTTTTTTTTTTTGTTTAAGTCAAGGTTATGTTTTCTATATCTTGCAACCACGAGTTCTGACTAATTCTGTGGGGAAAAGACCAATAGACCAGAGCCGGCTGAAGATGCTGGACCTCTAATATCTTCACTTATTGCCCAATTCCTCCATGAGCCACCCTCCTCTGACTTAAATGCACTGTCATGCTATTTGGCTCTAAGATATTTCTGCTTAACGTGTGAGTTAATCAGATCTCTTGTCTAGCTTATAAATGTCTAGAATCATATAGCCAAAAGGAGGCTGACAAATTTGGCCCAAACTTATACCCACTGCAGGAACTGCCCTATGAGTTTCTTCTTGAACACTTCCAGAGACACTGAACTCCTTGGTAAGGACCTCACGGCCTTACCAAGGACTCTTTTCCAATCTTTCTTATTGATAGAACTTTTAAAATTTGGAACCAAACTCTGCTTCCTCATTACTTGTCTCAGTGGTTCTGCCAATACTGGCCAGACAGTCCTGGAGGAATTGGGAGCCAGTCCTTACAAATGGCATAGGTCTTTCCTTTTTTTTTTTTTGAGATGGAGTTTTGCTCTTGTTACCCAGGCTGGAGTGCAATGGAGTGATCTCCGCTCACCGCAATCGCCGCCTCCTGGGTTCAGGCAATTATCCTGCCTCAGCCTCCTGAGTAGCTGGGATTACAGGCACACGCCACCGTGCCCAGCTAATTTTTTGTATCTTTAGTAGGGACGGGGTTTCACCATGTTGACCAGGATGGTCTCGATCTCTTGACCTCGTGATCCACCTGCCTCGGCCTCCCAAAGTGCTGGGATTACAGGCTTGAGCCACCGCGCCCGGCCAGGTCTTTCCTTTTCAGAGGAAGGTTTCTAAAAGTGCCTTCCACTTTTTTTTTGAGGAGTCTTCTTCTGTCGCCCAGACTGGAATACAATGGCATGATCTTGGCTCACTGCAACCTCCGCCTCCCAGGTTCAAGGGATTCTCCGGCCTCAGCCTCCCAAGTAGCTGGGATTACAGGCACACACCAACCTGCCTGGCTAATTTTTGTATTTTCAGTAGAAACAGAGTTTTGCCATGATGGCCAGGCGCTAGTCTTGAATGCCTGACCTCAGGTGATCTGCCGGCCTCAGCCTCCAAAAGTGTTGGGCTTACAGGTGTGAGCCACTGCGCCCAGCTGGTTCTTTTACAGACTTTATTTGCAGCCTACTCATCGCTCCCATTGTTCAGCTTGATCCTTAAAGTGTGGCACTAAGAAGTGGCTCTAGCACTGGCAACACATAGTCGGGGGCCATATCTTTGGGCACTAAGTCTACTAGGCCTTTGTTTGTAAGGAATCAACTCTTTAAGTGAAGCAGTGTTTGTCATAAGGACACATGGGGCCATCAGGAGGCCTAAATGGAATGGGAATCCCAGAACAATGGCGACGGTGTGACTAGACCTTTGCAGACTGTTATTGGATCTCAGATCTCTGCAGTGCTGGGGACCTCAGTGGCAGGAGTATGTGGGACTTCAGGATCTTGCTCCTCTAGTTCCAAGACTCAGATACTCTCTTCATTTCTGCTTCTTTTAGTTATATGCAATTTCTTCCCACTTAGCTAACTTGCTTCTCTATCCTTTATTATATATTTTCTACTTCAATGTTCTGCCTCCATACAGCAGCTTCATATTTTCTCCTCTGTCTTGTGACTTCAGTTAAATGTTTAATTATAGAAATAGCATGTGCACGTGGTAAAAAAAAATCAAATAGAACCAAAGGCTACACAACAGTGGTTCTCAACCAGGGGTGACTTTGCCCCCCACCCCCTCCAGGAAACATTTAGGGCATGTCTGGAAACATTTTTGGTTGTCACAGCTGGGGAGGGGGTGCTAGTGGAAAGAGGTCAAGGATGCTGTTAAACCACCTACAAAACTCAGGTCAGATACCCACAATAAGGAGTTTCTCACCCCACATTTACAGTGCTGAGGGTGGGAAATCCTAGCGTGGGGGAAAAAAAAGTAAAAGGCTCTATCCCCCATCCCCATTCCTACTCCCTGTCATAGTTCCCTGTCAAAGTTAGGCAACTACTTTTAACAGTTCCTGGCTTTAAGTGTTTTGGTGATTATCATTGTACAGTATTTGTTAATAGTAATACTTAGACCTCTCAGAGCAAGAGAATTAGGGGAAACTAGTGATGTTCTCCATTCCACACCCTCTCTGACAACTCCAGCTATAGATGACAAACTTTAAGTGGGCTCCTTTGGGCTCCAAGCAGAGAGAATTATTTGCAGACAAATTCTGGAGAACAGCTGCAGAGCCAAAAGCAAGGACCTTCAGGAAGAAAGCAAGTCTCAGAGACAACCTGCTTCCCAAGGACAATCATGGCTCTTCTGGGTCTTAACTCCCCTCAAAACTAATTGTGGATTGAATTTCTCAGCCCTTGAGGCTGGGAAAATGCTGAAAAACCAGAGGGCAGAGGAACCTGCTGGCAGAGACAGCTGTATCCCTGACAGAAAAAAATGAGAGCCTGGAAGAGATATGTGTGAAGCTCAAACACAAAAGATTTCCTTGAACTAGAAAATGTGATCTCAGAACTAAAAATTTCCATAGATAAATCAAAGGAGAGGCCAGTCATTGCTGAAACCCCAAAATAGGCCTAGAAAATTAAATAGAAAAAATGTTTCAAAACCTGTCACAAAAATATAGAGATGTAAATATGTGGTAGAAGGTAGGAGCCTGGAACAGAGCCAGTAGACTTAACCTGCAAATCCTGTGGGCTCTGGGAGAAAAAGGAACAGAAGAGGAGAGGTCATAATTCAATAATTGATGGCATTTCTTTAAGCTGAAGAAAGAGTTAAGTTCCAGATCCAGTTGAAAGCAAAAGACACTCACTCAGCTACATATAGGTAAAAATTCCCAAACTTTAAGAATGTAGGAAATCTTACACATTTTCAGGCAGAAAGCAAGTTCTTTTTTCTCATCTGCAATGCTGGGAGTTAAAAGACTCCAAAATGGAATGTGGGCTAATGAAAGAAAAGCCCTGCAACCCATACCTGGCCAAGGAAAAAAAAAAAGGATTTGCAGAAATCACTGAGTACCTCATCTGATAAATATTTTTGAGAAGAGACTCTAATAAACAACAAATGAATCCTAACAGAGCCTTCAAGACAGGGGAAGAGAAGAGGCAAGAAAGCAGTGGGGAGCAATGAACCATGTCTATTCATGATGTGTAACATACATGCTAAATAAGGACTCTTGAAACAGATGGAACACACTGTAAGGGAAATTCTCATAAGGAGTAAATTATCTCATTAAAACTGTGGAGTCAGGTGGCGGGGATAAGGGGAAGTGTTCCAGAAGTCTAAGGCAGGGAGAGGTGGGGAGGAAGGAAGGGTAGTGAAAGCAATCTAAAGATCACATTTTGGCTGAGCATGGTGGCTCATGCCTGTAATCCCAGCACTTTTGGAGGCCAAAGCGGACAGATCATCTGAGGTCGGGAGTTTGAGACCAGCCTGACCAACATGGTGAAACCTGTTTGTAATAAATATATAAAAATTAGCCAGGCATGGTGGCAGGCGCTTGTAATCCCAGCTACTTGGGAGTCTGAGGCAGGAGAATTGCTTGAACCCAGGAGGTGGAGGTTGTAGTGAGCCAAGATTGCACCATTGCACTCCAGCCTGGGCAACAAGAGCAAGACTCTGTCTCAAAAAAAGAAAAAAAAAAAGATTACATTTTATTGGGATGGGGAGGAAATAGAAGATAATCAGAGTATTCTGGAAATAGTAGCTGTTGTTTCATACACTAGAAGACTCATGTATCTGAGAGCAGGGATAGGGATGGTAACTATTAATAGAATAACAAACTCCAAATTAGGAGAAAAATTAAATAAGTAGCAACTTATTCAATCCAGCAAAGATTAAAAAAACAAGAATTAACAACAATATAAAAAATTTGTAAAACAAGTAAGATGGAAATAAGAGAATATATCACTCATTACAGTAATTACAAGTGGACTGAAATCTACCATTAAAAGACTGTCAGATTTTGTTATAAATCAAATTTAGGTACAGGTAAGAGAAACACACTTCAGTTGATAAAGTTGCAAAATAAAGACATGGAAACACCAGACAAATATTAAATATTATTTTAAAAACCAGAGGCTATATACAGACAGTCCCCAATTTATGATGATTTAACATAGGATTCTTTGACTTTATGATGAATTTATCATTGTATTAAATGCATTTTTGACTAACATTACTTTCTACTTATGATGGGTTTTTTTGGAACGTAGTCCTATCCTAAGTCAAGGAACATCTGTACTGATATGAAACAAGAGAAATTTAAGTTATGGGCTGGGGGAGATGGAAGCAGAGTGCCTGCAAAGGGATAGGAGGAAATTTTGGTAGAGATAGGAATGTTTTATCTTGATTGTGGTGGTAATTACACAACTGAATACATTTGTCAAAACTCATAGGATTGTGCACTTAAAAGTGATCAATTTATTGGCCTGGCACAGTGGCTCACTCCTATAATCCCAGTACTTTGGGAGGTTGAGTCAGGTGGATCAACTGAGGTCAGAAGTTCAAGACCAGCCTGACCAACGTGGAGAAACCCCACCTCTACTAAAAATACAAAATTAGCTGGGCGTGGTGGCACATTCCTGTAATCCCAGCTACTCAGGAGGCTGAGGCAGGGGAATTGCTTGAACCCGGGGAGGCCAAGGTTGTGGTGAACCAAGATCATTCTATTGCACTCTAGCCTGGGCAACAAGAGCGAAACTCCTCAAAAAACAAACAAAAAAGCCTGATCAATTTATTGTATGTAAATTACAATGCAATAAAGCTGGCTTTAAAAAGAATGAAAATACCACGTTCACAAAATAGTGAAATGAGAAAACAGTGTAGCATGAGAAACCCTCTCAATTACCCTGTGTCATATATTATACTATCAAAAAGATAGTGAGCTTAAAACAACACATGTGCAGGAAAAATAAAGGGAGCACTTATTTCAAGAAATGATAAAAATAATAAGAAAGGAAATCAAATCAGAAAATGACTAAAGCTAGCACTAATGAGATGAAAAACAAACAAAAATACTAAAAAGGGCCAGGCAAGATGGCTCATGGCTGTAATCCCAGCACTCTGGGAAGCCAAGGCAGGAGAATCACTTGAACTCAGGAGTTCAAAACCAGCCTGGGCAACATGGCGAAACCCCATCTCTGAAAAAAAAAAAAATTAACCAGGAGTGGTGGTGTACACACCTGTAGTCTCGGCTACTTGGGAGGCTAAAATGGGAGGATAGCTTGAGCCCAGGAGGTGGAGGTTGCAGTGAGCTGAGATTGCACCACTGCACTTCAGCCTGGGCAATAGAGCCACACCCTGTCTCAAAAAGGAAAAAAATACAAAACTAAAAAGGATAAATAAATCCAACAAAATTGTCTTTTAAAAGAGCTAATAAGGCCAGGCACAGTGGCTCAAACCTGTAATCCCAGCACTTTGGCAGGCCAAGAGGTGGGTGGATAACTTGAGGTCAGGAGTTTGAGACCAGCCTGGACAACATGGTGAAAACCTGTCTCTACTAAAAATACAAAAATTAGCGAGGCGTGGTGGCAGACATCTGTAACCCCAGCTACTGGGGAGGCTGAGGCAGGAGAATCACTTGAACCCAGGAGGCAGATGTTGCACTGAGCCGAAATCACACCACTGCACTCTAGCCTGGGGGACTGAACAAGACTCTCTCTTGAAAAAACAAAAGAACTAATAAATAAACCTCTTGCAAGCCCAATTAAAGAAGGGGGAGGGGTGGGGGGAAGGAGAGTAAAGATTAAATAGATAAGATTAGTTACAAGAAAGAAAACATTCTTACAAATGGAGGAGAAAAATGAAGAATTATAAAACAGTACAACTTAAAATTACTTAGCAATCAATTTGAAAATTTAGAGGAAATGGATATCTTTCAAGAAAAATATATATTACCAAAATTGACCCAGGAGAAAGAGGAAAGTTTGAACATCCCAACTTATTTTAGAACAGGCTGCAATAGGAAGGTGATGAGAGACTCCTTTGGGAAAAGACTGCATTCACATGGCACCAGAGCTGAGTTTTTTCTAACCTTATATAATAATTTCTATGCCATTTAAACTAGTCAAGACTATAGAAAACAAAGGCTCCAAGATTTAATATGTAAAGCCAGTACAGCTTGATACTATTCCCAATAAAACTCTTAAGTAAAAAAGAAAAAGAGGAAAACTGCTTAAATACAATGAAGACTAAACCTAAAAGCAAATATGGTTCTTAATGGTGAAACATTGAAACCACTTCAATTAAAATTAAAATTTAGACAGAAATGCCTGCTGTTATCCTTATTATTTGATATATCTTGGACATTTTACCAAATTCAGTAAAACAAGAAAATAAGTTGTTATGCTCACCATAAAATAAATTATAATTTTTTTTTTTTTTTTGAGATAGAGTCTCCCTCTGTTGCCCAGGCTGGGATGCCGATGGTGTGATCTTGGCTCACTGCAAACTCCACCTCCCTGGTTCAAGCAATTCCCTGCCTCTGCCTCCCCAGTAGCTGGGATTACAGGTGCATGCCAACACGCCTGGCTAATTTTTTTGTATTTTTAGTAAAGATGGGGTTTCACCAGGTTGGCAAGACAGGTCTTGAACTCCTGACCTCAGGCAATCCACCCACCTCGGCCTCTGAAAGTGCTGTGATTACAGGCATGAGCCACTGCATCCAACCAATATTATCTTTTTTGCTGCTAATATGATTGTACCGGAAAAACTGAAAGACTAGAAAAAAATATATAGTGAAAAACAATACAATTTGGAGAGCTGACTGGATACAAGATGAACATAACAAAAATAAATTGTTAGGCCGGGCGCGGTGGTTCACACCTATAATCCCAGCACTTTGGGAGGCTGAGGCAGGTGGATCACAAGGTCAAGAGATCAAGACCATCCTGGTCAACAAGGTGAAACCCCATCTCTACTAAAAATACAAAAAATTAGCTGGGCATGGTGGTGCACGCCTGTAGTCCTAGCTACTTGGGAGGCTGAGGCAGAAGAATTGCTTGAACCCAGAAGGCAGAGGTTGCGGTGAGCCGAGATCGTGCCACTGTACTCCAGTCTGGGTAACAACAGCGAAACTCCGTCTCAAAAAATAAATAAATAAATAAATAAATAAAATTGTTTTTGGTCTAGAAATAAGCATATTGAATTGAAAATGGAAGCAGTTTCAGCTTAGAGTTACAAAGTTATAAAATTTTTAGGATAATATATAATGAAGCTACTCAGAAAAAAATTCTTAGGATAATAATGATAGCCACCATAATGCCATGAACTGTTCTAGGCACTTTGTATCAACTCAGTCAAGCCTCACAACATCCTCTTGAAACAGATTACTATTATTATTATTGTATTTTTTTGTTGAGACAGGGGTTTTGCCATGTTGCACAGGTTGATCTCAAACTCCTGGGCTCAAGTGATGATCTGCCTGTCTCAGCCTCCCAAAGTGCTGGCATTACAGGTGTAAGCCACTGAGAACAGCCACTATTATTATTCTTATTTCATAGAAGAGAATACTGAGGAAAACACAGATTAAGTGATTTAGCCCCAGATTACTATTAGTAGCTGGTAAAATCTCAGAGTTGGGATTTGAACCCTGGCAGTTTGGCACTGATACTTCCCTTGTAACCAGTATGATATAGTACATATATTTACTCATATTTAATCAAGAAACATGTAAGTACTCACATGAATAAAGTTATGCAGTAAAATATTATTAAACACTATAAAGCGAGATGGGAACAAAGAGAAAATAAGCCATATCCTTGACTGGGAAGAGAAACTATTATAAAAAGTGTCACTTCTCCAAAAATTAAAATGCATAATTTCAATTGGTGTAACAAAGAACAGGCAAAGAAAAAATATTTTTTAAAAATACAAAGATTTTGATATGGAAAATAGTGAGGAAAAAATAGTGAGAGGAATTCATTTTACCAGCCAGGTGTGGTGACTCACGCCTGTAATCCCAGCACCTTGGGAGGCCAAGGCGGGAGGATCACCTGAAGTCAGGAGTTTAAGACCAGCCTGGCCAACATGGTGAAACCCCATCTCTACAAAAATACAAAACTCAGCTGGGCTTAATGGCACATGCCTGTAATCCCAGCTACTTGGGAGGCTGAGGCAGGAGAACAGCTTGAAACCGGGAGTTGGAGGTTACAGTTAGCTGAGACCACACCATGGCACTCCAGCCTAGGCGACAGAAAAAAAAAAGAAAAGAAAAAAACAAAAAAAAATTGTTTTACCAAATATGATAGCATAATTTAAGGCTACTTAATCAAATGAATAAAGCAAAGGGGAAAAATTAGTCAGTGGAATAAAACAGAGAATCCCAAATGAGATGATTGTGTATACAAAAACATGACAATTCAACTCATTGGGGAAAGTGGGCTGACATAATCAGTGGAACTGGAAAATCCAGCTCTCCTTACTCAGTGCTACCATGTGCTGGGACTGTGCACTGCAGGGCTTGCATGCCAGGAACCATGAATGTTTTGAATGGTATCTAGAATGGTGATCCTTTTCAGAAGGTTTTCAATTTACTTTGCCCAGAGCCATGAGAGGAATCCCTATGGCAGCTGTAGCCTTTACAAAATGTATTTCTTAAATAAGGTCAAAATTACTCATTGACCCATGGGCTACAGAATGGAAGTTTGTTAAGCATGAAAACAACATTAATCACCATCAGATATCTGGGTGACTAGGTGCATTGTCAATGAGCAGTAGTATTTGGAAAGTAATCTTTTTTCTGAGCAGTAGGTGTCAACAGGGGGCTTAAAATATTCAGTAAACCATGCTGTGAACAGATGTGCTGTCATCCAGGCATTGTTCTTCCATGTATAAAGCACAGGAAGGATAGATTTAGCATAATTCTTAAGGGCTCTAGGATTTTGAGAATGGTAAATGAGCAGTGCTTCAACTTAAAGCCATGAGCTGCATTACTCTCTAACAAGAGATTCAGCCCCTGTCCTTTGAAGATTTGAAGCCAGGCATTGACTTTTCTTCTCCAGCTATGAAAGTCCTAGATGGCCTCTTTCCCAGTAAAAGGCTGTTTAGTTTGCATTGAAATCTGTTGTTTAGTGTAGCCACCTTCATCAGTGATCTTAGCTAGATCTTCTGGATAACTTGGCTGCAGCTTCTACATCAGCACTTGCTGCTTCATCTTGCACTTTTATGTTATACAGATGGCTTCTTTCCTTAAACCTCATGAACCAACCTCTGCCGACTTCAGAATTTTCTTCTGCAGCCTCCCCAGTTGTCTCAGCCTCTAGGGAGTTGAAGAGAGTTAGGGTCTTACTCTGGATTAGGCTTTGACTTAAGAGAATGTTGTGGCTGGTTTGATCTTCTATCGAGACCACTCAGACTCTCTCCATATCAGCAATAGGCTGTTTTACTTTCTTATCATTTATGTGTTCACTGGAGTAGCACTTTTAATTTTCTTCAAGAATTTTTACTTTGCATTCGTAACTTGGCTAACTGGCACAAGAGGCCTAGCTTTTGGCCTATCTTGGCTTTTGACATGCCTTGCTCACTAAGCTCAATCCTTTCTGCTTTTGATGCAAAGTGACAGATGTGTAACTCTTCCTTTCACTTGAACACTTAGAGACCACTGTAGGGTTATTAATTTGCCTAATTTTAATATTGTTGTGTCTCAGGGAATAGAGAGACCCAAGGAGAGGGAGAGAGACAGGGAATAGCCAGTGAGTGGAGCAGTCAAAACACACACAACTTTTATTAAGTTCTGTGTCTTATAGGTATGGTTTATGGTGCTCCAAAACAATTACACTATTAACATCAAAAATCACTGATCACAGAGCTCCATAACAGATACAATAACAATGAAAATAGTTTGAAATATTGTAAGAATTACCAAAATGTGACACAGAGACATGAAGTGAGCACACACTGCTGGAAAATGGTACCAATAGACTTGCCTGCCACAGGGTCACCACAAACCTTCAATCTCTAAAACACTCAGTATCTGTGAAGCATAATAAGTGAAGTGCAATAAAACAAGGTGTGCCTGGACATTCCTATGGTATGTAGCAGCAGTCCGAACCCCTCATGGTAATCAGGCAATCGGGTTCGGTCTCCTCTGCCAGGGTAATCTCTGCCTACTAGTATGTGAGCAAGGAGTAGCCAGGCACAATCACCAGGTATGGAGAACTCTATGGGTCAGTGTAGTCTCTACACATCCTTTCATCTTTAACTCCCACTGCTAGCTCAGCAGTCATCTCCATATTTTCCCACTTAAGTTCCTGAGAATGAGCTTTGATAAAATCCTCATGTCTAGGCCACTGGGTTGTCCATGGATTGGCCAGCCTTAGACAGTTGCCCACTTGCTCATTTTATTTATTTATATTTTTTGTAGAGACGAGGTTTCACCATGTTGAACAGGATGGTGTTGAACTCCTGACTTCAGATGATACACCAGCCTTGGCCTCCCAAAGTGCTAGGATTCCAGGCATGAGCCACGGCACCTGGCCATTTATTTTATTTATCTTTATATATATATATACATATTTTTTGAGACAGAGTCTTGCTAAGTCACCGAGGCTGGAGTGCAGTGGTGCAATCTCAGCTCACTGCAACCTCTGCCTCCTGGGTTCAAGCGATTCTGCTGCCTCTGTCTCCTGAATAGCTGGGATTACAGGTGTGTGCCACCATGCCCAACTAATTTTGTATTTTAAGTAGAGACAGGGTTTCACTATGTTGGCCAGGCTAGTCTTGAACTCCTGACCTCAGGTGATTTACCCACGTTGGTCTCCCAAAGTGCTGGGATGATGGCGTGAACGACTGCACCCAGCCTCACTTGCTAATTTTTATCAGCTGAGGTCAGAGGGGTTGAAGGTCACAAGACACAATTTCTGGGCACTAGGGCTGCCTCATCAGCAGAGGTTTGCCTGCTTTAAAAGGGCTATAGGTAGTATTTAAGTATGAGAAAAAAAACAAAAAGTAAAAAACAAAACAAAAAAAAGGGCTATAGGTGTGTCTGGCATAAGGTTTGATGTATTGGTAAGGGAGCTACAGTTCCATGCGGCAACCTTTTGTCACAAGCTTCTTTCCAGTCACTGGGTCAGTTTATGAGAAGCTTACAGCCTGCTGAGCCCAGTTTCTCAATTTGTCAAATAAGCAGGCTGGTCTCTCTAAGATCCCTTCAAGTGTAAAATAATAACTGCCTTTTTCCTCAAACTTTTTTTTACATAAACAATTGTTAACCCAGGACACTCTCCCTCCTATGCTTATGTAATTTATTTTTTGAATTCCAAATTTCATTTTTCAATAAATGCTTGGTATATTATCATTTAAAAATTTTAATTTTGAATAATTTATTTTTTGAGAGAGGGTTTCACTGCTGCCTAGGTCAGAGGGCAGTGGCACAAACATGGCTCACAACAGCCTTGTCCTCCTGGGCTTGAACAATCCACCCCACTCAGCTTCCCAAGAAGCTGAGACCATAGATGTGTGCCATCACACCTGCTTAATTTTTAAATTTTTTGTAGAGATGGGATCTCACTGTGTTGGCCAGGCTGGTCGCAAACTCCTAGACCCAAGTCATCCTCCCACCTCAGCTTCCCAGAATCTTGGGATTATAGGTGTGAGCCATCAAGCCTGGCTTTGCTGTTATTATTATTATTATTTTATTTATTTATTTAGAGACAGAGTCACTCTGTTGCTAGGCGCCAGGCTGGAGTGCAGTGGCATGATCTCAGCTCACTGCAACCTCTGCCTCCCAGGTTCAAGCAATTCTCCTGCCTCAGCCTCCCGAGTAGCTAGGACTACAGGCGCACACCACCACGCCCAGCTAATTTTTGTATTTTTAGTAGAGACGGGGTTTCACCATGTTGGCCAGGATGCTCTCGATTTCTTGACCTCGTGATCTGCTCACCTCAGCCTCCCAAAGTGCTGGGATTACAAGCGTGAGCCACCGCGCCTGGCCCTATTTATTTTTTTGAGACTGAGTCTCACTCTGTCGCTCAGGCTGGAATGCAGTGGTGCCATCTCAGCTCACTGCAACCTCTGCCTCCCGGGTTCAAGTGATTCTTCTGCCTCAGCCTCCCGAGTAGCTGGGACTACAGGCGCCTGCCACCGTGCCTAGCTAATTTTTGTATTTTTAGTAGAAACAAGGTTTCACCATATTGGCCAGGCTGATCTCGAACTCCTGACATCATGATCCACCTGCCTTGGCCTCCCAAAGTGCTAGAATTACAGGTGTGAGCCACCGCACCTGGCCTGCTGTTATTATTTTTATGACATTTCATTCTGTGGTTTGGAGCCATCATTTTTCCCTGTTGCAGTGCTTGAATCTTGAGTTGGCCTTTTGATGTATTTGGTTTTCTTTTCAGCTCTGTGCCATTGGCACAGAAAATGTGCTTTCTGTGTCACCACTTGAGGCAGGACCAAAGAGAGGCCTGGGACAAATCACTGAAGACCTATCTGTACTCTTTGGCTTCAGTGATCAAAGAACTCCAAGTCTCCCTCATGGTGCGATCAGGTGGCCCATTTTTCTCCCTCCTGACTCTGAAGCCTTTGTGACAGACTTTTAAAGAGGCCTTTACTAAAGTCCACACCTACCGTGTCTCCAGCAATCATACTCTTGATTGAGGTTAGACTATCTTGTATTTTACAGATGGAAAATTGTGACTTGTCCAAAGTCACATACTGTGGCAAGGCTGGTCTCTTTAACCAGTGTCATGTTCTTTTTATTACATTATTCTTCCTCCACAGTTCAGGAAATGTATTTAATGCTACTCTAATAAATTACATACTTGATGGCTTAAACAATAAAAATGTATTGTCTTACAGTTCTGGAGATTAGGTCGACACAGGTCTCACTGGGCTGAAGTCAAGGTGTCTGCAGGGCTGCTTCCTTTCTGGAGGCTGAAGGGGAAAATCTGCTTCCTTGTCTTTTCCATCTCTTGGAGGCTGCTTGCATTCCTTGGCTCATGGTCCTCTTCCTCCACCTTCAGAATCAGGACCTTTGGGTTGAGTGCTTATCCTGTGGCATCTCTCTGGCCCTCCTTCCCTCACCGAATCTCTTTCTCCCTGTGATAGGAAAGGTTCTCCCTTTCAAGGACTCATGTGATCAGAATGTGCCTATCAAGATAAAACAGGAAAATCTCTCCATCTAAAAGGGCCTTAATTAACATAGTCACATCTACATTTTGTTAGGTAAAGTGACATAGTCACAGGTTCCAGGGATTTGGGTGTGAACATTTTTGGGAGGCCATTCTGGCTACCACACCCTGTCAGTAAACTAGGGCTTCCTGGAGGCCAGTGGGTTAAAGTAAAGTAACAAATATAGCCTGACTTTCAGAGTCTTAGGAGACGCCTCTGATGTCCTGACATAGACTGTATCAATGACAAGTTCCCTTTCACATGGGAGATTCTATCTGATGCCCTCACGTTTGGACCCCATCCTCTTGTCAACCCATTCCATGTAATGAGTAATGGGGAGGTCAGGAGAGGGTAAAACGTGGGTGTTGGTGTCTGCCCTCCAGACTCTCAGATGATATTATGGTTCTGGAAAAGCTGAAATGTATAGCACTGACTGACCCCTCAGCTCTTAAAAAAAAAACTCCCTGATATTTGGGCAGTAGAGGTATAGCTTGGAGTTACAGACATCTTTTCTGATGTTCAGCTTCTAAAAGTAATGTGAATGTCAAAATTGTAAAGAACCCATGTGGGCCAGGCGCGGTCGCTCATACCTGTAATCCCAGCACTTTGGGAGGCCGAGGCGGGTGGATCACAAGGTCAAGAGATCGAGACCATCCTGGTCAACATGGTGAAACCCCGTCTCTACTAAAAATACAAAAAATTATCTGGGCATGGTGGCGCGTGCCTGTAATCCCAGCTACTCAGGAGGCTGAGGCAGGAGAATTGCCTGAACCCAGGAGGCGGAGGTTGCGGTGAGCCGAGATCGCACCATTGCACTCCAGCCTGGGTAACAAGAGCGAAACTCCGTCTCAAAAAAAAAAAAAAAAAAAAAAGCACCCATGTGACACAATTGGGGAAGGGGAAGGAGCCCACACTTTTACACAAAGGAAGGCTACAAGATGGTCTAAGACAGAGAGAATGCAGCCTGTGATGAGAAGATATGTAACCATCACCAAAAGACTAAAGAGGACACAAAGTGAGACTCTGTCTCCAAAAAAAAAAGAAGGGATCCCCAGATGGAACTGCACACCCCATTGCCTTGAATGTCCTAACGAGGGTCTCTGTGTCCCAGGCTGGGCACAATCTTGGCTCACTGCAACCTCTACCTCCCAGGTTCAAGCGATTCTCCTGCCTTAGCCTCCCAAGTAGCTGGAATTATAGGCATATGCCACCATGCCCAGCTAATCTTTTTGTTTTTTGAGATGGAGTTTTGCTCTTGTTGCCCAGGCTAGAGTGCAATGGCACAATACACCTCTGCATCCTGGGTTCAAGCAATTCTCTTGCCTCAGCCTCCCCAGTAGCTGGGATTACTGGTACGCATTACTAAGCCCGGCTAATTGTGTATTTTTTTTTAGAGACAGGGTTTCTCCATGTTGGTCAGGCTGGTCTTGAACTTCTGACCTCAGCTGATCTGGCTGCCTTGGCCTCCCAAAGTGCTGGGATTACAGGTGTGAGCCACCACGCTTGGCCTAATTTTTGTATTTTTAATAGAGACAGGGTTTCACCATGTTGGCCAGGCTGGTCTTAAATTCCTCACTTCAGGTGATCTGCCCCCCTCAGTCTCCCAAAGTGCTGGGATTACAGGTGTGAGCCACCGCACTTGGCCAGAGTATCACCTTCTTAAGCCTCTCCACAGGTCAAGTTAGGCAGCATGCCTATGGATTCCTTTTTTTTTTCCTTTTGTTTGAGACAGAGCTTTGCTCTTGTTGCCCAGGCTGGAGTGCAATGGCATGATCTTGACCCACTGCAACCTCTACCTCCTGGGTTCAAGCGATTCTCTTGCCTCAGCCTCCCGAGTAGCTGGGACTACAGGTGGGAGCCACCACACCTGGCTAATTTTTTTTATAGTTTTAGTAGAGATGGGGTTTCACTGTGTTGGCCACAGATTCCTTTTTGAGTGCAGACTGGAAGCTTGGTTTTAGCATTTTACCTGGCATCTACGTCATGTTCACCTGTGTTTTGGATCTGAAAACTGGGACACTGTACAGTTTGGGAAACTCCTGAAAATGTTAATGCAATTGATTTACTCACACACTGCCGACACCTACCCCCTGTACTCCACAGGTTCAAGTATTTGACTGTCCCCACCCACCTCTGCCACCAGCTGCTCTATACACTTCCACTCACTCTCAGGGCCCCTGGGCCCCCAGGGAATCACCACCACACACCACTGTCTGTATCTGGGGGAAGGTCCGGGTTGTTGGAAACTTTAATCGAGCAAGGACCGTTAACAGCTGCAGAGGCACCTTAGGAAACAGTGAGCCTCAAAAAGGAAATACTTGTAGGATCTCTTGTGATGACCTTTGAAGACTTTTCTGAAAATGACCTATCGTTCCCTGCCATGGAAAATAACAGCAATCACAGGCAGCCTTCAGCCCACAGAAGGCTTTCTCCTCCAGGCAGGCTCTGATATAGCTGTTTGCCTCACAGATGCCCTAACAGACTGCAAATCCTGGGAACATGCATGTGCATGCATGCACAGGCACACATGTGCCTCTCTACAGATACATTGTTTTTTTTTTTTTGACAGAGTTTCCCTCTGTGGCCAGGCTGGAGTGCAGTGGTGCGATCTCGACTCACTGCAACCTCTGACTCCCTGATTCAAGTGATTCTCCTGCCTCAGCCTCCCGAGTAGCTGGGATTACAGGCATGCACTGCCACACCCAGCTAATTTTTGTATTTTTTTTAGTAGAGACGGGGTTTCACCATGTTGGCCAAGCTAGTCTTGAACTCCTGACCTCTTGATCTGCCCACCTCTGGATCACGAGGCATGAGCCACCAAAGTGCTTGTGTTACAGGCATGAGCCACCGCGCCCAGGCTACAGATACATTTTTGAGGTGACAGCCTCGTCTCAGTGGCCACTTCCTCTAGGGCTGGCTGGGCGGAGCTATTGGCAGAACTCTAGGGTCCCTGGCAGCGTCTCACCACACACCACCAATCATCCGAGCTGTTGGCATGCAATGAGGACCTTTACCCCCTTCCTTTTTCCTCCCCACAGCTGCAGGAGGGGGTTCTTCGGAGCGGATGCCACACTGCTTGGGCGAGTTCTTCCCACCCCCACACTATGTCTTGTTCCAGTTCCTATCCCTGATGTAGGCTGTTTTGGGGTTCTTATTAGGGGTCACATCCTGGTAAAAGAACATTAGGGAGTACCTTTGGACACCCCTGTTCAGCAGCCTCTTCTCCCCTTCTCTGGTTCCCTCTCTCCTCCATCAGCTAGGCCCCTATCACCTATGAGGGCCTCTCAGTCCCTGGGTCCTCTGCCTCAAATGCCCCTTTTTTCCTCAGGGACAGTGTTGGGACTTTTTAAAGGAAGAACTTTACTAGGAAAGTAGGAGGAAAACCAAAACCAAACCAAGAAAATGTCAAAACCTCTGCTGGTCCAGAGTCTGCGCTCGGCCTCTGGCTCTGCTCTGCTCCTCTGCCTTGCCTTTGCCTAGGAAGCTGCAGCCCTTCTTAAACCCTCTGCAACTCCCTTGCTCACCTGCTCCCTGGCTCCCCATGAGGGTGCCTGGGGGGAAGTGCTGCCACACACCTTTCCAGAGGTGCTGCAGTCGTGGCTGTTCCTCGCCTTGGCCTGTTCCTAAACCCACAGTTACTAGAAACCCCAGGATGATGAGTGACAGATGCAAACCAGGAGCCCCCAGTCTGATGGGGAGAATGGAGCCTCACCCTGGAGCTGGGGAGATCATCTGGATCAGTGCAGCTCCAGTTACACATCATAAGCCCCAGTGGACAAGGCAGCCGGGAGGAGGGTGGGGCAGAAAAGGGCAGATAACCAGGAGGACCAGTTTTGGGGCCCAGCATGGCCCACATGGGTCTAAGATGCATGGAGAAGCAGCACAGGCAGGACATGGGGACAGGCCCAGCCCCTACCCATGTGCTTTGGACCTCAGTGTCCCCTCTGTGGCCCCTCTGGCCCTGGCCCAGGGATTCCTTCTGCTTCATTGAGCCCATCTGTTTGAGACTTGCTCACATCTTCCTCTTTTGTGACTGGAAATCATAGGGCTAACTGCTTAGCGGTACAGTCACAGAGGTAACACAAAGCCTAGGTGTAAAGGGACAGAGAGGAGAGGGGCAAGGGAGGACGGTGGATGACAGGGAAGACGGGTGGGGGCAGAGCTGCTCGGGACCATGGCTGAGGCCATCACCTATGCGGATCTGAGGTTCGTGAAGGCTCCCCTGAAGAAGAGCAACTCCAGCCGGTTAGGACAGGGTAAGGGGGATGAGGGCTCCCCTTGATCCTGCATCCCCACTCCCTGCCCCACAGACCCCATTCCTGACTCCCACATCATTGGTCTCTATTCTCTTGTCTCCAGAACCAGGGGCTGATGAGGATGGGGAACTCACCTATGAGAATGTTCAAGTGCCCTCAGTCCCAGGGGTGCCCTTGAGCTTGGCTTCTTCTGGACTAGGGGACAAAGCAGGTCTGGAGATCCTGGGGGATGTATGTTTGTTGCAGGGGATGTGTTTGTTGAGGGGCTGTGTCTTGAGTTGGGGAGTCCACAATGTTGTTGTTGAGACAGGGTCTTGCTCTGTCACTCAGGCTGGAGTACAGTGGTGTGATCATGGCTCACTGCGGCCTCGATATCCTGGGCTCAATTGATCCTCTGCCCTAGCCTCCCAAAGTGTTGGGATTGCAGGTCCATAGTATTCTTGAGAGCTCAATACCCTGGGGGAAAGGAGGAGGCCGGTTGGTAGGAAAGAGAAGAATAGGAACAGGATAAATGGGAGCCAGGAGAGGAAGAAAGATTCCTTCAGCAAGGTGGAGACCCCAGGGCAGCCCTGGGGAGGGATGAGTTCTAATGGGAAATGGGGAGCCATGGGAGGGAAAAGAGGGAATGGGAGAGGTATGAGAGCAATGGGGGAGAGGGATTGGAGCTGAAAATAAGGGGCCACTGAGGAAACAATAAAGGGAGAACTAGGAGAGATGAGGGAGTCCCGGGACTGTGAAACCCAGGAGGGAGCCGAGAGAGCCCCGGGCAGACCAGGAACTCAGGAGAGTGACGGAGTGTCCCAGAGCAACTCTAGCGGGCTGGAGTTTCCCAGTGGCGAGGACGAAAAGCGGGTGCGCAGGAGGAAAAGGAGCAATACTCGAGGCGTCCTGTCTCACACTGGATGCTCCCCTCGACAGCGGTCAAGTCCGAGCAGCCAACAGCTTCCTGGAGTGCCGTGACGTCATTGGCGGTCGGGCGGATTCTCCCCTGTGAGTGTGTGTGCTGGGCGGCCTCGGGGACTATGGATGGCTCTGGGCCCCGCGGGGTGCAGCTCTTGCCGGGTTGAACCCTTCCAGGGCAGAACTGCGCCCCAGCAGAACCCCGCCCTGGCTGAACCCCTCCCTGGCTGCCTTGCGCCATTTACCTCCATCCCAGTGCGCCAGAATCCGACGTGCACCGCCGCCCCCTTGGATGGTCCCAATTCACCTACCTCCCCACCCTTCTCCTCTCTCCCTCTCTCCATCTGATATTTCCTTCCCCTTCTCCCAGGTAATGTCCCCGAATCCTTACCAGCTCTGATTCTGCAACACCTTCTCCCCTACATGCGAAACTCCCTGCTACCCAACAGAAACCACCATGCTTGCCCCCTCAGCTCTGCACCGCCCTCCTCTAGGGATGCCTTCCCCAGGAATCTCCCCTACGCACCCATCCACTAGTCTCTACTTTCTTTCCCGGGGCTGACTGCCCGCATCCATCCCACTGTCCCCCTAAGGCCGCACAGCCTGCCTGCCATACCTCCTGCTTGGCCTGCTCCTCACCTGCCTGCTGTTAGGAGTGGCTGCCATCTGCCTGGGAGTGCGCTGTGAGTAAGGCTGTCCCCACACCGTCCCCACTTCCCACTTACACCGAAGGACTTTCATCCCGACTCCCTCCCCAAAGCTGACCCACAAACCAAAGCTGACCCCCAAACCAGGGCTCATCATCACTACCACCACATGCTTAGCTTTAAGTTTGGTTTCCAGCCAGGTCTGTTGTCTTCCTGAATCGTCCTCACCTACTCCAGTACCTCCTTAAGTTTTAGGCAGTCAAATCTCGTATTTCAGCCTGTAATGTAAAAAGTTGCAAGAAGCAGAAAAAGGGCTGATGCTGCAGTCTCAGGGCACTAGGGCAGGGCTGGAGAAGACGTCCTCCAAATCTCTGTGGCCAAACAGATCTGCAGGTGTCTCAGCAGCTCCAGCAGATGAACAGGGTTCTGGAAGCCACTAACAGCAGCCTGAGGCAGCAGCTCCACCTTAAGATAACTCAGCTGGAACAGAGGGCAGAGGATCTGCAGGGGTCCAGGAGAGATCTGGTACAGAGTCAGGAAGCACTACAGGAAGAACAGAGGGCCCATCAGGAGGCCCAAGGGCAGCTCCAGGCCTGCCAGGCAGACAAAGAGAAGACGAAGGAGACCTTGCGAAGTGAGGAGGAGCAGAGGAGGGCCTTGGAGCAGAAGCTGAGCAACATGGAGAACAGACTGAAGCCCTTCTTCACATGCCACTCATCAGGTATCCGCTCTGGGGAGAGGAGAGATGGGAGGGATGGATTGGAGCGAGGAGATACTAGTGGCAGGGGTCTGTCTATCACAGTGGGCTGTGAGCTGTTCAGGAAAGGGACAGTGAACCAGAGTGGTGGCTGACATAAGCTGTCCAGCCTTGGCCAACAGAGAGAAGGACCAAGCTGCATACTGGATTTAGGGGGACCCACCCAGTTCCAAGGCATTCTGTGGGAGAGAGGAGGATGGCACCAGCAGTCCAAATCACAGTGTCCAAGGTTTCATTTGGCTGACATCAGTGACAAGGATCTGGGAACACTAGACTTGGCTGTTTGTACATCTTTCTAAAGACAGGGTCCTCAGCTTTAATTAATTTTCGTTATAGCTGAGATCCCCCCCAAAGGGTAAGACTTAATGACTGACATGGAATGCAACCTGGTGGTGGGACAAGGCAGTGAAGCTCTCAGCACTCACAGTAAGGTGGAGCCGGGAGTTGTGGTGTTGGAACTAGGATGGGGTGTCCATTTGTTTTGAAAGCAGGACCCTAGCCAGTAGGTGGAGATGGCGAAGGAGACACATAAAAGGGGCAAGGATGTGTCAAAGCAGGCTGAGAGTCTAGGCAAGGTGCCAGGCCCAAGGGGAGTGGGATATTTTGGGCTATGGTCAGGTTTAGGCTCTGTCTAGCTAGGGTGTCCCCCCCAGGCATAAGACAGCAAGATTATGTGCAGACACCCCTTGCCCTCATTTCCTTAGCCTTACCCACTGTGACCATCAGTTCCATGCCAGGGCTGCCCATTCTCATAGCTGCACCTTAGACCTCTATGTCCCAAACTGCTCTTCTGGCAAAATAATGGTTTCAGACTTCCACTCTGATCACAGCTGCCTGGAGGAGGCACCACTCCTGCAGGCTTTCCCTACACATTAAAAAAAAAAATCTCATTGAGGCCTCCAGTCTGCTGACTCCTCTTTTTCTCCCTTCACTTCAGCCGTCTCCTGTCCACACTTCTCTCACTACCCATCTTGGATTTGGAGTTCATCACTTCAACTACTCACTTATTTTTTAAAGGACTGACAGAGTCTCACTATGTTTCCCTGACTGATCTTGAACTCCTGGGCTCAAACAATCCTCCTGCCTCAGACCCTCAAAGTGCTGAGATTACAGGCGTGAGCCACCACACCTGGCTCACTCACTTCTTTGTTCCATTATTCTTCTAGTGTACTTGATGGGCAAAATCTCAACTCTGTATGAACCCAACTGCCCATGGTCAGCACCAAGGTGTGACAAATTGTATAATCATTTTGCTTGGTGCCACCGAGACTCTAGTCTCTCAGCACTGCCTGGTGACATCTGCCGTCGTCAGTTTGCTCTTCACAACTCCTTTTCCGACTATCTTCCCCCTCACTTTCAGCAGATGCCCTCATCTTCCACTCTTTCAGAGAGGAATTCCCTCCACTTTCCATGACCAAGTCTGTATATCCATTTGCATTTTTACCCATCCTCATCTTTTGCAAGGATACCTGCAACAGCTTTCTAAATATTTTTTCTACTCATCCCTCTCCCCAACGTCCATTCTTCATATTGGAGCCAGAGTAAACCTTTACAAACAAAAATCTGATCATGTTATCCCAATCTAGAGTATTCCAGTTAATTGATTACAAAAACAGTTATGGAATACATAACACGTAATATGTTCTAGCACTGTGCCCAGGCACTTGGGATATAGCTAGTGAACAAAATTCCTGTACATAAAACCCTATACTGACTTTCTCTTCCTCATAATATAAAAATAAAAATCCTTAACATGGCTTCCAACACTCCTGCCTACCTTTCAGTGTGCCCCTTTTCCCCTCACCCTATTCCATTTGCCCACAAGGATTTCTTTCTTTCTTTGCTTTCTTTTTTTTTGGAGGTGGAGTCTCGCTCTGTCACCCAGGCTGGAGTGCAGTGGCATGATCTCGGCTCAATGTGACCTCTGCCTCCTGGGTTCAAGTGATCCTTTAGTAGAGATGGGGTTTCACCATGTTGACCAGGCTGGTCTCAAACTCCTGACCTCAGGTGATCCATCTGCCTTGGCCTCCCAAAGTGCTGGGATTACAGGTGTGAACCACCGTACCTGGAAGGGATTTATTTTTTATTCCTTCACGTTGCCATAACCTGGAAGGGATTTATTTTTTATTCCTTTACGTTGCCATAGGACAGTAGTTCAAGGGAGTAGCAGGGTGGGACATGAGGATATGTAGAGAAAAGAGAGGGAGCTAGTGGAGAGGGAATGATTTTTGAGTGATGGAGGTAGGACTGATGGAACAAAGCAATGGAAAGAGGTGGCCTGGGATCAGGAGTGCAGATTGGGATGTGGGATGTTGAAGAAAGAGGGATATTTATTTCTTACGGATAGTCAGGAAAAGAACAGAGGAGAAAATTTGAGGTGGAGAGGAGGGAAATGGAGAGAGCTCAGTTTCTTCAAAACAGGACCCAATGTTGTCTGCTTGCAGGAAATTGTAGAGGGAAGGAGGGGGCCAGTGCTGGAGGAGTGGGAGTCTTGGATGTGCAATGGGGGTGCTTTAGGTAGTGGAGGAGATGAGCCCAAGAGATGTTAGGTAAAGTGTCAGGGTGGACTGCAATTGTTCAAAAATTGGGGTAATAACATTAGCCCTATTAGGACAAACCTCCCAGATTGTTAAGAAGTAATGTTGTTGAATGTTAAAGTCTTTTTACTAAGTATACATAGGTATGGTGTTTCCAGGGGATGCAAAAGTAAGATTGTAAAGATCATAGAAGTCCATGAAGGTGTTGAGATTAGGCCTAGGGGAATATTGTTAGTAACCAGATTGCTGAGTAGTCACTTTCATCCCAAGTGTTGCTGCTGTCACACTCTTTCTGCTTTTTAGACACCTGCTGTCCGATGGGATGGATACTGTATCAAAAAAGTTGCTTTTACAACTCACTTACTCAGAAAAGTTGGGAGGAGAGCCAAAGACATTGTGAAACTCTGTCTTCCAAGCTGGCCACATTCAGAGGAATTTATCCAGAATCAGTAAGCATATCCTTACTTACAGACTGTAGTGGGTACTATTAGGTCAAGGGACATATGTCATCAAGTCAGGAATGGCACTGCACACATGGCTGGGGTGGGCATTCCTTTTCCATGGCAGAAACTGAGAATCACAATACTCTTTACCTCCCAGCTTGGAAACAAGCTCTGCATCTTTTCAGCACAGTGGTCCACGCAGCCCCTACTAACTGATAAGAGTTGGCATGAGAGCAGAAACTTATGAACCATCTCTACATTTTTTTTTTTGAGATGGAGTCTTGCTCTGTCACCCAGGCTGGAGTGCAGTGGCGTGATCTCAGCTCACTGCAACCCCGCCTCCCAGGTTCAAGTGATTCTCCTGTCTCAGGCTCCCAAGCAGCTGGGATTACAGGTACCCGCCACCAAACCCAGCTAATTTTTGTATTTTTTAGTAGGGATGGGGTTTCACCATATTGGTCAGGCTGGTCTTGAACTCCTGACCTCAGGTGATCCACCTGCCCCAGGGCTGGGATTACAGGTGTGATCCACTGTACCTGGTGTCTACTTTAATCTGTATCTCATCTCAGTTGTCTGGTCAGCAGCCTAGGCTGCTTGACAGGTTCCTTGACTCTTGTAGCCTCTCAAGCTGAGAGGTCCCATATTTGGTGGGCTGGATTGTAGGATTTGGTTCCTTGGGGTCAGAACAATACACAGAATGACTCCCCTCCAAAGGCTGGCAGAGATTCTTACCCAGCTGGGAGGCAAATTTAGCAGTGAGCCTGCATCTGCAGGGTGGCAACTGATGGATTCAGGGACAAGTCACCAAAGAGCTGTCATATATACAGCCCCCTTGCCAAAGCTGAGGCCTCCCTAGGGTGAACATTTTCTCCTGTATTTCTCATCACTCTCCACATATCTCTGGTCTCTCTGAATCTCCCCTCAGCGTTATTTCTGGAACTTAAGTCCGCTGTTGCCAAATCGTGATTCAGAGAATTCATACTGGATTGGCCTCAGCTCCAATAAGGATGGGAAGTTGACTGATGGTACACATCTCTCTAGGTAAGTTAGGATAGCTGGGTATTTTCAACTCCATGATCCCCTCCATAAAGATATGGTAATGAGATTTCCTCCCCACCACCTCCCCTTTGAATTCTTCCATAAATCAACACTGTAATTGCCTAATTTGTCTGTTTCTTCTAGTTGATTAATAACTTCTTAGGGTAATCTTATTCTTCATTCTATTTACATTACCTGTAAGTCCCTGGCACATGCTTTTTTGTTTCAGTAACTACTAGGTTGGGACCTATGCTATCTCACTTTTTAGGGGGAGATACTAAGGATTTAACTAAGGTTACACAGCTGATGACACTGGCATTCTAACTCTCCATCCCTTGATAATGCCACCCAAACTGAGGTTGTACTTTCTCAGTAGCGGCCACTTGTGGCACTAGAGCTGCGTCAGTGAAGTGAGCAAGGGAGCAGTGGGGTACCATTAAGGATCAACCCTAGGGACTCTACAACAGGCTGGCTACCTCCTTTTGTTCCCTAATTGGCCTTCCATCTTTAACACCTAGAGTGGTTTTTCCCTCCACTGGTCCTAAAGCCTCTTCTAGTTGAACTCCAGACATCTGTCCTGAACCATGCCCAGATGTGGCCTTAGGCAGGCAGGGTGAGTTAGGACTTAGGTTTTATGCAGGGAAAGGGGAGAGAAGGGAGGGTGGAATGGAAAGGGTCCAGAGTATATCCCAGCTCTACTTTACTACTTTTTAGGGTTTATGGTCAAAACTCAAAATGTCCCTTGGTAAAAATGTGGTCACCATCATACGCACTGCTGAATCAAGAGTCATGTACAACTTCTCTTCCCTCCATCTGTGAGATGACAGCTTTCAGGTTTCCAGATTGGGACAGCCCTTTGCACTGAGCTGGTATGAGTGAGGGATGGGGCCGAGGCATGGGGAGTCCTGGGGTAGAGGGACTTAGAGCAGGGGCCTAGGGGCCCAAGAGAAAACTTGTACCTGGGATGAAAAGTTCCTCCACAGCCTCCAGTTGCTTGGTCTGCTTATGTTAGGGTGGGGTGGGCAGGGAGAGGGGCAGGTAAAGCCTAGACTTATGGGAAGCTGATGATGTAGCTGGGAAAGAGGGTGAGCGGGATGAGGGTTCAGTTATAGTTAACTGATACTTTACTCTTCCAGACACATGCCAATAAGAACCTGTGCCCCTCCTTCCTAACCTGAGGCCTGTGGGGTCCTCCGACCATCTCCTCCCTGTGTTCCTGCCTTCTGGCAGTGCCCAGCCAAAAGCTGACACATGCCTGACACTTCTAGCCAGCCTGCTGTCTGTTCCCTCTTCCTGAAACTGGACTGTTCCTAGGAAAAGGGTGAAGCCACCTCTAGAAGGGACTTTGGCCCTTCCCGAAGAACCTCCCAGACTGGAATGGGGTGGGGGAGGAGGGCGTACGGGCTGAGCGGATAGGGGCGGCCCGGAGCCAGCCAGGCAGTTTTATTGAAATATTTTTAAATAATTGCACGTGTTAGTCTCATGTGTCAGCAATGCTGTGTCTGGTTCAGTGATCCCCACGGGAGCGCAAGCCCAGGGGTCGGACTGGAAGTGCTGTGTCCCTTGAGTCCATGCTGGGGCTCCCCTACATCGGGAGAAGAGCCGGTCAGCCCATCTGGGGCTGGCACTGTCCAGCAAGTGTGCTCTGTCCTCACAGGGTGTCCTGAAGGCCAAAGTGGGAGGCCTGAGACCAAAGGCTCCACTGCTAAGAGCGTGCCCCAGGCAGCTGCAGGCTGGGTGTGGGTGGCTTGGCGTGGTGCCCTCGGTGGCAGAGGAGACTGCCCGCCTCACAGTTCAGGTTGCGGTAGCGGGCAACAGCTGGTGTGGGGCGGGGGCACATGGACAAGAAGCCAAAGCTGAAGGGGCCGAGGCAGCAGCCAGGACAGGGCAGCCCCTCATCAGGCTCTCGGGGAGCTGAAGGGGGTGGCGAGGCTTCTGTCCGCTCCAGGGCTGCTGCCCGGGGCAGGCTATGCTGGGCCCGGTTCCAGGGCTCCCCAGCCCAGCCTTGTGGGGAGTGCACCACCACAGCTGGGGGGTTGTTATTGAGGGCGGGCCCTGATCTAGGGGACCAGGGTTGGGAGGCCGAGGAACAGGTGCTGATGAAGTTGTCTGTGGCCACAGCCAGAGGCAGCTGGGGTGCTGGACCTGGAGGTTCCGGCTCTGGGCTGCTGCCCTCACACTCCATCTTCTCTTCAGCTGAGGGGCCCACAGGGGGAGGGCCAGGACCTGGCAGTGCTGTCTCCATACGGCGGGGGAGCTCAGGGGATGAGGGTAGCGAGCGGCAGCGGCGGGCAGGTGTTCCAGGCTGGACCAGAGTCTCCGGAGTGGTCACCAAGGGCAGCTGAGTGGAGGGCAGTGGCGATGGTGGCACAAGAGGCAGGACTGGCTTGCTGGGTGTGTCCAAGAGCTTGATCTTGCCACCCCTGAGGTCTTCCCGTAGTGAGAAGGGGTTGACTCGAGTCAGATTGTCCCCCCAGTTGGGGGGTGATTCTGGTGATGGGGGCAGGAAGAGGTCTGACCGGCTTCGGGAAAGCCGGGGGTCTGGCCTGGGAAGCGTAGCAGAGGGACCCCCTCTTGGAACAAAGCCTGTAGACAGAGAAGTCTGGAATCACTGTCCTCAGCATTTAGGCAGGCAGGGTGAGTTCCTTGAGGGCCTCACTATTTTCCAGGAGGCTGGTGGGACTAGAGCTTGAAAAAGGGAGACCCACTGGGTGCTTTGGAAAGGGGCGATGTCACCTCCAGGCCCCCTTTACTTCTTTCCCTTCTCTTCCCTCAAGCTCTTAGCATTAGGACAGTCTTCTTTAAGATGTCCTCCTACCCTAGCCCAGCCCGATTCCCAGTCTTTCCAACTAATAAATACACCTAGCCTCCCTCATGTCATCCTGAGTTCTAAGGAGAAGAAAGGCCAAAGGACTTAAGCTGGGTCAAGGTCATGCTCTCTTACCCTGATTATGTGTCAGGCGAGTCCTGGTGAGTGGGGCTGGCTCAGGCAGCTGCTCCAGGATCCATTCTAGGTGCTGGGTAATTTCAGTGAAGGGGGCGCGGGTGCTGGGTTCCATCTGATGGGTAGAGATGGAAACGGCTTCACTCAGTGCTCCGAAAGAGGGTCTCTGAGTTTCCTCCCGTCACCTGGGTCCCATAGGGTAGCCATGGCAGCTTATGGATGGGGGCAGGGCAGGGCAGGAAGGAGAATGAGACTCTTACGCTGCAGCAGTGGATGGCCAGGAGCAGGAAAGGCAGTGGGCAGTCATCCCCCACCAGAGTTCGGAAAGCAGGCACATCCAAGCCAAAGTCCTGTGGGAACAGAAGGAGGGGCCTCCAAGTCAGCTTTCCTTGGGTTTTCTTTCTGCCCCCCAGTCAGAACCTCAACCTACAGGGAATCCTCCTTGGTTATGAGCTGCCTAGTCTGAAATTTTTCCTTTGCAAACCTAGAGACATTCACCTCAGTGCGTGGTAGGTAGTCAGGGTCCGCAGGTACTCGGGCAATGAGCTCACAGAGGACAATCCCGAAGGCAAAGACATCAGCCTGGGGGTCAGAGATAACAGTGTCGGGGGAGGAATTAACAGTTTTCATTTTAGAATTTTGACAGAATATAGCAGAATTTTGTTGGGGGTGGGGGACCTTGACAGTATTCATGTGTTGGAAGGGTGCCTGTGAGAGGCAAAGGGATCCTGGGGACTCCTGAAGATCTGGTAAAGTTGTTTTGGGGATGGATGAGGCCTTATGAGAACATCTCAAGGGTCCTGGAAGGCCTTGGGGATCTGAAGGGTTGATGTCTCACCTTCTCATCATACAGCTCACCCCGCAATACCTCTGGAGCCATCCAGTATGGGGAGCCCACCACGGCCAATGGCTCCTTCCTTGCCCCTTCCCTGCAGGGGCAGGGGCAGGGTGGTCAGAAACATCCTACTCAGGTATCCCCCCCCAGGCAAAAGAGGATGAAGTGAACTCCCTCCTCTCCCCCAAGGGAAACATCCCTGGGGATCTGGGGACATCAGATAGGGGCACTCTGGGAGAACTGGGGGAAATAGGGGCATTCACCTCACCTATACACAGGAATCTTTTCAGCCAGCCCGAAGTCACCCACGACAGCTGTGAAGCCTCCATCTTCCCGTCGGACTAGACAGTTCTGACACATACACATATAGTATCCCCATGCACACATCACCTTCTGCCCTCTGGTCTCCCAGTATATAACCCAAAGCCCTCTCACTCCAGCATAACTTCAACCCTCTCTGCTCTCCCAGTTTTCAAAGCACTTAAATATTGCAAAATCATCCAACACTCCAAATACAGGGTGCTACTCGGTCCCTCAGAACACTCCACTCACCCCGGTCCCCCAATATTCTCCAATGCCTTGCTGCTTCAACATCCTAATATATCTATTATCCACATCCCAACATCCAAAGGCCAGTTACAACCTAATAGTCTCAAGCCCTTTTTCATGCCTCCACCCACCCCACTAGCCTACCTTGGATGTGAGGTCGCGGTGAAATACACCTTTGGAGTGCAGGTACCGCAGGCCTCGGGCAATGTCCAGGGCCAGGTGGAGCCTTACCGGCCAGGATAGGGGTTCAGGGGAGCTGAGCAGCTGTTCCAACGTCCCCCCATTCATATACTGGCACATAGAAGGGGAATGAATGTCAGACTTCAGTCTGTATTCTAGGTCTTCTACTTATAACCTAGGGGATACTCCAGAGGATCGCAGAGGTCAGAAGGTATGATTGTACCCTAGGACCTCCCATCCATGTTCTAGGATTGCCTTGTTCAACTCAGCAGCCACTAGCTATGTGCAACAATTTAAATTTAAATAATTAAAAATTTTTTATTTAATCAAATTGACCCACAAAAAAATAATCTAAACAATTAAAATAATTTAAATTAACCACATGTGGCTAGTGACTACTGTATTGGACAGCATAGAGACACTTCCATCACTGCAGAAAATTCTACTGGACAGCACTGTTCTAGGGGATACAGAGAATAAGACCAGCTGAGGCCTTTTATATGTGGTTTGTCTAAAGGGAAGTTCAGGAAAGCCTCCCCTGGGAGGAGGTCCTACTGCTTCTCACTAGTCCCCCGTAGATCACCGAGGCTTGTTGACTCCCTTTATCCTTGGGGATAAAGGGGGTGGGGTGGGGGTCCGTCCTTTCCAGCCTATCCTCACCTCTGTAAGAGCGTGCAGCTGTCCCTGGTGCACACAGACCCCCATGAACCTGGAAGATGATGGGGAACACAGAACGGTAGGCTGTTAAGGGCCTCAGCTCCTCCTCAGTTCCACTTTTCCCACGGGATCTTTCCCTTTCTCTCCCGCCCAGCAAACTGCCCAGACAGGCTGGGGCCGCTCACCTTAGGATGTTGGGGTGCCGGAGTCGGTTCATCAACTGCACTTCCCGTAGTGTGTTGCCCCGGTTACTGGGGAGCTTGTTCATCTTCAGCACCATGACTTGCCCTGACTGTCGATGCCGAACCTGGGGGCGGGAGCGGCCGGCGAGGGCCGGGCAGGTCGGGCGGGTAGCCGGAGTCTGGACCCTCTTCCCCGCACTCCCGGCCCCACAGTTCCAGCCTCTGGTTGAAGGCTCGGTCCCGCCCCTCTGCCTCTCGGCTGGTCCTACCTTGTAGACCTCAGAGAAGAAGCCGGCCCCGATCTTCTCCGCGCAGTGGAAATCGTCCACACGCGCCAGGCTAGACACGGCGCTGCGGAGAGCCCGGTAGGAGGAGGGGCGGCCCCGGCCCGAGCCTCCGCCCGCGCCCCCCGGCCCCGGGGGCCCCTCCCCCGGCACGTCTCCAGGCCCGGGCCCAGGGCCCCGCAGTGGGGGCCGTTCCCCGGCCATGGCCGGGCCCCCAGCCCGGGCCTGCTTCACATGGCAGGGTCCCCGGGGCCCGGGCAGGCCGCGCTCGCCATGGGCGCCGGCCCAGCCCGATCCCGGGCGCCGGGACTCCCGCTCCCGCCCTGAGAATGGAAGATCCGCCGAAGATCCTGGACCCGCCCCCGCCGCGCCGGCTGGGCCCGGGGGGACGCCGCGCCGCTCCGCTCCGGGCCTGGGTTTGGGCCTGGGCCGGGCGGTGGCGGTGACGGTGGCGGCGGCGCTCCCGGGCGGGCTCGCCGCGGGCGGAGGCGGGCAGGCGGGCGGGCGGCGGCTGCTCTGCTTAGCCGGCGGGGCTCAGGCTCCGCGGCCTGCCGGGGGCGGGGCTGGGCCGGGCCTCCGCTTAACTCCTTCAAGCCCGGCCTCCCGGCAGCGGCCACGCCCCCCAAGGTGCGCACCCCCACCTCCTGGCTCTCAGGTCGCGACGCCCTGTGGCGCCGGGGTCAAATAAGCTCAGGCCTGAACTTGAATAACGGAAAGGAATCAAGAGCCGATGGTGCGTACGCGAAGTTTAGCTGCCCAGGGAGTCCCCTCTCTCTTTCCTAGGTTACTGTCAGTTGAGGGTCGGGCTCAGAAACCTGCGGGATTCCTGGGCTCCAATAACCAGCGGGGCAGAAACGTAGGCCCCTCTGGCCCAGCAGCAATCAGAAGCAGCCCAGCAGCCTGTCCACCTTCCTGGCCGGCGCCCCGGCCCAGCCTGCCCATTTCCCTGGTCTCTTTGACTCCAACACCTTGAACCTCTGGCCTCCCTAACGCCGGTGGTGGTGATACCCTGGGGCTATAGGGAGCCTTTGGCCGGCCCATCCCCAGCTTGGCCCCGACTCCTCACTTCATCCTGCCGCCTCCCAATAAAGAAGAGATTCCAAGTCCTCTGCCCTGTGACCACCGAGCCGGGACCTCCGCCTTATTACTTTGTGCAAACCACTCTAATAGAGAAGCCTCCACCTGCAGGGAAGCCCCTCCTTCCGCAAGATCCCACCCCCTCAAAGAACGCTTTCCCTCGGAGACCCCTCCCTTCCTCAATGAGACGCCTCCCTTTAGGGGGGCACTTTTCCCCAGTATGGCACTGCCACCGTCAGTGTGTCAGAATTCCCTAGTGCTGCACCCTCTTGCTCTGTGTTCCTCCCACGCAGAGACCTCACCCCCGAGTTACTGCCCCAGTCATTGTGACTCCTCCTCTCAAGGTGACTCCTCCCCTCAGTGTGACCCAGCCCTCCTCGGTGTGATGCCTCTCAGCCGGTTCCGCCCTACATCACGTAGGAACCCGGTCTGCCCCCTCAGGCCGAAGGAGAGGCTGCAACGGGCCTCCTGAAGTCGGCGCGGTGCCTGGGTGCGCAAGAAGTCTGAGGACTCTGTGCGCTCGCCGTACCCGGCGCTTCCGGTTCTGCCGCTGGCTCCTCCCCCTGGCCTCGGCAAAATAGCCAATCATTGCCAGGGTTGAGTGTCAACAAGGGATCCCGGCAGTCGACTCCTGCGTGAATGGTTTGAAAGGGAGTCGCTGAGCCGCCTGCCACCTAGCGGCGGGACAGTGGGCGGCGGGCGTGAAAGCTGCGGTCTGGGGTGCGGAGTCGCTTAGAGAGCTGAGGAAGCGAGACTGAGTCCTCTTCAGGAATTCTCAAGTATTGTTTCAATATTTCTCTAGTAAGCTCTAAAGAAAATTAATACAAGCACTGTCCGTATCGCGTGGGGTTACCGTCTTCTAATGGAGTCCGGTTACACGTTTATGGGAGTTGGAGCCAAGAAGTCCTACTCACTTGTCGAGGGCTCATGAGAAGAGAATAAAGACGGTCGTAAATGATACATGATGCCTTAGGGTCAAGAAAAGGCCAGATGCTGTCTTGGTGCGCCGTACAAGGGAAGGTATTACACAAGTTTGGAGCGAGAGGAACTGGAGACGTTTGCAATCCTTCCAGAGCCTGTGGAGGCGGCTTTGGGGCATGTGCATCCTGTTCTTTTTTCTGGAGGCGCTTGGTCTCAGCACAACACAGCTCATTCATCACATTAGTGTTAACATTTGCAACTATTTAATTTGTGAATTTGCTTTCTATTGTTGTGTGGCATCTGTAGACACTAGAAATTTGTGCCTCATTTTAAGTGATATCATCATAGATCGACACTGGGCTCTGGCCCTTTATCATGTTTGAGAATTAAGGAGGTAATTGGTGGTGGTAATTCAAGCCAAAGAGCCAGGTGCCTATTTTAGAAAGATGATTGTGGTGGTTGTATGGAGGCAGGAAGACTAATTAGGAAGGAGGCTGTGACTGTGGTTCAATCAGGAGAGGATGAGATCAGCCTGGTCAACATGGTGAAACCCCGTCTCTACTAAAAATACAAAAACGTTAGTCTGACGTGGTGATGGGCGCCTGTAATCCCAACTCGTGAGGCTGAGGCAGGACAATCTCTTGAACCTGAGAGGCGGTTGCAGTGAGCCGATATGGCGCCATTGCACTCCAGTCTGGGCGACAAGAGTGAAACTCCGTCGCAAAAAAAAAAAAATCCTTTGTTGTTTTTCAAACTTTTTAGGATGGAAAATGTCTAACACATACACAGAGAATGGAATAATAAAAGTTTATTTACCTTGGATCAGTAAGACCATTTTGTTGGAAACCCATAGTACAAAATTGGCTTACCTTTGCCTCAGTTGTACTGTTGCCATATGTGACCTGGCCCAGGTGAAAGTACCTGCTTTCATGTACCTTCTATGCCAGTGATTCTCCAATGAGCAATTCATGGCCAGTCTTGTTTCATCTTATACCCGTGTCCTCTTCCCCACCCCATATTTGTGCATATTGCTGACATATCATTTTATCCTGTAAACGTTTCAATACGTTATCTCTAAATGATAAGGATTCTTTTTTAAAACGAAATCACAGTATTGTCACATCAAAGAAATAACGATAGTTCCTTCATATCATCATCTAGTTGTTTACATTTCCCCCACTGTCTTACATTGGATTTTTAAAAATTGTTTTTTTAAATCAAAATCTAAATTAGGTCTATACTTTGCAGGTGATCTCTCTCTCTCTCCCCCTCCCCCTTCCCCTCTCCCTCCCCCCTTCCCCCTCCGCCTCCCTCCCCTTCCCTCCCCTTTCCCTCCCTCTCTCCTCCCTCCCTCTCCCTCCCTCTCCCCTTTTCCCTCCCTCTCCTCTTTTCCCTCCCCTTTCCCTTTCCCTCCCCCCTCCTCCCTCCCCTTTCCTCTCCCCTTTTCCCTCCCCTCCCCCTTTCCCTCCCCCTCTCCTCCCTCCCTCTCCCTCCCTCTCCCTCCCTCTCCCCTTTTCCCTCCCCCTTTCCCTCTCCTTCCCCTCTCCCTCTCCTTTCCCCCTCCCTCCCCCTCCTCCTCCCCTCCCCCTCCTCTCCCTCCTCTCGAGACAGGACCTGGCTCTATCACCCAGGCTGGCTCATAGCAACCTTCGACCCCTACCCCACAGGCTTAAGCGATCCTCCCACCTCAGCCTCCTAAGTAGCTGGGACTAACCGTGGGCACCACCACACCTGTCTAATTTTTGTAGAGATGGGGTTTGCCACGTTGCCCTGGCTGGTATCGACTCCTGGGCTCAAGCATTCTGTCCACCTTGGCCTCCCAAAATGCTGGCTGTGATTATAGACATGAGCCACCACAAGATGACCATATGTGTAAGTCTTTACAAATCTATACTCATTCCCTATATTTTTCTTTCTTTTTTTTTTTAAATAAAATGGAGTTTCTCCATGACAGCCAGGCTGGTCTTGAACTCCTGACCTCAGGTGATCCACCCACCTCGGCCTCCCAAAGTGCTAGGATTACAGGCGTGAGCCACCTCACCTGGCCTATATTTTTTCTTACTGTTTTTTTTTTTTTTTTAAAGCCAGTTCATTTGTCCTGTAGAGTTTCTCAGAGTGTTGATTTCTGTTGTAATTTAGCATGTTCCTCTGTCCTCTGTATTTCATATAAATCGGTAGCTAGTGACTTAATCAAATTTAGGTTTATTTCCGCAAAACTAATTTACAGTCGGTTTTAGTACTTCTGTCGGGAGGTGTACAGTGGTGTTCTTTTTGTGATGTTAATAACTGCTGTTTGTTTCTCAACCGTGGCACTATTCACATTTTGGACTGAAAAATTCTTTATTATAGGGGCTGTCCTGTGCATTGTAGGATGTTTACCAGCATCCCTGGTCTCTACCTAATGGATGCCAGTAGCACCTCCTCCTAACTGTGACAATCAAAAATGTGTCTAGACATTGCCAGTTGTCCTCCAGGGAACAAAATTGACCTTGATTGGGAACCACTGGTCTAGGTTCATTAATAAAGGAGTTAAAGCTGGGCATGGTGTCAGGTGACTATAGTCCCAACTATTTGGGAAGTTGAGGCGAGAAGGTTGCTTGAGTCCAGGAGTTTGAGTCCAACCTGGGCATCATAGCAAGACCCTGTTTCAAGTCTGTTACACAGAAATACATTTCCTAGGAAAGGCAGAACAAATACTCAATTGTTTCTCACTTATTTTACCAGGTTTCAAAGTAACTAATTGGTTCCCCACCATCTTCCAAAGTTGACCGATGAAGGTTTTATTTTGAAGTACCATTATGAACTCATAATTTAACACATATGTGATGTACTCAATTATTACTAATTTTCTTTTTTTTTTTCCTCTTTCTGAGAGAGGATCTCAATCTCTTTCAGGCTGGAGTACAGTGGCACACACACAGCTTACTGCACCTTGATTTCCTGGGCTCAAGAGATTGTCTCATCTCAGCCTCCCAAGTAACTGGGACTACTAGCATCTGCCACCACACCCGGCTAATTTTTAAATTTTTTGTAGAGACCAGGTCTTGCTATGTTGCCCAGACTTGTCTCAAACTCCTGGCCTCAAGTGATCTTCCTGCCTTGGCCTCCCAAAGTGCTAGGATTACAGACATGAGCCACTGCACCCAGCCCAATTATCTTTTTTTTTTTCTTTTGAGATGGAGTCTTGCTGTGTCACCCAGGCTAGAGTGCAGTGGTGCAATCTTGGCTCACTGCAACTTTCACCTCCCAGGTTCAAGCAATTCTCTTGCCTCAGCCTCCCAAGTAGCTGGGATTACAGGCACCTGCCACCATGCCTGGCTGATTTTTGTATTTTTAGTAGAGATAGGGTTTCACTGTGTTGGCCAGGCTGGTCTCAAACTCCTGACCTTGGGTGATGCGCCTGCCTTGGCCTCCCAAAGTACTGGGTTTACAGGCATGAGCCACCACATCCAGCCCAGTTATCATTTTTGATGCTTGTTCTATTCTTATGGGATCTTTGGGATGTTATTTTTCCGGCCAGAAGCCTCTGTGGCTGATGGTGGCTTTGCCCAGGTTTTGCTTAGGCCCTCTGGTCTCGTTTCATCCACTTGGCCAGGCAGTCTGTGCTTGGCTCATGCTACCAGCCTGGGTCCCATGCCTGCCAAGGGTGAGACAGGTGTGGAACAGTTAGAGATATGTGAGTGAGTGAGCATGGAGTCCTGCCACTGTGCACAGTCAGACATTCTGGGTACTGCAGCAGGGTGGGCAGTTTCAGGTGCCAGTATGGCACTGGCTGTCTGCAAGGCTGCGGCCGGACCAGGCACACTGCAAGCAGCTTCCATAGCAGGCACCGGGGAACACATTGGCACCTAGGAAGAGCCAGGCCTCAGAGGGAGTCACAGCCCTGGCTTGAGGAGTTCCCAGGGCTGGGCTCCCCGAAGGGCAGGGCTCCCCAAAGGGCTGCAGCTCTTCTTTCCTTTTCACCCATAATGTGGCAAGCAAGGGTCACGACTTAGCCCTGTTTGTGTTACAGCTCTTTTAGCCTCACCATTTGGTGGGTCCTGAGTTCTTGTCCTGCGACCAGGAAGAATGAGGTATGCAGACAAGTGAAGGGTGAGCAAGACGAAGAGTAGCTTTATTGAGTGATAGAACAGCTCAAAGGAAACCTGAAGGGGGCATCCTTTCCCTAGCAAGGGTGTCCTGAGGAGTGTCCAGCTCCTAGTGGAAAGGGTAGCTCCTCTCTGCTGGGCAAGTCATCCTGACAGGTGTTCAGCTATCAGCAGAGAGGGTAGCTCTTCTCTGTAGCTGGTTGTCCTGTTGTCTGTGCAGCTATCAGCAGAGGGGAGGCCCTAGAGTGGGTGGCTCCTCTCTGCAGGCAGGTTGTCCTGTAATTTCCACATTGTCTGTCTTTTCTACAGTTCTCAGCAGAGAGGAGGCCCTTGAGTTGGGTGGCTGCTCTCTGCAGCTGGTCCTCCTAACATCCGCAGAGAGGCGGCTGAAAAGTCAGTTGCTCCTCTCTGCAGCTGGTCCTCCCAACATCCACAGCTCTCACAGAGAGGACGCCCTGGAGTTGGTAGCTCCTCTCTGCAGCAGGTTGTCCTGGCATCTGCTCAGAGCCTGGGCTTTTATGGGGCTTAGAGGGGAGGAAGTGCATGCCAGTTGGTTCATGTGCAGCCATGGGTGGACCTGGAAAAGTTACCACAAGTTCCCATTCCCATTGTGGGATGGGCAGCCTGGCCCCCAGCCTTCAGGCCCTCCCTGACCTGAAAGTGGGGCCTTAACAGGGACCCGCCCCTTCCATCCAGGAGCCTACTTTCTGCTGCCGTTCATGGTGCCCAGGCTATAGGTGCCAAGGGGCGCCTGCAGGCTAGCACTCAGCTGTCTTCAGCCTCTGATTGGCTTCCCTCCTATGCTCATTGGCACCCAAAATCTGTAGGGGACCAAGGCAGCAGGGGACTGGTGTGTCTGCACTGTCCCGAGTGTGTGCACACTCAGCCAGGCTGTGATAGTGCCCAGGCTCTGCTTTGACTTTGCCCTGAGATTGGAGTAGGCACCAACAGCAAGGAGAAGCCAGACAGTGGGAGCAGGCATTTCTGAACCTGTGAGGCCTTTGTGGGCCCCCAAGAGTGCAGGGATACCTGGGCCAGCAACAGTTTGAGTGGCTGCAGCTGCACCTGGGAGGGCAGGGCTCCTGCCTGCTCTATGGAGCAGGAGGCCTGAGTCTGCAGCTGTGGTTTGGGTGGCTGAAGCTGCACCTGGAAAGATAGGGCTCCCCGTCTGCTCCCAGCCCTGAAAGCATGGGGATGCCCAGGTCCACAGCTGCGGCTTGGGCAGTTGCAGCAGTACCCAGGGAGCTCCCACCCCAACTTGTAAGGGACAAGGCTCCTGCTTATCCCCAGCTCCTGTTGGTTCCATGGAGCATGCTGCCCTGGCCATGCCTCCCTGCCGCAGCCGGTGTGATGGCAGTGGCCACTGCAGATAGCCTGCTGCTGCCATCACTATTTTGTTCCCACTGGCCAAAACTGTCCTATTTTGGCCAGTGGGAACTTATTCAAGTTGGCTCCTGAGTCCTTCTGACATACGCTCCAGTTTTCTTGCTATCTAATATAATAAAACGCTCCAGGCTCATTTTGTGCATATCTAGACCAGATCTGATATTGGCTATTTTTTTTCCAGTGATTCAGGGTCTTTATTAGTGGGAAATGATATTTGGATACCACAACCTGGGTATTAGGAATATAAGGTTATTGACCTTAAGAAGAACAGTTAAATGAATGTGGTTGATTAGTATCTACATGTTCGACGTGGTGGCTCACACTTGTAATCCCAGCACTTTGGGAGGCTGAGGCAGGAGGATGACTTGAACCCAGGAGTTTGAGATGAAGCTGGGCAATGAAGTGAGACCCCATGTCTACAAAACATCAAAAAATTAGCCAGGAGTGGTGGCGCATGCCTGCGTTCCCAGCTATATGAGAGGCCCTGGGGTAGGAGGATTCCTTGAGACTAAGAGATCAAGGCTGCAGTAAGCCGTAATGGTGCCCCTATACTCCAGCCCAGGTGACAGAGCAAGACCCTATCTCAAAACTTGCAAAACAGTCACCCTAATCTCTTTATTATGAAAAAATTCAAACATGCAGAAAGTTAAAGAAATGCATAGTGAACACCTGTACATCATTCATCTAAAGCTAACAGTTGTTAACATTTTGTCGTATTAGTTCTTGCTAATATAAGTAGGTCTAATATATGATATAGTAATAATATGACATAAATCTTGTACTATTTAAAAATACATTGAAGGGGCTGGGCGCAGTGGCTCATGCCTGTAATCCCAGCACTTTGGGAGGCCAAGGCATGGATCACGAAGTCAGGAGTTTAAGACCAGCGTGGCCAACATGGTGAAACCTCATCTCTACTGAAAATACAAAAATTAGCTGGGCATGGTGGCAGGTGCCTGTAATCAGGGCTACTCAGGAGGCTGAGGCAGGAGAATTGCTTGAAACTGGAAGATGGAGGTTGCAGTGAGCTGAGATCATGCCACTACACTCCAGCCTGGGTGAAAGAGTGAAACTCCGTCTCAAAAAAGCAAAAAACAATAAACGTTGAAGGTGTCATCTGGCTTGATTTCAAAATCATTAGCAGTGTCTCCTAAGAAAACATAATACTATATCTTGAATCATCTTCTTTGTTTTGTTTCTTAATTCTCATATTTCACTGGCTCCTTCTTCCAGGTCTCTTTGTTGTTTTTTCTTCAGTTTCCTGACCTCTAAACAGTGGAGTACACAGGGCTCTGTCATTGGACCTTTTCTCTTCTCCCTCTAGATACACACTGTGGGTCATTTCATTAATTCCAAGGCCTTAAATGCTATCTACATGCTGATGACTTCCATTTTCTCTCCCTTCTCAAAACCTCTCCACTGAATTCTAGACAGCTACATTCAGTTGCTAAGTATCATTTTCTTTTTCGGAGATGAATTCTGGCTCTGTTGCCCAGACTGGAGTGCAGTGGCGCAACCTCTGCCTCCCAAGTAGCTGGGATATAGGCGCCCGCCACCATTCCTGGCTAATTTTTTTTTTTTTTTTTTTTTTGTATTTTTAGTAGAGATGGGATTTTAGCATGTTGGCCAGGCTGGTTTTGAACTCCTGACCTCAAGTGATCTGCCCGCCTTAGCCTCCCAAAGTGCTAGGATTACAGGCGTGAGCAATCATGCCTGCCATCATTTTCACTTGGATATCTAATTAGCTTTTCGGAATCAATGGGTACAAAACATAATTCTTTGTTATTTTTTAATTTTCAGAGACAGGGTCTTACTCTGTTGTCCAAGCTGGAGTGCAGTGGTATAATCACAGCTCACTGCAGCCTTACCCTCTTGGGCTCAAGCAATTCTCCCACCTTAATCTCTCAACAGGTGGGACTACAGGCATGTGCCACCATGCCTGGCTAATTTTTAAAATTTTTAGTAGAGACATGGTCTCCCTAGGTGGCCTATATGGGTCTTGAACTCCTGGGCTGAAGTGACCCTTTTGCCTTGGCCTACCAAAATGCTGGACTTACAAGTATAAGCCACTGCAACTGGCCCAAAACAGAACTTTTGATTCCTGCCCCACTTCCCTGCCTTTTTCTCTGTCTTCCACATCTCAATAAATCCCATGTATTAGATGCTCAGGCAAGAAAATTCAGAATTATCCTTGACTCTTTTCTTTCTATCCCATAACCAGTCCATTAGCAAACCATATAGCTGTACCTTTGGAATCTGTGCATAACCTGACTACTTCTAACATTTCCACTAGCTCTGACCCAATCCAAGCCATCATGTCTTTTGCCTGGATTGTTGCATTTGCCTCCTTTTTGGTCTTCCTGTTTATGCCTTTGCCACCATTCAGCCTATTTTCTACACAGCAGTCAGAATACTCTTTTAAACATGTAAGTTATACCATTTTACCTCTTCTCAAAAGCCTTTGTCATCTCAGAATCAAGAGTAACATCTTCCCTGTAATTTTATTTCTTCTAATTTTTATACCTTTAATTTCCATTTCCTTGCCTAAGATCTTCAATATAATTTTTAATGAATGTGGCAATAGATACTCTTATCTTGTTTTAGATCTTTAAAATAATGTTTGTTTATTTTTTTTTATATCTATATATTTTTTGAGATAGAGTCTTGCTGTGTCACCCAGGCCGGAGTGCTTTGGCACAATCTCAGCTCACTGCAACCTCCACCTCCCAGGCTCAAGTGATCCTTCCACCTGAGCCTTTCAAGTAGCTGGGACTACAGATGTGTACCACATGCCTGGATAATTTTTTTTTTTTTTTGGTAGTGAGAGGGTTTTACTATGTTGCTCAGCCTGGTCTTGAACTCCTGAGCGCAAGTGATCCACCTGCCTCGGCCTCCCAAGATGCTGGGATTATAGGTGTAAGTCACTGTGCCCAGCCAAATAGTGCTTTTAATGGTTTACTATTCTAAGTATGATGTTTACTGTTTCTTGGTAGTTACCTATGCCAATTAATTATTACCACAAGAATGCTATATAACTAACCATATCAAAACTCAGTTGGCTGGGCATGTGGCTGACTCCTATAATCTCAGCACTTTGGAAGGTCAAGGCTGGCGGATCACTTGAGGTCAGGAGTTCAAGACCAGCCTGGCCAACATGGTGAAACCCTGTGTCTAATTTTTAAAAATACAAAAATTAGCCAAGTGTGGTAGCACATACCTGTAATCCCAGCTGCTTGGGAGGCTGAGGCAGGAGAATCACCTGAACCTGGGAGGTGGAGGTTGCAGTGAGCTGAGATAATGCCACTATATTCTAGCCTGGGCAACAGAGTGAGACTCCATCTCAAAAAGAAAAAAAAAAAGTAGCAAAAACTCGGTGACATGAAACAGCAATCATTTATTCTTATAAATGTGTGGATTGACTGGAGTTGGCATTCTAAATGAGAATTGGCTAGAGAGGTTTTGCTCTGCTCCACCCATCTGTCTTCTTCCTCCTGGCACCAGCAGGATAGCCGGGCATGATCTTCTTATGATGATAGAAGAAGGGCAAGAAGATAAGCACAATGTAACTGCTTTACATGTCTGGTTCACATCAGGCCTGCCATAATTCCGATGATCAAAGCAAGTCATTTGGCCAGGTATGAAGTACACTCTGTCTAGGGGAGAAACCATTTCTAAACTATGGTACATTGCATTAATTTTCTCAATTTACATCTTTTTATATTGCTTATCTCTTAGCAGGTTGCTATAGTTATTGTGGATAGATTTATCTTTTAGTCTTCATCTAAGATATGAATGGATTATATAACACAGTTACAATATAATTTTTTTTTTGAGACAGAGTCTCCCTCTGTTGCCAAGGCTGGAGTGTAGTGGCACAATCTTACTGCAACCTCTGCCTCCTGGGTTCAAGCAAATCTCCTGCCTCAGCCTCCCAAGTAGCTGGGATTACAGGTGCATGCTACCATGTTCAGCTAAATTTTGTATTTTTAGTAGAGGCAGGGTTTCACCATGTTGGCCAGGCTGGTCTCAAGCTCCTGGACTCAAGTGATCTGCCCACCTTGGCCTCCCAAAGTGCTGGAATTACAGGCGTGAGCCACCATGCCTGGCCACAATATTAAAGTATTCTGAATGTATCTATGTACTTACTTTTTTTTTTCTTCTTCTTTTTTTATTTATTTTTATTTTTTTTTTTGAGGGAAAAAGAGAAAAAGAAGGGGAAAAAAAGAAAAAGAGGGAAAAAGGAATATTACTTCATTCCTAAAATGGGTTTCGATAATGGCCGATCAATATTTTGAGTGTTTAAAGTGGTTAATGTATATTTTATGTGTTTAAAATGGAGACCTCTGTTGTGTTTATTTGTTCTGGTTCTGAGTTCAAGTCCTGGATATCTTATCAATTTGTTGTCTCGTTGAATCTAAATCTCATTATGTGTCTTATGTATCTGGGTGTTAAGATCTCTTATTGTTGTATTAATCCTTTTACCCTTGCATCCTTGTAGCTTTGAAATCTATTTTATTAAGTGTGAGAATTGCAACTCCTGCTTTTTATTTATTTATTTTTGCTCTCCATTTGGTTGGTGAGTTTTTTTCCATCCCCTTGTTTTGAGTCTTTGTATATCTTTAGATATATCGTTAGATTTTGTGGATAATGTATATTTTGTGTGTTTAAAATGGAGAGCTCTATTGAGTTTATTTGTTCTGGATCTTAGTTCCAGTCCCGGATATCGTTATCAATTTTCTGTCTCGTTGAATCTAAATCTCATTATGGGTCTTATGTATCTGGGTGTTAAGATCTCTTATTATTATATTAATCCTTTTATCCTTGTATCCTTGTAGCTTTGAAATCTATTTTGTCAAATGTGAAAATTGCAACTCCTGCTTATTTATTTATTTTTGCTCTCCATTTGGTTGGTACGTTTTTTTTTTTTCCAACCCTTTATTTTGAGTCTATGTATATCTTTGGATATACCGTTAGATTTTGTCTGTATCTTTTGATTGGGAGATTTGGTCGATTTAAATTTAGGGTAGCTGCCGTTTGATATTAACTGGCTATTTTGTCCTTTCATTGATAAAAATTCTTCTTTATGTTAATGCTCTTTACTTTTTGGTGTATTTTTAGAAAGGGTCATACTGGTTGTTCCTTTCTGTGTATAATGCTTCTTTTAGAAGTTCTTGTAAAGCAGGCCTGGTGGTAATAAAATCTCTGAGTACTTGCTTGTTCCTAAAAAATTTTATTTTTCCTTCAAATGTAAAGCTTAAATTGGCAGGATATGAAATTCTGGGCTGAAAGTTCTGTTGATTAAGTATATTGAATATTGGCCCCCACTCTCTTCTAGCTTGTAGGGTTTCCGTTGAGAGATCTGCTGTAAGCCTAATAGGCTTACCTTTATGGGTAACTTGATCTTTCTCTCTGGCTGCTCTTAATATTTTCTCCTTCGTTTTGATCTTGGTAAATCTAACGATTATGTGCCTTGGGGTTGGTCTTCTTGAGGAATATCTTTGTGGTGTTCTCTGTATTGCCTGGGGTTGAATAGTGTCCTGCTTTGCTAAATTAGGAAAATTTTCCTGGATAATGTCCTGGAGAGTATTTTCCAGCTTGAATTCATTCTCTCCGTCACATTCAGGTACACCAATCAAGCGTATATTAGGTCTTTTCACATAGTCCCATATTGCTTGGAGACTTTGCTCATTCCTTTTTATCCTTTTTTCTCTATTCTTGTCTTGTTGTGTTGTTTCATTAAGTTGATCTTCGACCTCTGATACCCTTTCTTCTGCTTGATCCATTCGGCTGTTTAAGCTTGTACATGTTTCACTAAGTTCTCGTGTTGTATTTTTCAACTCCATAAGTTCATTTGTATTCCTCTCTATATTGTCTATTCTTTTCAACATTTCATCTAACCTTTTTTCCAAGTTCTTAGTTTCTTTACATTGGGTTAGAACAAGTTCCTTTAACTCCCAGAAGTTTCTTATCATCCACCTTTTAAAGCCTACTTCAGATAATGGAACACAGTCCTTTTCCATCAGGGCTTGTTCCGTTACTGATGAGTCCTTTTCCATCAGGGCTTGTTCTGCTGCTGATGAGTCCTTTTCCATCAGGGCTTGTTCTGTTGCTGATGGGTTCTGATTTTGAGTATACTCGGCCTTCTTAGGCTGTTTTTTTCCCTTCATTGTAGATGAACCGCCTTTCTAATTAGTTTTCTGAGTCGACGTCCGACTTATTGATTCCCAGTGTTGGGATCCGAGCAACCCACTGTGGCAGCCTAAATAGCAGCGGTAAGACTGATGGTGCTCTTCTGCCCGGGAATCTCTGGTCTGGCTTCCTTCTTGAGTCCGCAACAAGCGGCTCTGACTTCCCGGAGCTCCAAACCCCGGTCAGTAGGGGAAGCAGTCCCGTTGGCTCTGCGTGAAGAGCTGCTGCGCCGAGACGCCGGCAAAACCGCTGCGGCGGCCGCAAGAGTCGCGCTGGCGACCCGTGGGGCTCCTCCACTGGGAATCGGCTGATCGGTGAGTGACGAAAATTCGTCTAAAAGTGTGGCGTCGTCTCGTTCTCTGGGCTTTCACTGGGAGCTACAATTCTGAGCTGTTAGTGGTCGGCCATCTTGGATCCAGACATCTATGTACTTACTTTTATCAGTGAGTTTTATGCCTTCAGATGTTTTCTTTTTGTATGTTAGTATCCTTTTCTTTCAGATTGAAGAATTCTCTTTAGCATTTCTTGTAAGATGGAACTAGTGATGAATTATCTCAGCTTTTGTCTCTCTTGTTGCCCAGGCTGGAGTGCAGTGGTGTGATCTTGACTCACTGCAACCTCTGCCTCCTGGTTTCAAGTAATTCTCCTGCCTCAGTCTCCCAAGTAGCTGCGATTACAGGTGTTTGCCATACCACTGGCTAATTTTTTGTATTTAGAGAGATGGGGTTTCACCATATTGATCAGGCTGGTCTTGAACTCCTGACCTCAGGTGATCCACCTCTCTTGGCCTCCCAAAGTGCTGGGATTATAGGCATGAGCTACCGTGCCTGGCCTCTGTTTAGTATTTTAAAAAGTATTTCTGTCTCTTAAGTTTCTCTGAGAAATTTCTGAATTGTTCTTCTGTATTATCTCAGAGTTCACTGAGCTTCCTTAGAACTGCCTTTTTAAATTCTTGATCTGAGAGTTCAACATTGGTATCTCCTTAGGATTGGCCACTGGCTTCTTTCTTTCGGGAGCTAGGGGTTCCCTGTTGGCTGTTGTTTTTTTGTGGATGTACATCTGTGGCTTGTATTGATGAATTGTTATTTATTCTAGTCTTCACTGGCTGACTTGTTTAGATCTTTCTAGGATATGTTTGCTTAGAGGTTCTTTGCAGTTGCCTGGTAAGTCCCCTTAATCCTAGATCACCATCTGCTTTTTGGTAATAGATGATGCCTTAAGCCCAGGTTTGCCTTGGCTCTTGCAAACATTCATAGTACTGCCCATCTCAAATGGGGGTCGTGGGGAGGTCCCAAAGGGGATACTCTGGCTATGTGGGAAGGCTGGCTAGGTGTTTGTGACTGGAAAACCTGTGGAGTATTTCTCGCAGTGTGGTGCTGCTGAGAAGTTGCTTTAATTCGGCAACTCCTTTGGCTGAGATGAAGAGCAGAGTTACATGGGCTGCTAGTCCCATCTCCTCTCTCTGTTTCTAGCTGCTCTTGGGGATTTTTCTTCCTACAGGCACTTGTGATGTCTTCTATGGGTTGAGGCAGGTAGGAATAGTTTTCCTGGAAATGGAAAACCATTCCTGCAAGGGAATGCAAGATGATGGGAAAGCTGATTGTAGAAACTGAATCCACGAGTAATTTTCCATGTATGGTGCCCAGAAAACTGAGTGAGGGTTGTCGAAGACAGAGAAGTCTGTTTCTCTTATTGTATGCTCAGAGTTTTTCACTTCTGTGTCCCTGGGGATTGTTTCAGCCTCATATTCGAGTTCTGGGATAGTGCTGATGATAATCTTGGTCCTGGATATTTATTTTTGGTTTTCTGTGGGAGGGAGTGAAGCCAGATTACTTCTACTCTGCCATTTTGGTGACTCTTCTACATTAATTAATTTTCTTTCAAACCAACATTGCATTTATAGGATAAATATATTGTTATATATATTTAATAACTTTCTTAGTGGTTGCTGTAGGGATTACAATCATAGTCACTGGGTGTGGTAGTTCATACCTATAATCCCAGCACTTTGGGAGGCGGGAGGACTGCTTGAGCCCTGGAGTTCAAGACCAGCCTGAACAACGAGAGTGGAACCCCCAACTCTATAAAACTTAAACAAAAATTAGCCAGGTGCGGTGGCATATACCTGTAGTCTCCGTTCCTCAGGAGTTTGAGGTGGGAGGATAGCAAGAGCCTGGGAAGTTTAGGCTTCAGTGAGCTATGATCCTGACACTGCACTCCAGTTTAGGTGACAAAGCAAGACCCTGTCTCTAAAAACAAAAAAATAAATAAATAAAAATGAAAAGCAATCAGAGTCAGATGGTTGAATTACAAATATTTTATTTATTTGTTTATTTATTTATTTGGTCAAAATGGGGTTGCTCCATGTTTCTCAGGCTGGTCTTGAACTCCTGGGCTCAAATGGTCCAACTGCCTCAGCCTCTCAAAATGCTGGAATTACAGGCATGAGCCACTGCACCTGGCCAAAGATAAGATCTTGAAAGTAGCAAAAGAATAATGATTTATGATGTACTGGGAAACAACAATATAATTAATAGCTGATTTCTCATCCAGAAGGCATGTATGTTTAACTTTTTGAGTAAATATCAAACTGCTTTTTTGTTCACTTAGTTTCAACTGGTTGATTATTTTAATGTTTAAAATTTTCAATAGGTTTTTGGGTAATAGGTTTGTTTTTCTTTTTTTTTCTTACATGGATAAGTTCTTTAGTGGTGGTTTCTGAGATTTTGGTAAACCGATCCCCTGAGCAGTGTACACTAAATCCAATGTGTAGTATTTTATCCCTTGCCAACCTCCCACCCTTTCCCCTGAGTCCCCAAAATCCAATGTATCATTCGTATGCCTTTGTGTCCTCATAGCTTAGCTCCCACATATAAGTGAGAACTTAGGATGTTTGGTTTTTCATTCCTGAGTTACTTCACTTAGAATAATAGTCTCCATTTCCATCCAGGTTGCTGTGAATGACATTATTTCATTCCTTTTAATGCCTGAGTAGTAGTCCATGGCATATGTGTACGTGTGTGTGTGTGTGTATATACAAACACACACACACATAAATGTATATACACACACCACATTTTATTTATTCACTCAATTGATGGGCATTTGGGCTGGTTCCATATTTTTGCAATTGCAAATTGTACTGCTAAACATACATGTGCAGGTATCTTTTTTGTATAATGACTTCTTTTCCTCTGGATAGATACTTAGTAATGGGATCAAATGGTAGATCTAGTTTTAGTTTTTTTAAGGAATCTCCACACTGTTTTCCATAGTGGTTGTACTAGTTTACATTCCCACCAACAGTGTAAAAGTGTTTTCGTTTCACTGCATCCATGCCAACATTGTTATTATTATTATCCTTTTTTTGAGATAGAGTTTGGCTCTTGTCCCCCAGGCTGGAGTACAATGGTGTGACCTCCACTCACTGAAACCTCTTCCTCCCAGTTTCAAGCGATTCTTCTGCCTTAGCCTCCTGAGTAGCTAGGATTACAGGTGCCCACCACCACACTCAGCTAATTTTTGTAATTTTCGTAGAGATGGGGTTTCATCATGTTGACCAGGTTGGTCTCCAACTCCTGACCTCAGGTGATCCATCTGCCTCTGCCTCCCAAAGTGCTGGGATTACAGGCGTGAGCCACCATACCTGGCCTACATCTATTATTTTTATTTTTAAATTATGGGCATTCTTGCAGGAACAAGGTGATATCACATTGTGGTTTTTATTTACATTTCCCTAATACTTAATGGTATTGAGTATTTTTCTGTATGTTTTTTGTTTGTATATCTTTTTTTTTTAATTTTTTATTGGATTTTAGGTTTTGGGGTACATGAACAGAGCATGCAAGACAGTTGTGTAGGTATGCACATGGCAGTGTGCTTTGCTTTGCTTCTCCCCTTCACCCACATTTGGCATTTCTCCCCAGGCTATCCCTCCCCACCTCCCCCTCCCACTGGCCCTCCCCTTTTCCCCCCAATAGACCCCAGTGTTTAGTACTCCCCTTTCTGTGTCCATGTGTTCTCATTTTTCATCACCCGCCTATGAGTGAGAATATGCGGTGTTTCATTTTCTGTTCTTGTGTCAGTTTGCTGAGGATGTTTGTATATCTTTTTTTGAGAACTGTCTATTCATGTTCTTAGCCCATTTTTTGTTGGGACTGTTTTTCTCTTGATGATTTGTTTGAGTTCTTTGTAGATTCTGGATATTAGTCCTATGTCGAATGTATAGATTGTGAAAAATATTTCCCACTTGGTGGGTTGTCTGTTAACTCTGCTGATTATTTCTTTTGCTGTGCAGAAGTTTTTTCATTTAATTAAGTCTCATCTACTTATCTTTATTTTTGTTGCATTTGCTTTTGGGTTCTTTGTCATGAAGTCTTTGCCTAAGCCAATATCTAGAAAAGTTTTTCTGATGTTATCTTCCAGAATCTTATGGTTTCAGGTCTTAGATTTAAGTCTTTGATCCATCTTGAGTTTTTTGTATAACGTGATTTTTGTATAATGTGAGAGATGAAAGTCCAGTTTCATTCTTCTACATGTGGCTTGTGAATTATCCCAGCATCATTTGTTGAATAGGGTGTCCTCTCCCCACTTTATATTTTTTGTTTGCTTTGTCAAAGATTAGTTAGGTGTAAGTATTTGGCTTTATTTCTGGGTTCTCTGTTCAGTTCCATTGGTCTATGTGGCTTTTTTTTTTTAATGGAGTTTTTGCTCTTCTTGCCCAGGCTGGAGTGTAGTGGCTAGATCTCAGCTAACTGCAACCTCTGCCTTCCAGGTTCAAGTGATTCTCCTGTCTCATCTGCCCAAGTAGCTGGGATTATAGGTGCCTGCCACCACACCTGGCTAATTTGTTGTATTTTTAGTAGAGGCCGGGTTTCCCCACATTGGCCAGGTTGGTCTTGAACTCCTGACCTCAGGTGATCCACCCGCCTTGGCCTCTCAAAGTGTTGGGATTACAAGCATGAGCCACCATGCCTGGCCATATGTGCCTGTTTTTATACCAGTACCATGCTGTTTTGGTGACTATGGCCTTATAGTATAGTTTGAAGTCAGGTAATATGATGTCTCCAGATTTCTTCTTTTTGCTTAGTCTACCTTTGGCTATACAGGCTCTTTTTTGCTTCTGTACGAATTTTGGGATTGTTTTTTCTTAGCTCCGTGAAGAATGATGGTGGTATTTTGATGAGACTTGCATTGAATTTTTAGATTGCATTTAGCAGTGTGGTCATTTTCACAATATTGATTCTCTTCATCCATGATTGAGGGATGTGTCTCCATGTGTTTGTGTCATCTACGATTTCTTTCAGCAGTGTTTTGTAGTTTCCCTTGTAGAGGTATTTCACTTTCTTAGGTATATTTCTAACTATTTATTTTATTTTTTGCAGCTATTGTGAAAGGGGTTGAATTTTTTTTTTTAATTTGATTCTCAGCTTGGTCACTGTTGGTGTATAGCAGAGTTACTGATTTGTGTTCATCAATTTTGTATCCTGAAACTTTATTGAATTCATTTACCAGTTATAGCAGCTTTTTATATGAATCGTTAGGGTTTTCTAGGTATATGATCATATAATCAGCAAACAACAACATTTTGACTTTCTCTTTGCTTATTTGGATGCCTTTTCTTTCTTTCTCTTTTCTGAATGCTCTGGGTAGCACTTTCAGTACTATGTTGAATAGAAGTTGTGAAAGTGGCCATCCTGGCCAGGTGTGGTGGCTCATGCTTGTAATCCCAGCACTTTGGGAGGCCGGGGCAGGTGGATCACAAGGTCAGGAGTTCAAAACCAGCCTGGCCAACACAGTGAAACCCCATCTCTACTAAAAATAAAAAAAAATTGGCTGGGCGTGGTGGCAGGCACCTGCAATCCCAGCTACTTGGGAAGCTGAGGCAGCAGAATCGCTTGAACCTGGGAGGTAGAGGTTGCAGTGAGCCAAAATCACACCACTGCACTCTGGCCTGGGCCACAGAGCTAGACTCTGTCCCAAAAAAAAGAAAAAAAAAAAAAAAGAAAGTGGTCATTCTTGTCTTGTTCCAGTTCTCAGGTGGAATGCTTTCAGCTTTTCCCCATTCAGTATAATGTTGGCTGTGTGTTTGTCCTAGATGGCTTTTATTACCTTAAGGTATGTCCCTTCTATGCCAATTTTGGCAAGAGTTTTAATCATAAATGGATGCTGGCTTTTGTCAAATGCTTTTTCTGTATTTATTGAGATGATCATGTGATTTTTGTTTTAAATTCTGCTTATATGGTATATCACATTTATTGACTTGCATATGTTAAATGCGAAATCATTCCTGCAATCCTGGCATGAAATCCACTTGATCATGTTAGATTATCCTTTTAATTGGTGTTGGATTCAGTTTGTTAGTATTTTGTTGAGGATATTTGCATCTATGTTCATCAGGGATATTGGTCTGTAATTTCTTTTTTTTTTGTTATGTACTTCCCTGGTTTTGGTATTAGGGTGATACTGGCTTCATAGAATGATTTAGGGAGGATTCCCTCTTTCTCTATCTTTTGGAATGGTGTCAATAGGATGGGTACCAGTTCTTTGTATGTCTGATAGAATTCAGCTGTGAATCTGTCTGGTCCTGGACTTTTTCTTGTTGGCAGGTTTTTTTTTTTTTCTATTTTTTTTTTTGAGATGGAGTCTTGCTCTGTCACTCAGGTTTGAGTGCAGTGATGCGATCTTGGCTCACTGCAACCTCCGCCTACCAGGTTCAAGCAATTCTTCTGTCTCAGCCTCCTAAGTAGCTGGGATTACAGGCACCCACCACCATGCCTAACTAATTTTTTAGTAGAGATGGTGTTTCACTATGTTGGCTGTGCTGGTCTCCAACTCCTGACCTCAGGTGATCTGCCCACTTCTGCCTCCCAAAGTGCTGGGATTACAAGTGTGAGCCACTGCACCTGGCCATGTTGGCAGTTTTAAAAAATTACCATTTTAATCTCACTGCTTGTTCTTGGTCTGTTCAGAGATTCTGTATCTTCCTGGTTTAATCTAGGAAGGTTGTATGTTTCCAGGTTTATATTTTCAGGAATTTTTTCTTCTAGGTTTTCTAGTTTATGCATGTAAATGTGTTTATAGTAGCCTTGAATAATCTTTTGTATTTCTGTGGTATCAGTTGTAATATCTCCCATTTCATTGAGCTTATTTGGATGTTCTTTTCTTGATTAATCTTACTAATGGTTTATCAATTTTATTTATCTTTTATTTTTTTATTTTTTGGGAGGAAGGCAGGAAGGGAGGGAAGGAGGACGGTAGGGAGGAAGGCAGGGATGAAGGAAGGAAGGAAGGGAGGAAGGGGGGAGGGAGGGAGGGAGGGAGGGAAGGGAAGGAAGGAAATCAAGCAATGAGAGAGACATTGCCGACCTGGATCTAGAGGTTTACATGTTGATTTCTTTTTTTTGAGAGAAGGAAAGAAAAAAAAATAAGTAAAGGAGAGGAAGAAAGAGGAAGAGAAAGAGGGAGAGTAAATGGAAATATTGCTTTATTCTGAAAAAAATTGGGTATTAATAATGGCCAATCAATGTTTCATTTAAACCTATGGGTAGGTGTGATGTGGTATTGACAAGAATGTATATTTCATGTATTTGAAGTGGAGAGCTCTATAAATATTTATTAAGTTTACTTGTTCCGGATCTGAGTTCGAGTCCTTGATATCCTTATTAATTTTCTGTCTCATTGAGTCTAAGTCTCTATGTATCTGGGTGTTAGGATCATTAGCTCTTGTTGTTGCATTGATCCTTTTACCACTATATCTTTGTTGCTTTAAAATCTATTTTCTCCGATACGAGAATTGCAACTCCTGCTTTTTATTTATTTATTATTTATTTTTGCTCTCCATTTGGTTGGTAAATCTTTCTCCATCCCTTTGTTTTGAGTCTTTGTGTATCCTTGCATGTGAAACAGGTCTGGATGTAACCTGCCGTTGGGTTTTGGCTGTGTCTTTTGATTGGGGGATTTAGTCGATTTAAATTTAGGGTTACTGCCATTTGATGTTAACTGGCTGTTTTATCCATTCATTGGTGTAAATTCTTCTTTATGTTGGTGCTCTTTACTTTTTGGTGTATTTTTAGAAAGGCTAATACTGGTTGTTTCTTTCTGTGTGTAATGCTTCTTTCAGAAGCTCTTGTAAAGCAGGCCTGGTGGTAATAAAATCTCTGAGTTCTTGCTTGTTCATAAAAGATTTTATTTTTCCTTCAGTTGTGAAGCTTATTTTGGCTGGATATGAAATTCTGGGTGAAGGTTCTATTCTTTGAGGATGTTGAATATTGGCCCCCACTCTCTTCTGGCTTGTAGAGTTTCTGCTGAGAGATCTGCTGTAAGTCTGATAGGCTTGCCTTTGTGGGTAACCTGACCTTTCTCTCTGGCTGCCCTTAGTATTTTCTCCTTCATTTCAACCCTGGCGAGTCTAACGATTATGTGCCTTGGGGTTGCTCTTCTTGAGGAATATCTTTGTGGTGCTCTCTGTATTACCTGGGGTTGAATGTTGACCTGCTTTGCTAGTTTAGGAAAATTTTCCTGAATAATATCCTGAAGGGTATTTTCCAGCTTGGATTCATTCTCTCCGTCGCATTCAGGTACACCTATCAGACGTAAATTTGGTCTTTTCACATAGTCCCACATTTCTTGGAGACTTTGCTCATTCCTTTTTATCCTTTTTTCTCTAATCTTTTCTTCGCGTTTTATTTCATTAAGTTGGACTTTGACCTCTGATATCCCTTCTTCTGCTTGAACAATTCGAGTGTTTAAACCTGTGCATACTTCTCGGAGTTCCTGTATTGTATTCTTCAGTTCCATTAATTCACTCATACTCCTCTCTAAGTTGTCTATTCTCAATAGGATTTCATCAAACCTTTTTTCAAAGTTCCTAGTTTCTTTACGTTGGGCTACAACGTGTTCTTTTAACTCACCGAAGTTTCTTATTATCCATTCCTTGAAGAGTGATTCTGTCATCAGGATGCACTCATTCTCCATCAAGCCTTGTTCCATTGTTGATGTGGAACTGTGATCATCTTTAGAGGGAGAGGCATTCTGACTTTGAGTATTCTCAGCTTTTTTACACTGGTTTCTTCCTGTCATTGTAAATTTATCCTCCTGCTGTCTGAATTTACCAACTTTCAGATTAGGTCTCTTGAGTGGGCGTCCAGGTTGTTAGTTCCCAGGGCCAGAGCAGCAGCGTTAAAACTGATGGTGCTTTTCTGCCCAGGATTCTCCTGTCTGGCTTCCTTTTTGTGTCCGCAGTAGGCGACTCTGCCTTCCCGGGGCTCCAAACCTCGGTCAGAAGGGGAACCGGTCCCGTTTACTCTGTGCCGAGCGCTGCCGCGCCGAGGTGCTGTCACAGCCGCTGCGCCGGGCTCTGGTGTCGTGCTGGGGGCCATTGTGGGTCCTCCGAACCTGTTTACTCTGCTCCAAGAGCTGCCGCACAGAGGTGCCCGCGGAACCGCTGCGCCGGCCATGAGAGTCCCGCTGGCCACCTGTGTGTTTCCTCCACTGGGGAATCTTCTGCTCCGTGAGCGACCAGAATTTGTCTGAAAGTGTGGCGTCCTCTAGTTCTCCGCACCTTCCCTGAGAGCTGCAATCCCGGGATGTTAGCGATCGGCCATCTTGGATCCGTTCTCCTATTTTTTAATTTTTTAAATCTTTTCGAAGAACCAGCTTTTTGTTTCATTTATTTTGTATTGTTGTTGTTGTTTCAATTTAATTTAGTTCTCCTCTGATCTTCATGGTTTCTTTTCTTCTGTTGAGTGTTTGGGTTTGGATTGTTCCTGTTTCTCCAGCTCCATGAGGTATGATCTTAGGTTGTCTATTTGTGCTCTTTCAGACTTTTTGACCTAGGCATTTAATGCTATGAACTTTCCTCTTAGCACTGCTTTTGCCGTATCCCAGAGGTTTTGATAGATTGTGTCACTATTATTGTTCAGTTCAAATAATTTTTAAATTTCCATCTTGTTTTCATTGTTAACCCAAAAATCATTCAGGAGCAGGTTATTTAATTTCCATGTATTTGCATTGTTTCAAGGGTTTCTTTTGGAGTTGATTTCCAATTTTATTTCAGTGTGGTCTGAGCGAGTACTTGATATAATTTTGATTTTCTTAAATTTACTGAGACTTATTTTGTGGCCTATCATATGGTCTATCTTGGAGAATGTTCCATGTGCTCACGAATAGAATGTATATTCTGCAGTCGTTGGGTAGAATGTTCTATAAATATCTGTTAAGTCCACTTGTTGTAAGGTATAGTTTAAGTCCATTGATTCTTTGTTGACTTTCTGTCTTGATGACCTGACTTGTGCTGTCAGTGGAGTATTGAAGTCCCCTAATATTATTGTGTTGTTGTCTATCTCATTTCTTAGGTCTAGTAGTAATTGTTTTATAAATTTGGGAACTCCAGTGTTAGGTGCATATGTATTTAGAATTGTGATATTTTCCTGTTGGACTAGTTCTTTTATCATTATATATATAATGTCCCTCTTTATCTTTTTTAACTGCTGTTGCTTTAAAGTTTGTCTGATATAAGAATAGCTACTGTTGCTTGCTTTTGGTGTCCATTTGCATGGAATATCTTTTTCTACTCCCTTGCCTTACATTTATGTGAATCCTGCGTGTTAGGTGAGTCTCCTGAAGACATCAGAAATTTCGTTGGTGAATTCTTATACATTCTGCCATTCTGTATCTTTTAGGTGGAGCCCTTAGGCCATTTACATTCAATGTTAGTATTGTGATATCAGGTACTATTCTATTCATCATGCCATTTTGCCTGAATACCTTTTTTAAAATTGTGTTATTTTTATGTAGGTCATGTGAGATTTATGCCTTAAGGATGTTCCATTTTGGTGTATTTTGAGGATTTGTTCCAAGATGTAGAGCCCCTTTTAGCAGTTCTTGTAGTGCTGGCTTGGTAGTGGTGAATTCTCTCAGCATTTGTTTGTCTGGAAAAGACTGTATCTTTCCTGCATTTATGAAGCTTAGTTTTGCTGGATACAAAATTCTTGACTGATAATTGTTTTAAGGAGACCAAAATAGGACCCCGATCCCTTCTAGATTGTAGAGGTTTCTGCTGAGAAATATGCTGGTAATCTGATAGGTTTTCCTTTGTAGTTTACCTGATGCTGACAATTATCAGCCAAGAATTTTATGTCCAGGAAAACTAAGCTTCATAGATGCAGAAAAGATACAGTCTTTTCCAGAAAAACAAATGCTGAGAGAATTCACCACAGTGAGTCAAGGGATCTTTTCTGGGCATCCCAGATGCTGATCTCACAACGCTTTCTTGGGATGGGTAATTCTGAGGTGGCACAGGGCTTAAAGCAACTGTTAATTGCACTTTTTGGCTTTTTCTTTTTTTTTTTTTTAACCCCTTTTGTTCCATCCCTATTGTTGTAGACTTTAAAGGCCAAATTTGAGGTGGCTCATAGGGATTTGAGGTCCCATTGCTGCTGTCTGTAGCTTTCTCCTAATGTCAGGGGTAGAGTGAGTAATCAAATGTAACACAGGTGTGCCTGCCCTTCTGGGGAGTCTGAGTCTGCTTTAGTATATTTCCTGAGTGCCTCAACAAAATGACTCTGAAACAGAGTGGGATCTTTATCTTCTCCCTGAGTTATTTCTCTAACCTTGTCATAATTAGCTGGCTTAACCACATACATTTTTTCTCCACTTTTTTTTCCCCATGGCACAACAAGCAGATGATAATACTTGCAAGTCATGGCAAATTAAAGAACACAGTCAGCTTAAATTCCTCTGAAAACTGGCCAAGGTTTTCTTTGTATAAAGCCAAATTAGACATAAAAAATGGCACATGTACTCTAGGTGTTTCTGCATTTCCATTAGCTGCCTCCCACAATGACACAGTGTGACTTTAGGGTCAGCAGCACTACTGGTGGTACTAGTTGGACAGCAGTTGAGGGTATAGGCTGAGGCTACTTGGATAAGGGGGAGAGATACCTGATGATCTTGGGGTGGAATCCTTTGTTAGAGAACTGGTGGGACCCCCTTCACAACTGGGGGACTAGGGAGATTCCAGGGAGGGCATAGACCTTCTAGGAGGAGCAGCTAGAAGGATATCCCTTAGGTGTGGCTTTCTGGTACCTTAACTAATGTGAGTAAAGGGTCATAATAGCCCTCTATTGTACATAAGGGACCTCTTCCAATTTTCCTTCTTTTTTATAGAACAAATCCAATTGTAAAATATCATTTTAGGCCATATCTGTTGTTTTTTAAATTTGTATTGAACCCAAACAGTGATGCAATCGAAAATGAATTTTTCTTTAAGCTGAATTAGCCTAAAAGGCATCCTAGTGGTGAATTATCTGGAATACTCATCATTGTCCCCATGACTAGCAAGGATTTTTATTGGGCACAAATTTTTCTAGGCAAGAGGGAAAGTAACCAGGCCCTTGTTATTTTTCCCTTTTAGATTCCCACTCCCTGTAGAGAACGTGTAAGTGTAGGTAGGAAGGCATTACAAAAGTGGATTACAAATGGGCAGTAGAATGTTGAGCCTAAAATACACAGAGAATAAGGGTTGTTCAGAGAAGGAGCTAAACTCATGGAGACTGGAAGGGAGGAAGGGAAGAGGATAAACAGCGTTGCCTAAGGAAAGACCACAGAGGCTCTGACTTGCCAGGAGACCCTTCCCAGTAGTGGAGGCACACACAAGAAAATGTTCAGGTGGCCACTTGTCTACCACTGTAAGTGGTTGTCCATCAGGCTAGGGGCCTGGGAACTCCTGGTGCCTTTGACTAGGAGAGGCTTGAGCAAGGCAGTTGTAAGACAGCACACAGTGAGGGGCTTGCAACAGGCTGTTAGGAAAACAATAACTTCTAACTTCAGGGCAGAAAAAAGTGAGACCAATATTCCCATAGTGGGTGGGGCTATAACCTACAATCCTAGAGGGAATGTCAATGCTGAAAACCCCAGAGCATCTGGGGGTGGCCGCCAGAAACCCAAAGTGCCTGCTTCAGCTGGTCCCCTCACCAAATGCCAAAAACCTGGAGACACCCAGGGAGTGGCCAACAGTGAATCCAAGACTAAGTTGGGGTGACAGAACAATGTGACTGGTATCCCAGAGTTGACGCAGCGGGGCACAACTAAATGTCCTGCCTTAAACAATTGCCAAATACAGTTAACAGAAAGTTAAAAGGAAACATAAGACTTCAAATGAAACATAAATTTTAGGACTCAAAATAAAAATAAAACGATTGGTGGAACAATAAAATGGAGTCAGAAAAGAAAGGACTGGGGGAAGGAGTCACAAGGATGTGCCTCAGGGCACTCAAACTGTGGGGTACTTCTGACTGACCACTTAGCCAAAGGCTTTTTATTCCCCAGCTCACCAGATATTATGGAGTACGGGGAGAAGGGACACTTACCCATCCATAGGAGCAAAAATGGCACCAGCCAGTCTTTTATGTGGGATCCTGGTGAAGGTCTCTCCAGGGTCCCTGAGCTTGGGTGGGCTCAGCTGTTGCACAGGGGGAGCACAGGGACTGGTAATCCACTGGCCTGCTGTGGTCAGAGCTCACATGAGGCAGTGGCATTATGGCCGTTGTGTGTGTCTGCTTGGCTCTGCCTCCTGCCAGGGAAAATGAGGGTTCTGAAAAGAGCCTTTGGTTAGTGTTAGCAGCTCCTTATTGTTACAGCCTATTGTTGCAGCCTCGGTGTTATAGCTCTTGCAGCCTCAATCACAGACTGCTTTGTGATCTCTGACTGTCTCTCTGTGTGATCTTGCCAATCTCTCACTGTCTTGCCAGTTGCTGTCTCTCCCCAATGGTCACCTCTCCACTAATCACTGATTGCTGCCATCTCTGCTGTCTCACCATCTCACCTGTCTGCTGACTGCCACCGTCTTCACTGACTCATTGCCTCTTGCTCATTGTCTTTCTTTGGTCACCAGATGATGCAAGGCACGTGAGCCCCCAAATTGGGGCTTAGCCTGGGAAGATTCTTAGCTTTGCCCGGGAAAGAATCAAAGAGCAAGCCAGTGTGTTAAACAGCAACTTTTATTGAAGCAGCAGTGTATACTCAAAAATTTGGAAAAAAAAATTTGGTAACAGTGTAGATATTTCTTTCCCCATTATACTCTTCCAAGATCCTAATAAACCTGCAGAGGTACTGGTCCTTGTGGAGCAGGGATACCTCACAGGCAGCATGCTCAGAGCAGCAGCTCAAAGGCAGTGCTGCATTCACATTTATACCCACTTTTAATCACATGCAAATTAAGGGGTGGGTTATGCAGAAATTTCTGTATGTAAAGGGTGGTAACTTCCTGGTCATTGGGTCATTGCCATGGAAAGGGGTGGTAACTTCTGGGTGTTACCATGGCAGTGGTAAACTGACATGGCACACTAGTGGCCGTGTCATATGGAAAGGCACTTCTACCCCATCTGTTTTAGCTAGTCCTCAATTTGGTCTGTTGCTGAGCCCCGCCTCTGGAGTCCAGTCCCACCCACTTCCTACCACATTATCTTGATAGTATTTCAGACTACTCAGGTAGAGTGAATTTTATCTGCAAATCACACATGAGCCAGCTTGTAGTTATGAATTTTTAGGGGAAATATGTCCCCCTTTTCCACTTGGTACCAAGTATTGAGATGGGCAATTTTCATTCTCATTTTTTTTTGGTTCAAATCAAAAAGTTTTATACGAGAAACAAAAAGTGGGAGACATGATAACATATGACTGGGCTAAAAGAGCTGAAAAATCTCAACATATAATATACAAAACATTTCAAAATCTGCACTGAGTCTATACATTTCTACAAGGGGAAGAGGTGGGGCTTCCCCCCAGGTCTGTGTGAGTGATGGCGGAGTTCTCTCTCTGAAGTCTGGCTGGTGTCTGCCTAGGGTTTCTTTTTCCTCGTTTGTGCTCCTGTTCTCGGCTTATCGGGCCTCGATATCCTTCAGCGTGTGGGAAGGGGGCCTCTCCCTGATCTCTGCAGACAGAGGAGTAGTCCTCCTGGGAGAGACCGGGCGGCCCCCCAGCGTGGAGATGAGTGGGGGAGGCGCACTCAGCGCTGCTGTCGGAGGCGTCTTGTTGAGGAGTCCGTTCTTGTGGCCCGCGGTGGGGCTGATGCGGGGATAGTGCATGCTGGGGAGTCCTGGGGTGATGAGGCTGGGGTGGGGCAGGTGTCCGTCCAGGGAGGCGGGGTGCACGGAGTGGAGCCACGTGTGCTCATAGTCCTCTCTGAGCATGTGCAAGCGCTCCCGCTCGTCCAGGTGGCCTCCCTGCTCGTGTTCCCGCCGAGGGTCCACCGACAGCGGGTGGTGGTGGTGATGGTGGCTGTAGTCGTGAGGCTCCCGGTCCCTGAAGGAGCGGTCGGCTTCGTACAGCCGGGGAGTCGATAGCCGGTGAAGTGGGTCATTCCTTAGCAGAAAGTCCCTGCCCAGCGGGTCTCACCGGTGAATGTCAAGTTCTCGGTAAGGATCCCTCAGGGGGTCCCGGATAGAGTCCCAGTGGAAAGACGGGTACAGGAAGTGCTCTCCGCCTGGGAGGGGGCTGATGCCCATGAAGGGGGTCATCATGCAATTTCTGTCCAGGCTGCTGATGCTGTTCATGGGGTGAATGCCCGTCACCCCCACTGTCATGGGCATCGAGGCCAGGGGCCCCGGGTGCACGCTGGACGAGGAGTTGGGAGGCGGCGGCTCTGAGGCCCGGTGGGTCTGTGGGGCCTCCGGAGGCAGGTCGTGGTCTTCCTTCCGCTCCTCCTTCACCTTGACGTCGGAGCTCTTCTTGGGGTTCTCGTAGGCCAGCTCACCCTTGCACGGCTCAGCCTCCCGGCTCGAGGTGCTGTTGGACCTGGCGCTCTCCACCACGGGGGTCCGCAAGTAGGGGGCTCGCACCCGGGCCAGCTGCTTGACCTGTTCGCCTGCGGCGCGCCCCTCGTGGCCGTGCCCGTCCTTCTCGGGCAGGTGGCCCTCCTTTGCCTTGTGCTCTTCGGCCAGGTCCTTGCGGGATTCCGAGTGGTCTCTCTCCCTCTCTTTGGGTTTGTCCTTCTCCCGAGCCTCAGTGTTCAAATGGGCCCGGATCTGTTCAGTGGAGCTGCGGTTATGTCCCAGGGCATTCACCTGGAGGATAGGTGCTGGTGAAGGGTGGCTGGAGTGGCTCTTCTCGAGAGATGGGCAATTTTCTTCCCTGAGGAAGGAGTTGGGGGGCAGATTGATTTCCAGTTCACTTTAAGAATAAGGGGGTGAAGTGGGACGCGATGGCTCACGTGTGTAATCCCAGCACTTTGGGAGGCCAAGACAGGCAGATCACTTGAAGTCAGGAGTTTGAGACCAACCTGGCCAACATGGTGAAACTTCATCTCTACTAAAAATACAAAAATTAGCTGGGTATGATGGCGGGCACCTGTAATCCCAGCTACTCAGGTGGCTGATGCATGAGAATTGCTTGAACCTGGGAGGTGGAGGCTACAGTGAGCTGAGATCACACCACCGCCCTCCAGCCTCAGTGACAGAATGAGACTCCATCTCCAAAAAAGAAAAAGGAAAAAAGACTAAAGGGGCATAACTTTATGCATGCCAGTTTTATGCAGGAAAAGTTTTCTGTTAGACTCTCCATCTTGGGTGGTCACCGAGTTTTATCTCCTTTTCTCTGTACTTCATGAACCTGTGAAAAGGAACCCTGAAATTCATGTAGTTTGGCAAACACCATTAAGCCAAAAGTGCCTTCTATCCTTTGTCTAGTTTTTGGCCTCCGTTAATTTCTCTTTTTTAAAAATGAGTTTATTGACATACAAAAAGTCGTATAGCAGGTCCTCAAATAATATTTCACTCACTGTTGTTTCTTTATAACATTGATAAGGAAAAAATATTTTATCATTTTTTAAACTTTTTATAGAGACAGGGTCTCTATCACCCAGACTGGAGTATGGTGGTGTGATTATAGCTCACTGCAGCCTCAAACTCCCGGGCTCAACTGGCCCTCCCACCTCAGCCTCCTGAGTAGCTGGGATATAGGTGTGTGTGTACCACCTTGCCTGGCTAATTAGCCCAGATAATTAATTTTAATTAATAAATTTTTTAAAATTTAATTTTTTATTTTTGTAGAGACAGGGTCTCCCCATCTGGCCCAGGCTGGCCTTAAACTCCTGGGCTCAAGTGACCCTCCTACCTCAGCCTCTCAAAGTACTGGGATTATAGGCATGAGCCACTGCCCCTGGCCAGGGGAAAAAAAAAATTGATTCAGGCCAGGACCACTGTCTATGTGGAGTTTGCGTGTTCTCCTCATATATGGTAAAATTGGTTTCAGTATACATCATTTCACTTAAAGTTGCAATTTCCAAGAATCTATTGACAATATTGAGTACTTACAGTACATATTTAGGGTATATAACTTGAACTTGGAAGTCAGTATAGAATCATGATACCATCACTATAATCAATGCTGTAAACATATCCACCATCGTGTTTCCTCCTGCCCAATTTATTTATTTAGTGATGAGAACACTTAATATAAGATCTACCATCTTTTGGTTTATTAGTATCTTAGAAGAGCATGATGGAAAAAAAAATCTACCCTGTTAGCAAATTTCTAAGTATATAATACCATATTTATACTATATAGGCTCTAGGCACTATGTAGCACATTAGAAGTCTAGGACCTACTCCTTGCAAAACCAGAACTTTGTAAGCTTTGACCAACAACTCCAGCTTTCTCTCTCTCCATAGCTTCTGGTAATGGCCATTCTGCTGTGCTTCTATGAGTTTGACCTTTTTTTTTTTTTTTAAATTTTCCTCTGTCACCCAGGCTGGAGTGCAGTGTCGTGGTCTTGGCTCACTACAACCTCTGCCTTCCTGGTTCACACAATTCTCCTGCCTCAGCCTCTCCAGTAGCTGAGATTACAGACATGTGCCACCATACCCAGCTAATTTTTACATTTCTAGTAATGACAGGGTTTCACCAGTTTTACTGTGCTGGCCATGCTGGTCTCCAATGCCTGACCTCAAATGATCAGTCTGTCTCAGCCTCCCATAGTGCTGGGATTACAGGCATGAGCCATCACGCCCGGGAAGGTGTATTCCTAAAGATTCCTTTCTTTGTGAGAGCTACAGCACCCCACATGACCTGTGTAATACATAGTCGATAGCTTCAGATAATCTTCTGACGTATTCTGCCATAATGCTGGAAGGGGAAGTCCTCCAGTGTGTTGTCTAACTGGCAATGCTGTCTAATAAAGCTATTGATAATTGAATATATGTTTCAAGTAATAAGCATCTTATGGTACTCTTATGCTCATTGTTCTTCAGTTGCTTCTCAGGATTTTGTAGTTAGGCAGATGATGATTCTTTTCTTTCTTTCCAGTATTTATGGTTATTAATTTTGTTTTATGCATTGTCTATAATAACTTTGAATAGTAAAGGTGATAGTGAGCATCCTTATCTTGGATCTGACTTTTATAAAGTGAAGGACTATGAATCTTACATGCTAGCATTCATCTTATGCCCATGGCAAATATAGTTAATCCTTCTTAGTATCTTTTCCTGCTAAGCTGTGACTGTATTTCAGAAGCTCCCAGTACATTCCCATAAGTGACTATAGCCTATTTGGTTTGGTACAACAGGTAAGATTTATTTGTCAGTTCTGGCTCTGGTGTTTCTCCTAGATGTAGTTTGATATTGCCTATTTATTTCAGATATTCTCTATCATGTTTATATATATATCTGGTTTACTAAAAGTCCTTTTTAAGAAGAATCACAAGTGAATATTTAGTTTTATAAAAAAGCTTTCCAATATCTGCCAGGGTGATCAAATGGCTTTTATATCCTGTGGTTTATCATATGTTAATTGTACTAAGAAATTTTCTAGTTTAATCACTATGGTAGTTCTGGAATAAATCCTACTAGTTTCTCTCTCTCTCTTTTCTTTTTTGAAGGTCTCACTCTGTTGCCCAGCCTGGAAAGCAGGGGGGCAATCATGTCTCACTGCAGCTTTGACCTCCTGGGCCCAAGCAATCCTCCCACCTCAGCCTCCTGAGTAGCTGGGACTGCAGGGATGTGCCACCACATCTGGCTAATTTTTTATTTTTAGTAGAGACGAGGTCTCACTGTGTTGCCCAGGCTGGTCTCAAACTCCTGGGCTCAGGTGATCTTCCTGCCTTGGCCGCCCAAAGTGCTGGGATTACAGGCATGGGTTACCACCATGCCTGCCTCTGCTAGTCTTAATGTATATTATTCTTTTTCTGTTTTTTTTTTTTTTGAGATGAAGTTTTGCTCTTGTTGCCCAGGCTAGAGTGCAATGGTGCAATCTTGGCTCACTGCAACCTCCACCTCCCAGGTTCAAGTGATTCTCCTGTCTCAGCCTCCCAAGTAGGGCATACACCATCATGCCTGGCTAATTTTTGTATTTTCAGTAGAGACAAGGTTTCTCCATGTTGGTCAGGCTGGTCTTGAACTCCTAACCTCAGGTGATCCACCTGCCTCGGCCTCCCAAAGTGCTGGGATTACAGGTGGGAGCCACCGTGTCTGACCAATGTATATTATTCTTTTACAATATTACTGGACTTGTGTAGTTCATACTGTGTGCCAGGCGCTTGTGCTTGATGCTGAGGACATAGTCATGAACAAGATAGACAGACATGGTTTCTGCCCTTATTGAGCTGTCAGTCAATTCAGGGGTGATAACGAGCAGAACATTTGCCACCACTTCCCTCATCTGAACTTTTGGCAGAAATCACTGGAGATATGCTGTCTTGCAGAATCTTGGAAGATCTCAGAAAGGGGACAGTGATCCTTTATTGGCATCTGCCATGAATTGGAGAAAAGAAGACAGTGATAGCAAGCATCCTGCTTTTTTGCTGTTGCTAGTTTGATGTTTTATTTGGTAGGATTTTTTATCTGTAGAACTTTTGCAAGGTTAGGTATTGAATTTGTTGTCTTGAATTAAGTTCTTACTAATTTTGTAAATCAAGTGGAATGTGGATCTTTTGGTAGGGAGCATCGATTTGAGCACTTTTTCTATTCTCTTTTTTCTTTTTGAGATAGGGTATCCCTCTGTTACCCAGACTGGAGTGCAGTGATGCAACCACGGCTCACTGCAGCCTCAACTTACTGGGCTGAGGTGATTTTCTTATGTCAGCATCCTGAGTAGCTGGGACTACATGTTACCATGCCTGGCTAATTAAAAAAAATTTTTTTTATAGAGATGAGGTTTCACTGTGTTGCCCAGGCTCGTCTCGAACTCCTGGGCTCAAGCGATCCTCTGGCCTTGGCCTCTGAAAATGCTGGGATTACAGGTGTGAGTCACTGCACGTGGCTCAATTCTATTGTTATTTTATTCAGATGTTCTACATCATTTTGGGTTGATTTTGATTTATATTTTCCAAGACAATATTCGATCTTATTGATGTTTTCTAGTTTAATTATAGAGTTTCACTTAGTATTCTTTTATAATTAAAACACGAATTCTTATGTGCCTGTTTTTAGCCACTTCCTCAGTCCATTAGGGGATTGTATAGTCTTTCTCTTGGCTAACTGTGCCAGCAGTTTGCCTTTTTTTTTTTTGAGACGGAGTTTCGCTCTTGTTACCCAGGCTGGAGGGCAATGGCGTGATCTCGGCTCACCGCAACCTCTGCCTCCTGGGTTCAGGCAATTCTCCTGCCTCAGCCTCCTGAGTAGCTGGGATTACAGGCACGCGCCACCATGCCCAGCTAATTTTTTGTATTTTTATTAGAGACGAGGTTTCACCATGTTGACCAGGATGGAGTTTGCTTATTTTACTGTTGTTTTAAATAGCTTTTTAATAGTTCAATTGTTTTTCTGTTTCCTGATTTAGTGATTTCTATCAGTTTCATAAATTTCTCCTATTTTTGTTAGCTTTATGATGTTCTTTTTCTAGCTTCTTGAGTTGACTGCTTAGTCATTAGCTAGTTAATCTAGTTAGTTGGCTAGTTGCTTTTAGACTTGTTTGCCTGGCTAGTCTGTCTGCAACCTGTCCTGCTGAAGCCATCATGGTCTGCACACCTTCCCTCCTCCCTCCCAAGACACAGCTGCCTGGTTGGGGTGGTAGCCTCTTCGTCTTTAGTGAGGCCAGACTGAGAGAGATGAGTGAGGTTCGTGTGATGATGCTCACCTGTGTCTGTTTCTCCTTCCTTCTGCGACACATTGAAGACTATACTTCTCAGTTGCAAAATGTGAACAACTGGTAAATCTAGATAAAAGTTATATTTGTCTTGCAACTTTTCTATGGGTTTGATGTAGAAATTCTGGGTAATTCCGCAGCACACTCTGCTTAAGAAATCACTGTTGTAGAGATGTTGGGGAATGTGGGGTGTAGCGATTTCCTGATGAGCACGTTTCTACTCCCTCGTAACTCTACTCCAGAGTTACGAGGGAGTAGAAACTGGTAGTGACAAATCCATTTGGAAAAGGGAGAGAGAGACAGACAGCACTGAGCAGATGTGCAGAGAGAAGCATGTGGCCCCAGGGTGAGAGTGAAAATAGCTGCCTCAGCTCCTGTCAGTTCAAGTTCTCAATTCCAGTTTCCACGAGGCCTGGCTATATGGCAGGCTGTGTAGTTCCTTCCTTGGATACCCAGGAAATCTATCCATCCTTAAGATATCCTCTCTTCTTTTCACTCTTGACTCTCTTCTTTTACTGGGACCAGCCAAAGTAGACAATTGTTTCTTAGAGAAGCTCCCACTAGAACACTTGTTAGTGCTGATGTTGACAGTTCATTAGGTATAGCAACTATTCTGCTTTATTGTACCGTTTAAGTTAATCCTTACACTATTAGCATTCTCATTTTATAGAGGAAGGAAAAAGAGATACAGAGAGGTTTGCTAACTCACCCAAGGTTGTACAGCTCATAAGTGATGGAGCCAGGATCAAGCCTATACTCTCAATCACGAATACTCTCAATCATGAGGCCAGTATGCATTTGAAGCTAAAAATTGCCTCTGAATTCAGCTTTGATTGAATTCTCGTGTATTTATAAATGATTGTGTATAACTGGATTTTTTTTTTTGCCTCAAGAGTTAAGGTGGGTTAAAAAAAAATTTATTTCTTTAAGAGACAGGGTCTTGCTGTGTTGCCCAGGCTGGAGTGCAGTGGCTATTCACAGGTGTGACCATAATACCACTCTACAGCTTCAAATTCCTGGGCTCAAGTGATCCTCCTGCCTCAGCTTCCTAAGCAGCTGGGATTGTAGACATGCACCACCACGCCCAGCTCAAGGGAGTACTTTTAAATGTCTAAGTGTTAGGTTTTTGTTTGTTTAGCCTATTTAAAAAATTTTAAATTGTGCTTGTGTGAGGAAATGTGGTTTCTTTGTGCTTCTTGGAATTTTTGAGATTTTTCTTCATGGCCAAATATAAGGTCAGTTGTTTGTGTTTAAGTCTTCATTGTGGTGTTCATTTTATTCTTTCTCTGTACCTCTGTCTCTTCTTTAAAGTGGCTCAATCATTGAGGTTAGGCATTGGCTGTATTGATCTATAAGGCAACTGCCTAGTAGAAATAGTTAATAAGTAGGCTGAATAAATTAATATTGATCCTTGCAGATTTGAAGAATGTTATATATGTAAAAAAGCCAGGCCAGGTGCCGTGGCACATGCCTGTAATTCCAGCACTTTGGGAAGCTGAGGAGGGCGGATCGCTTTAACCCAGGAGTTCCAAGACCAGCCAGGACATGGTGAAAACTGTCTCTACAAAAATAAAAAAAAAGAAAAAATAGAAATTAGCTGGGTGTGGTGGTGGCATGCACCTGTAGTCCCAGCTACTCTGGAGGCTGAGGTGTGAGGATCAGTTTAGTCCAGGAGGCCAAGATTGCCGTGAGCTGAGACCATGCCGCTGCACTCCAGCTTAGGTGACAGAGTGAGACCCTGTCTCGAAAAAGAAAAAAATAGAATAGACCATTTCCTTTCCTTTGATCCCTCCAAATACCACTATTTCTGATCATACCATGCTTCTTTCAACCTCGAAAGCATAGATTTCAATAGCCATAATCTTTGGTTTGACACATTCTCATCATTGGTCCACACTTTATTAAAATGTATACATTATAAGCATTTTTTTTTTGATACGGCGTCATGCTCTGCTGCCCAGGTTGGAGTGCAGTGGCACGATCTCGGCTCACTGCAACCTCTACCTCCTGGTTCAAGTGATTCTCCTGTCTCAGCCTCCCAAGTAGCTGGGATTATTTATAGGTGCGTACCACCATGCCCGGCTATTTTTTGTATTTTTAGTAGAGATGGCAATTTGCCAATATGGCAACTTTGCCTTATTGGCCAGGCTGGTCTCAAATTCCTGACCTCAAGTGATCTGCCCACCTCAGCCTCCCCAAGTGTTGGGATTAGAGGCATGAGCCACTGCGCCTGGCCCATTTTAAGCATTTTTGAAAACCATCTCAAACAAAAACTGAAACTTTGACAATAACATACATCTAACCATGTGGTTCCCACTTTCCCAGCCCTTTGGCTTCACACCACCTGGGCATTTGAAACTCATGTTTATTATTCCCTTGCTTTCCTTGTATGCAGTTTTATACATCCGCATGTATTTTTTTAAACTAAAAAAGGTTTCGTGTTGCATGTAATCTTTTGGAGTTTATTCTTTTCATTTCTTGTTTCAGTTTTGGTGGACTGTTGATTTTAGGAAATTTTTTCAAAGGGCCTGTGATTTTTCTTTTTATTCATCCTTGCAAAGGAGATTTATGCTTGCCCAGGGTGGCATACAATCTAGTGATTTGGGAATTTGTATGAAATTTTACAGCAATTCCTGGTCAGAATCAAAGGCAGAACAGAAAGCTGTAGGCTGCCATTGTGGGGACCCAGCAGGCTGTGTGGACTGAGTAACTAACCCTGATCTGTTTCCTAACTTGAGTGGGGTGCTGTCCTGGTGTTCCTCAATGGCCCTTCGTAATCTCCAGTTAAACATTTCTGTCCACCACCACATCCAACACTGGCCACTGGGTGTGGCAGCTCCCATCAGAGCAAGTTGTGGTTGTGTTACTGTGATGCCTGTCCCTGGAAAGAGGCACAGAGGCAGCGAACATTCCTGTGGCCCCTCAGCTGGCCCCATCACTCCTTTCTCAGAACACCCTTCAGGGATCTAGAAAAATTCTTTATTCAGATAGAAAATTGTTTCATAGTAACAGGCCATTCTATGTATTAGATAGCGCTGTTTCTTCATAAGTCATAAACCTAAGACTAACCCTGATCTGTTTCCTAACTTGTGTTTTAACTCATACCCTGATTTTAGCTGCCATGGTCTTTTCTGCAGAATGTGTTCTATTCCCTACATCCTAATTTATACCCCAAATTCCATTCAAATTTTTCCCTTTTTCAATTTCATGGACTCTCTCCCCTGAACCTTCAGTATTTGTTACTGCTCTCAGCTCCTTTCCTTCCTCCCATTCCCACCGAATGCCAACCATGAACTGTTACTTGGTTAGCACTTACTGTAAGCTCATTATGTATCATCTCATCTAACTGATATCCTACTCTATGAGATGGTAATGTTTTTCCATTTTATAGATAAGAAGACTGAGGCTCAATGAGATGAATTTGGCCAAGGTCCATATCTCTGGTGAAGAATTTGAACCAGTTTTTTTTTTTTTTTTTGAGACAGTGTCCCACTCTGTTGCTCTGGCTGGAGTGCAGTGGTGCATTCTCGGCTCACTGTAACCTTTACCTCCTCGGTTCAAGTGATCCTGCTGCCTCAGCCTCCTGAGTAGCTGGGACTACAGGTGTGTGCTACCATGTCTGGCTAATTTTTGTATTTTTAGTAGAGAACGGGTTTCACTATATTGGCCAGGCTGGTCTCGAACTCCTGACCTCATGATCCTCTGGCCTTGGCTTCCCAAAGTGCTGGGATTACAGGTTTGAGGCACTACGCTTGGCCATTTTGTTTTTTTTTTTTAAATTATGATGTCTTTGGCTCTAAGTAAAAGAAAACTTAAAGTGGCCTTAATAATGAAATTTGCTATTTCACATAAAAAGGCTGGTTAATTCCATGGCCCTATATTACCTTCAGGACCCTGGCCTTTCTTTTCTACCATCCATCCTTGATGTGTCCAGGCCTTGTCCCCAGGTCAGCTCTCCACAAGGCTTCCAGTCGCCTGCCAGCCTTTCATCCTCACGTCCCCCGAAAGTCTAGGGGCAGGAATGTACATTGTTTCGTGTCGTGCATCTCTGTCTCTCTCACTTGCTCTAATTTGATGTGAATCTTTTTTTTAAGAGCAAAGAAACTTTTCCCAGCACCCTCCCCTGCCCCAGCAGATTTCCCTCATATTATCCAGAATGCCAGGAGCCTGTGCCTAAGCAGTCATGGGGAAGGAGCTTAGACTAATCCAGGCTGGCAATCCAAGCCTCCCTGATGAAGTTTCTGGCTCCTCGGAAGAAAGAACAATGGGGGTCAGGAATAGGTATAAGCTGTGATAGTGTCTGTCACAAAAGCCAAAGTCTGGTTGTTAAGCTTGACACACTGCTGCTATTCTGGGCTCTCCCCTCAGCTCCTGCCCTCACTCTAGCATATTTCCTCAGCTGTGAGGTGAGTCTCCCACAACTCTAAATGACACATTCCAAAGCTATCCTTTGCAAAACAGTGAGGATCTACATGAAATGTGCCTTGGGGCCCAGCGCTCTTGTGCAAGTCCCCTGGGATGTCAGTGCTGCCCTTGGTCAGCACAGGCACATCACCGGAGGTCGGGAGAGGAACAGAGCTCTGCCTCAGAAAGGTTGGCCCTGAGCCCTGAGCCTGGCCCTGACCCAGCCCAGAACTGTTTTTTGTTTTGTTTTTGAGGTGGGGTCTCACTATGTTGCCGAGGTTGAACTGAAATTCCTGGGCCCAAGCGATTCTCGCAACTCAGCCTCCCCAGTACCTGGATGTGAGCACAGCTGTACCTGGCCCAGAGCTGGGTTTTAATTATGTTCCCCCACCTCTGAGAGCTCATCTTCCTGGTCTGTACTTTTTCTTCTCTTAGAGTTGAAATGATTTTTTTTAAACAAATTCTAACTTGCCTCCTAGTCTAACCACCCCTCCCCCACCAAACTTTATCCTGTTTCCTTCCCTCAATTCCCCACAGCTTTTCTGGCTCCCATGGGCATGCATTTGGCCACCGTGGCCAGAGCCTAGCAGAGCGTGGCTCATTTTGTTGAATGGATGATTCTGATCATAGCAGGCATTCAGTAAGCCACTCTTGTTAAATTATTGAAAATAAATGTTACTCCCTAGAGGTGTCTAGATTCCTTTTTTCCCCCTATCACCTGTCCTCTTTCACCTTCCCTCTGGGCCCTGGCTTCCCTCAGAGCCTCTTTCTCCAGGTCTCCCATTCCTTTGATGAAGACTCACAAGGAGCACAGTGTCCACATCTCAGGCAGGCACTCAGGCAGGAAGTCACTGAGACAGAACTCAGTGGCCTGAATGGTTTCTGCTCTCACATCTCCCACTTTGTACCTTGGGACTTCCTTCGGTTTGGGCCCTGCCCCGCAAGGCAGGATCACCTTTGTCCTGGACAGACAGGCTCGCTAGCCTCTGCTCTACAGTTCTGCCCACCTTGGCCCTGGCTGTCCTCACATGAGTGCCCTCTCCTTCCTTTCCTCCCTTAGCCCTGCCTCCTTCCTCTGGCCCCACAACCCTGGACACGGTACACACAGACCAGAGCCCTGGCTCAAAGGCAAACAAAAGAAACTGCCCGGCTCCCCATGGCTGTGGCCAGCACCTTCATACCGGGGCTCAACCCTCAGAACCCTCGTTATATCCCGGGGTAAGACTCCTACCCAGCATTTCCCACTTGCTGCTGGGAGTAGGGGTGAAGGAATTATGCTGCCTAGGGTATGGGGCCAAGCGGACAGGTTGGTTTGGGAGGCTGAGGTCTCTATGGTATTGGATGGAAAAGGAGAAGCAAGGGACTAGTGAGACCCAGGTCTGCCCCAAAGCTTTGTGGTGTTCTCACCATGGGAACAGGGTAACAGCAGAGAGGAAGGATTGAAAGCCCAGGCAGAAAACTTAGAAATGCCTGCTCCAAATATATACACAGCTGAGTCCAGAAAGATCAGGGCTCCAGATGTCTCTGCTTCTGCCTCTGGGGAGTGGTGGGGCAGGGGGATTCTGTTGAGTGGGTGAGTCTGTGCTGCAGGTACACTGGACACTGCCCTCTACTTCAGTTCAGCATGGGCCAGACCTATGGGCAGGTGACTGGTCAGCTACTTCGAGGCCCTCCTGGCCTAGCCTGGCCCCCAGTCCACCACACACTTCTGCCTCCCATTCGGCCTCCAAGATCAACTGAGTTTCCCAGGGGGAGCCTGCCTCTCAGGCGTGGGCACGAAAGGCTAAGCTCCAGCATGATCCCTGGGTACACAGGTATGCACAGGTAACCTCTCCCAGGAGCATATGTCCCAAACACTAATGAGTCTTCCTTGTCCCCTTCCCCCCACCCAGGTTTTGTACCCTGGGCACAGTTCATCTTTGCCAAGAACTGCAGCCAGGTCTGGGCCGAGGCTCTGAGTGACTTTGCTCACTTGCATGGAAAGCAAGGGAGTGAAGAGCTGCCAAAGGAGGCCAAGGGAGAAAAGGACACAGAGAAGGACCAAGGGCCAGAGCCAGAGGGACAGCTGGAGGAGCAGCCAGCACTGGAGGCGGCAGAACAAGTGAGACCAAGACGCTGGTGGGCAATGTGTAGGGGTGGGAGTGGGGGCCTTATTATGTGTCCAGGCCAGGGGGTGGCCATGAGTATAGTGGCTGTGGGTTCAGGGGATATGTGTTTGACTGTCAGCTCCACCTCCCTAGGAGCTTGTGTGAGAGCACAGGGTCTTCTCTCATAGGCTTCTCCCTACTCCATGGATGACAGGGACCCTTGGAAGTTCTTCATGTCAGGTGAGAGCCAGGGGGGTCAGGATCAGAGGCCCCAGGATGTGTTGACTTAGTGTCCCCATCCCCAGGCTTCACCGCTATGTGCCCCGCGCCCGCTTCCTCTTTGGCTCCAGCTTTCCTGTGCTCACCAACCAGGCACTGCAGGAATTTGGGCAGAAGCACTCACTGGGCAGCACCCAGAAAGACCCCAAACATCTCCCCCCGCTTCCCAGGACATACCCACAGAACCAGGGTCTTTTACCTAACTATGGGGGCTATGTGCCAGGTGAGACAGTCCCCTGGGGAGGCTTTGGGGACTGGAATGTTCATATGGGTATGGGGTGGGTGGGGTGGTTGGAACTAATAGACAGATATGGGAGGGCTCAGATCATGTGGTTCAGCTTTATCATTAGGCAGAAAAGGAAACTGACATAGCTACCCACAGTGGGGAGTTAGTTAGGACCAGATTTTAGAGGGCTGCTTGGATATCTAGCCAGCTGGCTGAGAATGAAATGGCTTTGCCATGCTGCTGGCTACATGTGACAGACTCTCTTGGCCACACATTTGGGCATCTCACTCATGATGCTCTGGGCCTTGGCACCTTCCAGAAGCAGCTCTTGGCTTAGGCCCTGGACATCAAGTTTTCCCTTCCCTTTTCATTCCATCCCAGCCATCCTTTTGGAAGGAAGGTGGGAGGGTGGGGGAAGCAGGAAGAGAAAATGGTCTGGAGGCTGAGCACCTTTTTTATTAATAGGTATAATAAATAAATAAATACATACATAAACAGACACCTGGGCTCCTCCTCCCTCTTCTGATGACCAGGCTCTGGCCACAGCCTATTTACAGCTGGAGGGCTTAGGGAATCTGGCCCCAATACTGTCACCCATCCTTATCTCCACCTGGCCTAGGGAACCCTGCAGATGGCTGGCCCAGACGGGCCAGGGGAATCCTGGCAGCCCAGTGCTGCATCCCATCCCTCCTTTCCTGGGTGGAGGTCTGGATGAGGTCACTGGGACAGTTAAGGGGGCGTAATTAATACTGAGCACAGGGAGCAGGTGCCAGCACAGGAATACGTGGCCCCAGCTCTCAGTCTCCTCTCTGTAGCCAAGCCAAGGGCTTGGGAAGGGCTCTTGGGCTCTGAGTCTGGGGGTTATGAGGGTCTCTGAGGCCACCAGCATGCACAAGACCTCAGTTTTGGCTGCTTCCAGGGGTCGGACTTGGAGTTGGGGTCAATGTCACGTAGGCCAGGGGCACCAGGCCAGAGTCAGGGCCACGGCTACAGCGCAGCCAGTCTCCTCCAGCTCGCCCCAGCACTCGAAGGATGTCTCCTTTGTGGAAGCTCAGCTGTCCAGGGCCGGTGGCCAGGTGGTGGCACAGTGCCTGCACCTCGCTAGGGACAGAGCACATGGTCAGAGAAACCCCATTAAAAGCCAACCCCAGTCGCCTAGCCCTTCCATTTCCCCAGGCTCACCACGGAGGACTGGAGGGCAGGGCTGGAGAGTGTGGCTCCTGCAGGCTGTCCTTGGACTCTGGCTCCCGGCGGGCACCCATTGTCTGTGCCACTAATTGGAACATGGACTTGTCCAGGCTCAGCCAGTCCGAGGGGAGTCTAGGGGACAGCAGCCGGGCTCAGGCTCTGCCCAGGCTGGGCTATGTCTGTGCCCCAGCTTAGAGCAGGCTCCCTCCCTCCATACCTACCTTGGGCAGGCTCTCACCTGTTTGCAGGCCGGGCCTCCCGCTGGGCTTTTCGGGAGCCAAAGAGGTGTCCCCACTTGATGCCTCCAAGTGAAGCCTCTGAGGCCCCTTCTTCATTTTCTGCTGGTGGTGCAGAGGGCCCTTCCCTCTCCCGACTACGCCTCAGCTCAGCCAGCACAGAGTCAGGGGGGCTCCCCATCCAGAAGGGCCAGCCCCTTTCCCGGCCCAGGGTCTCCTCAGGGGCAGGACAGGCCTCAGCCCCCTCTACTACTCCTTCTCGGGGCGGTGGAGCCTGGGGAAGCCCCCCGCCTCCTACCCCTTTCTTTTTCTCACTGCTGCTATTGCTGCTGCCACGAGGGAATCTGGAACCCTCAGTGGAGCCATCGATGTAGACCTGGGAGCTCTGCATAAGCTGGTACCACCAGCCAGCATGCCCGCCTTGAGCCCACCTGCCATTCCCTGAGCCCCCAGCTGCCTCTGCCACTTCTTCTGTCTCCTCCTCTTCCTCTTCTCCACCTTCTGAAGCACCCACACCCTTCACCCGCTCCCCCTGGGCTGCCCTGTCCACATCTCCAGGGCCCTCCTGGCCCCGGGCCCGGGCCAACTGCAGCGTGGAGTGGGCAGACAGCAACAGGTCCTGGGACACCCGCAGCAGTTCCTTGTGCTGTCGCTGCTGCTGCCCACTTTGCAGCAGCCGGTGCTGGAACAGCAAGTCAAGGCTGAAAGGCAGCAGGGCTAGGGGCTGTAGCAGCAGCAGCAGCTCTTCAAAGAGGCCAGGGCACACGGTATGAGCTGCACTCAGGAAGCCCCAGGGCTGGTAGTGGGTCTGGATGATGTCTAGGGGAAAAGAGAAAGGGACTGATGCACACTGAAAAGCAGAGCCTGGCCTGAGTGGGACTTTGAAAGACAGCCTGGGCAAAGCTGCTGCATACAGTGGCACAGGCTGTGCACTAGGCAATTTGCATGTACTACAGTGTAAATGCTGCTGTCCGCAGCTGTGCAATGCCTAAACTCTCCAACCCCAGGCAGTGGCCCTGAGTTTAAAGGAGTAACATGCTGAGATTCAAGGCCATGCAGGACCTTGGTGGATGGGCCTGGGAGGAAGCCAGGGTTGTAGGTCATCTGACTTCCAGATTGTTGGAGTATCCTGCTGGCTCCAAGGTTTTATTTTGTTTGTTTTTTTTTGAGACAAGCCTCGCTCTGTTGCCCAGGCTGGAGTGCAATGGTGCAATCTCAGCTCACTGCAACCTCTGCCTCCTAGGTTCAAGCAATTCTCGTGCCTCAGCCTCCCACGTAGGTAGGACTACATGCATGCATCCCCACACCCAGCTATTTTAGTATTTTTAGTAGAGATGGGGTTTCACCATGATGCCCAGGCTGGTCTCGAACTCCTGATCTTAAACTTCTACCTCGGCCTCCCAAAGTGCTGGGATTACAGGCATGAGCCACCATGCCCAGCCCAATGTTTTAACTCAAGCAGAAGCTGGGGAAGGCCTTGGGGGAAGCCCGAGGCTCTGAGGATGAATGCTTGTATGGTCCCCCTTCCCATCTCCAGCAATGAAAAGACAGCTCTTCCTCTTTTGCGCCTCTGAATTCTGACCTGGTTGAGTTTGTGCGACAGAGCAGGGTTCTGGGCATTACCTTCGTGGTTATAGAGGTGATTAAACCAGAACTCCAGGGACCGGATGCTGTAGGGAGACAGGTGAAGAAAGTTGAGTCTTCTGTGAATAGAGCCAGATAAGGAGGCAGATCCAGGGGGGTCAGGCACGGGAAGAATAGCTGAACTCTCCTTTCCATGGCAGGATTCATTTCACCTAATTCCTGAGAGTCAGTGGGCATGTGTGGAGGGAGATAGACGGGCATGTGATTTATAAGCCAACTGCTTCCTCCTGGAGTGGAGTCAGCCTGCAGTCGACCTAAGAAATCAAGGCAGCTACTGTGTGAAAGTACAGGCAGCTCAGGGCCAAGAGGATGGCCCGGGCCCGTACCTACAAAAGCATGTTACTAGGATGTGTGTCCCAAGGTGGACTTAGGGTGAAGCAGGATTTGGAAGTAGTGCTGGAATGGAGAGGATCAGGATTTACAAGTTCCAAAAAAACTGAGACACCCAACTAATTTCCAAATAATCCAGATGACAGATTTGTAAAAGCAGAAGACCACGTTGGTGACCAGTGTCAGAGTCATGGACACAGTGGGAAAGCAGTGACCTACTGAGAGGCAGTAGCTGGCTGGGGGACAGTGAGCCTGTGCGCTGGCCAAGACCCCACAGATCCCCCCTTTCTGTCTCAGTCCATCAAGTTGGTTTCTCGGCGCAGGCAGAGCCCAGGCAGTGGAGCAGGTTGTTTAGGGGATCTTGCTGTTCTGTGTACTCACTTGAGCAGGCCGAGGATGAAGGCGTTGAAGCGCATGGTATGACTGGTGAGCTCTGGGAATTGGCTGACTTTGTTGTAGAGGCCATGCAGGACCTTGGTGGATGGGCCTAGGAGGAAGCCAGGGTTGCAGGTCACATGACCAATTTCTGGAAGCCTAAATTCAGCCCCGGGTCCCCATCTTGCCACCCAGCACCTACCTAGCTGTGTGGAAGCCTCAACCACACTCCATGGCATGTTCTTACGCTGCCCAATGATAACGTCCAGTACAAAGGCCTTGAGCCCATCCTCCAGCACGGCTCGGACAGCAGGGCACAAGTACTTCAGAACCAGGTGGCCCACATTGGGGCTTACAGAACTGTTTCCCAGCTTTGCCTGCGGGTGCAGTAGGGAAGTGCAGAAAACCCCCTCAGGCCTGCCCATGGTCCTCTTGTAGCAGGGCCTCATGGTTCCCCTCTTGCTATCCCCATTCCTAAGTGCCCAACCCTGGGCTCTAAATGCAAGACAGCAAGGGAAGGTGGTGGCGCAGGACAGGCGAGGGCTTGCAGAGCTTGGCTCTACACATTTCCTTGCCTACCTTCACCCCGGGATCCCGGCTTGTGCCAAAATGGGCCACAATGAGGTCCACAGCGGTGTTAACAGCTTTTACCAGCCCTGCAAGAAAGAATGTGAGGTGACAGGTCCCTGAGAAAGTCCTTAGCCAACTCAGCTAGGGCCGAAACCTCAGAGGGGTTGGAAAGTGCTCCCACACTTACTCAGTCTCCACACCTGCCTGTGGGTCTCTCCAAAACGTTCAGGCTTGGCCCTTTTCTGGGTCTGCCTAGTTCTTAAGCACTTCCTGTCTTTACTTCCCAGCCTGGTGCCACCTCAATGACGCCTTTGTTAAGTCTCTCAATGTCCTCACCTCTCAGCCCTCTTATTCCAATCCTGAGTCGTCTAACTATCAGTTTTCTCCACTCTGAGAAACCAGGCCACTGACCTGAAGAAAACCCAAGTCCCTCACACCAGTGCCAGACAAGGGCGATTCCTTGATATGTGCCTCGTCAGCACCCTCTGCCACACCCTCAAACTGCCATGTGAAATCTACACCCCTCCTCTCAAGCTCTTGGTTCTGCTTTAGAGAAGAGGCCCCTAGTCATAAACTCCTTTAACTTCTCTCTGCCCCAAAATCTGTAACAGTCTTGTACATATACCCCTCGCTCCCTTGTTCACTCGCATCCCCTTCACGTCCTGGAGGAAGGTGGCTGTTCCCCTTCTTGCCCGGGTTCTTCTTCCTCCCTGACCTCTGATTCTCCCTTTCTGCTTTCGCAGGGAACTTCAGTTGTCTCTCTCCCTCTTCACAGACTCCTCTTCAGCTCACAATTATGCTCAGTTCTCTCCAGTTCCCTAAAAATGTTCTTAGTTCAGTGGTCACTTATTTGCTAAATAGAGTGGTTCTTGTCATTCCTCATCTTACTAGATATCACCAACATGCTTACCCAAGCTGCTGGGCCCTCTAGTACCTTCACCTGCCCCTCCAAGGACATTGAGGCATTTTTTAATGACATGGAAGCCTCCTCGTTAAACTTTGCTCACTGTGGAAAGGGACTGGAGCCCGACTCTTAAAGCCTCTGATGAAAGACCCTTGCTCACTCACACACACTCAGGATACACAGCACACCGCTTCCTCCTCTGGCCCCAGGGCCTGAGTGCTCCAACTCCTTCCTAGCACTTGGAGATTTTTTTTGCTTGTGTTTTTTTGAGATGGAGTTTTCACTCTTGTTGCCCAGGCTGGAGTGCAATGGCGTGATCTTGGCTCATTGCAACCTCTGCCTCCCAGATTCAAGCAATTCTCCTGTCTCAGCCTCCTGAATAGCTGGGATTACAGGTATGGCACCACCCCCAGCTATTTTTTTGTATTTTTAGTAGAGATGGGGTTGCACCATGTTGGCCAGGCTGGTCTCAAACTCCTGACCTCAAGTGATCCACCCACCTTGGCCTCCACCCCAAAGTGCTGGGATTACAGGTGTGATGTGGGTTTGGCCAGCACTTAGAGATTTAAGACAGGCTAGGTAGTAGGGCAAGTGTGAGGAGGTAGTGACAGCGGAGTCCCTGGCCTGAGCTCGGGGTTATATGCACCTTTTTTCTGAAGCAGGTCAATGGAAATGGCCTCTGAGCTGCCATCTGGGGACAGACAAAACTCAGCTGGAGGCTTCTCCGTCAAGGAAAAGGGGTCTTGGAAGTCAGGGCAGGTCAGTGGTAATGGCTTCACTGCTTGGCCTGGAAAGAAAATAAAAATCAATCCTGAGCAACGGTGCAGGAGTTCCAGCCCAGTTCAGTGCCCTGTACCATCTGAGACATGTTCCTTTGGGACTGACCCCTTCTCTAACCCTTCCTAGCCATGGCAGAGCCTGCCCTGGGTGTACTGGGGACCCTGCTCACATACCATTCAGCCGACAGTTCAGATGGCTGGCAGCACTGAGGGAGCCAGGGAACTCAAAGATAGGGTTTCTTCGGGCCAGCCGAGCTTCTTGTGATCTTCGGTCTAGGCTCCCTGACAAACCAGGTGGCCCTAGTGGGTTCTTCCTCCTGTATTCCCGCCACTTGAGGGCTTGAGGGGATAGATGGTTGGCTGGAAGCAGAACAGATTAGCAGAAAGACAAGAGTTGGCAGGAGACACGGAGTCAGAGTTTCACACCCACCCAGTGGGCCCTTATGAAACACTAGGATATTTGTGGATATATACAGATGCTGGGGAAGGGAGGTGGACATCCTAACCTCTGGCCCCAGGTGAGAGTGTAAGAAACTACTCAAAGGGTCAAAGGGGAGGTGGAAGTGCTTGTGTGAGGTGGTGGGTTTGGGAGGAAGATGCTGGATCTCATACCATTACTGGGCCTGGTGGCCATGCTGCCCTCACCACCTCCCCGGGCCAGGCTCTCTGCTCGGCTGAGGCCAGATCGCCAAGAGCCCAGAGGCGGCAAGCTTCCTGTTCCATGGAGCCGGTACTCAGCTAAGGTCAGTATCTTCTGATCCTCCTTCTGCGGCTGCTGGGAGGCGTCAGGCTGGACGGCAGGACAGGAGTGACTCCATGGGGGCAGGCTTTCTGTGGCTGTGGGCTGCTCTGGGGGCGGGGAGCACGAAGTAGAGGCAGAGGAGTCAGTGCTGGGCCCAAAGGGGCCAACACTCCGGATGGGAGAGTAGCTGCCCAGGGGCGATGGCCGAGAGGTCTCTGGCTCAGACCCAGCTTTCCTGGCACCTCTGCCAGTGGCTCGGGGAGTGGATGCCTGCAGCTCCCTTGAGGGAGCTGGGACTGAGACTTGAGCAGTTGGGGCAGCCACTGGGGCAGGCTGCTGTGTACGGCTGCAGCCTGAGAGGCTGTAGAGCTGGGAAAGGCTGTGGAGGGCCCGGGCCTTGGCCAGCTGCTTGGGGAAGTGGTGCTGGAACACGAAGGGCTGGATGGGCAGCGTTGTTGGCCTCTGTTCCTTGCTGTAGCGAAGGACTGGTCGGCTCTCAGTGCCACCCCCTGTAGCAAAGGGATGGAGAAGGAATCAGTAGACAGACACTGAAACCTAATGAAAGAAGACCCAGAAGCAAAAATGGGAGAGAATGCCCTCTGGGGAGAGGGGCAGGGATCTGGCTGGCAGGAATTGAATGGGTAAAAGTTCGTGGAATGGGACACTGCTCCCCTTTTGTAAAACGTTTCCTATTGTTTTTATGATGCTGGACTGTGTTGTACCTCTTTGCTGTTCAGTCCCTTTTCATTTTCTTGACTCCAAAGGTGAGTGTATCTTAAGGCTCAATGCTTGCATCTCATCTTACACTTTCTTTCTTGCACAGTTTGAATTCAGACTTCCATAGGATAACTCCCAAACCCACATCTGGCTTATCTGGAAATTAGTTGGGTTTCTCAGTTTTTCTGGACCTCGTAAATCCTGATCCTCTCCATTCCAGCACTACTTCCAAATCCTGCTTCACCCTAAGTCCACCTTGGGACACACATCCTAGTAACACGCTTTTGCAGGTACAGGCCCGGACCATCCCCTTGGCCCTGAGCTGCCTGTACTTTCACACAGTAGCTGCCTTGATTTCTTAGGTCGACTGCATCTCTAGATCGTTCTGCTTTTGGTTAACATTTGCTACAGTAGCTCATCCATCACCTTTCTCCTTTTTTCCAATCACTTCTATTTCTGTCAATGGCAGAACCATTTTCTTTGTTTTGAAGTCTTGGAGTAACAGTCACACATTTTCAGTGAGGAGAAAATGTTTCAAATATTACTGACTTTAAGCTTTTGCTTATTATCCCATCTCCAGTCATGCCTGCACATTTCATTCTTGAGCAAATCTATAGTAAGACAGTTCTTTTCCACTCCCACTCTTCATGATCCTGGCATTGGAACCTCAAGACTGCACATTTGCTCCCTTGAACAGAGGTATGCTCCCCAAGGCTGGGGGGGCTCTCCTGTGCTTTCAGCCAGTCTTCAGGTCAATGTCCCTCAAAACGTGGTGCTCAGAACAGAAAAGTCCAGGACCCTGCAGTGGGACAGTGGATGGACTGAACTTCCAACAAAACACTGTGGACCTCCAAGTAAACGCAAGATGGCGCTATAAGCACGCACCCGGCCTGCAGCTCTGGTGAGGGCTCGCCAGCAGTGGGGCTCACCAGCTCTGACTTGGGAATTAGTTCTCTTACTTGAAATGTAGACAGATTAAAGTACTTGCTTAAAGTTACACAACTAGGAAGTGGCAGAGCTAGAATTCTGCCTAAGTCAGAGTCTGATTTCAGAACCACTGTTCTTTTTACCACATTGCACTGCATATGAAATTATATCAGGCCAGGTTTTCCTATCCCTCATCTTAACTTACATCAGAGTCATAGGGGACCAGGACCACAACCGGTTAGGGAGGTGCTTCCAAATCTACTTTGATGGCAGTTTCAAGCTCCACCCTCCTGCTATCCCCAGTCAGTGCTTACACAACCTCTGCCTTCTCCCTGGCTCAATGTGCTGCTGCCACACGTCCCTGTCCTTTAACGCCAGGTGCATGAATATCTCAGGGCCTTCTGCACCTGCTTTTCTTTCTGCCTGAATCTTCTCATCATCCAGGTACCAGCTCAAATGCCACCTCCTCAGTAAGACCTTCTCTGATTACCTCAGCCCCTCTGGCAAGTTGCTCTCTATCCCATTACCCTGTTTCCATTTTCTTTTCACCATCAAAAGTTGTCTTTTAAATGTGTTTATTGCCCATTACTCCTCCTCAAAGCTCCAGAAAAGTGAGGATTTTATGTTGTTCACTGCTGGATCCATAAGGCCTGGAACAGAGCCTGTCACACAGTATGCAGTGAACAACGATCTGTTCAATGAATGAATTGCCACAAAGCCAGTCCCACTACAACCAGAATCTTCTTAACATACGTCAACTAGCTTCAAGATACAAATGTTGTTTTATCTCCCAGAATAAAATCGAATCTTCTTAGTGTGCTAGGTGCCCACACCTGCTACAAACCAGGCTGCTCTCCCCTCAAACTTTCCACACCTGCCCTCCCTGACCCTACTCTTCCCAGTCCATCCCTGCCATGAAGTACACTGCTTTTGCCATTGGGAATGTGTTCTTCCTTTCCGCCTATTTAAGTGTCAGTTTTCAAGGCTGAGCTGACCCTGGCTACCGGATTAGGTCATCCCAACCACAGCTTTATTATACCCCCTATATAAAGGAGTCTGAATTAGACTGCTTATTTCTATCCTTTTAAAACTCTTCTCTACTAAGTTCCCAGGGTACAGTTTGAGGCAGAGGAATAAGATCAGGTAAGAAGGGGACCCCTATGGGGAATGGGTCTTCGTTCTACCCTCAGGTAATACACAGAATAAGTCTATGTGACATTCATTCAGAAAACAAGAGACAGAGACTGTTCACCTGAGTCAGTTTTTTTCTAGGTTAAATAGCACCAGTTCCTTCTTAAAGTGTGTCCAGAACGCAATGAAATCCACTGAGCACTCACTGGTTCGGAGGTGTGAGGGACTATCCACTCTTTCTTGCTGGAGTCTATGAATGAATCCAGTCATCTTAACTTTTTGGAAGCTCTACCAAATTGCTGACTCATTCTGAGTTTGCATTCAATTCAGTATCCAACTCAAGTGCAGGTTACATATCAAACTTAACATTGCTCTCTGCTTTATTAGTTTTGTTCTTAAAGATTCAGTAAGATCCCTTTACATCTTGATTCTGCTGCTCATTATCTCAAAGAGCCTTCTCAGCTTTTCTTTTTTACTTTTTTTTGATACAGAGTCTCACTCGTCACCCAGGCTGGAGTGCAGCGGTGTGATCTTGGCTCACTGCAACCTCCGCTTCCTAGGTTGAAGTGATTTTTGTGCCTTGGCCTCCTGGGTAGCTGGGACTACAGGCGTGCACCACCACACCTGGCTAATTTTATATTTTTAGTGTAAATGGGTTTTCTCCATGCACCAGGCTGGTCTCAAACTCTTGGCCTCAAGTGTTTTGCCTGCCTTGGCCTCCCAAAGTGCTGGGATTACAGGTGTGAACCACCGCACCTGGCCTACTTTAATTTTTTTTAGAGACAGGATCTCACTTTTTGCCTAGGCTGGAATGCACTGGTGCAATCATAGCTCACTGTGCCTCAAACTCCTGGGCATAGGTGATCCTCCTGCCTCAGCCCCCCAGAGTAGCTAGGACTACAGGCATGTGCCACCACTCACAGCTATTTAAAAATTTTTTTTTCCTGTAGACACAGGGTCTCACTATATTGTCCAGGCTGGTCTCAAACCCCTGGCTTCAAGTGATTCTCCCACCTCAGTCTCCCAAAGTGCTGGGCTTATAGGTGTGAGCCACTATGCCCAGTCCACCTCAGCTTCTGTCATTCCCAGATTGGATCAGCCTGTCTTTTGTCATTCAAAACTTGAATTGTCATTTGTTTTTGATTTAGTAAAAAGCTATACAGAATCAAGAGAAGACTGGAGACTTATAGAACAGAGCAGCATCTTGATATGAAAAGTCTCAATCTGATAGAGAAAACACTGTTAACGCCTCTCCTCACCTCTCTGAGCAGGATATTTCTTGCCCTCAGAACATCAGCCATAGTATCCCACAAGACACACCCAGCAGACAGACACTGCACTCTAAGAAGGGAGTGGGTTCCAAAGGACCCAGTCAATCCTTGCTATCTCTCTTCCCTAGAGATCTTTCTCTCTCCCATGCCTACCCCAAGGACAGCTCTTCTGTGTATGTTTAGGAACATGAAGTTTCTGATGGACTGTGACCTCCCTGATAGCACAAATAATATTATTTATAGTTTTTAAACATTTTCTTTTGAGAAACCAACAGACCCAACCTAAGGCTACGGCACAGCTGTGAGAATTTGCTGTCCCTGCTTTACCTCCCGTTTCCTTCCTCTAAGATCTGGTTTCCACTCTCACTACCCCCAAATATTACCTTCAGGATTCTTATCTTAGGTGATTTCTCTTTAGAACTGTTTTAGTTCAAACTCTTCTTTTTGAAACTTTCTCCTCCTTTGGTTCCTGTGACTTCACTCTCTCCTGGTTTTTCTTTTCTTTTTGAGACGGAGTCTCTATCACCTAGGCTGGAATGCAGTGGCAGAATCTTGGCTCACTGCAACCTCTGCCTCCCGAGTCCAAGTGATTCTCCTGCCTCAGCCTCTTGTGTAGTTGCAGTTACAGGTGCCAGCCACCACGCCTAGCTAATTTTTGTATTTATTGTCCCTGAATCCTCTTTCGGCCACACACATAGCTTCAGCTACCACTTTATTTTATATATTTTTTTGAAATATTGTCTCACTCTGTTGCCCAGGCTGGAGTGCAGTGGCTTGGTATAGGCTCACTGCAACCTCCACCTCCCAGGTTCAAGCAACTCTCTTGCCTCAGACTTCCAAGTAGCTGGGATTACAGGCATGCACCACCCCACCTGGCTAATTTTTGTATTTTTGGTAGAGATGGGGTTTCACCATGTTGGCAGGCTGGTCATGAATTCCCAACCTCAGGCGATTTGCCTGCCTCAGCCTCCCAAAATGCTAGGATTACAGGTGTGAGCCACTGTACCCACTGGGCGCCAGCTACCACATTTATTCCAATGACTTTCCACTCTACATGGTGCTTTCCTGAGTTCAGAGAAGACACCTTTTCCAGTCCATCTTCTACCCAAAACCAGTGATCCAATTTTTTTGTTGTTGTTTTCTGAGGTGGAGTTTCACTCTTGTTGCCCCCGCTGGAGTACAATGGCGCCATCTCAGCTCACTGCAACGTCTGCCGCCCGGATTCAAATGGTTCTCCTACCTCAGCCTCTGGAGTAGCTGGGATTACAGGTGTGCACCACCATGCCCAGCTAATTTTTGTATTATTAGTAGAGACGGGGTTTTACCATGTTAGCCATGCTAGTCTTAAACTCATGACCCCGGGTAGACCCCCTGCTTCAGCCTCACCAAGGGCTGGGATTACAGATGTGAGCCACTGCATGGAGCCCAATTATTTCTTTTTTTTAAATGAGGCCTGGACGGGCACAGTGGCTCATGCCGATAATCCCAGCACTTTGGGAGGCCGAGGCAGGTGGATCACCTGAGGTCAGGAGTTCAAAATCAGCCTGACCAACATGGAGAAACCCCATCTGTACTAAAGTACAAAATAAGCTGGGCATGGTGGCGCATGCCTGTAATCCCAGCTGAGGCAGGAGAATCACTTGAACCTGGGAGGCAGAGGTTGTGGTAAGCCAAAATCATGCCATTGCACTCCAGTCTGGGCAACAAGAGCAAAACTCTCTCTCAAAAAAACACAACAACAAGGCCTGAAGGAGCAAACAACCAGTGATCTTTCTACAATGCAAATCAAAACATATCATTAAGCAGACAAAAACCCAAATCCAACAAAAACAAATGCGAAGAGCCACTTCTCTGACTAAAATCTTTCAGTGGTTCCACCTGCATTCCACTATGGCTATACCAAATTATGCAGTTCCTAGAAAGGGTCAAGCTATTCTGTGCCTTTGTGGTTTTGTACAGACTATCCTGTGAGCCTAGAACATTCTTCTTACAAGTCTTCACAAACCCTAATCCTAATAATCTTTCTAGATTGGGCTTAAATTTAAGTAAACTGTGTTAGCAGTCCCTGACATTTCAGTGCGATTTAGATACTCCCTCACTGGCCAGTACTGAATATTGCCATCTCTTCTTTTTAATTATCCATTTCATTTTCTGTTTCCATCCTTCGTTGGAATCGTTGAAAACAGAGATCAACCCTCTCATCTCTGTCACCAGCACCACTGTAAAACACTGGTATAAAATATTTATTTAAAAGTTTACAAAATGAATAGGGAAAGAGCTGGCCTAGGGAAGCCACTTGGAACTTAAAGGTCAAGCAAGGGTCAGGTCTAGGCTCTTTGGAGGTGGCTACAATCACCGATTAAAAAATAAACCTCACTGATGCCCAGTGTGTTTTGTTGTTGTTAGACATATCCCTTGGTTGTCCCTTAGGCACTGCAAATTCTTAAATGTCCAAACCTGTACTATGTCTCATCTCTCTTCCAGGAAATCTCCTGTGATTACAACCCTTATTCATGGCCTCATCTTTCCCATCATCCAGGTTCAGAATCAGTCTTCTGAATCTGTTATTTCTGAATATGGCAGCCTCTAAGTCCTGCTGATTTTATCCCCTCTATTGCCTCAGTGGTTTTTTTTTTTTTTTGAGACAGAGTCTCACTCTGTCTGCCCAAGCTGGATACAGTGGTGTGATCTTGGCTCAGTGCAACCTCCACCTTCCAGGTTCAAGCAATTCTGCCTCAGCCTCCCCTGTAGCTGGGATTATAGGCACTGCCACCATGCCAGGCTAATTTTTATATACATACATACATACATACATATATATATATATTTTAGTAGAGATGAGGTTTCATTATGTTGGCCAGGCTGGTCTCAAATTCCTGACCTCAAGTGATCCACCCGCCTCAGCCTCCCCAAGGGTTGGGACAGATTACAGGCATGAACCACCACACCCAGCCCCCTCAGTGTATTTTTGAGTCCTCTGTCTCCCCCCAACCCCCCGCCACAGTGAGCCCACTCCACTATAAGCTGTGGGACCAGCCCTGGCGGGATAACAGATCTAGGATGTGGAACCTCTGGTGGCATGGATGAGGTGGTTGGCAGGGACCTGTCACCGAGGTGGCCATCCATATCCTGCTGGTGAATATTCACATATTGCTAACCCTTAGGTTCCTTACCGTCAGCTCTAGCTCTTGTATCCCTCTGGGTATGGCTGCTGGCTGGGCTCCCTGGGAGAGCAGTCCCTGGATCCATCAGCTGAGCCAGCATGCCTTGCCCAGCAGCTCTGAGGCCAGCAGGAGGCATCTCACTGGCGTGGGGTCCCTGACAGACCTGGGTGGACCAGGGTGGACTTGGCTCTGGCCCAAGTAGGTCCATGCCTGGCCCCAAGGGCATGGGTGGCAGGCTATGGCTACAGTGAGTGCCCTCATCCAGCGGTGCCCCCTGATCTTGCCGGGCTTCTTGGATGGGTGAGAACTCCTGGGAGGAGTCCCCAACACTCACACGAAGTGGAGGTGAGCCAGAGCCTCCAGTTTTCTTCCGGCCCTTGGCTAGCTCAGCAAAGGAGGTGACCCTCCTGGGTGGGGAACTGGGCCCGGCCATGGCTGTAGGGCCCTCACTCAAGCGCACTGGGCAACTCAACATGCGTTCCAGCGAGCCCAGGCGGACAGGAGGACTGCGCTGCAGGCTGCGATCATAGCTGCGGGAGCGCTGACGTCCAGTGCTGAGGTTGGGGGGTGAAGTATTCGTGTACACTTGCCCCTCAAACACAGGGGGGCCCATAGCAGCTGCTGCTGGGACGGAGGAACTCACTCCCTCTTGTTCCTCCTGGACTTCTGGCTTCTGGAATAGGTAATACTCAGAGGGCTGGCTGGGGCCTGGGTCTGGGCCTGGTGGGGGACTTATCTTGGTGTGCTCCTCAGAGCAGCTTGTGATGGAAGAGCCAGCAGGGCTTGGGGATGATTGGGAGGACAGGTCACAGGTAACAAGTTTATAGTAATTTTGTGTGGCCACAACAAGACGGGCCTGGCTCTGGAAGCAGGCTGTGAGGTCAGCCACTGCTGGGCACGGCTCACAGTGTGGGCGGTAGGAGTTACAGTTGGCATCAAGCTCAGGAGATGAGGCATGAGGGCAACCATAGCCCCCTTCCCTCCCTGCACTTTCAGGGTGATGTGACTCACAAGACATCTTAGACTCAGCTGGGGAGGGCTGCAGATCCAGGTAGAAGGCGCCAGGGTCTGAATGGCTGCAGAAGGAAGAGTCGCTGCAGGACTGTGGGGCAGAGTTGAGATTGGCACGGGGGGTGCCATGCATCTTGTTGTAGAGGGTGCTGAAGGTGACCAGCACACCATCTGAACTGTTGCAGGAGGAGTCGCTCACGTAGCCCATGGACTGATCAGCTGCCTCGGACTGACTGGATGTGCTACTGCAGCGGCAGTGCTGGGCTCCTGAGCCAGAGCATCCCGGGTTCCTTGGGGATTCATCTGAACTGAGCTTCCATTCCTGGTCAAAGGAAAAGCCAGAGGTATCACTGGCTCCACCCCCGCTGCCACTCCCACCAGGTCCCCCACACTCATCCAGCTCCATGGTCTCTGCTTCCAGCTCTGGCCGGCAGCAGTGGCTGGTGCCACACTGTGGAGTATTCAAGGTCATCACTGGCTCCTGCTCCTGCCCTTCCACCACTCCAGCCCGACTGCGTGTTGCCCCCCATGGCCTGCCCACTCCGGGGCCAGATGGTGGCAGCTGGAAAGAGGATAGATGGAAGGTGGGCTGGCCAGTGCCATGCAGGTGGAAGGACTGCTGGGTGGCACTGTCACCAATGCTGTCATCATACAGGTCACCGAGTCCTGGCTCACCCACACCATCCTGCAGCAAGAAGGGGTTGTGTCGTTTGGGGACTCCAGGACCTCTTCCATCCCGACTCCTAATCTTGGTGCTGTCTGTAGACCGTGCAGTTCCTCCCGGAGCAGAGTGCAGGCTGCTGTATAGCAGGGAGTCGGCTTGTCCTAGGTCTTGATCGGGCTGGGTGATGCCTAGCTCTGGTGGGCAGAAGGGATTAGGTCTTGTGCTCCCACTACCTCCGCCTGCCCCTCCACAGCACTGCCTGTCTGGGACTTGACAGTGCACCAGTGGGATGTGATGAACGATGAGGGTCTCTCCAGTCAGCTTTGGGGGACTATCCATTCTGGAAAGTTCGAATAAGGGCATCAACAGCACCAGACACTGTCCCCGGAGCCCAGTGGGGCAGAACACATTTCATCAGGAGAGCTTGGCACCTGGAGAGAGAGGGAAAGAAAGGGAACCTAATGTCACCTCCCTGGAAGTCAGGGACATGCCCTTCCCTACTTCATTTTCAGATGGAGAAGAGCCCAGGAAGCTTGAGTCAAGGTGGAGCTTGACTGTACAGCCCAATAGGCGGGTGGGGACCTCACCATGCATTCTGCATTGTACAGGTCCAGCACCAGAGATCCCCTTTAACATCATGCCTCAAATTATGGCAAAAGGCCAAGTCCCTCTAATGCCACATATAAAGGTCAGGACAGTACTTTCCCATTCTCTTTCAAGGACCTTGTCCTTGGCAGTAAACAATGACTAGTCCTGAGCACAAAAAAAAGTATGAATAATGACACAAGCAAAAACCATCTAGGATGTCTAAGGCTTAGACACGGCTACAGCACACAAGTTTATACACCAGGGGAAATATCATGAATAACATCACAAACTCAGAGCAATATGCTATAATTTTGCAAGAAGCATATTTAAAAATAATATATCATCCAACCAAGGGACTTATCTCTGATCCCCTTTATCCTCCTATGAGCCCCAGAATATTTGTCCCTCTCTGATGACTGTGGGCTAAGTATCCTTACTGCTGTAGTAGAACTTCTTGAATGCAGAGACTGAGTTGGGCATTAGGGCGAATGCGAGTATGATGTCAAACTCTTCCTCCTCAATGCGGGTGGAGGAACCTATTTTTATGTCTTTTGTATTAGTCTAACACATCACTTAAGATAAACGTGAAAGGCATAATACATTCCTAACATATGTCTAGCTCAGGATACAGATGTCCTGAAGTGCCCAAATGCTGCCTAGTTTTAGCTTAGAACCTTCACTACTGGGATCCAATAGAAAGTCTTCTCTTCCCAGTTTTACCTCTTACAGACTAAAGCAAAGTTCCCTCTTGTTTAGGGTCTCCTGGTGCCAAGGGCACAGCCCATCCTGAGCTTCTCTGGTCTCTTGGCTGCCCGATGGCAGTGTGGCCTGCTCAAGTTCTAGTCTCCCGTGTTTCCATGTTCAGGTCTCAACAGTCTTCATTCCTTCTGACTCTTCACATGTAATGTTCCAAATTCACTCATTTCCCTTCCCTTTTTATTCCTATCATTTGCTTTTCACTCATTCTGAGTCTAAATCCCCCATTGCCCTTCTCTTATTCATTGTTTAACCGAATCTTTGACACCATTAATTTCTTAAAATTTAACTCATTTAAATCATAGGGTCCCAGCTCATCATGTGGAATGTGGTAAAGGCTAAGGCAAGTCACATAGGCTCAAGGACATGAACAATGCACAAAAAATCATGGTTAAGAAGTATACGTGTGAGGGACAAGGTATTAAAATGTAACTGTGTTAAATTTAAGCAGCAATTATTTATAATCTTGCTTCCTCCTCCCCTTTCTGAGAGGAAGGCAGGTTCCTCTGTTGAACTTCCAAGCCTGTGTGTGTTTACTGGGCTAATGGGTAGAGATGTAGAAGGGCAGATATTAAGAGAGTCTAAACTGAGCTACAAGATTAAGGGTTATAGAAGAAAACATAGGAGTAAATGATGTTTGTTATCTTGGATTAGGTGAGTTTCTTAGATATGACACCAAAGGCACAAATGACAAAAGAAAAAACATAAATGGGACTCCACAAGAACCAAAAACCTTTGTGCTTCAAAGGATCTCACCAAGAAAGTGAAAAGACAATCCATAGAATGGGAGAAAATATTTGCAAATCATATACCTGATAAGAGACTTCTAATCAGAATATATAAGGAATTCTTACAACTCAACAACAAAAGGACATATGAGGTTGGTGCAGTGGCTCACGCCTGCAATCCCAGCACTTTAGGAGGCCAAGGCAGGCAGATCACAAAGTCAGGAGATTGAGACCATCCTGGCCAACATGGTGAAACCCCATCTCTACTAAAAATACAAAGGTTAGCTGGGTGTGGTGGCATGTGCCTGTAATCCCAGCTACTCAGGAGGCTGAGGCAGGAGAATTGCTTGAACCAGGGAGTTGGAGGTTGCAGTGAGCCGAGATCGTGCCATAGCACTCCAGCCTGGAGTGAGACTCCATCTCAAAAAAGACATATCTGTTTAAAACATGGCAAACCGTCTGAATCGGCATTTCTCTGAAGACATATAAGTGGCTAATCAGTACACAAAAAGTTGTTCAACATGATTAGTCATTAGAGAAATAAAAATCACAATGACATACTACTTCACTCCAGCTGGGATGGATAAAATAAGAAATATAGACAATAACAACTAGCAAATGATGATGATGAAGTGAAGAAACTGGAACCCTGAAACATTGCTGGGGGTATTGTAAAATGGTACAGCTACTTTGGAAATGTCTGACAGTTCCTCAAAAGGTTAAACATAGTGTCATCACATGACCCAGCAGCTGCACTCCTGGGTACATACCCAAGAAAAATGAAAACATATGTTCACACTGAAGTTTGTATACAAATGTTCATAGCAGCATTATTCACAGTAGCCAAAAAAATTGGGCACCATCAAAGCCAGCCACAAAGGGCTTTTATGATGTATGATTCTATTTATATGAAATGTCCAGAATAGGCAAATCCATAGAAATAGAATGTCCTGAAATCAGGCCAGGCCTGGTCAGTGGCGTTTGCCTGTAGTCCCAGCACTTTGGGAGGCCAAGGCAGGAGGATCATTTAAGGTCAGGAGTTTGAGCCCAGTCTGGCCAACATAGCAAAACCCTATCTCTACTAAAAAGACAGAAATTAGCCAGGTGTGGTGGTAGACCCCTGTAATCCCAACTCCTTGGGAGGCTGAGGCAGGAGAATCGCTTGAACCCGGGAGGTAGAGGTTGTGGTGAGCCAAGATTACGCCACTGGGAGACAGAAGAAGATTCCGTCTCAAAAAAAAAAAAAAAAAAAAACAAGACAAATAGCATATACAGTTTGACACCATTTTTGTAAATAAACATGTCTACATGTATAGAAGAAAACCTGTAACATGTGCAACAAACTTACCAGTGCCTATCTCCGTTGAGTGATTTGGATTATTTTTAATTGTATTCTTTTTGCTTCATCTGTATTTTCTAATTGGTATGTAATAAATATCCATTTTGTGCATAATTTAAGCAATTTTTTTTTTCCTTTTCTTTGAGATAGGTTCTCACTCTGTCACCCAGCTTGGAGTGCAGTGGTATGATCATGGCTCACTGCAGCCTGACTGCAGCCTCACTGCAGCCTTACCCTCCCAGGCTCAGGTGACCCACCCTCAGCCTCCTGAGTAGCTAGGACCACAGGTGCGTGCCACCATGCCTGGCTAATTTTGGTATTTTTTGTAGAGACAGGGTTTCTCCATGTTGTCAAGACTGGTCTCCAATGCTTGGGTTCAAGTGATCCACCTGCCTTGGCCTTCCAGAGTGCTGGGATTACAGGTATGAGCTAACATGCTGGGCCTAAACAATTTTTTGAGGGGGTTTCTCTTTACACACATACTAGGTTTCCCCCGGAATCCAGGCCATAATCCTAAGGCCTGGACTAAACGGAGTATGGAGAACTTTCTTACATAGAGAGCAGTAATTTTAGGGCTACCCATGGGTTGCAGCCATTATTGACCTTCAATGAGTACCTTTTCTTCCCTTTTAAAGCATCATTTTCAAGAGGCATTCACAAGTATCACATAAAAGAATTTATGATTCTACCGACACAACCATTACTAGGACATACATGCCTTCATATGGAAAAACTGATGCACACATACTGAATGCAGAAAGCTGACTCTAAATCAGGGATGAGGAACAAATGTATGTGGGAGGTGATGATGGTGCCCCTGGCTGGAGGGCACTCACAGTTGTATTGTAATGTGATGTTGACAGATCTGTCTCCCAGACTGGAGCACAGTTCCAAGGTTGGAGACTGTAATACAAGAAACTCTGCTTAGAACACAGTAGGTGCTTGGTTATTTGTTGACTACTTTACCCATCAAAAAAACACTGAGTTGTTAGTCTTTTTCTGATGGAATTACAGGAGTTTTAACATTTGTTCTGCATACAAGTCCTCTGTTAGATATATGCCTCATGAATATTTTCTCTCAGCCTATGGCTTGCCCCTGTTTTCTTAACTTTTTTGATAAATAGAAGTTTTTAATTTATCAAATTTAAATTTATCAATTTATCAGTTTGTTTATTCTATGGTTAAAGCTTTCTGTATCCTAAGAAATTTTTATCTATCCTAAGATCATAAAGAAATATTCCTGTTTTCTTCTAAAAGCTGTACAGTTTTAGCTTTTACATTTAGGTTGTATTGAATCCTACTAAGTGTCAAGCAAGATCTTTCACTGATTGATTTCATTTTATTTTATATTTCTGTATCTCAGAGAAGATCTTATTCCTTTCTGATCTCCACACAACCAAGGGAAATGCCCAGGAATGGCTCCTCACAGACAATTCCAATTCAGCCATCTAAGGGGAAGTTCTGCAGGCATCTCATAAGATTTTCTACTCATGCTTTACCCAACCCGTTCACACTTTTTTACAAAGCATTTTTTATGTATGTCATATCTCATTGATCCTTACATCAACTTACCAAAGGAGGCGGAGCCATCTTCATTTTTAAAAATAAGGAAATTTACACCCAGAGAAATGAAATGACTTGCCCAAGAACACTCAGTGAATAAATAACATAATTAAGATTAGACTCAGGAATCCTAACTTTTTTCTTGATCAGTTAAGAATAATCAGTTAAGAGAGTAGGCCGGGCACAGGGGCTCATGTCTATAATCCCAGCACTTTGGAAGGTCAAGAGATTCAGACTATCCTGGCCAACATGGTGAAACCCCATCTCTACTAAAAATACAAAAAATTAGCTGGGTGTGGTAGTGCATGCCTCTAGTCCCAGCTACTCGGGGGGCTGAGGCAGGAGGATAGCTTGAACCTGGGAGGCAGAGGTTGCAGTGAGCTGAGATCCAGTCTGTACTCCAGCCTGGCAACAGAGCGAGACTCCATCTCAAAAAAAAGAGTAAAAGTAAACTGTACATATGACACCACAGAGAACATTTACTGAGTGTGTATCTCAGACTTCTTTCCTGGGAGTGACTTTTTCTACATCAAGACAAGTGGCCCATCCCCTCTAATGAAGGTGAAGAGAAAACACTGAGCTGGAAGAGCTCATTTCAGACTTTTTAAACCCTGATTAAATGGAGAGACATGGAAGATGAGGATGGGGAAGAAACAGAGGATTCAGAATAAGAAAGTAGAAGACAGCTCTTTCAGAAGATGAACTCTCTAGCTATGCCTACCAGGTAGAGTGGAATGGTGGGCTCAGCCAGTATAAAGTTATGAGGTCTTGTTCTCCAAAATCAGGAAAAGCTTTCTATGAGAGCCCTTTTCCTGGCCCTTGTCCCAAATGGGTGTCTCTTGTCCTATAATAATACTATTAGTGATCATTTATTAAGCATTTATATGTTTACATATATTACATATATCATCGCTAAATGCACTGTCACATTTTCAAATAGGCATAATCCTTTCCATTGTAAAGAAGAGACAACCAAACTTAAAGTGTATAAGTAGTTTGCCCACATTTACACACCTGAGATGGGATTCAATCCCAGGTCTGCCCAATTCCTAATTATTTTCAAAGAAAATGATTGGGGCCACACCCTCTTCTTAAAGTCCTTGCAATTACTCTGCTTCCAGAGCAGCTGCTTTCTACCTGACCTGGGTAGACCCACGTTTCTGCCTCCACTTACACTGGCTATGTCTACCTGCCTCTCTAATCTATGAACCTACAATCCCTTTCATAGTGTCCCCAGGCTCTGATAATACTTGTCAATTCCACCTCCTGCCCCAGTTCCCAGCTGTCATCTCCCTGCCCCATTCATGGTCCTAAGGGCTCATTTTTCCCTGCTCTGTGGTTCACATTCCTAGACAATTCCTGGGAACAAATACACTGCCATAACTATCCAGCGTATTCCTCAACCACATATTTGCACAACATGGCACTGCTGTCTCCTACTATCCTATGTTTTTGAACCTTCCACCAAGGTGTTTATTAGAAATGGAAATTTTAATTATTTTTTACCGACAGCCTAGCTTGGTTGGCCAGGCTAGGGTGCAGTGATGCGTTCATAGCTCATTGCGCCTTGAACTCCTGGGCTCAAGTGATCCTCCCACCTCAGCCTCCTTAGTAGCTGGGACTACAGGCACACACCATAATGCCTGGCTAATTTTAAAATTTTCTGTAGAGACAGTTTCACCATGTTGCCCAGGCTGTCTCGAACTCCTAGGCTCAAGTTATCCTTCTGCCTCAGCCTCTCAAAGTGCTGGGATTACAGGCGTGGAAATGGGAATTTAAGCTACTTTTTCTACCTGCTCAGCAATGGAGCAACTCTGTGCAGGAAAACTGCAGAAAAAAAGATTTCCTCTAGCTTTGGTCATCAGTGTCTTTCTGCCAGTCATAGAACCCTTTCCGTCTTTTTTGGCCTTCTGAATAAAGACAGGGGAGAAAATGGCCCTCAGCTGCCATTCTCTAGCAATCTGACCTTGACTTGAGATCCTGACGAGGGGCCCCTGTAGGACTGATAACGCTTTTCCTGACTGGTCCTATCCTGGGTAAGGTCAAAGGGAGGAAGGCAGGAGGGCAGATTTGGGAGTCTTAGCTTATGCTCAGGTCTCTTGAAGGCTGACTGTAACAGGTCAGGTGTCCTAGGCATTACAGACTGTCCCTGCCCCTCCCATATACTGTGGGGCACCCTGGTCAGTGTTCTTACTCCATCCTTTTACCTGGAGCCTGGTGACTCCCATAGCACCAGAAGATGTGATATATGTATCTATGTTATGTATTTGCATGTATATGTATGTGCATGCAGGTATGTATGTGCGGAGAGAAAGGCTTCCCAGCCCCTCTTCTTGAAAGCTGCCTGGATCCTAGCATGTTTTCCATCATAAACTTACAGTAGCTGCAGCGGTGTCTCCTCCCATTAAGCCTTTGTTTCTAGATCTGACTTCCCCCACCCCATCCCTGACCCATACTATAGCAGCTTCATTAGAAATGCCCAAAAAGTAAGGATGAGATCTGTTTCTTGATAAAATAGCATAAATGACATTAGCCCAAGCCTTGGCTTTTCCCCATCTCTGCACCATAGCCCAAATGTATGCATGGATGAGCTTGTCTAATGCTTGTGCTCCTGCACGTTCCCCTCCTTCACCCCCCCACCCCCCACTGCCCCCCTCTCCCTTTTGGAAAGACAAAGCCAACCCTCAGAAGGCAGAGCCTAAATGTGCTGAATGGTATGGTAGCATCTCTGCCCTGCCCCTCCCCCAGCCCCCTGAGCCATACCTCTGTCAGGAGCCTTGAGCTAGACCCGAACGCATCTGTTCCTTTTGCACTCCGACCAAGCTCTACCCCAACAGTTCCAGCTGAGGCACTATTCCACAGGACCACACGGGAACTGCACCGATTTCCTAAGATCTGATTTCTGCTAATACAATGGCATTGTTGCTAATGCAGGGAGGCTGCGCAATCCCAGCCCCAGTCTCCGTGCTGCTGCCGAGGCTGCTGGTGCTGCGGTGACGTTGCTGCTAAAGGAAGGGGGAAGGGAAAGGAGCAGGCCCACAGCACAGCCACTCAGCCTCCCTCCCTTCCAGTCCCTGCGGGCCCTTTAGCCTAGGAAAGGGGGAGGGTAGTGAAAGGAGCCAGCCACTGAGGGCAGTCAGTGCTGGAAGATGGAGAACTCTCAAGACAGCAAGGAAAAACGGGGAGAGTTGCATCTAGCTCCTTTCTTGTCCTTAGGCATTTCAGGGAAGATGTCTGAGCAGAACCTTTGAGCTTCCTTCCTTCCTTTAAGCTCTTTTTATATCCTAGCCAGAAACCTCTCCCTCCTCTTTTTGCCCATTGTGAATGACTCTCTGTTTTCCAGCTTTTTCCTCTAACCAGGATTCCAGACTAGCCTCAGGGTGGGGCAGTCAGCTTGGGAGGGGATTCCTGAAGCCCAGAAGGGAGGCAGCAGGGACCAGTCACCATTCTGCCAGCAGTAACACCCAGCTCAGTCCTGGTGGATGGCCCACGAGTCTTAGCACTGGCCTTCCTAGAGACGTGGGGCGGTGGGCAGGCTTCTATACCCTGGGTGGTGGTAAGTCTTAGGACCAAGGAGGCTGCAGGCCTTCTTCCTAACATGGTATTCCATTCAGTTCCCTGCGTCTTCAGAGGTCTACTTGCTGTGGCTAAAGTGGAACTGGCCCCTCTCGCATTTGTAGGTTCTCAGTCAGTGCTGAGCTGGGTCCAGCTGGGTTTGTGTGGAGGCAGAACCCCTCTATCCAGGCTGAGAGGCCAGAAAGCCTATCTTCCCAGGGAAAGGAAGGCAGGGGACAGGGAGTGGTCTCTCCTAGGCCACAGAAAAATCTCAGTTCTGCCTGGAGACCTACAGAATCCTCCGCCCCTTCCCTGCTCCACCCTCCTCAATTCTGTGGGAACAAGGAAAAAATGGAGAAACTGCAGCTAGAGCCAGTTGTACAGGAAGAAGTGGCATGGTCTCTGTCTACTTTGTGCCACTGGTCCCTACACTTGAACACAGAGATGGTCTCAAGCAGGGCTTGGTTCCCAAGCACTAGCCCTGCCTAGAGCTCCTCCCGAGGTGACTACTATCTGGGCTCCACAGCCACGCACTCAGATTTCAGGTCCTTAGAAAGAAGCCTTTAGAGAAACCACTAGCCAAGACCATAACAGCTAACCCTCAGGATCCATAAGAGATGTAACTTTTCTTTCCCTTTCTTGTTTCTCCTATTCCCTATGACACCCATGTGTCCACTGACACCATGCTGAGCTGAATCAACTGTAGAGAGAACACAAAGACACAAAGACCCATCTCCAGCCTTGACTTGTTTGAGCAGCCATGGTCCCTTGATCCTATAAGCAGGAAACAGTGAGGAAGGAAAGGAAGGAGGGAGGCTGCTGTTCGTAGCCAACCAATAGCGGTCCTCTCAAGGAGGCTTAAAGGTGTGGAAATGGTGTCACTGGCCTTCCTCTCTCCTAGCTGATACAGACCACAAAGTGGGGTTAGATAAGCATCTGTAGGTTAGGGCATCAATCTTTATGACCAAGTGCCTGGAGTTTGAGCGGCTTATTGTGAGAGCTCTGGGCCCAGGGTCTTTGTCTCTGAAATTTCTGTGAGGCTAAGTCATGCAGTGCGCTGGACAGCCAGTGTTTCCAATTGCCTATGGAGGGTGGCAGCTCTCAGACTTCTATGCTTGGCTTAATTCACCACATCACAGACCACCTTGCCACTTACTTCCCCACCACTGCTGCGATTTTGAGGAAAGATCAAATTATTTTCCAGCCAGAAACAAAACACAAATACTGTTAGGTTATACACCTCGAACACCTCCTAACTGGTCTCCACACTTGCAATTGACTTTCTAGTACTACCAGATTCATCTCCCCAAAGCACCACCTATCTTCAACATGTCACTCCTCCTGCCCCTTTTAATGGTTTCTCATTACCCAGAGAATCAAGTTGAGCCTCCTCATTTTGGCTTTCAAGGTCATCCACTTCGGCTGTCTACTCTTTTTTTTTTTTAAGTTTTGCTCTTGTCATCCAAGCTAGAGTGCAGTGGTGCGATCTTGGCTCACTGCAACCTCTGCCTCCTGGTGTCAAGTGATTCTTGTGCCTCAGCCTCCTGAGTAGCTGAGAGATTGCAGACACCTGCTGCCATGCCTGGCTACTTTTTGTAGTTTTAGTAGAGATGGGGTTTCACCATGTTGGCCAGGCTGGTTTCAAACTCCTGACCTCAGGTGATCCACCCGCCTCAGCCTCCCAAAGTGCTGGGGTTACAGGTGTGAGCCACCGCGCTGGCCTCGGCTGTCTATTCCACTCAACCTTACTTTCTACATCCCATCATGTAGTTCTTGAAACATGTTTCAGAAGCTCATTTCCACTCAGCTGCATTTGTTCATTCAGATTGTTACACTTGGACCTGCTCAAAATTATCCAAACCTACCAGGCCCAGAGCAACTCCTCCATTAAGTCTTCTCTTATTACCCTAGAGCCAGAAATAATCTGTTCTCTGAACCAGTGGTTGCAGGTTGTTGATTTTACAGACAAGAAAACAACTCCCACAAAGAAACAGGGAGATCAATATTGGATTGCCAACTTCTTACATTGTCAAGTAGCATCATTACAAAAAACTTGACGTCGATGATCACCATTTCATAAGAAAAAGCATACTGTACTTTTCTTGTTGCATTGCACGCTGATGGCAAACTTCATCAGCAACTAGCATCAGTCCCTGAGAAGTTTTGATTAAGTAGATCATGCCACTTAACATGCTTATTGTTCTTTTTTGTATATCTGCCTTAACATCTCTCCTAGACTGCAAAGTCTGAGTTACATGCATCTTAGCATCTCCATTATCCAGTATATAAGACAATATCATTTTTATTTTCTGTTTCCCAAAAAACCTAGCATAGTGCTTGGCATATTCAAGGTGTCTTGAGCTTGGCATATGGAAGTCTTGTTGAACAAGAGTAATCTAAAAAGAGATGCTCCTTGTGTGTAAATCAGAATAAGTGGTGGGTAGACTTGACTCAACAGGCATGGAAGAGGAGATGCTGTTTCTCATAAAAAATCTGTTAAAAAGAAACTCTGGCAGCCAGGTGTGGTGGCTCACACTTGCAATCCGAGCACTTTGGGAGGCCAAAATGGGCCAATCACCCGAGGTCAGGAGTTCAAGACCAGCCTGGCCAGCATGGTGAAACCCCATCTCTACTAAAAATACAAAAATTAGCCAGGCGTGGTCGTGGGCACTTGTAATCCCAGCTATTCGGGAGGCTGAGGCATGAGAATCACTCAAACCTGGGAGGCAAAGATTGCAGTGAGCCAAGATCATGCCACGGCACTCTAGACTGGACAACAGAAGCAAGACTCTATATCTAAAAAAAAAAAAAGCAGCTTAGGCAACAAAGGAGTAATTCTTCACAACCTAGGGTTAGGCAACACACTCTTAGACATGATAGCAAAAATACAAGTGACTTTGACTTGCTGCTGGCAAAATGAAAAAAAATAATAATAAAAACAGATTAACTGGACTTCACAAAAATTTAAAACTTTTGATCTTCAAAGGACTCAATCAAGATAGTCAAAAGACAACTTGTGAGAAAATTTACAGATCATATAGCTGATAAGGGACTTATATCCAGAATATATTTAAAAATACTTACAACTCAGTAATAAAAAGACAAATGAAATAGGCAAAGGGGGCCGGGTGCAGTGGCTCACACCTGTAATCCCAGCACTTTGGGAGGCCAAAGCAGGTGGATCACTGGAGGTCAGGAGTTCGAGACCAGCCTGGTCAACATGGCAAAACCCATCTCTACCAAAAAAATACAAATATTAGCTGGGTATGGTGGTGCACACCTGTAATCCCAACTACTCAGGAGGCTAAGGCACAAGAGTAGCTTGAACCCAGGAGGCGGAGGTTGCAGTGAGCTGAGATCACGCCCCTGCACTCCAGCCTAGGTGACAGAGTGAGACCCTGTCTCAGACAAATAAGCAAATAAATAAATTAAAATGAAATAAAAATGGGCAAAGGATTTGTGTGTGTGCGTGTATGTATTATTTGTAGAGATGGGGGTCTCACTATGTTGCCCAGGCTGGTCTCAAACTCCTGGGCTCAAGTGATCCTTCTGCTTTGGCCTCCCAAGGTGCTGGGATTATAGGCATGAGCCACCATACTTGGCTGGGCAAAGGATTTGAATAAACATTTCCCCAAAGAAGACACACAAATGGTCAAGCCCTCATATAAACAAATGGTTAACATCATTAATCATTAGGCAGTACAAATAAAAACAAGTGAGATACTACTTGACCCCATTAGAATGGCTAAAATAAAAAAGGCAGGCAATCACACATATTGACAATGATGTGTAGAAAACAGAACCCTCGCACATTGCTGAGGGCACTGCAAAATGGTGCAACCACTTTGGAAAACAGTTCTGGCAATTTCTCAAAATGTTAGAGTCACCATGTGACCTAGCAATTCTGCTTCTAGGTGTATTCCTACAAGAAACAAAACAAAATCCACACAGAAACTTATATATGAATATTCCTAGTAGCATTATTCATAATAGTAAAAAGCTAGGAGCAACCAAAATGTTCATCAACAGAAGAAGGGATAAATAAAACATGGTACACACAATGAATTACTATTCAGCAATAAAAGGGAATGAGGTCCTGATAAATGCTCCAACATGGATGAACCTTGAAAACATTATGCTAGGTGAAAGAAGAAACACAGAAGGTCACATAGTGTTTCATTCTGTTTACATGATATGTCCAGACAAGGCAAATTTATAGAGACAAAAAGTAGATCAGTGACTGCCAGAGGCTGGAGAGACAGAGAGATGGGGAGTGCCTGCTAATGGGTGCGGGGTTTCTTTTAGGAATGATTAAATGTTCCAAAATTACACTATAGTCATAATTGCACAACTCTGTGAATATACTAAAATGATTGAATTGTATGCTTTAAATGGTGAAACGTATGGTATGTCAATTATATTTCAATAAGGCTGTTAAAAACAGTGGCAGCAGCTACAGGAGCTTGAGTGGTGTTGCTCAGCTCCACAGAGGCAGAAATGTTTGAGAACCCCATAACTGGGGGCGTGGGTGAAAGGTGGAATGTCAGGTGTACCAGAAAGCAGAGGCTGTCACTGCGTGTCCATCCAAGGACATCAGAGCATCCTCTCTTTTTTCAACACCAAATTCCTTTTTTTTTTTTTTTTTTTGAGACAGAGCCTCACTCTGTTGCCCAGGCTGGAATGCAGTGGCATGATCTCACTCACTGCAATCTCCACCTCTTGGATTCAAGGGATTCTCGTGCCTCAGCCTCCCGAGTAGCTGGAATTACAGGCATGTGCCACTATACTTCACTAAGTTTTGTATTTTTAGTAGAGATGGGGTTTTGCCATGTTGCCCAGGCTGGTCTCAAATTCCTGAGCTCAAGCAATCCACCTGCCTAGGCCTCCCAAAGTGCTAGGATTACAGGCATGAGCCACCACACCCAGCCTTGACACCAAAATTCCTTTATAAATGGACTCTTAAAACTCTCTCACTACTTTCTCCTTCACCGTTCCTTATCCACCAGAATTTTTTCTTGTAACATTTGAATTTTGTGAAGCAGTTATAATTTTTAAACTTACAATATTGGAATCGTCCAACACTCTCAGTCATCATCTCCTATTCAACTCCTCTTTTCTCTTTGGCTTTTTTTTTCTTTGCTCTGTCACCCAGGCTGGAGTGCAGTGGTCAATCTTGGGTCACTGTAACCTCCACCTTCCAGGTTAAAGTGATTCTTGTTCCTCAGTCTCCCAAGTAACTGGGATTACAGGTGCATGCCACCATGCCCACCTATAGTTTTGTATTTTTGGTAGAGTTGGGGTTTCACCATGTTGGCCAGGCTGGTCTTAAATGCTAAGCTCAAGTGATCTGCCCACTTCGGCCTCCCAAAGTACTGAGATTATAGGTGTGTGCCACCAAGCCTGGCCCTCTTTGCCTTCTATAAACCAATCCTCCTAGTTCTGCTTCTTAGATAATTCTTTCCTCATTGTTTAATAAAACAATACCTGGCCTGTATTTAAATGCAAATTTATAGCAAGGTTCAGACCTGAAGTCTTTTCAGCCTAACCATCTTTAGTGTTTCCCATTATTTTTTCTTTTCATTTCCAAATCTTATATTCTTCCTGAACTTCCAGAATCAAATCTCCAATAGCCTATCGGATATTTATTATTACCTCAAATTCAATACATCTAAAGCCAAATCAATTTTTTACATTTCAAATTAGGTTTCTTTAGACTGCTAGTAACACAAACTTGAAAATAGAATCATCTGGACTCTCTCTTTACATTCAGACAATTACCAAGTCATGCTGAGTCTTCCTTCCAATGTTTCAGGCACTGACTTGATAATAATTTCTTATGTTTTTACTATGCTTCTGCTACTATGATAAACATTTACTTACGTTATTTCATTTAATCCACATAACCACTCTCTAAGCTAGGTGTTATTATCCTTACTTTATAAATGAGAAGTCTGAGGCTCAGGGATATTAAATAATCTTCCCAGTAGAACTCAGTCAGTAAATGTCTAAGCTGGAACTCAGATAAAGATCTGTCTGATTCCAGAGTCAGTATGCTTAACCACTTCCTCTACTGCCTCTCCAGTTCCTAACTCTACTCTGTCATCCAAATTCAGGCCTGTATTACCTCTCCTCTGAATTATTATATAGTCTTCTAACTCGTTTCCTTACCTTCATTGTCTCTTGGTTCCCAGCTATCACATATACTGGCACAAGAGTAATCTCAACTTCCTTCAAAAAGTCACTCTACTACTAAAACATCTGCAGTGGCTTCCTGTCTACAGGATAAATCCAAATTCTTTAATGTGGTGTTCAAAGTTCCTTCCTACCAGCCAGGCACAACGGCTTACACTGGTAATCCCAGTACTTTGAGAGGCTGAGGTTGGCAGATCACTTGAGGTCAGGAGTTTGAGACCAGTCTGGCCAACATGGTGAAACCCTGTCTGTACAAAAATACAAAATTTAACCAGGTGTGGTGTTGTGTGCCTGTAATCCCAGCTGCTTGGGAGGCTGAGGCAGGAGAATTGCTTGAACCCAGGAGGCAGAGGTTGCAATGAACCGAGATCTCGCCACTGCATTCCAGCCTGGGTAACAGAGTGAGACTCAGTCTCAGAAAAAACAAAAACAGTAACAACCAAAAAAAACCCCAAAGTTTCTTTCTACCTATCCAACCACATTCACGTCACATGCCAAATATACTCTGAATTCTGAGTTTTGGCTCACTCAACTGGGAAGATAGCCTGAATGCTCTCCCTATTCTCCCCCACTCTTTAAGGAGGTAGCTCAAATTCTACCATTTTTGGAAGCTCTTGTTTATCATGTAAATCCTTCTCCTAAACTTCTTCAATACCAAGTATACATTCAACTTATTTGGTACCAAGACTTGGTCATTTTATTATCTCTTGATGACAATACACTTCAAGAGGGTAGAACTGTGACAGGTAATTCTGAGCACAGGGCCTTGGCACATAGTAGAGAACCAATGAGGTTTGATAAAGCTACTGAATGACTGGCTGGGTGTGGGGCTCATGCCTGTAATCCCAGCCCTTAGGGAGGCTGAGGTGGGTGGATTGATTGAGCTCATGAGTTGAGATCAGCCTGGGTAACATGGCGAAACCCTGTCTCTACAAAAAGTACAAAAATTAGTTGGGTGTGCCAGTGTGTGCCTGTAGTCCTAGCTACTTGGGAGACTGAGGTGGGAGGATGGCTTCAGCCCAGGAGGCAGAGGTTGCGGTGAGTGGAGCTTGCGCCACTGCCCTCAGGACTGGACAACAGTGCAAGACCCAGAATCAAAAACAAAATCAAAGCTACTGAATGGATGGCAAGCAAGCAGGCTAAATGGAGCCCAGCTGGCTTTGAGAAGGTCAGCCTCTTCTGAGAATAGCATATTTGATGAAGAAGAAGAAGGTAAGGAAGAAGAAAAACTGAAAGCTGAGCTTTAGTAAAGTGCTTAGTAAATAAATCTTTAATGCCAAGATCTTAAACCCTTCATTACACTTCATGCTCATTCTGAGGATGGAAACATGACTGAGCAGCTATGGCTTCAGTCAGTACATTCCCTCCATTTATATCCACAGTCATGACCCTGGAGCAAAGGTTGTAAAGGTTGCAGCGTGCTAGGCTGTCACATCTTGTGTGCAATAGGCTTATGTGGGTTACACAGTAAAAATGCCATCATAAACATTAGCAAAGGCTGCAAAGTGACAGCCTGACTGTCACATCTAGTATGTCAATAGGTTTTATGTGCTTTGCATAGTAAAAATGCCACCATAAACATTTTGGAGATTTCTAGAAAAAAATCTAGATTTCCAGCTTGTCTTGCTTGAAAAAAACCAAAAGACCTGGCCACATTATGTGCTCATTCCTAGTGATAACAATAAGCTGGAGCTGAGAAGTGGCTCCCCTCATTAGATGAGCACTTCAGTTTGACATGTTCCCATCACTCCTCATGGCAGCTTCACTGGTTCTTTTTATTCATTTGCATTATTTGTCTGGCTCCTATAAGGCATCTGAGTTTACAACTCTTACCCCAGAATAACAGTTATGCTTTTTCTTTATATCTCTACCCTTCTTGATTTACCTTATATTTCCACAATTATGTTCACTGCAATATTACAACATTGCAAAATTAAGAATATTCTAGATATCCAATGAAAAAACAGCTAGTGAGCTACCCATGTAATGGAACATAATGGAACCATACAGATTGTGTTTACAAGGTATATTCAATGGCATAGAAAAAAGCTTTTAAGCTAATTTATTTATTTTTTGTTTTATTTAATTTTTAAAATTCTTTTAAAAAAAGTTTTTTAGAGATGGGGCTCTCACTATGTTGGCTAGGTCTATCTTGAACTCCTGGCCTCAAGTGATCCTCCCACTGTGGCCTCCCCAAGTGCTGGGATTACAGGTGTGATCCACCCCACCCAGCCCTTTTAAGCTAATTTAAAAAGTAGGATGTCAGTGCTTTGAGAGGCTGAGGAGGGAAGACTGCTTGAGCCTATAAGTTCGAGACCAGCCTGGACAATAAAGTGAGACCCTGTCAACACAAAAATTTAAAAATTAGCTGGGTGTGGTGGCGCATGCCTATGGTCCTAGCTACTTGGGAGACTAAGGTAGGAGACTGACTTGAACACAGGAGTTTTGGGCTCCAGTGAGCTATGATAGCATCATTGCACTCCAGCATGGGTGAGATTCTATCTCTTTACAAAAAAAAAAAAAAAAAGGATATCAAATTACACAAAGAGAATTCTGCTTCCCATATTATGGTGATCAAGACTTTACAGGGCGCCTTCCACTGTGAAATATGAGATCCTATATAATATATACTTACTTTTTATTTTTTTTAAGAGACAGGGTCTCACTCTGTCACCCAGGCTGGAGTGCAGTGGCCCAATCACAGCCTGCTGCAAACTTGAGCTGGGCTCAAGCAATTCTCCTGCCTCAGCCCCTGCAAGCAGCTAGGACTACAGGAATATACCACCATGCCTGGCTAATGTTTATACTTTTTGTAGAGATGGCATCTTGCTATGTTGCCCAGGCTGACCTTGAACTTCTGGCCTCAAGGAATCCTCCTGCCTCAGCCTCTCAAAGTGCTGGGATTATAAGCATGAGCCACAATGTCTGGGCAATATATACTTTTAAAAGCATTTCAGGTCTCTCAGTATATAGGAGACATCTCTGTGACTACTCTACACAATCTCCCAAAAGGGGAAAAAACCACGAGCTGTGCAGTAAGCAAGGGGGAGGACCAGGGTTCCTTGTGGGTCAATTCCCAGAGCATCACTGCAGCCAATGTGACGAGACTTGTGCCACTGGAAAGGTAAGGAAGCTAAACCTGAGAGTCTTGCATTAAGCAGAAACAGGGAATCCTGAAGGAAGTTAGTTCATCATGATCCAAAGTAGGTGGTGTTCCACAACTTTTGGCAGAAGAAGATAGGAATTTTCTCTGGGGGAAAACATTTCTGAATTTAAGTCAACAGAATTCTCAAAATTAAAGAGCAACAAAAATTAGTTTATAATTAATAATCACAAAGATCCTATCAGCAAATAATAGAGAAAACAATAATTATCTAGATTGTAAGAACTTCTCATACCAAAACTGTCAGTTACAGAATCTATATCAGCTGTGTGTGAAATGTTTTAAAATAAAAGATAAATCTTAAAGGTGAGTAGCAATAAATTATTAGAAATAACCAGGCAGATCTGAAAAAGAACCAAATATGTTTCGAAGTTAGAAATATAATTAAAATAAAATAAAAACTCAGCCAGGTGTAGTGACTCACACCTGTAATCTCAGCACTTTGGGAGGCTGAGGCAGGAGGATCGCTTGAGGCCAGGAATTTGAGACCAGCCTGGGCATCATAGCAAGACTCTGTCTCTACATACACACACACAAACATATATATGCAAGCAAGCAAGCAAGCAGACTGTGGTGGTGCATACCTGTAGTACCGCCTACTTAGAAGGCTGAAGTGAGAGGACTATTTGAGCCTGGGAGATTGAGGCTAAAGTGAGTGATGATCGCACCACTGCACTCCAGCTTGGGTGACATGGCAAGACCTTGTCTCAGAAAAAGAAAAGGACAAATTTAACAGCAGAAAAGACAAAGTTGAAGTGAGAATTAGTGAACTGGAAGACAGATCTGAAGAAAATCACATAGAACACAGCACAAAAAGACAAAGAGAACAGAAAAGTGAATGAGAAGTTAAGAGGTAAGACAGAATGAAAACGTTTAATATACTTCTAATCAGAATCATTGGTAGAGGATCAAAGAGAGGTAATATTTGAAGAGATAATGACAAGTAATATTCCAGAAGTTATTAGAAAACATGAATCCATGAATTCAGGAAGTAAAACTATCTCAGGATAAAAAATCAGTAACAAGTGTCTAAAATGTACATCAGTAAAAACTTTTTGTGTAGCTTTTATTTTGTTTTTGAGACAGGCTCTCTCTTTTGTCCAGGCTGCAGTGGCACAATCCTAGCTCACTGCAACCTTGAACTCCTGATCTCAAGTCATCTTCCTGCCTCAGTCTCCCAAAGCTCTGGAATTACAGGCATGAGACACTGCACCCTGCCACGTAGAATCGGAATGCAATGACTTTAATAGTTACAAGATGAGGAAATATCTGTTTGTATGTTGTATGATCCTAGACCAGTTACCTTGCCTTTCCCTGCCCCCACTTCCTGTAGAATGGTGATAAAAACAGTACCAACTACATTAAGTGAATTAATACTATCAAGCACTTAAATTGTGCCTGACATACAGTAAATACCCTATAAGTGTAATACTATTGTCAAGTGATAAGATATTGGTTAATATCCAAAAGCCCCACAAAGGAGATTATGCAACTCTGACCAAAATAAGACACTAATCTTGGATAAATGTGAAAAGACTGGATATGGATACCTTTCTCCACTCCTCAATCCCAGCATCCTCCAGAACTTAACAGTCTGGGCAGCTTTCCTAAGCAATAGAGAGATCAGGAATGCTCAAAATAAAGCAGACATGAATATAAGCATTGGTTACTGAGTCTTCCTGTGCATGGACCAGGCTACTTTATGGGAAGTTGAAGGCTAGGGGGAAACATATGCCTCCCACTATAGCTCTGAACAGTGGCCTATTCAAAACAGCACATGAAAGTGCTCTGTCAACTGACCATTTTATAGAAATTTAAAGCACTGTTATTATTCCAAAAAATTCTAGAATCTCACTCTGCCCTGCCACCACTCAAGTAGCTGAGACTACAGGTATGCACCATCATACCCAGCTAATTTTTGTATTTCTTTTCTCTTTTTTTTTGGTAGACAGGGTTTCATCATGTTGCCCAGGCTGGTCTCAAACTCCTGGGCTCAAGCAATCCGCCTACCTAGGCCTCCCAAAGTGCTGGGGTTACAGGCAGAAACTACCACACCTGGCCTAAAATATATGTTTAAAAGCTGGCCAAGACTTCCCGGAGTCCAGTGGCATGATCTTAGATCACTGCAACCTCTGCCTCCCAGGTTCAAGTGATTCTCCCATTTCAGCTTCCCGAGTAGCTGCAATTGCAGGTGTGTGCCACCACACCAGGCTAATTTTTGTATTTTTGGTAGAGACAGGGTTTCACCATGTTGGCCAGGCTGTCTTGAACTCCTGACCTCAGGTGATCTGCCTGCCTCGGCCTCCCAAAGTGCTGGGATTACAGGTGTGGGCCCCTGCGCTTAGCCAAAAATTCTTTTTAAAGGAAAAAAAAAATAGGGATGTTGGTTAAAGTTTGTAGAAGTAGTTATTAAACTCCCAGTCCCCACCAGATAAATCCCCACTGGATAAATAAGCCAGACTTATTCATCCCACCCCTACCCCTGGTAGATTATTTCTCTGCAGAAACTAAACTACCTCAGAGAAAACAATGTTAAATACAGACTTTGGGGGTTTCCCCACAAAAAAAAGAGGCCAACCTGTTGCACCTGCCCACCAGACAATTTTGCCAGTTGATATGTCTTTCCATTCTCACAGAACCTCCAGTGTTTTTAAATGGCTCATTCTTAAATCAGTAGCCAAGGGATCATCAGACTTTTGAGGACAGCCTCCAACAGAAAACAAAGAGTACAACAAAAACAGAACATAGGAGTCTGGGAGAAACACACAACACAGAACAAAACAAGACAAAACCCAATACATGTGGTCATTTTGTCACTTTATTGATGATGCTAATTTTGAACCAACCATTTGTTAAGATAGTATCTATCCATTGTAAAGTTACCGTTTTCTCCTCTAATTAATAAGCAATCTATGGAGAGATTACTTTTAGACTGGGTAAATAACCTGTTTCCCATCAGACTTTTATCCAGTCATTTTAGCATCCATTGATAAGTTTTGTCAGAATCAGCTGTTTACTATGATGGTTAAAAAAAAAAAAATGACAGTTTTTTTTTTCTTTCCTGAGGCAGAGTCACATCCTTTTGCCCAGGCTGGAGTGCAGTGGCATAATCTTGGCACACTGCAACTTCTGTCTCCCACAGCCTTCTGAGTAGCTAGGATTACAAGCATGTGCCCCATGCCTCGCTAATTTTTTGTATTTTTAGTAGAGACAGAGTTTCACCATGTTGGCCAGGCTGGTCTTAAACTCCTGGCCTCAAGTGATCCACCCACCTTGGCCTCCCAAAGTGCTGGGATTATAGGCATGAGCCACTGCACCTGGCTGAAAAATGGCAATTTTATATTATTCCTTCTACAGTTATTAGTTGTCATTCTAACATAATAAAGCTTTCCCTTTTCCCTCCTTTCTTAATTTATTGATTTAGTATAAATATGGACCCCTGAATTTTAAAAAAAGTCAGTGGGTCATAATCTATTACTGATTTTGATGCTCAGACTGCCTCAGATTTGGCACTATTTGGCTTAAATTATTATTATTATTATTATTATTTTTGAGACAGAGTTGAGTTGTGTCCCGTAGGCTGGAGCATAGTGGCCCAACTTGGCTCACTGCAACGTCCGCCTCCTGAGCGCAAGCCATCCTTCCACCTCAGCCTCCTGAGTAGCTGGAACTACAAGCACACACCACCATGCCTGGCTAATGTTTGTATTTTTTGTAGAGACAAGGTTTCACCATGTTGCCCAAGCTGGTCTCAAACTCCTGGGCTCAAGGATCCAGCCACCTCAGCCTCCCAGAGTGCTGGGATTATAGGCATGAGCCACCATGCCCAGCCACTATTTTCATTGTGAAGACCTTTATTGCTCTGTATGAATTTTTAAAAGCTGACTACTTATTTTGCAATAATTTAGATTTATAAAAAGTTGCAAAGATAGTTCAGAGTTCCTGTACACCCTTCAACCAGTTCCCCTAATGTTACCATCTTAAATAATCATGGTACATTTGTTAAAACAAAGAAATTGGGCCGGACACCATGGCTCACGCCTGTAATCCCAGCACTGTGGGAGGCCGAGGCGGGTGTATCACGAGGTCAAGAGATCGAGACCATCCTGGTCAACATGGTGAAACCCTGTCTCTACTAAAAAAATACAAAAAAAATTAGCTGGGCATGGTGGCGCGTGCCTATATTCCCAGCTACTCAGGAGGCTGAGGCAGGAGAATTGCCTGAACCCAGGAGGCAGAGGTTGTGGTGAGCGGACATCGCACCATTGCACTCCAGCCTGGGTAACAAGAGCGAAACTCCATCTCAAAAAAAAAAAAAAAAAAACCAAAGAAATTAACATTGAGTACATTACAATTAACTGAACTTATAGACTTTATTTGAATGTGGCTGGTTTTTTCACTTATATCCTGTTATTTAGCTTTATAAAAAACCAAAATATTATAATTTTATAGAACATATAAGCTAATTAAAAACAAAGCCAGCCTCACAAAAGATATGCAGATGTACAGTGCAGGCTGCAGATAAACAGCTTAGATGTTGTTAATAAGTACAGTTTAGAAAAGTTGAACAGTCAAGACAAGGAGTAGTTTTGGAAACTGTCCAAGAAGGTAATTTTTAGCAAAGTAAGCAGTACTAATAAATAGGACTATGATTTTAGTACACTTCTGTGCCTGGTCTTCCCAATGATCACTCTGCTGACCTTTCACCTCAGTACTCCAGGGACAGAGGCATACTAAAATCATACAAATCTTTGGAAATCAATAGAATGTACTTTTGTTTGTGCTGACCTACTTGGGAATCCTCTCCAACAGCGACAATGTCGGTTAGGGTAATTCCTTTTGGCTAAGTTTTCACCTCAAACTGAGTGACTGATTCCAATAGCAAAGGTCAAAAATGCTCAAACTGTAACAAATCAAAATAAATTATGACATAGTGTACTCTATTCTCTAATCTAGAATTGTCCTGAGGCTATCCATTAATATCATCTTGTGAACCAATTAATCAATCAAGCAAGCAATCAAGCCACAAGCATCTACTACACTCTTCCTGTGTATAAGGAACTATGCTGGATGTTCAGGGGTAACAGCACAATTTGAGGGGCTCATAATTTTGTTAGAATAATTTCCAATATGCCTCTGGAGAGGGCCAGAACAGCAAAAAGAATTCAGGATGTAAGGGTTAGAGCAATGCTTTTAATTTTTCAGCCCCAATACATAAAACAGCTACTGTGGTTGAAGCAGGGGAGGCCTAATGCCCCATGTACTCCAATTCTCTCTCCTCCCTGTGGGGGCCCCTAAAGGCATCTCAAGGGGATGCTAGGCAAAGGCAGAACTGAGCATTGTTTGTTGAGGGTTAGAGATATCGGGAGTGAAATAAATAATTAACTGACAGAAACGTCTCTCTTTCTTCATAGCTCCCAAATCAAATATTTATAAATTGATGTTAACTTCATTAATAGCAAACCTAACTTCCCAAAACAGAAATAAACTTTGTACATAGATTTGGAAGGTCAGCTTGCATAACTACCCTCCACCCCTGCCATGAGATTAGACGGAGGCTCTGAATTTCCTACAAGACGAGTACTTCCTGTGAAATGTGAGAGAAAGGCTCAAAGAATTTGATTTCAGGTTAACAGTGATTCCTGTGAGTGTCTAGGACTGAACTGTAAAGAGAGAATAAACAAGTTGTTAGATGCTGAGAGCACCTGGCTATGGCATCAGGAGTCCGATTCCAAAAATGGAATAGCAGCCAACACCCGGGAGGTCAACTGTCTTTCCTCCAAGTAGAGTGTAGCTGCTGCTAGCTGAGGAGGCTGCTGTTTCAAACTGGTATGTTATTCTGGACTCCAAGTGAGGCCAGACAGCATGCTGTGAGTGTGTTGGAAGGGGCCTAGCCTGAAGGGCTGTCCCAGACACACCAGTTGCTGCCTTATTAGGCTTCCTTAATATAGAGTCCTCTTTTGAAGCACAGAACTTGCTTTGCTTTTGGCTGCTCACATATGTTGTAGAAAAGTTCAGCTAAAAGTCTACCCTTAAAAGTCAAAGATAAACATTCCAGAAGAAGCTTGGCTCTGAAGCAGAATGGGCTCAGCAGTCTAAGAGGTAAAAGACTCCAAGCACCCAAGGCCCCAATTCAGTGAATGGAGACTGCAGCATTGGGAAAGTATATCCAGGAAAACTCACTGAGCTGAAAGGGTTGCTTTTGTTTATTCCATAAAAATCTGATAATAAACCTAGCTTTGCCTCTAGGATCTCTAATGCTCATAAGGAATTAGATCTAGAAAACAAAAAAAATTATTTTCTTCTGCTGATCCAGCCAGCAAAAGTGCACATGGATTCCTTCCTTAGCTCAACTTGTAGCACCTGTTTGGAAGCAGAGGGCTCAATCAGATGACCTCATAAGGTCCTTTTCTGGTCTAATTATAACCTAAGCCAAATTAAAACCTGGGGCCCAGGGGAAGGTTCCGATGCAGTGTGTTAAAAAAATGACCTCCCTTTCACCCTCCTGCATTCTAACATGAATACAAAGATACATAAACACACCTATACTCGCAGCTGGCTGGCTTCTAACTGCTAGCTGTAAATCTCTAGAGATTGGGAATTTGTCGTAAACCCTATTTCTTTTGAGGATGTATTAGGGAAGAGAGGAAGACTACAGAGAATTAGGAAAGATTTGGTTCCTACCTTGACAGACCGAGTTCTTCAGATGAGGGGATGGAGAGTGCTGCAGTGAATAAGGCCCACAGGCCGAAGCCTCCCTGTGCTAGGTGGAGGTGAGCAGCAGGCGAGCAGGAAGCCACCAAGACCAGAGGTAGTATATGAGGGGTGGATGCCGAAAGCCCCAGCACAGACTGCTTTGCTTGGAGGATGGCTCTCAAGTGCGTATTTGCAGGAGCAAGTGAGCTGGAACAAAAAAGGTCCCTATGCTGCTCTTTGCTGAGCGTGGCCAGCCCTTTGGCTGTGTGAGCAGCCCTCTGGCTATTCCTTTTAGCTCCCGGGCTTCAGGAAGCAAAACCAGAGTGTACTCTGCTCCCACTCCCCAAAGGCACTGGACTGAAGCATGCAGGCTAGGAAGCTGCTATCCAATCAGAATGCCCAAAGCTGTAAATAAAAGGCCCCATATGCACAGTAAAGAAGGCTATGAGAAGAATCTAGATTGAATTACACAAGCCAGTTGTGGGACCAGGGTGGAGGAGGTTGGAAAAAGAGGGGAGGGAAGCCTAGCTGCCCTTCAAGGAATCTTTTTATTCAAGTACACCCTTCCCTCAGCATGACTCCTAGAGCCATCAAAGCCTTGTTCCCCCTGGAGGACAATCTGACCCTGTTCTCCCCAGTCTGGGGAGGAGTCATGGTCTGAGACTCCTCAGGCAGAGTCAGAGCCGTTTCCCGGAGGTATCTCATCTTCCAGGAGGCTTGCCCTGACAGTCTCTGGAGTCCAGCTCACTGTGCCTGGGAAGAGCATTGGGACTGGCTCACTCATAGGTGGCAGCAAAAACCATTTCTGTGTTCCAGAAATGGTTTAGTTATAAGATTAAAGTGAAAGTAATTTATATAGTTTTGTTTACTTAAGCCCCTAAATTTAAAAAGGAGGTAGCTGAAGCCTGGGTTCTGAGTATTCAGCAGCACAGATTCTATAATCATTCAAAACATGGATTTTGGTGTTAAGACAAGTCTGGGTCCAACTCTGACACATTACTTGCCAACTGTGGAATTCTGAGTAGTCACTCAACCTCACTAAACTTCAGCTTCTTCGTTTGTAAAACTGTCATAATATTTTCCTTGAAAAGCTTCAAGTAAAATTAAGCTATTGTAAAAAAAAAAAATATATATATATATATATATATATACACCCAACACATGGTAAGTGTTTACCAAAAAGTCACTATTATTATATCTCTGGCAGATGACCAGTGGAGTTCTTTCCTGTCTCCTTTCCCAGTTTCCCAGAAAATCTAAAGGTTCCAGGTCCAGGGAAGTGGCAGGCAAAATCTCTTTAGATACTAATCCACCTCTAGTATTACCTGTTGTAAGGCGTGTTCCTAGACTGATGGTGCTTCTCCTGGGGCCCCAGATCATATCCCAGTAGGGAAGAGGAGAGAGTGTGATCCCAAGTTGACAGGATAGGTTTTGTCCAGGGTGCTGTCTGACCATCACAGCTGCCTGTGAGGCCTATGGGTTAATAATAGCAACTCTGATGCCAATGGATTAAGACAGAACTGTAGGAGGTGTTTATTTTTACACTCTGGCGTCAGTATCAAGTTCTACTGGTTACTGCCAAATCTAGGGCAGCTTCCTGCTCCAGGAGTGGCCTCAGGCTTCTCCAGGTTGCTAAGTTGGATTCTATAAGAAGCAAGCCTTGTTGAAAACAGTTCAGCATTAAACAGTGACAGGGAAGAGGAAGGGGAACAAATAGAGCTTTCATATGTCCAGCTGTCTAGTGCCAAAACCTCTGGGACCAGGTGGACCTCCAGTTGAAAGCTATTGCTCATAGTACTCTGAGTCAGGTAGGCCCTGCTGTTCTGGACAGGGTACACACACACACATTGGCTGCATCGAAATGATCTGAATAAAATCAAAGAAAGAGTGCCACTCAACTACCCAGAAGCTCAGCCTTATCAGTCATAAGTCCCTGACTAGGGCATTGAGTGCTGACATTGTAAAGAAAAAGAAAAAGGCTGCTTGGGAGGGTTTTATAGGAATCTGAGACAGAGGATGGGTTAGGCTAGTCCTCAACCAATTTGCATGGTTTTTAGCAGGTACATCAAATTCCTTGAAAGTGTGCCACCAGAGATTTTTTCCTAGACATAATACACTGGGATAGAAATCTCGTTAGGCCAGGAGCCAGTACCTAGATAATCTCTCCTGAAAGCTTCTTCATCCCTGCAAGACCTAGAGACTGGAGTCCCAGAAACTTTATACTTTGACTACAGTATCTGGAACTCTGTGGATATCCCACTAACCTCCCTGGAAGGCAGCTCCTGCCACAGTGTCTACGTGCCCCATCAGAAGGACAGGAGCGTGAGGAGGCTGACAGCTGAAGAGCTGATGTAAATAGATGTAGGCTGGCTCACTCTGGAGCCAGGAGCACAGCAGACTGCCGTGGAATGACAAAAATGTACCACACACCAGGTAGGAATGCTGACATGCAAACAAAGCAGCCGAGCAGCCAAGCACACAGGAACAGTGACTCCATCATCTTCCTGTCAGTGACACAACATGTCAATACCTTAAGAAGCCAGGGTGCTGGCAAGAAGGCAGGCTGGTGAGTGACTCATTTAATACATTTTTTCCTGTCATTCAAGGATTATCCACTCAGTCATCAGAACAACAGTGCAGCCTTAGAAACAACCAGATTTGATCACTAGTGATAAAGGAATTTGATCTTAGCTTCATCTGGAAGCTACCCATGCCTAGGACAGTGGCAGGATGCCCAAGGACAGAAACACTGCTTTCATTCTTGGCTTTTCCTCCAACTTGCTGGGTCATCTGGGGCAGGGTACCTGTTCTCCCAAAGCTCTATATTTACCATCTAGAAAAAAGACTAACTGTATCCATCTTCTGGTATATGGTAAGAAAAAAAGTTTGAAAAATAAAAAGACTAAGGGAAATGTAAATTCTGTAGTCTTTAGACTAAAGTACTTTAGAAATACAATGGTCATCCATGCATGCAGGTAGGGTGCCCTGGTCTCCTGTGTCCTCCCTCTCCTAGGGTCACAGTGGCCATGTTAGGAAGTGGGCCTGGTCTGTGCCCAGAGATGCAGTGCCCTTCTTTCAGGCCTATAATCCCCACTTCTGGTTTGAGGATCAGGTGAAATAGTCAGGAATATGCCTACCTAGACATAAGGTATTAATTTCCACTAACATATAATAAGGAATTTAGAAATATGCAAGCAAAAGAAACAATTTCACTCACTACCTTGTCAGTCTAGGAGACGCAAAGCTAATTCTCTCCTGTTTGTAGGCCCAGGACACTGATCTGAGGCCTGTATCCCACTGATGTGCCATTCAGCAGCAGGACTCACTGGAACGTAGCCTAAAAGGTCTGAGAGCGCAACATTAATGAGGGATGTATTCTACTGCTTAGTTAGAACAAAGGCGATACTGTTTCTAAACCCAGAACAAGCTTTCACTCTTTCTAGCCCAGCAATCCCTCAGTATTGGGTTAGTTTGCCAGGTCTCCAGGAATCCTGAAGAGAACTAGAAATCTGTTCTTTGTTGATGGTGACACCTCTTTTTCTGTAAGTGCCTACTCTCAGATTCAAAACAGATGTTAAAGCCTCCTGCAGCCTCTGGTGAGACCCACATCCTTTCAGAGACGGGGCCTCAAAATTGGGAGTCAGAAAACCCTTTCTGTAAAGGGCCAGACAGTAAATATTTCAGCTTTGTGGGCTATACAGTCCTGCCACATCGTTAAACATTTTTTTTTCTTGTAAGTTTACAATTTATAATTATATATCTCTATGCAGCACAAAGGGATACTATGATTTATGAATATGATGTGGAATAATTAAATTAAGCTAATTAACATGTCAATTGCCTCAAATACTTATCTTTTTTTTGGTGAGAATATTTGAAATTTACTTTCTTAGCAATTTTGAAATGTATACTACCATTTTAAACAAACAAACGATTCCTCTTTAAAAATGTAAAAGCCATTCTCAGCTTGTGGATCATATGAAACCACCCTGGCAGGGGCCATAATTTGCTGACTCCTACTCTAGACCTTAAAGGCCTCCCTATTAAAGGTCTACATCTTAAAATTCTGACCCTATTGGGTCTGCCTAGAGGGCTGACGCAGGGCTCCAGGCAGGGCTGACACAGTTCTCAAGAGGCAACTCTCCTCTAAGGAGCCACTGAGGATTGTGAAGGAAAAATCTGGAGGTTATCTGCATTAGAGCTGACAGACTGGCTAATTTCCCTCACATTTTAAAACACTTCAAAAGCATCTATAGAATTTAGCTTACTGCGCTATCATTCTGGAGTGTAGACTGAACCATAAACCATCTTTATCTTTTTGTTTCTGCTTAATAATACTATCCCATGCCTCTACGAGGCCCTTTTTTTTTTTTTTCCTTCCCCTAGGTTCCAAATCCACACTTGAATTGGCTCAGGCCTGGACTCACTCCCCATTCTATATGTGGCATGGCTGTGGATAGCAAGGAAACTATCAATAATAAACAGATGGATTTGGATACAGTAAATATGGATAAAAGGCATGAGGGTAGGGGTGAGTTTGTTTTGAGCAAAGATTTAGGGCTGACTTTGAATCTAGGCACCATCACAAATAATTACAGGTTCTGTAAACAAGTAGCAAACTGCTATAGAAGCATCCTAAGAATGATGTAATACAATCTTTGATAAACCTGACAAAAACAAGCAATGGGGAAAGGATTCCATGTTTAACAAATGGTGTTGGGAAAACTGGCTAGCCATGTGCAGAAAGCAGAAACTGGACCCCTTCCTGACACCTTACACTAAAATTAACTCCAGATGGATTAAAGACTTAAACATAAGACCTGGCACCATAAAAACCCTAGAAGGAAATCTAGGCAAAACTATCCAGGACATAGGAGTAGGCAAGGACTTCATGAACAAAACACCAAAAGCATTGGCAACAAAAGCCAAAATAGACAAATGGGACCTAATGAAACTCCACAGCTTCTGCACGGCAAAAGAAACAGTCACTAGAGTGGATCGGCAACCAACAAACAGAATGAGAAAAAATTTTCGCAGTCTACCCATCTGACAAAGGGCTGATATCCAGAATTTACAAAGAACTCAAACAGATTTACAGGAAAAAAACAAACAAGTCCATTCAAAAGTGGGCAAAGGACATGAACAGATACTTTACGAAAGAAGACATATATGAGGCCAACAATCATATGAAAAAATGCTCATCGTCACTGGTCATCAGAGAGATGCAAATCAAAACCACATTGAGATACCATCTCACGCCAGTTAGAATGGCGATCATTAAAAAATCTGGAGACAACAGATGCTGGAGAGGATGTGGAGAAAAAGGAACACTTTTACACTGTTGGTGGGAGTGTAAATTAGTTCAACCATTGTGGAAGACAGTGTGGCGATTCCTCAAGGCCTTAGAAATAGAAATTCCATTTGACCCAGCAATCCCATTACTGGGTATATATCCAAAAGACTATAAATCGTTCTACTATAAGGACACATGTACACGAATGTTCATTGCAGCACTGTTTACAATAGCAAAGACCTGGAATCAACCCAAATGCCCATTGATAATAGACTGGATTGGAAAAATGTGGCACATATACACCATGGAATATTATGCAGCAACCAGAAATGATGAGTTTGTGTCATTTGTAGGGACATGGATGAATCTGGAGAACATCATCCTCAGCAAACTGACACAAGAACAGAAAATGAAACACCGCATATTCTCACTCATAGGTGGGTGATGAAAAATGAGAACACATGGACATAGAAAGGGGAGTACTAAACACTGGGGTCTATTGGGGGGAAAAGGGGAGGGCCAGTGGGAGGGGGAGGTGGGGAGGGATAGCCTGGGGAGAAATGCCAAATGTGGGTGAAGGGGAGAAGAAAATCAAAGCACACTGCCATGTGTGTACCTACGCAACTGTCTTGCATGCTCTGCTCATGTACCCCAAAACCTATAATCCAATAAGAAATTAAAAAAAAAAAAAAAAAAAAAAAGAATGATGTATAGGCCAAGCATAGTGGCTCACGCCTGTAATCCCAGCACTTTGGGGGGCTGAGGCAGGCGGATTGCAAGATTAGGAGATCGAGACCATCCTGGCCAGCATGGTGAAAGCCCATCTCTACTAAAATACAAAAAATTAGCCAGGCGTGGTGATGCTGTAGTCCCAGCTACTCAGGAGGCTAAGGAAGCTTGAATCCAGGAGGCGGAGATTGCAGTGAGCCGAGATTGCGCCACTGCACTCCAGCTGCGTGACCAAGCGAGACTCCATCTCAGAAAAAAAAAAGAATGATATAGCAATGGTTAGAAATCTTTGTAGTCACACCTCCCCAAATACCAGAAGCTGGAGGAGACAAATTACTTATTGCTAAAGAGTAATTCTTATAATATTATTAGCTACTATTTTTTACTGTTACTCACCATCCTAGATGTATATCATAAGCTCATTTTTTTTTTTTTTTTTTTTTTGAGACAAGAATCTTGCTTTGTCACTCAGGCTGGAGTGTGGTGGTGCTATCTTGGCTCACTACAACCTCTGCCTCCTAGATTCAAGTGATTCTCGTGTGTCAGCTACCCGAGTAGCTGAGATTACAGGCGTGTGCCACCACAGACAGCCAGTTTTTATATTTTTAGTAGAGATGAGGTTTTGCCGTGTTGGCCAGGCTATTCTCAAACTCCTGGCCTCAAGTGATCCTCCCACCTCAGCCTCCCCAAAGTGCTGGAATTATAGGTGTGAGCCGCCATGTCTGGCCCATAAGTGCATTTCTAATCTTCATGATAACCGTGCAAAGTAGGTATTATCTCTGTTTTACAGTTGAAAAAACTCAGGATCTTGCAGAGATAAACTTTATCCAAGATCACAGAGCCAGAAAGTAGAAAAGTTGGGCTTGCAACTGTTGTCTGACTCACTCCAAATCCCTTGCTCTTTCTACTACAATATACTGCTAATATCCTTGATAGAGAAAAACAATAAGCAAATCCCTTCATTTGGGTCTTGTTTGACTTTGTTCCAAATAGCAGCAAGCTATGATGTTAGTCATGGGCTTGAAAAAAAATAGCAGCACTCTGTTGGTCGACCTTTTTCTATACTCTGAATATTAATGAATGACAAGGTACTAAAAATCACAAGTACGACAATTTTATACGGTAGCGATTCAGATTAAATTAATACAGCTACCTTCTTAACTAAGCTGGGGACTTATTTGAGCTAACACTTGTTTATTCTTTGCAAAAATAAAACAGGATTTTAATGTTAAATCTTTGCCTCATAGCCAAATAAGTCTCTTTTCAACACTGGTATATGTGTATCTTTTACCAGTATTGTGAGTTGTTATTTTGTAAACAATTTAGCCGAATTGAATTAGTTCCCCACCTTCCCAGGCCCCAGATTATTAGTCGCCAATCAAATATTTATTCTCCCTTTATCTTTCAAATTAACAGAACCCTGATATTTGGCTGTGTAAAATGATGCCCAAGTAAAATTCCACATTTGACCGAGTTACGGTGGAATTGTTGTGTGGAACTTCTGGGTAGTCTCTTTATGATGAACAGGGTGTCTCCTTCTTCCTCCCTTCCTCCATCCTGCTGCTAGGAAGGTAGGTGTGATGACTAGAGCTATAGTAAGTCATCTTGTACCGTAAGGATGGCCTAGAGATAGCAGAGCAAAAAGCTAGAAGAGGTATGGGACTCTAATGACTGTGGAGCTGCCATACTGGCCCAGGACTATCTACCTCTGTACTTCTGTTGTTGATGAGAGAGAAAAAAAACTCCATCTTATTTAAACCACCAATGTTGGGTTTCTGTTACTTATAATCTATTGCTACTTTATACATCCTACCATATGCTCCATTCCTGCTACTAAAGACAAACCTATAGTCATCACTTATTTAAGTTCCTACGTCAACCCCTAACCTGGTTTCCCTCCCTAGAATCATCTTAATAGACAGCAAATGAATTCTATTTGTATCACTCTTTTACTTAAAAACTCTTTGAAGGCTTTCCATAAAATCCAAATTCCCTAAAGGTATATCCTATCCTTGATAATTCATCTCTTCACTCTCATCTTTTGTCCTGTGGTCATACTATCAACTCAGATCAACTTGGTACTGACTGGAACCCTGCCCCTCCATTTGTCTGGCTAACTCCTAATCATCCATTAGGTTTTTAGCTAAAATATCACAAATCCAACAGCTCTTCTAACATTAGACAGCAAGTTTCATGAGGCAGGAACCCTGTCTACCATTATTTATTGTTGTATACTCAGGACCTAGCAGTGTCTGGCATACACAGTAAATTAACATTTTCAAATGAATTAATGAAATTTTCAAGAGGGCAGCCAAGCAGTATGTAGCAAAATTTGAAATAAGCATACTTTCTAGTCTACTTCTATGAAATGTATTTAAAAGAAATAACATTATAAAAGCACATAAAGTTATATATATATATATATATATATATATATATATATATATATATATATATATGAATGTTTGTTGGAGGATTATTTACAAAGGCAAAAAATATATTATTTAAAACAATTTTTTTTATTAGAAATAGGGTCTTACTATGTTGCCCAGACTGGTCTCAAACTCCTGGGCTCAAGCGATCCTCCCGCCTTAGCCTCTCAAATTGCTGGGATTAGAGGCACTGCACCCAGCCAAAATTTAAAAATATTTTAAATGTCCCCTCAGTAATGAATTGGTTAAATAAATTCCAATGTAATCCATGCAATGAAGTATTCCACAAAACACAAAAAGATGTGTCAGAATGGTTGTCAGGATGAAATTATGCTCATGATATAGCATAAATTTAAAATTATTTTAAATGAGCAATTTACAAAGTACAACTCTCAGATCGGGCATGGTAGCTCACATCTATAATCCAAGCACTTGGGGAGGCCGAGGCGGGTAGATCACTGGAGGTCAGGAGTTCGAGACCAGTCTGGCCAACATGGCAAAACCCCATCTCTACTAAAAATACAAAAATTAGTCAGGCATTGTGGTGCATGCCTATAATCCCAGCTTGCTCAGGAGGCTGAGGCATGAGAATCGCTTCAACCTGGGAGGCAGAGGTTACAGTGAGCCAAGATCATGCCACTGTACTCTAGCCTGGGCAATAGAACAAGACTGTGTCTCAAAAACAAACAAACAAACAAACAAACAACAACAACAAAAACAAAGTACAATTCTCACGCCCAGAATCCACGGTTGAAAACCTAAGAATGGCTGCTCTTTTAGTTCCATTTGAATTGTGCTTCTGCTTCTTAGCAGTCATCGTCATTATCATCCTAGTAGTAGCAGTAGCAATTAATATGTATAGTCATTAGTGATTACCTCACTGCCAGACATTGTGATGAGAACTGCATGTGCATCATCTCATTTAATGCTGACAAAACCATACAAGGTAGGAACTGTTAGGATGATGTGAAATTGTCAATATGCATTTTCTTTAACCTGCAAAAATGCCCATTTCATAGGGTTAAACTTAATATTATTATTTCTCAGGGGCCCAGAGGGTTTACAAAAATTATCCATATTTTTTAAATTGGAGACTGGCTGAGCTAAGCTTCATACCCAGGTGTGCTTGGTACCACAGTAGCTGTGCTCTTCTGTGTGATATATAAAAGAGAGAGGGAAGGAGGAAGGAAAAACAAAACAAAAAACAAAGTATAACTCATGGTAGGATGCCATTTTCATTTTAAAAAATGCATACACATCTTCTTTTTGCTTATCTGTATTTTCTGGCAATAACTGGGATGATGGACTCTGGGGCCATCTGGGATCCTCACAGGCCTGAAAGCCTGGACTCATGAATCATCAGTACAGGAGACATGAGGGACTACCCACTTACAGCTTCAAAGACAGCTACCTGTACTGGGAAAACAAGTATCTAATGAGTGCCCACTAAATGCCTAATACCTTAATTCAGAGAAGCAACAAAAGCTACAGGTGTGCATAGGGCAAATTATAATTCATTGAGAAAGCTGAATGTTGTTTTAAAAGATTCAAATTATATTCAAAGTTCTAAAATCCCTTATATTAGCTTGAGAAAATTATGAAAATAAAAACAAAAAATTAGATGAGAATATTCTTACAACTTCTGCTTGCCCCTTTCATGAAAAACTTGTAAAAGAAGATTTATACTTGAAGAAATTTTTCTGTATTTTTATCTTGAATTAGCACATTAGTTCACAGGTAGATAACATAAACCTGAAATATATCTTTTAGGAGAGTTAAAAATACAAGAATTACAAAAAGCACTAAGGACTATAAAACAAGGAAGTATATTATAACCATTTATAGACATTTTGTTTCCTTCTTGGTTGCATGCTAAGGACAGAGGCTATTTTCATCTTTGGAGTCACTTAACCTAGCCTAAAGCCTGGCACACAGTAGATGGTTAAAATGTTATACTCAGTTGAACTAAGGAGGAACCAAAATCTTTACCAAATTAAACTAGAAACATTTCTTCAGAGCAGAATTTGGCTCATTACAGATGTGGACATATTTACACATACTTCGTTCTAGCCCTCCTTTTTGGGATGTGAAAAGGATCCCATCCTTTTCACATTTTGGGTGCTGAAAAGGATCTAGGGAATCCAGTGATGGGCTTCTGGAATATGCAGGGGGAGTATCCTTGAGACAGTTCCTCTCTTAGAGTTTCCTTCACACCTGGCGATGTGCTCCCTCTACTGCTAGTGGGAACCACAGGAGGGGACCCAGAACAGCAGGTTCCAGACAGAATGACAGACATCCCACCCTTTCTCCCCCTTTAACCTCACTGGTCTTCAACTCTGTCCTATTAGCTGCTTCCAGTGGGGACTGCTGAGTAGCTAGGAAAGAATGTAGGGTGTTTCAAAAGTCCAGCACTAGCTGAGGAACACTTTGTTTTTTTCCTAAAAAGGGCAGTCTATAAAGTTACATAAGACCCAGCTCTGCTCACTGGGAGCTTTTCCAAGTCCATCTGAAGAGACTCCTCAAGCTGTTTGGAGTTCAGGAAAAGGGTTTGGAATTTCCTGCTTGGCAAACTTATACTGGAGCTATCTCTGGATAGATGTTGGGAGGCTCCAGCAGAGAAAGTAGTAACTCTGTTCTCCCATTGTCAGCTGCTGCCCCATTGGGCTCACCGGGGGACAGCAAATAGCATAATGCATTTATAGTCAAAATCTCAGAGTAAGGACAAGCCCTTTGCTAAAAACATAGCCCATCTGGCATCAAGCCTTAGGGGCCCACCCAAAGGAGGTAGGACCTGGGAAATCTAACAGCCCAACTCAGAATTATGTAACAGTGCTCTGGAAGAGTCCCCTTCTCTGCTTTGGGCAAATGTTTGAAGGAATCTGTGGCCCTGAGAACCTTAAATGCCAAAGTCCCACCCAAGGACTAAATTACTTACTCAATAAATATTAACTGAGCACCTCCAAAGGGCACTGTAACGTGTGAAAGAAACAGACTTGATGCCTGCCTTCATAGAGCTTACAGTTCACACCAAGGGAGACCAAACAAATATGTAACTATGACTATATACATGATTAAGTAGGCCTTTGGAACGTGCTGCATTCAAAGGAAAGACAGTTAAATCACGAAAGCCAGTTCTGTCCAGAAAAGCCAATTAGCATATTTATTAATCAGGGTCCAGTTTACACTGTATTTATTGGCAGCTACAATTATCTGTGTTTTCTCTTTCTAAAAAAAAATTTTTTTTTTTTTTTAGAGATGGGGTCTCACTATGTTGTCCAGGCTGGTCTTGAACTCCTAGGCTCAAGCAGTCCTCCTGCCTTGGCCTCCTAAAGTTCTGGGATTACAGGTGTGAGCCACCACATGCCCAGCCAATTATCTATGCCTGCACTGAAAATTCTGGCACCTGAAAAGTCACTGGAATCTATCAATAACATACTCTTGGCCGGGCGCAGTGGCTCACACCTGTAATCCCAGAACTTTGAGAGGCTGAGGCGGGTGGATCACGAGGTCGAGAGATTGAGACCATCCTGGTCAACATGGTGAAACCCCGTCTCCACTAAAAATACAAAAAAATTAGCTGGGCATAGTGGTGCGTGCCTGTAATCCCAGCTACTCAGGTGGCTGAGGCAGGATAATTGCCTGAACCCAGGAGGTGGAGGTTGCGGTGAGCCGAGATCGCACCATTGCACTCCAGCCTGGGTAACAAGAGCGAAACTCCGTCTCAAAAAAAAAAAAACAAAAAAACATACTCTTAGTTCAGCTCCACTTGTATTCCCATTCATTTTTTGGTAGTTCAGTGCCCATTTTTATATTACATATTTTTATTTAAAGCACAGGAACTCACTTCAACTAACAAACTATTGTCCATTACAGTGAAGAAATAGAACCCTGATTTGCTCCTTCCAGCATCAGGCCATTCATTTTTGTTTCTTTCTGGTCAACGTAAAGAGCTAAGAAAAGGTGGGTATAGAACTCTGCTCTTAAGGACTAATTCTGTAGCACCTGACAAGTTACTTGATTCTCCTCAGCCTCAGTTTCATTTTAAAGTGGAGATAATACCTTCCCCACAGGGTGGTGGCAGGAGTTACAGAGAAGATATATAAGACATCTAGGACACTGACTGTTATTTAGGGAGGGCCCAATAAGTGACAACTATAATAAATATGAATCAGGAATTTCCTCTTCTTTTCTCGAACCTGAATCCCTCCTATTGCCTTTTTGAGACTGTACTACTGTTCAATTTACCAGTTTACAACAAGGAACCATGTCATGGTCATAGCCAGTGTTTTTTTTTTTTTTTTTATGAGACAGAATCTTGCTCTGTTGCCCAGGCTGGAGTGCAGTGGCACAATCTCAGCTCACTGCAACCTCCACCTCCTGGATTCAAGCGATTCTTCTACCTCAGCCTCCTGAGCAGCTGGGACTACAGGCACCTGCCATCACGCCTGGCTAATTTTTGTATTTTTTAGTAGAGATGGGGTTTCACCATATTGGCCAGGCTGGTCTTGAACTCCTGACCTCATGATCCACCCACCTCGGCTTCCCAAAGTGCTGGGATTACAGGGGTGAGCCACAGCACCTGGTCCAGTGTTTTCTTTTCAATAGGAATACTACCTTAAATTCTTTAACTTTTCTTCATGGCTTGTTATTTTTCCCCCTGTAAGTTGTAAAGTAAAGCAGCTCCAACTCAGGCAATATCCCAGGAAAATAGAAAGGAGGTTAGAGTGAATTTACAAGTTATCTGTAAATCACAAATTTTCTACCCAATGAACACAGTAAGGTACATGTTTACTTGAATTGCTCACTGTCACCAGAACATAGTAAAAGCAAGTCTTCCACATAAACTCACAGGCTCACAAGATTCTCCCTAAAAGATCTAATTATTTCCAGACATGTATACCATGTGACCCTCCCTAAATTCCACAGCTTCTGCTTTAGAAAAGTTTCTCTGGGCAAGGTGGTGTGCCTCTGGGGCTCAAGTGGTCCTCCTGCCTCAGCATCCTGAGAAGCTGGGACTACAGGTGTGCACCACCACACTTGGCTAATTTTAAATTTTTTTTTTTCTTTGTAGAGACGACAGTCTTGAACTCTTAGCTTCAAGTGATCCAGCCTCAGCCACCCAAAGTGCTGGGATTACAGGTCAGAGCCACTGCACCCAGCCTCATTCTGATTCTGATTCCTGATATTTTTATAACTTTTTTTTTTAAAGAATTCAGGAATTTATATCCTTGGTTTTCCAATATCCAAGATGAAGTACCCTGGGCTAGGTTATTTCTATTTGTTATGCTGGGTAGTCAGTGGACTCTGAATTTGTAGATTCATATTCTTCTGTTCTGGGAAGTGTACTTGTATTCTTTCTGTCTTTTCCTTTTGTTTTTGTCCCCACTGATGTGAAAGGTTAAGAAAATAGATTAAATTATGGAACAACATACCTGAGAAGCCGTAGTGGCTCCAGAATTTTGCTATAGGTTGAATTTAGGAGCAGCAAACAGATTAAAAGGGATAGGTGGGAGTGGGGTAGCATTAGGGAATTGTCATAAAGTTCCATTTGTATAGCAATTACAGTGTTTTTACTCAGAATATAGGTTTATTGAGGTAGCTTAAAGAGTTACCATTTTTGTATGATATTCTCTGCATATGGATGACAGCAATCCCAGAGTGGCTTAAACAAAAGAGGAAATGTATTGTCACACATATCAAGAAGACCAGAGGCACAGTGACTGCCAGGTTAGTGAATTCAGAGGCTCACCATGTCCTTTAAATCTGCCATTGTTAGGTCAAAGCATGGCTGCAGTGGTCATCTCAAAACAGTACACTGAGATATGTTAACATTCAGAGGCATGCATGGAGGAAGGCGGCTATCTAAACAAACTGTTATATTTCAAAGAAGGAATGGGGAAGTCGTTGCTGGGTAAGCAATCAATTGTGATCAAGTAGGAGGGTATGCAATTCAGAGCACCAGGGAGGGATTCAGAGCTTTTGTTAGGAGGTGGAGTATTTCCTCCAACCAGAGAGGAGACGATGGCTGTAGACACTTTTGTAGATTGGTGGTAGGAAGTAAGAGAGTTCACAGACGATGCCTTCCTTTTTCCTTCCGAGGTGAGGTACGTAAGACAAGACTACCAATAGCATAGAAAAGGAGAAAGGGAGGGTGAGCGGTTAAAGAGTTATGAAGGGATGAAATATTTGTTGTGAAGAGCAGAGTAGGATACTTGTTAGAGAAATATAGTAAAATTGCTGCCAATATGAACTTTGGTAATGAATTCAGTTTTAAATTTTTTGGAACGTTAACTCAAGATTTTATTGTCTTTATAATAAAACAAAAGATGACATTTAAAACTGGATCACTTGGCCCTCTCACTCATCTCCTCCCAGTTCAAAATGTTTGCATCTCTTAATAGCCGCATTTTCTTAGATCTGCAATTGGGCTCAACCCACTCAGGCCTTAGCACAATCTTCTCTGTAGTTTTAGCCTTTTTCTGGAAAATCAGATTAGTCTGCCCACCATGGCCACTGTGCTTCCTGTCATAATGCTGCTTTCCCTGGGCATACAGAGAATCCTTGCTCTTCTTGGACTATGTCATTCTGTGGGGTTGGTACTTGCCACATTTCTCACAGAAAGTCTGGTGGGTTTTAGGAACCATTCACCATGTTTGCTGGAGCACTGTCACCTGGAAATGATGAATTTAGAGTGATGCTAAATATGCCGAGCTGTACAATTTTCTCCAGTAAAGCTTAGCTATTTGAGTACAGACATGGAGAAGGTAAGGGGTTATGTTCATTCAGGGATGGGGTTTTATCAGTTAAGTATACTTTTAAAAGAATGATTGTAGTATCAGTGAAGTTTTAATGAAGTTAAAGGACTACTAGTGAGGATACTTCAACAAGTGAATGGAATACACTAAGCTATAAACCATAAAGTCTACGTGGCAACATGGATAAATGCTTAGGAACTAAGTTAATTAAAATAAAGCAAAATATAAAATAATTTTAATGCCACAATTACATCCATGCAAAATTTATATATGCATGTAAACAGGAAGGATAGGCAAGTGGGATTGTAGGTGATTTAAATTTATTTTGTGATTATTCTTTTTATTTTTATTTTTTTTCTTGAGATAGGGTCTCCCTCTGTTGGCCAGGCCAGAGTGCACTGGTATGATCACAGCTCACTGTAGCCTCACCCTCCCGGGCTCAGGTGATCCTTCCACCTCAGTCTCATGAGTGGCTGGGACTGCAGGTGTGTACTACCACACCCAGATAATTTTTAATTTTTTTTTTTTTTTTTTTTTGTAGAGATGGGATTTCACTATGTGGCTCAGGCAAGTCTTGAAACCTTAGGCTTAAGTGATCCTCCTGCCCTGGTCTCCCAAAGTTCTAGGATTACAGGTGTGAGCCACCGTGACTGGCCCATTTTTATATATTTATTTTGATTTTTAAAATTCCTACTTAAATGTTTTAGATCATGTTCAGCTTGGATATAGATCTTTTTCTATGAGCTTTATCTAATCTACCAGTCATCACTGACGTGTCTGTCCTCTGCACTTCTTTAAAACTTGTTCATAGAACTAAAATCATACTTATCCTAGGGGCCAGGCTGTAACCTCTGTGAATGTTACTAAATCAGATCTTTTATGAACACAAAGCAACCTAAGAAGTGTAACAGCTTTGCTAAGCTAAACTTAATGTCAGTTCAACCCTTGCAATTCATTCATTCATTCATTCTCTATTCATTCTATCAATATTTACTGAGCTTATATCATTTGTCAGGCATTGTGTTAGGCACCAGAAATATACAGTGAAAAATAAAGCCTATCACAAATTGTGTGGAAGGGGAAGGAGAGATTTCAGGCCAGAGCCTGAAACTCATAAAGGACTTCAAATTTAGCTTTTTGTTCTTATATTCAAATGAAGTTATAAGTATATTTTAAAAATAACAGCTTTATTGACATATAATTCATATAGTATAAAGTTCACTTTTTAATGTGTACAATTCAGTGGTTTTTAGTGTGTTCACAGAGTTGTGCAACTATAACCATAATCTCACTTTGAGATATTTTCATCACTCCTAAAAGCAAGCCCATCCCCATTGATTTTGTATCCTACAATCTTACTAAACTAGTTTATTAGTTATAATGGTTTTATGGATTCCTTAAGATTTCTATATACAAGATCATCAGCAAATAGCAATAGTTATATTTCTTCCTTTACAATCTGGATACCTTTTATTTTTCCTGCCTAATTGTTATGAGTAGAATTTCCAGTACAATGTTGAACGGACATCTTTCTTTTGTTCCTGATCTTAGAGGCAAAGTTTTCAATCTTTCACCTTAAGAATAATGTTAGCTGTGGGTTTTTTGTAGATGCCTTTTATCAGGTTGAGAAAGTTAGATGTTATGCCTAGTTAAGTGTTTTTATCATAAACTTGTCAGATGTTTTTTTCCGCATCTACTGAGATGATCATGTTGTTTTTGTCCTAAGTATGGTATTAAAATAAATTAATTTGTTAATATAAATGCTTAAAACACTAAAATTATTATAATAGAGGTTTGGATTGCAATCATTTTCAATATATGAAGAATTTCATATATTAAATGGAAGAGGTCAATTTCTAGATCTCTGAGAGACCCTGGATTCAAAAACTCTATTCCTGTCCTCATGGAGTTTATGGTTATTTAAAATAATTTGCTAATTGTCATAATGGAGCTCCAGACAAGGCCAAATCAAGGAGTAGTGGAAATAGGCCCAAGTTTGCATGAGGTAATCAGGAAAGGCTTCAGAAAGGTCAGATGACTGAACAGTTAGAGGAAGAGTAGAAACACGTGGCAGGGTTGGGGCTAAGGAAGGGATTTCAGTTAGCGAGAACCATGTGCACACAGAGTTCCTGAGAAAGATCTGAGCTCCACAGTCCCAGACTCAAGACATAGACTCCCAGGGCATGTGCTGAAAGAAGGAGTAATGAAATTACAAAAGAAAACTAAAGCCTTAACCATATAGATATAATGAAATTCTGTATGTCAAAAACCGCAAACAAAATTAAAAGTCAAGCAAATATTTGGTATAACAAAAGGCATATATATTTAATGTGTAAAGAACTTGTGTGAATACTAAAGACTAAGATTTTTTAAAAATTGTGGTGAAAACACGAGATCTAACCTTCTAACAAGTGTTTAAATGTATAGTACAGTATTGTTAACTAACTACAAGCACAGTGTTGTACAGCAGATCTCTAGAACGTACTCAGCTGGTGTAAATGAAACTTTATACCCAGTGAAGAGCAAATCCCCATTCCCCCGCAAAACTCTCACTCCAGGCATTGGCCACCACCATTCCTTCTATTTTTGGTTCTATGATTTTAATTATTTTTGGTAACTAATACAAGAGGAATCATGCCATATTTGTCCTGTGACTTTCTTATTTCAATTAAACTAAGATCTTAATAGAAAAATTGGCAGGATATGAAAAATATTTCATAAAAGGAATAGAATATACTTAATGAACATACAAAAAGTTTGAACTTCAAAACAGGCCGGGCGCGGCGGCTCACGCCTATAATTCCAGCACTTTGGGAGGCCGAGGCGGGTGGATCACGAGGTCAAGAGATCGAGACCATCCTGGTCAACATGGTGAAAACCCGTCTCTACTAAAAAATACAAAATTTAGCTGGGCATGGTGGCGCAGACTGTAGTCCCAGCTACTCGGGAGGCTGAGGTAGGTGAATTGCTTGAACCCAGGAGGCAGAGGTTGCGGTGAGCCGAGATCGCGCCATTGCACTCCAGCCTGGGTAACAAGAGCTAAACACGGTCTCAAAAAAAAAAGAAAAGAAAAAAAAAGAACTTCAAAACAATAAATTACTATCTTTTGCTGACCAATTATCAGACAAAATAATAATAGTTCTGGTGAAGGGAAGTACAATAGGCATTTTCATGCATTGCCAGTGTATGTATATTTTGGTACAATCTTCATAATGAGCTCAGAAAAATATTTTTTTTTCAAGTCTTAAAACTGTTCAAATCATTTAACTCAGTAGCTATACCTCTAGAATTCTATCCCAAGGAAATTATCAGAGATGTGGATAAGGATTTTTGTATAAAGTTGTTAATAATTAAAAAGTATTAAAATGGCCAGGTGTGGTGGCTCACACCTGTAATCCTAACACTTTGGGAGGCCAATCACTTGAGGCGAGCAGATCACTTGAGGCCAGGAGTTTGAGGCCAGCCTGGGCAACATGGCAAAATCCTCTACTAAAAATACAAAAATTAGCTGAACATGGTGGTGAGCACCTGTAATCCCAGCTACTCAGATGGCCAAGGCAGGACAATTGCTTGATTCTGAGAGGTGGAGGTTGCAGTGAGCCGAGATCGTGCCACTGCACTCCAGCCTGGACAACACAGTGAAACTTTGTCTCAGAAGAAAAAAAAAAACAGCAAAAAAAAAAATAGACATTGGTGTGGATGTGGTGAAAAGAGAACACTTATACACTGCTATTGAAATGTAAACTAGTAAAACCAAGATTGAAAACAGTATACAGATTCCTTAAAGAACTAAAAGTAGAACTACCATTTGACCCAGCAATGCCACTACTGGGTATTCTACCCAAAGGAAAAGTCATTATATGAAAAAGACACACGGACACATGTTTATAGCAGCACAGTTGGCAACTGCAAAAGTATGGAACCAACCCACATGCCCATCAACCAAATGGATAAAGAAAATGTGGTATACATACACCATGCAATACTACTCAGCCATAAAATAGAATAAAATAATGACCTTTTTAGCAACTTGAATGGCGCTGGAGGACATTATTCTAAGTAAAGTAACTCGGGAATGGAAAACCAAATATCATATGTTCTCTCTCATAAGTGGGAGCTAAACTATGAGGATGCAAAGACATAAGAATGATATAATGGACTCTGGGGACTAGAGGAGTAAGGGCGCGGTGGGGGATGAGGTTTAAAAGACTATATTTGGGTTTAGTGTTCACCGCTCAGGTGATGGGTGCACCAAAATCTCAGAAGTCACCACTAAAGAACTTATCCAAGTAACCAAAAAACCACCTGTATCCCAAAAACTAATGGAAAATTTTTAAAAAGACTATAAAACCACAAATGTCCAACATTTGGGGTAAGTAAATTATGGCTCATTCAAACACCGATTTCTTATACAACTATTAAAATATTGGCCTCTAAGAACTGTTCAATGTTATGTTTTCATTTTATACTTATCTTTTCTAGATTCTCTATAGTAAGCATATATTTTATCTATATTCAGAAAAAGAAGACAACTTTTTTCAGAAATTTTTTTTTTTAGAGATTTTTTTAACTTTCAAGGAAAAATGTACACTTTTAATCTTTCTTCATAAAAAGGAACTCAGTTTAAGCATTTTCTAGGTAGAGTATGGGCAGCTAAAAGTATTTCCTTAGAACTATTCTCTATGATCCCTTAATCTTGAGGGAGTGAGAGATTGATAAACCTAATCTCAAAAGGAAGAAATCTCTTTCTACCTTTGAATCATAACTCAGTAGGAGAAATACCTGTATCAGTGATGTTTCTTTTGAGATGGTGGAGTCTCACTTTGTCACCCAGGCGGGAGTGCAGTGGCATGATCTTGGCTCACTGCAACCTCCACTTTCCAGCCTTAAGCAATTCTTATGCCTAAGCCTTGGAAGTAGCTGGAACTACAGATGCCTTCCCACCATGCCCGGCTAATTTTTTTTTGTGAGCCACCGCACCCGGCCTGCATCAGTGACTTTTTATTCTTTACAGAGCTCCTCCAGTGGACTCTGAAAAGGGAGTGAAGGGGATATAGAGGAAAAGAGGGAGAGTTGAACAGGTTAGACTCTACTTCTCCCAACTCCATGCATTCAATCAAAACAGCCCAATTTTTATCTTTTTGAGTCCTTTGCTGTAGAATATATTTGAACAAGTCTCTCCCTTTTTTTTTTTTTTTCTTTGAGATGGAGTCTCGCTCTGCTGCCAGGCTAGAGTGCAGTGGCATAATCTTGGCTCAGTGCAACCTCTGTCTCAGCCTCCCAAGTAGCTGGGATTGAGGCACACGACACCATGCCCTGCTAATTTTTGTATTTTTAGTAGAGACAGGGTTTCCCCATGTTGGCCAGGATGGTCTCGACCTCTTGACTTTGTGATCTGCCCATCTCGGTCTCCCAAAGTGCTGGGATTACAGATGTGAGCCATGGCACCCAGCCATGAACTTCTAAAAAGTTTGAAATTCTTTATTCTCTACTACAGATTCTCACAGGCCAATGAAAAGCCGCTGTCTTTTTTTCTCAAAACATAAATGTTCCTTGTTAGCTCTTCATCACCACCACCTGGTTGTCAGAAAGGACTCACAAATGTATAATGAGGCAGGTGGTCCTGCTTCCAGCCCTCCTCTCTCCAGCCACTATCATTAAGGATGAATAAACTAAGATGCAGGTTGCTATCTTGGATATGAGGCAAAGAACATTAAATAAATCATCATATAAACTGAAAGAGACACTATGCTATCTAAGAAGTTAATGATAGCTGTATGAAACTAAAAAGAGTAATATTTTAGTAATATTGGACAAAGAGACCAACAGTATTCAAAGGGAAAGAGGTGCAGCATATAAGAGCTATTAAAAAGTAGAATAGCTCTTGTATGACCAAATAAGACATGTCCTTCAAAGTAGTCACACTGGTTATTAAGGAATAATTGGCAAGAGAAAAGAATTTTTTAAACTCCAAAAAACAAAGTAGCCACCTTGAGAAATCTTACTCATCCCAGTAGTGCTCCTAGTAAAAACATCCTTAGAACTCTTTAGAAGTACAAAAAAACACCCGCCCACCCACAGAATTGTGAAATACAATCAATTGTTGTTTTAAGTCACTAAGTTTTGGGGTGTTTTGTTATACAGTAACAGATTATGTGATATGGTCTGGCTGTGTCCCCCACCCAAAACTCATCTTGAATTCTCACGTGTTATGAGAGGGACAAGAGGTAATTGAATCATAGGGGCAGGTCTTTCCCATGCTATTCTTGTGATTGTGAATAAGTCTCACAAGATTTGATAATTTTATGAGGGGGAGTTTCCCTGTTTAAGCTCTCTCTTTGCCTGCTGTCATCCATCTAATATATGACTTGCTCCTCCTTGCCTTCTGCCATGATTGTGAGGCTTCCCCAGCCACATGGAGCTGTAAGTCCTTTAGACCTCTTGCTTCTGTAAATTGCTCAGTCTTGGGTATGTCTTGATCAGCAAGGTGAAAACAGACTAATACAGTAAATTGGTACCAGAGGCAGGATGGGACGCTGCTGAAAAGATACCTGAAAACGTGAAAGAGACTTTGGAACTGGATAACAGGCAGAGGTTGGAACAGTTTGGAAGGCTCAGAAGAAGACAGGAAAATGTGGGAAAGTCTGAACTCCCAAGGGACTTGTTGAATGGCTTTGACTAAAACGCTCATAATGATATGGACAATGAAATCTAGGCTGAGGTGGTCTCAGATGGAGATGACGAACTTCTTGAGAACTGGAGTAAAGGTGACTCTTGTTATGTTTTAGCAAAGAGATTGGTAGCATTTTGCCCCTGCCCCAGAGATTTGTGAAACTTTGAAATTGAGGTAATTTAGGGTATCTGGCAGAAGAAATTTCTAAGCAGCAAAGCATTCAAGACATGACTTGGGTACTGTTAAAGGCATTCAGTTTTATAAGGGAAGCACAGCATAAACGCTCAGAAATTTTGTAGCCTGACAATGCAATAGAAAAAAAAAATCCCATTTGCTGAGGAGAAAGTCAAGCCAGCTGCAGAAATTTGCCTAAGTAACAAGGAGCCCAATGTTAATCCCCAAGAGAGTTGGGAAAATGTCCCCAGGGCATGTCAGGTATTCAAGTCAGGCCCTATCATCATGAGCCAAGAGGCCTAGGAGAAAAAGTGGTTTTGTGGACTGAGCCCAGGGTCCCTGTGCTGTGTGCAGCCTAGAGACTTGGTGCCCTGCATCTCAACTACTCCAGCTGTAGCTGAAAGTGGCCAGTGTAGAGCTCAGGCTACGGTTTCAGAGGGTGCAAGCCCCAAGCCTTGCAACTTCCACGTGATGTTGAGCCTGTGAGCGCACGGTAGTCTCACAGCTCCACTAGGCAGTGTCCCAGTAGGGACTCTGTGTAGGCGCTCCAAACCCAAATCTCCCTTCTGCACGGCCCTGGCACAGGTTCTTCATGAGGGCCCCACTCCTGCAGCAAACTTCTGCCTGAGCATCCAGGTGTTTCCACATATCTTCTGAAATAGAGGCAGAAGTTCCCAAACCTGAATTCTTGACTTCTTAAGTTTTATAAGGGGGTGTTTCCCTGCACAAGCTCTCTCTTTGCCCACTGTCATCCATGTAAAATGTGACTTTCTCCTCCTTGCCTTCCACTATCATTGCGAGGCTTCACCAGTCATGTGTAACTGTAAGTCCATTAAACCTCTTTCTTTTGTAAATTGCCCAGTCTTGGGTATGTCTTTATCAGCAGCATAAAAATGAACTAATACAGTAAGATAGAAATGTCTGAATCACTAGTTTTGGGAGATGTTTAAAAGGAAATCATTAGTCTTGTAGAAAAACTATCCAGAACTCTTAAAAAAAAAAAAAAAAAAACTATCTTTAAACAGAAATAAACAACTTTCAAAGAACAAGTAAAGAACGTTTTGGAAGAGATACAACTCCAGAATGAATGGGACTAGCAGTAGGTTCCCAATTTTCTCCCCTGGAGTTTTTGCTTTTTACTTCGGGTTCATCTAAATCCTATCTATGCTGCCTTTAGGAATATTTTGCTCTTTTTATCTGAGCACGGACAAAAATAAATATCCATTTTCCCTAAGTACACTAAATACAAGGGCGCATTTTCTATTTTTAAAAGAATTATACAGGAAAATAAAGCACAAAGTATAAAAACAGATAAACAAGTTAAATATAGATTTTTTGGGGGGATCCTAAGATAAACAAGTTAAGCATAGACTTCTGATCCTAAAATAATTAAATTAGCCAGAAGTTGGCTAGCCCTATTTTTCTTTCCACCCAGTTATCAGTCTATTTTCCTTGTCCACAGGAACTCACACAAGAGGAAAAAATACAACACATACCTCAGAGCTCACCATCTCATCTTCTTGAAAAGACTTTTATTAAACCAAGAATTCCAAGGAACAGAGGGTTTCTTCCTAAAGCATCAAAATTAACTTTTAAAAACTTTAAGTGTTTTGGTAGAACTGTTTTAAAAATGTATTATGCAGGCTATAACTTAACTTCATGACTCACTACTTTTTTTTTTGTTTTCTGTTTCTTTTTGAGACAGAGTCTTGCTCTGTTGCCTATGCTGGAGTGCAGTGGCACAATCTCCAGCTCACTATAGCCTCTGCCTCCTGGGTTCAAGTGATTCCTGTGCCTCAGCCTCCCAAGTAGCCGGGATTACAACAGGTGCATGCCACCATGCCTGGCTAATTTCTCTATTTTTAGTAGAGTTGGGGTTTCACCGTGTTGCCTAGGCTGGTCTTGAACTCCTGGTCTCAAGTGATCTGCCCGCCTTGGCCTCCTAAAGTGCTGAGATTACAGGCGTGAGCCACCCTGCCTTACTACTGTTAACGTTAATAATATACTAGGTTAAAATAATGTTGTTTTCAATGTATATTAAAGACTCGCACACCAAATCAACAGTCCCATAAGGATTGCGTGTTAAGAGAATGGTTCACTTTTGCCATTTCATTTTTGAGATAGAGTCTCACTCTGTCTCGCAGCTGGAGTGCTGTGGCATCATCTTGGCTTACTGCAACCTCCACCTCCTGGGTTCAAGCAATTCTCTTGCCTCAGCTATCCAAGTAGCTGGGATCACAGGCACACGCCAAGATGCCTGGCTAATTTTTTGTATTTTTACTAGAGACAGGGTTTTGCCATGTTGGCCAGGCTAGTCTCAAACTCCTGACCTCAGGTAATCCACCTACCTCAGCCTCCCAAAGTGCTGAGATTACAGGTGTGAGCCACCACACCTGGCCTTCTTTTGCCATTTCTGTTTAACAGTACTGGAAGTCCCAGTCTGAGCAATTAGGTAAAAAAATAAAAATAAAAGGCATCCAAATAGAAAAAAAATAAAATAAAATAATCTCTGTTCCAAATTACATGATCTTGCATGGAGAACACCCTAAAGATGCCACAAAAAACATTAGAACTAAAAACGATTTATTAGTTGCAAATACACTAATCATTTATTAGTGTCAGCAAAGCTGCAGGGTACAAAATCAACACATAAAAATCAGCTTTTTTTCTCTTTAATTAGCTGAGAATATAGGTGAAGTTGTTCTACACTCCTGTAGTACCTGTACAATTTTCCTGTGGCAGTTACTACAAAGGATAGGAGAAACAAAGTTCCACCTAAGTGTGACAGATGTAGATACATATCTTTCACAATGTTCCACAGAGACAGAGAAGTGACAAATCCTGCACCCAAGGAGTGAAAGGAAGAGAGTGTAGCTGCATGCCCAATGATCTCATGTTTAATAGCCTCTACATCTACTAACGGGCCCACTGCCAATGCAAGAGGGTCAGTTAAGTGGACATGAGCGTGGATATCACTAATAGTATCAATATCTTTAATGTCTGCAGTTAATGTTTTGATCACCCTAGGTCTGGAGATCTTCTTGGGGTATGATGAAGATCCTGTTGTCCTGAGATAGCGTCCCAAGGATATGTTTATTAGAACATATAATCTGCTGCCAACCTGAGGAGAAGTAGCATATAGTATTCGGGTATATGGCTGGTAATACATAATTGTGGCCAGGGGATAGAGAGAGTTGTTGACCCTTGGAATAAATTCTACCCAAATGGGTTTGCAACACCAATACAAAACAGTTCTCCAGTTTACTAACCCAATTAGGTTCTTTTCATCCACAACATGCTCAACAAATGGGCTTATATCAGTATGGGGTCGTGCAGTGAGGATCTGTAAGAAAAGACTGAATGTTGCTTCTCAGTGATGACTGTACTATCAAAGAATGGATTGAACATATCCACAACGTACTGCTGTGCTGCATCTCTCTTCCCTCAATGAGAAATCATTATGACACCTTGGCCAGATGCATCTGAACAGTCTATACCAAACTTGTCATCTACAAACTTGTACTCACAATGTAAGGGGAAGGATAGGTGCAGATCATGAAATTTTATATGGGTTGGGTGCTCAAGTACTTGCCCATTGAGATGCTTGACTGTTTAGTCACTATTCATTTTGGGAGGATTAAATGGTAACTTGGTGCCATTTACTCCTAGCTTAATCTTAGCTGTACCACAGCGCTCAGTATAAGTGAGGAAGATGAGCAATAAAGACAATTTTAACCTTAGCATCCTCTAGGCAAAAACAGAACTGTCTTTTGTACAGTTGCTGAGTGAGTGCCTCTGTGCTGGGGCCACTTCCACAATACCACCATGTAGGCGTGGATCTGTTACATACTGTTTTACTGTAGTACATCCAGCTTGATCAGGTGCAGGGCAATAACTGAAGGAGCACTCCTGGAAAATGCCCCAAGATATGTCAGTTTCTAAGATCTTGTACCTTCTGATGGTTGTGTGGAATTTCTTCAGAGGAATAACTTTACATGTTACATTCATAACAACTCTTGTTGGAAATTTAGGATATTCAAGTAGGACAACACCTGGAATTTATGTATTACAAAGCTTGGCTTACAGTAGTCTGAGGATGGATCCCATGCATCACCTTCAGCAAGAGGAGTACATACACTGGCCACATGCAAGCTCGATAGATCTGGGTAAGTGACTACAGGTGCAGGAGACATAGCATCTCTAAGCTCAGTCAACCCTAGGAGGCTTTGTAGAAACAAAGTAAGATTTAATGCACCAAGTTTTGTTTCTACGGAGGTGAGCCTTTTATGGCTCAATCAGTGATACTGCCTGACTGAATTTTAAGTCGAGTTTCTCTAGAGACTTCTGTTTCTTGTTGATTCTCTATGATCCTCTCCAAGAGCTTCCCAAGAACTTGGCTCGATTAAGGTTTGGCTCTTGCATGCTTCAAACTCTGCAGCCTTGAGTTAGGTCTCCACTTGTTGCATGCTCTTGTTTGGACTCTGTCTAGATCTAAGCCCTTCTCCGCTGCTAACTCAGCCACTGACTTGAGAGTTTCTCTACTAGCTCACTCATCTTTACTCTCTGATGCTTCTTTTGCGTTGCTATAATTCTCTTCATCTATTTTGGAGCAACTTTGTCCAATCAGCCGTATTCCTTTTTTTTTTTTTTTTGAGATGGAGTTTCGCTCTTGTTGCCTAGGCTGGAGTGCAATAGCGCAATCTCAGCTCACCACAACCTCCGCTTCCTGGGTTCAAGTAATTCTTCTGCCTCAGCCTCCTGAGTAGTTGGGATTACAGGCATGTGCCACTATGCCTGGCTAATTTTTATATATATATATATATATATTTTTTTTTTTTTTTTTTTTAGTAGAGATGGGGTTTCTCCATGTTGGTCAGGATGATCTTGAACTCCTGACCTCAGGTGATCCACTCGCCTCTGCCTGGGATTACAGGCGTGAGCCACCACTCTCAGCCTGTCCAATCAGCTGTATTCCTATACACTAACATGGAAATTAAAACAATTCAATTTATGGAACATCAAAAAGGATAAAATACTTAGGAATAAACTTAACCACAGAAGTGAAAGACTTGTACACTGAGAAATACAAAGCATTGCTGGAAGAAATCAGACATAAATAAATGGAAAAACATCTGGTGATCAAGAATTGGAAAACTTGCTATCATAAGAGGTGTCAGTACTACCCAAAGTCAGCTAGAGATTCAATACAATCCCTATCAAAATCCCAACAATGTTTTTTGCAGAAATAGCGAATTCCATCCTAAAATTCATATGGAATCTCAAGAGATCCTGAACAACCAAAACAATCTTGAAAAATAAAGTTGGAAGACTTACATTCTTGATTTTCCAAACTTACTACAAAGCTACAGTAATCAAAACAGTGTTTAATCAGCATAAAGACAGACATACAGACCAATGGAAGAGACTAGAGAGCCCAGAAATAAACTCTCACATATCTGGTCTGAGGAGTTTTGACAAGGGTGCCAATACCATTCAGTGGAGAAAGGACAGTCTTTTCAACAAATGGTATTGGAAAACCTAGATTTCCACAAGGAAATGAATTAAGTTGGACCCTCATCTTACATCACATACAAAAATTAACTCAAAATGGATCAGAGACCTAAAGATGAGAGCTAAAACTACAGAAAAAAAAAAAAGGGACAAGAATACAGAGGGAAAGCTTCATGTCACCAATTTGGCAAAGATTCTTCAGTAAGACACCAAATGCACAGGTAACAAAAGAAAAATCAGATTTCAAATTTTAAAACTTTTATGCATCAAAGAACACTGTTAACAGAGTGAAAGGCAGTCCATGGAATAGGAGAAAATATTTGCAAATCATATATCCGAGAATGGATTAATGTCCAAAATGTATTCAAAAACTCAACTCAACAACAACCCAATTCAAAAATGGGTAAAGGACTTCAATAGGCATTTCTCCAAAGATACAAAAATGGCCAATAAGTATCAAATACATGAAAAAATGCTCAATATCTTTTTATTAGAGAAATGTGAATCAAAATTATGAGATACTACTTCACACTGATTAGAATGGTTATTATTATTATTATTTTGAGATGGAGTTTTGCTCTGTCACCCAGGTTGGAGTGCAGTGGCACAATCTCAGCTCACCACAACGTCAGCCTCTTGGGTTCAAACCAGCCTCCTGAGTAGCTTGTATTACAGGCGTGCACCACCACACCTGGCTAATTTTTGTATTTTTAGTATAGATGGAGTTTTAGCATGTTGGCCAGGCTGGTCTTGAATTCCTGATCTCAGGTGATCTGCCTGCCTCGGCCTCCCAAAGTGCTGGGATTACAGGCATGAGCCATCATGCCCAGCCTAGGATAGTTATTATTTTTTAAAAAAGAAAGAGTGTTTCCAAGGATGTGGAAAAATTGGAACCCTTATGCATTGCTGATGAGAATGGAAAATGCTATAGCCACTGTGGAAAACAATATGGTGGCTCCACACACACAAAAAAAAACCCCACAAAAACCAAAACATAAAATTACCATACAATCCATCCATCCCACTTCTGGGTATATAACCACAAGAACTGAAAGCAGGGATTCAAACACATCTGTATACTCATGTTCACAGCAGCATTTTTCATAATAGCCAAAAGACAGATGCAACCAAAATATCCATCAAGAGATGGATAAACAGAATATAGTGTATACATACAATGGAATATTATTTAGTGTTTAAAAGGAGTGAAATTCTGGCCAGGTGCTGTGGCTCACATCTGTAATCCCAGCACTTTGGAAGGCTGAGGCTGATGGATCACTTCAAGTCAGGAGTCAGACCAGCCTGGCCAACGTGGTGAAACCCTGTCTCTACTAACAATACAAAAATTAGCTGGGCATGGTGGTGTGCACCTGTAATTCCAGCTACTCAGGAGGCTGAGGCATGAGAATCACTTGAACCCAAGAGGCAGAGGCTGTAGTGAGCCAAGATCACACCAGGGCACTCCAGCCTGCATGACAGAGGGAGACTCTGTCTCAAAAAATAAATAAAAAGAAAAGGAGGGAAGTTCTGATACAGCCTATAATGTGGATGAACCTTAGACTTTAGGCTAACCAACTGCAGCACTACTCACAATAGCAAAGACAAGGAATCAACCTAAATATCCACCCATGACAGATTGGATAAACAAAATGTGGTACACATATGCTATGGAATACTATGCAGCCATAAAAAAGAATGAGATCATGTCTTTTACAGATACATGGATGGAGCTGGAGGCTATTATCCTTAGCAAACTAACAAAAACAGAAAACCAAATACTGCTTGTTCTCACTTATAAGTGGGAGCTAAATGCTGGGAACTTAAAAACACAAAGGAAACTACAGACACTGGGGTCTTGTTGAGGGTGGGAGGAGGGAGAGGAGCAAAAAAGATAGCTATTGGGTACTGGGCTTAATACCTGGGTGATCAAATAATCTGTACAACAAATCCCTGTGAAACTAGTTAATATAACAAACCCTTACATGTACCCCTGAACCTAAAATACAAGTTTAAAAAAAAAACCCAAAATCAAAAAAGACATTATGCTAATTGAAACAAATCACTCACAAAGGGACAAATAGTGCATAATTCCACTTACATGAGGTACCCACAGCAGTCAAATTCAGAGAGAGAAAGTAGAAAGCCTGGGGCTGAGTAGGGAGAAATGGGGAGTTAGTATCTTACTGGTACAGAGTTTCAGTTTGGGAAGATGAAAAAAATGTTCTGGAGATTGACGTCAGTAATGGTTGTGCAATAATGTGAATATATTTAATGCCACTTGAGAATGATTATGATGGTAAATTTCCTGTTATATATATTTTACCACAATAAAGAGTAAATATGGTACAGCACAGGTTCTGCTATGAGTTATATTTTGTTGTTGTTAGATTTTCCTCTACCCCACCACCTAGCTCTCTGAGCAATGTTGACATCTAGCTGCTCAAAGTAATGCTCTGGTTTTGCATGATGGATTCATTTGACAAAAGTTATATTAAATGCCAATGTCTGAATGGTTTTTTTTCCCCTGGGTAACTTCAACACTAATCAATCAGACCATCTCTAGATAGCCTGCCCTTACCCTAACAGGCAGTGAACCAGCTCTTCAGTCGAGTGACTTTTAGCAGGGTGCACAATCATTGTGTATGAGTAATAGGAAGAAAAGGGTGAGTTATTATCCTAAATTTGCAGATAAGCCCCAGAGAGAAAAATAGAACAGATAAGCCTTCCCATGAACTTGCCACATTTAGCAAGTAAAAATGCAGGCCTCCCTGTTGTTTATCTGAAATTCAGTTTTAACTGGGCACCCTTGTTTTATCTGGCCACACTTAAGTATTAGAGGTGAGCAGAAAAATAATCCAGGGTGTTCTGGGGGAACTGAAGTCTTAAGAGGGAGCCAAGACAGGAAAAAGTAAAAAAGGGCACTAAAAAGATACCATTAAAAAAAAAAATTGTACTGTTTAATCCATCCAGCTCAAGAGTCCGTCCCCAAATTGGGTTTCCATGATCCAAGACTTTATTTTATTTTATATATTTTTTGAGACGGAGTCTTATTCTGTTGCTAGGATGGAGTGCAGTGACGCAATCTGGACTCACTGCAACCTCTGCCTGGGTTCAAGCAATTCTTCCGCCTCAGCCTCCTGAGTAGCTGGGACCACAGGCGCATGCCACCACGCCCGGCTAATTTTTGTATTTTTAGTAGAGACGGGGTTTCACCATGGCCAGGATGGTCTTGATCTCTTGACCTAGTGATCCCCCTGCCTCGGCCTCCCACAGTGCTGGGATTACAGGTGTGAGCCACTGCGCCCCGCCTATTTCATTTTTTTTTTTTTTTTTTTTTTTTTGAGACGGAGAGTCGTTGTCACCCAGGCTGGAGTGCAGTGGCACAATCTCACCTCACTGCAACTTCTGTCTCCCAGGTTCAAGTGATTCTCCTGCCTCAGCCTCCCGAGTAGCTGGGATTACAGGTGCACACCACCATGCCCGGCTAATTTTTCTATTTTCAGTAGAGACGGGGTTTCACCTTGTTGGCCAGGCTGGTCTGGAACTCCTCACCTCTAGTGACCCGCCTACCTGAGCCTCCCAAAGTTCCAGGATTACAGGTTGAGCCACTGTGTCGGCTGGGCCCGATTCAAGACTTTATAAAGGTTATGTCAGAGGGTGGCAGACAGAAAGTGGAAAAGGATAAATCAGAACTAGAAATGGGTGAATGAGAACATGTCCAGCCTCCAGTTAAGGCAGCTGTGACTTCAGAAAGGAATCTTAAGCACCATCATAGAAGTCAGAGGGATCCTAACCTAGCTCAAAGCAGAAGGGAAACCATGGCTGGCCATACAACATAAGTAACAGGATACCAGGTATACTGTTTGGATCTGCTCTTCCATTAAGCCATCCACCACTGCCTGATACGTGAGGAGCTGGCCAGGAGAATCCAATCACTACTTTTATTTGCTGATACTTTGAGCCCAAGTTACAATAATGCCACTGCTAATTAGGTAACTACTTCCTAGCTTATCAACTCTTACAGCTTTCCAGCCGTTGTTTCATCCCTCAGCGATACCACCTGCTTCCCCATGGAACCCAAACCCTAATACCCTCAGGAAAGTAAATCTGCTCAGGTCACCCACCTAAGAATAAACAAAAACAGGTTTCAGGCCCTTTGTCCTTTGAAAATTCCACTTTTGTTTTTTTTAAAGGCCTGTGTTCTTTATCACGGACACTGTTCACATAGTAGTAATCCTTGCCTGACTATGATCTACTCGTTCCTGCGTTTCATTCCTCCGCTACTTTGTGCGTTTTGCTCAATTCTTTGTTCAAAACGCCAAGGACAACTGGTAGTCAAGACCCTCCACCGACACCACCACGGTGAGCCAGGGACCACGCTGGGGACTGAGGATACAAAGATGAGTAGTGTACGATCCTTGCCCCAGGACAGTTCCCTATGTCCGCAGGGCCAGCCTGGAGGGCCACAGCCAACCGTGGGCAACAGGATCACTCACTGTGCCCTTTCGCGGCAAGTGAGTGCAGTAGTAGGGGACGAGTACTGCCAAGCCAAAGGTTTTCCCCAGGTAAAACTGGATGACGGAGAGACGGAGACTGAAGCGACGCCGGCACCGGGCAGATATTAACAGGAACCAGGGGCTAAAAGGGCGGAGGGCGCAGAGGACCCAGCCGGGGACTGGCCGTAGGGAAGCCCCCGCTGCAGTCGCGGGCCTGGGTGCCGGGCGGCCGCGCTTCCCCAAAGCCGTCACAGGGGCTTGGGGTACCACGGTGACTACCGGGCGCGAGTCATTTTGTGGGGGAAGGTGTCTCCAAGGGGGCAGTTTGAGGAGACGGTTGGGGGTGCATTTGGGGTGGCGCCCAAATGGACGGTGAGTGCTGGATGTTTGAAGGTCGCGTGGACGCAGAGTTGACGAGTCAGAGAAGGCCGGGGGTCGGAAGGGCTGGGGACGAGGTCTGACCGGAGGGTCGGGGCGGACGCAGCGGGCGGGTGCAGCCGAGGGGGAAGGGAGACGCTGAGGGCACAGAGGTGGGTAGACAGGCCCTCCCTCCCCTAAGGGAGCCCTTGGAACGCGGGGTAGTGGGTCTGTGAGACCCCGCCAGCCTCCGGAGAGGCGTTCCTACCTCGTTTCTCGCCTCAGTCTCTTCCTTCCGCGCCGGCGGCGGCGGCGTGGTCTCGCACCCTCCAGGGGTCGCGTTATAGCCTAGAGGCGCCAGCGCCCCCTCCCTCCCGGCGGGTTGGAAATGCGGGCCCTCGTCAGCGTGGCTCAATGGTCCAATCTGGGTTGCCCTCAGGTCGCCCCTCCGGGCGGCGGGTTGGTTCAGTCCGCCCGGCCGCGGTGCATGCCCCCTCCCCGGCTCCCACAGCGATGGGCGCAGCCGAGTCACGCGCAGAGCTTTCCAGCGAGGGGAGCGGCGAGGCTTCCGCCGTGGCTCCGCCTTCTGCGGCCCGCGCCCGCCCCCGCGGGGTGGTGACTGGGACGCGCCGCTCGCGGGTACAGGAACCCAGGGAAGCCTAGGGCGCCTCGAGGGCTGGTGGATGTGAGCGTCTAGCTTCGTCTAAGACGGCGGTTCTCAACCCTAGCTCCCCAGTAGAACCTAGTGAGGAAACTAACAAAACAACGACAAACGGAGGCCTGACCTCACCCTGGACCGACTGATTCAGAATCACTGGGGTGGTGTGGTTGGGTTTGGCCCCTCCTTGCATAGCCAGGGTTCCGAGGCCCTGGTGAAACCTAGAACCCATACGCCCCCTGCTCTTCAGGGCCGGGTGTGTAGGGGAGTCTTGCTGCTTCTAGCCAGAGTGGGGTGGGGCAGGCAGTCCTGCAAATATTAGTTATGGGAAACCCACTATATTGGTCCGTTCTTACACTGCTATGGATACTATGAGGGAAAGAGGTTTAATTGACTCACAGTTCTGCACTGTTGGGGAAGCCGCAGGAAGCTTACAATTATAGCAGAAGGCAAAGGAGAAGTAGTCATCTTTTTCATGGGGTGGCAGAACAGAATGAGTGCAAGCAGGGAAATGCTAGATGCTTATAAAATCATCAGGTCTTGTGAGATTCACTCACTGTCACGAGAAGGGCAAGGGGGAAACCAACCCCGTGATCAAATTACCTCCACCTGGTCCCGCCCTTGACACGTGGGGATTATGGGGATTACAAGATGAGATTTTGGGCGGGGACACAGCCAAACTGTTACAGGCATGAGCAAGCTGGAGAGGGTTCTCCCCTTCTACCTACTAAGGATGTCGGCGATGGTTTTGAGGCAGGAGAACAGGGACTGGAGGCAGGGAACCTAAAGTTGTTTCATGCCAACTTCCTGGAACTAAATTGAAAGGAAAACCCTAACTTTCCATACCTAAGTAATAAAAGGACTAGAGACTATTCCCTTTGCAAACCCCCCATCTTTTCTGCACAGCAGATGGAAAATTGGCGGTCTGCAACCAAATAGACTAATTGTGGCCAAGTCTAAATTTGCATAGAAGTATAACTTTGTGACTTTACCCTAGCCTCTGATTTGCAAAAAGCCAATTTTCACATGTGCAAAACGCAACCAATCAGATGTTTGCTCAGGGGTGTGACCTTTGTAACTTCAGCCTTTGCTCGGCTGCTTTTTGCAACCAATCAGACTGATTGCAGGCTACCACTTCATTTACATGAGGTGAGCATGAAGTGGCCAATGGGAAACTCCTAGGGGATATTGGGACCCAAGAAAATGCTGTTTCCCGGCACCTGAGCGCTGCGCGACTGGCTGCCACTCTGTGGAGTGCTCGTTTGTTTTCAATAAATCCTTGCTTTCCTTCTTTTGTTGCTTCATTCTTTTTTTTTTTTTTGCTTTCCTGGATGTTTTGTCCAATTCTTTATTCAAACCGCCAAGAACCTGGTCAACTTGCAGTCACGACCCTCTACTGGTGGCAGTTCCGTAATTATCTCATTGCCTCTTTAAAAATGATAAATTGGCCGTGCTAGGGAGAGGCCATTTCTTGATGTTCCACACCTGTTAACATCAAAATGCTAATTGTATGCAGGCCCCAGGGAGAAGCAACTTTCTGGGCATGTGTGTTAAGAGACAAAAATGGTGAAATATGATCTTTTGGGGGCATCCTTCACTGGAAAAGGGTAATGAAATCACTGCACATTTGGGAAGCCCATTCTAAGGGAAGAATCATGGGAATGAGGCAAGCCTATAAAAGTCCTAGGAAAAAGAATGAAAAAAAAAAAGAAGAAGAAGAAAACAAAACAAAACAACAACAAAAAAAGTCCTAGGATGCCGGGTGTGGTGGCTCAGGCCTGTAATCCCAGTACTTTGGGAGGCTGAGGGGGCGGATCACCTGAGGTCAGGAGTTTGAGACCAAGCTGGCCAACACAGTGAAACCCTAACTCTACTAAAAATATAGAAATTAGCCAGGCATGGTGGTGGGCATCTATAATCCCAGCTACTTGGGAGGCTGAGGCAGGAGAATTGCTTGAACTCAGGAGGTAGAAGTTGCAGTGAGCTGAGATGGTGCCATTGCACTCCAGCCTAGGCAACAGAGCGAGACAACATCTCAAAAAATAATAATAATCCTAGGATGATGGTTAGCCACTTGACCTTCTCTCTTTAACTCTCATGTGCCCACTCAGGTCTCTTCCAAGCACACTTTCCCGTTCTAAGGCCTTTTTTTTTTTTTTTTGAGGCAGAGTCTCGCTCTGTAGCCCAGGCTGGAGTGCAGTGGCATGATCTCGGCTCACTGAACCTCCATCCTTCCAGCTTCAAGCAATTCTCCACCTCCATCTCCACCTCCTAAGCAGCTGGGATTACAGGTGCCCACCACCATGACCAGCTAATTTTTGTATTTTTAGTAGAGACTAAATCTACTAAATTTCACCATCTTAGCCAAGCTGGTCTTGAATTCCTGACCTCGTGATCCACCCTCCTCAGCTTCCCAAAGTGCTGGAATTACAGGTGTGAGCCACCATGCCTGGCCTCTAAGGCCTTTTTAAATAAACTTCCATTCCTGCTCTGGAACTTGCCTTGGTCTCTTTTTCTGCTTTACGCCCCACAGTTGAATTCTTTCTTTTTGAGGAAGCAAGGACTAAAGTTGTTACAGACCCATAAGGATAGGCTGCCGGTAACTTGGGGTAACTCAGATCTCACTAACAAAACCATATCACCCACTAAGAAGACTGTTTTAGGTTCCAAACTCACTGAAAGAGAGCTGGGGCTCACAGTCAAGGAAGCAGATAAATGTCATGATATGCAGCACATCCTCATGCTTCACAGAAGTGGCGTGAGCTGAGTTTTGAATAATGAGTGGGAGGTAAAGGGAGAATTGGCATGTGCAAAAGAACCAAGGGGCAAAATGACTAATGTGATTGAGAGGTGTGGTAGGCAATGGAGAGAGCCAAGGAGAGCCGGTCAGGGTTTAGTGATGAAGCGCCTATGACTACTAAGGAGTTGGGAGAAAGGGCCTTATTGTGGAGGCAGGAATGACAAGATCAAATATGAATGTTAGAAATAAAGTCGTGAGGGCTTAAATAAGGGTGTAGGTGGAGAGGGCTAGCATTGCCAGTGGGGAACCAATGAGATCAGACTGTTTGCACAGTGTGATTCCCCCAGTTCAATGGTCTGGATTGGGCACTTAACACAAACTGGGCCAATTAGAATTACTTCTCTGAGAATGTGGAAGTGGGGGACAAACAGCTACATCTCTGCTCAGACTTAAATTGGACTTAACAGGGTAATTTAGGAGCTATGCGGTAGCCATCTTCTACTTGTCCATTTGGCCTGAGCAGCATTTTTGGATACAATGAGTTCTAAATTTCTCTTCAAAGCATAAGTATGTCATTTAATTCAGTTATTTGTTCTCCATTTTAAAGTTTAACTTCCTTGTAGTTCTAGTAAACAACTTTCTCCACTGGTTCTAATCAGTAGTTCACATCTGTTCCCCCAGCCCCCGGCTCCATCCTGACTCATCCCAGTCACCTGCTTCAGTCACCTGCTCCAGTCATCTGCTCCAGCCACCTGCTTTGACCTAGGTCACCCCTGGCTACCTGCTTTGACCTTCCTGTAACCGTCCTTCCTGCCAAACCACCCACCCTGCCACTCCAGCTCAGAACCCTGCTCTCTTTAAAACAGCCAACTGGGATTAGTCTAGCTTGTGCCGTCTAACCCTAGCCAATAGGGGAATGACACAGCAGTAGGGGCAACCCCTGTCAGGAATAAGTACCCCTTTTCCTCCCTTGTCCAAATGTGTGGTCACCATTGCTCCATCCATGAGCCACACCCTTCTATAGAAGTTAACTGCCTTTCTGAGAGGATTTATCTTCAAGTGCTATTTCTTTTGCGGCATCAAAATTTTACTTATAACAGCATTGAAAAACAGTTTACTGAGAAGGAAGATCAATCCATTGCACACTGAGGAGTAAGTCTACACACAAAGAGACTACTCCCTAGGTTCTTGGGACCTTCCAGCAGCTGGTTTCACTTCTTCCTGAGGCCTGCCCAGCTGGATTCCTTCCCCAGGATCATGATGCATCCTTCCATCCATAGGAATCTCATTTTTGGCTTCAGTGCGTGTGGGTTACTTCCTGTTGTTTATATTAAAGAATAACTTTCAAAAAGGTAAAATAATGAGCCCTATGCAAGTATTTTTATTTTTTGAGACAGGGTCTCTGTTACCCAGGCTGGAGTGCAGTGGTGCAATCATGGCTCACTGCAGCCTCAATTTCCTGGACTCCAGCGATCCTTCTATCTCAGCCTCCAGAGTAGCTGAGACTAAACGTGTGCACCATCACACCTGGGTAATTTTTGTATTTTTAGTAAAGACAGGGTTTCACCATATTACCCAGGCTGGTCTTGAACTCCTGAGCTCAAGCGATTCACCCTCCTCTGCCTTCTAAAGTGCTGGGATTACAGGCACGAGGCACTGCGCTTGGCAGAGCCTCATATAAATATACAATGAACATATTTCAAAGGTTTTATTAAACTCACTAATTAATGAGGGAACCAGTAAGATATTAAAACCTGTTCAAATGAAGATTTGACTTAGAAATAAATGTCTGGGCTGGGCACGGTGGCTCAAGCCTGTAATCCCAGCACTTTGGAAGGCCGAGGCGGGTGGAAAGAAAGAAATGTCTGTTCCCTAATGGACAAAATTCATTTGCATCACCCAGAACAGGAATCATTTGCATTGTTATAGGCAGGAAATCTTTTGCATTATTTATTATCAGTATTCTAAAGTCAACGAGTTAGAAAATAGCTTACTTAAGGCCGGGCGCGGTGGCTCATGCCTGTAATCCCAGCACTTTGGGAGGCTGAGGTGGGTGGATCACGAGGTCAAGAGATCGAGACCATCCTGGTCAACGTGGTGAAACCCTGTCTCTACTAAAAATACAAAAATTAGCTGGGCATGGTGGCGCATGCCTGTAATCCCAGCTACTCAGGAGGCTGAGGCAGGAGAATTGCTTGAACCCAGGAGGGGGAGGTTGTGGTGAGCCGAGATTGCGCCATTGCACTCCAGCCTGGGTAACAAGAGCGAGACTCGTCTCAAAAAAAAAAGAAAATAGCTTACTTATAAAATAGGAACATAGTCAAAGGAAATCAAAAGCTCTCACCACTAATATAAACAAATAATTCCCAAGGATCCTTAACAGCACTCAACATTCCATTAAAAGGACACCCATTTTAAAGTCTTTCTTAAGTTTTCCAGACACTTGCAAATCAAAGAATATACAAAAACACGGAGACATAAGAAAGCATCATGCTCTTCGGGTGTGGTGGCTCACATCTGTAACCCCAGCACTTTGGGTGGCCAAAGGGAGTGGATCACCTGAGGTTAGGAGTTCAAGACTAGCTTGGCCAACATGGTGAACCCCATCTCTACTAAAAATAAAAAAATTAGTTGGGCATGCTGGTGGGTGCCTGTAATCCCAGCTACTCAGGAGGCTGAGGCAGGAGAATTGGTTGAACCTGGTAGGTAGAGGTTGCAGTGAGCTGAGGTCACACCATTGCACTTCAGCCTGGGCAACAAGATCTAAAGTCCGTCTCAAACAAACGAAGAGGCCAGGCTCGGGGTCTCACACCTGCAATCCCAAGACTTTGGGAGGCCAAAGTAGGTGGATCACCTGAGTTCAGGAGTTTGAGACCAGCCTGACCAACATGGGGAAACCCCATCTCTATTAAAAATAAAAAATTAGGCAGGCATGGTGGCGCATGCCTGTAATTCCAGCTACTTGGGAGGCTGAGGCAGAATTGCTTGAATCCAGGAGGTAGAGGCTGCAGTGAGCTGAGATCGTGCCATTGCACTCCAGCCTGGGCAACAAGAATGAAACACTGTCTCAAAAATAAAAGTAATAATAATAATGAAACAACAAAAACAAAGAAAGCATGATGCCTTAGGGAAACTCAAGTAGTATGGGTGTTAGTTAAGTATGGGCAAAAGTGTAGGAGGAAGGCAGCAGCAAGATTAAGAATGGCCTTGTATGCATGTTTGGGAATTTGGATTTTATTTTATTTCATGGAGATGGAGTCTCGCTCTGTCGCCCTGGATGGAGTGCAGTGGTGCAATCTCGGTTCACTGCCACCTCTGCCTTTCAGGTTCAAGTGATTCTTCTGCCTCAGCCTCCGGAGTAACTGGGATTACAGGTGCATGCTACCATGCCCAGTTAATTTTGTATTTTTAGTAGACAGGCTTTCACCATGTTGGCCAGGTTGGTCTTGGACTCCTAACCTCAAATGATCCCGCCTGCCTCGGGCTCCCAAAGTGCTGGGATTACAGGCATGAGCCACCATGCCTGGCCGAGTTTGGATTTTATTCTGAAGGCTGTTGACACTATTATTTCAAGCAGGAGAGTCATTTGAACAGATCTGAGCTTTAGAAATTTCACTTTAGTAGGAGTGTGGATGTTGAATTAGAGGAAGGTAAGGAGATCAGTTAGGAGATTGCTAATTATGATGAGAACTGAGAGAGTCTGAATGAGGACAGTGGGTGAAGGCTTAGATAAGAGGAGATAGATTCAAGGGTGATTTAAGGTATAGAAATCTGTAGAACTTAGTGATTAATTGAATGAGTCATGGGGGTGGGCAAGGTAAGGTAGAGCAAATAGTCTTGAATGACTTCCAGGATCTTTCAAATGATGTGTATTTTCCAAAACATTTTGCATGAATCTTAGTAGATTTGGTAGAAGATTTGGAGCTGGAATCACAGGGATATGTTGGGGCTACGACAGTGTTCCTTGTTTTTCTCTATTTCTGGCAGGGGCAAATAAGCTTAGATTACTTCCCCCATAAGTTCTTAAAGAAAAAGGTGCAGGATAAGTGGGACGGCACTGTGACCTCTCCCTATTTCTGGGACGCTGTTGAAAAGAACAAGTGAGAACCTAGCTTGTGTACATTGGAACTGCCTCTGTGTTTTTGCTGTTGGCAACAGAGAATAAAATATTCTCGGCTGGGCGCAGGTGGCTCACACCTGTAATCTCACCACTTTGGGAGGCCGAAGTGGGTGGTTTACTTGAGTTCAGGAGTTCAAGATCAGCCTGGCCAACATGGTGAAATCCCGTCTCTACTAAAAATACAAAAGTTAGCCCAGGTGTGGTGGTACACACCTGTAATCCCAGCTACTTGGGAGGCTGAGGCAAAAGAATGGCTTGAACCCGGGAGGTGGAGTTTGCAGTGAGCTGAGATCATGCCACTGCACTCCAGCCTGGGCAATAGAGCAAGACTCCATCTCAAAAAATAATAATAAAAAAAATATCCTCAATCTAGTTTAGGTAAAAAGATGTCCTCACAGAACCTAACTTCAGAAAGTGCTTTCTATGGGGATGAAATAGTGTCTTGTCTCTTTCTCTTTGGTCATCTTCTTCATTCTTCTCTTTATAGTCTGGAAAACTTGGCTCACTTATCCTCTTATAGCAAATCATGGGCACTTCAAAGTGGAGGTCCCACTTCCTAAAACTACACAACCTTTTAACTCCTGACTTCATCACTGACTTAGTTTTTCACAGCTCTAATCCTGAGTCCCAGAGAAAGAAGCTCTATCTGGTTATATACCCACTCTAGGCCAGTTGTGGCTGGGGGTAGTGAAGTTAAGTGGTACAAATATGACCATCACCCGGCAGTGCACTGTGGGAGGCAGAGGTAGCCAGATCATTTGGGGCCAGGAGTTTGAGACCAGCCTGGCCAACATAGTGAAACCCCATCTCTACTAAAAAGACAAAAAATTAGCCGGGTGTGGTGGCATGTGCCTGTGGTCCCAGCTATTAGGGAGGCTGAGGCAGAAGAATTGCTTGAACCTGGGAGGCACATGTTGCAATGAGCCAAGATGGCACCACTGTACTCCAGTCTTGGCTCACTGCAACCTCCACCTCCTGGGTTCAAGACATTCTCCTGCCTCAGCCTCCTGAGCAGCTGGGATTATAGGCACTTGCTACCACACTCGGCTGATTTTTGTATTTTTAGTAGAGAGGGCATTTCACCATGTTGGGCAGGCTGGTCTTGAGCTCCTGACCTCAAATAATCTGCCTGCCTCGGCCTCCCAAAGTGCTGGTATTACAGGCATGAGCCACTGTAATACTCTTATTCTCCATATAGTAGTGTGAGCAATCTTTTGAAATGGGCTTTAAAACTCTCCACTGCTCCCTGTGGTTTTTATCTAAATACTCTGTCCTTTGCTTACAATGTTTCATCCACATTAGGCTTCTTTTTCTTACTTACAAAGCTTGCTCTTACCTTAGGAACTTTACACTAGCTTTTTACTTTGTTTGAAATGCCTTTCCATCAGATGTTTGCAGGACTAGATCCATCTAGTCTTTTAGATCTCATTTCACATGTCACTTCCTCAGAAAGGTCTTCTCTGACTACCACATACCAAGTATAGGCATGCTTCATTTTACCGTGCTTTGCTCAAATGCATTTCACTGCATTTTTTTACAAATTGAAAGTGTACAGAAACCCTGAATTGAGCAAGGCTATCAGTGTCATTTTTCCAAAAGCATATGTTCACTTTGTGTCTCTGTATCATATTTTGGTGATTCTTGCAATATTTCAAACTTTCATTATTATTACATCTGTTATGGTGATCAGTGATCTTTGATGTTACTATTGTTATTTCTTTGGGGCACCATGAACTGCGCCCATAGAAGATGGCAAATTTAATGAATGCATGTTCTGACTGTTCCACCAACCAGTCATTCCCCTGTCTCTCCCTCTCCTCGGGCCTCCCTCTTCTTTCAATATTTTGAGACACAAAAATATTGAAATCAGGCCAATTAATAACCTAAATGGCCTCTAAATCTTCAAGTGAAAGGAAGAGTCACATGTCTCTCACGTGAAATAAAGAGCTAGAAATGATTAAGATTGTTGAGGAAGGTATGTTGAAAGCCAAGATAGGCTGAAAGCTAGGCCTCTTACACTCTTACAGTTAGCCAAGTTGTGAATGCAAAGGAAAAGTTCTTGAAGGAAATTAAAAGTGCTATTCCAATGAACACACAAATAAGAAAGCAAAACAGCCTTATTGCCAATACAGAGCAAGTTTGAGTGGTCTGTATAGAAGCTCAGACCAGCCACAACATTCCCTTAAGCCAAAGTCTAATCCAGAGCAAGGCCCTAACTCTCTTCAATTCTATGAAGGCTGAGAGAGGTGAGAAAGTTACAGAAGAAAAGCTGGATGCTAACAGAGATTGGTTCATGGGTTTACAGAAAGAAGTTGTCTCTCACAAAAGTACAGTGTGAAGGAACAAGTGCTGATGAGAAATGTACTTAGTGAATGGTTCTTTTTAGTAGCAACCAGTACTTGTCACTTTAAGTTTCACTTTAGTAGTTAAGGTGATTTAATGAAATCATGTTTTAAAACTTCAACCTTTATAATTAATGCTTTTCCTTATCTTTCAGCTTGGCTCTGTTGCATGTGGCCAGGTTCAGTGAGCTTTGTAGATATCTGTATTTCTACTTACCTCTCCTCCCTCCTTCAGCTTGCTAATTCTTTTTTTTCCTCCAGGGCTTGAGCAGGACAGGAGAGAGAAGAAATGAGGAAAGTCTTTACTTGACTGACACTGTTGTGAACTAATTTTAAGGCTTGGCAGGTAAGTCAGGCCTAGTGGCTCATGCCTATAATCCCAGTACTCTGGGAGGCTGTGGCAGGTAGAACACTTGAGGCCAGGAGTTTGAGACCAGCCTGGCTAACATGGTGAAAACCTGTCTCTACTAAATGCCTGTAATCCCAGCTACTCGGGAGGTGGAGGCAGAATTGTTGGAACCCAGGAGGCAGAGGTTGCTATGAGCCAAGATGGCGCCGCTGCACTCCTGCCCGGGTGACAGAGTAAGACTCCATCTCAAAAAAAAAAAAAAAAAAAAGACCTGGCAGATATCTAAAGCTGACTCTATTTTAAGAGGTCCTTTTGTAGGTTCTTCAGAAATTCTCTCCCCACTGGTGGAGATATCTCTCCTATAGCTAGTTACTTCGATGTGGGTGAATTCAGCTCCCGTAGTTGGTCACTTACAACTCCATTAAAAATCTCTAGGCATTACAAAACTGAACTTTATTGAGATATAGCTTACATAAAGTAAAATGTATAAATTTTAAGTATACAGGTCAATCAATTTTGACAAATATAACCACCTCCAAAATTGAGATAAAGAAAATTTGCCTCATGCCCCTTGCTTCTATCTTCTTATAAATCCACTAGCATTTGACAGCATATCCTTTCCTTCTTCCTGCTGAAGTTTCCTCAAACTTTCAGATAATTTATCTAGCAAGATCAAGAAACCCCAATGACATGGCCCATATCTGGTCTGTGGGTAGCACTCATGCATCCTTTGCCTGTAAATGGGAACACAGGCCAATTTCACCACAGCCACTTTTTGCTCTGCCGCAGAACAGACTGCGGTTTTAGATTTTCTAGGTATGAGGTAGGTATCAGTCCTTTGTGTCTCCCAGACACATTAATCATATTAATCTCACCAAATAATTTCCTTAAAGTCTTCTCAACTTAAACTGAACTGAAGGGAAGTCCTTAAAGCCCACTAACAATTCTCTCCAAAGACCTCTCTCTACTGTCTGCATTTCTGCTCCTTTTCTTAAGGTGGGTCAGCAACTAAGAGTTGTAAACTTGTTTTTTATAATCCACACCCCCCCCCCCCCCCGCTTTCTTTGGCAAGTCTTGCATGGCCATCTCACACTACACTTTGGAATGTTGCATTTACTTTCTTGGATCCTTAGCAGAGACTGAGATTCAAATCTCCTGGAATGCATATAAACCACCAGGAGAGGTAGTGATTGTTCAGGGGCTTTGGGAGATATTACTGTATTTTTACAGATGCCTTAGATGAGAGACCATGAGTAACTATGTTTCATAAAAAGAGGCCCCTGAAGTGTAGCTGGAACCTAGATACAGAAGGATGTGATTCATTTAGAAAGGAAAGGGTAAGAAGCAAGTTTAGGAAAAATAAAAGGTAGTAGATTTCATTCATTCACTTGTTCATTGAAAAACATTAATAATCACAGCCAGGCACGGTGGCTTACACCTGTAATCCCAGCACTTTGGGAGGCTGAGGCGGGCAGATTACCTGAGGTCAGGAGTTCAAAACATGGTGAAACCCTGTCTCTACTAAAAATACAAAAATTAGCCAGGCATGGTGGCATGTGCCTGTAATCCTAGCTACACAGGAGGCTGAGGCACAAGAATTGCTTGAACTCAGGAGGCAGAGGTTGCAGTGAGCCAAGATTCTACCACTGTACTCCAGCCTGGGCAACAGAGTGAGACTCCATCTCAAAAAAAAGAAAAGAAAAGAAAAGAAAAACATTAATAATCTAAGTGCTAGGATTTTTCTGGTTGATGGGAATAAAAAAGTGACATAAAATTCTTGCCTTCAAGATTATTCATGGCCTAGCACTTAGATGGGTCTCATGCAAGGAAGAGGCAACCAACTCAGAAGAGGAGGATGTGGTCTCAGGGAAGGCTCCTAGATGAGGTACTGCAAGCTGAGAATTAAGAGCAGACAGACATTATCTAGACAAAAGAGAGGGAGAGAAACAAACAGGACAGGTATAATGAATTGCACTGAGGAATTAGGAAAAGCTCCTGGAAGAGACAATGCTTAATCTGAGCTGTTTTTAAAAAGTTGAAGTGAACTTCACATAACATAAAATCAGCCATTTAAAAATGTACAATTCAGTGGCAATTACTACTTTGACAGTATTGTTCAACCATCACTGTCTAGTTCCAACTACTCTGAGTTTTCAAGGTGATGAGGGGTTCACTAGATGAATATGGTTGTGGGGGAAAGCACTTTAATATATGAGAACAGTGTGTTTGATGACATGAAGACAGAAATAGCATGACTGGAGTGCATGCAGATGGGGAGTAGTGGAAGACAAGGCTAGCGAGGGCCCAATAGTAAAAAGTCCAGATTTTAACTGGATCCAGAAAGCATGAGATTTCCTTAAAGGATGCTAAACTGAGGCTTGACATGATCAAATTTGCCTTCCAGAAAGATTACTCTTAAAATAATATTGTTGATGCTTTAGAAAGGGGAGAACCAAGAGGCTGAAGCAGGAAAATCGCTTGAACCTGGGAGATGGAGGTTGCAGTGAGCCCAGATCACCACCACTGCACTCCAGCCTCGGCAACAAGAGTGAAACACCACCTCAAAAACAAAGAAACAAACAAACTAAAACAAAGGGGAGAACCAGGGAGCTGAGTTGGGAGATTTTATGCCATAATCCAGATATGAGGTGATGAAATCTGAGCAAGGGCAATGGTAGTAATAATGGAGGGAGCTGAAAACAAGAAATAATAAGGATGCAGAATTTATATAACTTGACCACTGGACATTGAGCTAAAGGAAGAGGTATAGGATGATTCTCATCATTTGGCCTCGGGTGACTCAGGTGGTGGTGGTGGCATCCTGGGGTAAAAGTGGGAGGGAAAATGATTAGTACAGGTTGAGTGTAAGTTTCTGGAGGTGTGACAAAGTGAAAGGTCTGGAAGTTAGTTTAATATGTGGATCTGGGCCTTAGCAGGGAGATCTGGGATAGAGACTATGAATCTTCTTTCTTTCTTGAGACAGAGTTTCACTCTTGTTGCTCAGGGTGGAGTGCAATGGTAAGATCTCGGCTCACTACAACCTCCACCTCCCAGGTTCAAGTGATTCTCCTGCCTCAGCCTCCCAAGTAGCTGGGATTACAGGTGTCCACCACTACACACAGCTAATTTTGTATTTTTAGTAGAGATGGGGTTTCTCTATGTTGGTCAGGTGGTCTTGAATTCCAGACTTCAGGTGATCCACACACCTCGGCCTCCCAAAGTCCTAGAATTACAGGCATGAGGCACCATGCCCTGCCATGTGAATCTTCTTTCTATTGGTAAATGAAGTCGAGTGTCTGGATGAAGTAATTCAGGAAAAGGGTACCGAGAAAGATGAGCAAAGAACCTAAGAAACAATACTTGGGCCAGGTACGGTGGCTCACGTCTGTAATCCCAGCACTTTGGGAGGCCAAAGCGGGTGGATCATGAGATCAAGAGATCGAGACCATCCTGGTCAACATGGTGAAACCCAGTCTCTACTAAAAATACAAAAAATTAGGTGGGCACGGTGGCGCGTGCCTGTAATCCCAGCTACTCAGGAGGCTGAGGCAGGAGAATTGCCTGAACCCAGGAGGCGGAGGTTGTGGTGAGCCAAGATCGCGCCATTGCACTCCAGCCTGGGTAACAAGAGCAAAACTCCGTCTCAAAAAAAAAAGAAACAATACTTAAGGTATGCAAAGAGGAGAGAGCCATATTGGCAAAAGATGTGGTCATACTGAGGCCAAATTAGAGTTTAGCAAGAGGGGGAAGAAAAGTGGAGTGGAGCTGAAAAAGAAGAAAAAAGAGGGGGGAAGGAGAAGTACTGGTCTAATTTGAAGGAGGAAGTTGGTGGGAGTCTGGACTAAAGATATGCTCAGATTATATTATTGTCACTGGGGTCCCAACAGACCGTACAAATCTCTCTGCTTCAAAATAAGCAATTTATTGCTCCAATTCTAAACTCCTAAGAAACAATTTTTCAAGTACATACAATTTCTTCTCAAAATAATTTTATGGAATAAGGACATATGCTCACCAATTATGGCTTATGTCTCCTTAAGAAAAGAATCTTAAAAATCTCCTGCAATATCCCCTTCTCAGTTCTGAGGCCTGAGCAGGTATCAGCTCTTGAGTCAGAGAAGTCACAGAGAGCACAAGAAGGCAAAACCCTGAGTCATCTTATCCAGGCAGAAACCACCTCCACTTCTTTTTATTTACTTATGGTCCAGAAACCCTCTTTCAGCTTCTTAAGACCAACTCTGCACAGATGCCTCCTTTTTGCTACCCAGGGCCAGCAAAAGACTTACCCTGAATCTCCCAGATAAACCTGAGAAGGATGCCTCAATGGGAATATGTTCATGTAGGGCCCGGAAGGTTTATGCTTGCTCTGAGTATAGGAGACAGGGCCCAGAGTAAAATAGTTAGGTCCCATCTTCTTTTCCCTTCCCCATCCTGTCCCTCTTCATCCACTACTCCTATATATGCTTGTCTGATTGTAACTTGCAAGAAATAGTGGAATGTGGGCCTGAGATTGCTTTTTTTGGTCTTTTTCTTGAAGTGCTGCAACTCTGGCAGATATCTGGCGGCTCTTTCCTTACCTCTCCTCGCCTTACCTGGGCATAGCCTTCTGGACAGTTAGGAGGCTTAGTTCCTAGTGAGAGTGAAGGAGCAGGATTATGCTTGTTTCCCAAGGGACTCTAATCCTTCCTTACCAAGTTGCATGAATACAAGGAAAAGCACTGACTGCCTCCTTTGGAATCTCCCCAGGGCCTCTACCTTTTTGAAAAAAGCGTGTTTTTCTTGGACATCCTGGACTTCATTGTCTTGCCAGAAGTGATGAGGGCCCCAAAAAACCCTGTTCATGGGAGAATGCATAGGCAGAACGTTGAGAGCTCAAGTGTTTCAGTTTGGTCTTGGCTGGGGATTGCCGTGGAAGTCTGCATGCTTGAATTCTGTCAAAAACCTATAGCAAGAGCATGGGGATAGGGTTTTCATCCACAGAGGCAAAGGCAAAAGAAGGTCATGAATTATATCTGACTAGATTCTCTGTTCCACTTACCTTGTCCACGCTGATAGGCCAGAATAGTGGTTTAAGAAATTGGTACCCAATCACAGGCAACATACAGAGGACCACGCTGAGGATAATGCTCAGCAGCATTTGCAGCTGGTTCAGAGTGTTCCTGACCACACCTAGAAACAGTGAGCAAGGAGGGGAAAGACTGAAACAGAGCCTGGGGGACAGGAATGGGACCAGGGGTGGGAGTTACCAGCTAGAACTTAAGACACCTCTCTAGTCCAAAGAAGGAAGTTATTAATTTGAAGTTAGTCTAGGCTCCTGAGAAATAATATAAATACAAAAGAATTGCAGCTGGGTCTTTTGCCCAACCAAAGTCACTGTGAATCCATGTGCCTCTGTCTCCCTCTAAAGGCAGGGCAGGGTAGGGCAGGATAGGGGAGCAGGATTTCATTATGAGGGAATCCTAGAGCACTGGCCTGGATCCAAAAATGGGAAAGAAAGTTTTAGAGGAGGAAACAAACAAGAAAACAAACTAACAACAACAACAACAAATGAAAATTTAAAAAAGTAAAAAATAAAAAAAGGAAAAAGAAAAAAAGAGAAAGCTTTGCAGAAAAAAACGAGTGGCCTGACCAAAGGTCAGGTGGGTGCGGCGGCTCATGCTTGTAATCCCAGCACTTTGGGAGCCCCAGGTGGGCCCTTGCTTTAGGCCAGGAGTTTGAGACCAGCCTGGCCAACATAGAAAAATCATGCTTTTACCAAAAATACAAAAAAATTAGCAGTGCATGGTGGTGCATGGCTGTAGTCTCAGCTAGTGGGGAGGTTGAGGCATGAAAATTGCTTAAACCCAGGAGGCAGAGGTTGCAATGAGCCAGGATTGTACCACTGCACTCCAGCTGGGGTGACAGAGACAGAGCAGCAGAGTCTCAATGAATAATAAAAAAAAAAGATGAGAGCCAACTACATCTACATATCTACTTTCTATATTTTGTCTTCAGCAGAGTGGAGATGAAAGAGAGGGAAAAATAATATGGGAGACAATAAGGCAATATGCCACAGCATAAAGGATCTTGAACTGGAACCAGGAAATCTAGATTTGAGTCCTGTAATTCGAAAACACCCTCCAGTGTCTAAAATGGCTCTAATAATTATTGCACTGCCTACCTCTTAGGATGCTGGTAAAGAGCAAATCACATAAAACATTTGAAAATATCTTGGAAACCTGAATAAGGTAACTTATTTCCCTAGCTAGATTTTGTGTCCTTTTAGGGCTGAGACCATGTCTTATTTATATCTCTACCCTAGCACATAGTAGTGGCTTCTCGGTAAACATTTACTAAATAAATATACCCGATTCCTCACCCACCACACACCGGGCAGGGCCTTACCTAGGAATTGGAAGACATCAGGGAATGCTAGGCACAAGCCATCGCTGTACAGGAATAAGGACATGCAAAAGTAGAAACTCAGGCTACCCCAGATGAAGATGTGGTTTATTATTGTCCAGTAGGTTGTCCTCAAAGCAATCTGAAAAATACGCTCTTATGTGTAATAGTCTGTAACCTGGGACCTGTCAGCAACCTCCCTCCTCCAATTCTGAAATGAAGGTTGCTCCCTTCCCACACACCCTCCCTCTATTCCTCCCACTCTTTCAGACAGGCCCCACCCAATCCCCTTACCCCCACCGCCACTGGCCACACCTGCATTGTGACCACCCAGATCAAGGTGGGAGAAGGATTGGCAGTTGGAGATGTCCTTGCCATCATTTCGTTCTGTATTGCAACGAGTCCCCATGGGGACAAAGAATAACACGAAGGAACTGTAGATCCCGTGCATTAAACACTTCACAAATTCCTTCCTGTTGAAATAGAGGTTGTCCTGGCCTGGCTCATATAGCTCTGGGAAATGGAGGCTCCATGTGTCATTCACAACCTGGAAGCACCAGAGGGTAAGGAGGAAGGCTCAGCGTCTCTCCATAGAAGGTGCCATCTCCAACAGAGTAGAGGCTTCTCCCCTCACCGAGTCTGCTGCCAGGCGCCTAGGAGCTTCCTTATGATTACTTGAGTAGTGGAACCAGAGAACTGAACAGTGACCACAAGCCCTATCTGAAGTCCTACTTTTTAGGCAAGGATCTGGGTAGTGGAAGGAAGCTGGAAGAAGGTCAGAATGCTTGGAAGAACTTGGAGAGAGTTAGAAATGGGGAGTTATGAAAGGGGGCAACTAGGCTTGTGGGTAGCTGGGAGGGACGACTAGAGCTTGGGATGGGGGAGGCAGCTGGAATATAAGTCCCCAGGTGTAAGTCTTTTTTCAGCTGAATATTCTTTTTTTTTTTTTTTTTTTTGTTACAGTTTTACACTATCGCCCAGACTGGAGTGCAGAGGCACTATCTTGGCTTACTGCAACCTCCACTTCTGAGGTTCAAGCAATTCTCATGTCTCAGATTCCTGAGTAGCTGGAGGTGTGCGCCACCACACCCAGCTAATTTTAATATTTTTAGTGGAGATGGGGTTTCGCCATGTTGGCCAGGCTGGTCTCAAACTCATGACTTCAAGTGATCCACTCGCCTTGGCCTCCCATAGTGCTGGGATTACAGGTGTGAGCCACCATGCCCAGCCGTAGTTGAATATTCTTTATGTCAAAAGTCAGTGTGGGAGAAATGGACACCAATGGGGACCACTTAGTCTTTTAGAGGTGCATGTTCTGTGATGTTTCTTCCACTCCCATAGCTACTGGTGAACTGAAGGTGAAAAAATTAACAAACCTTGGGGCTGGTTTCAGAGGCAGATCCCTAGAATTAGGCCACTGAAGCTGGATGGACTGTTGAGTAAAAAAACCCATCCCTCTTGTTGTTCTGAGGTTAGCAGTTACTTCCTGGAGAATTTCCTTTAGAGCTATTTCCTATGGAGACCAAGAGCCATGACCTCATGATGTCCTATTTCAGCTACTTTATTCTTTTTTGGAGACTCAGTTTCTACTCCATGAGCCCAAGACTAAAGGTTGGGGTAGAAGACAAGGGAGAGGTGGGGTACCAGGATCCTCAAAGCCCAGGGAATTTCTGACAGGGACAGATGGTATCACTTAGTCTGGCTCCTTATGATATAAACTATCACATTCATACTCCCATGCCTGGCGTTCCTACATTGGCTTATCTCATCCTCATTATCCCTGAAGGAGTCTCTCCTTTTTGAAGTTCTAAACATTACCCAGTCCCACCCCAATAACTCTGTTTTCTTTTATTTTTTTTCATTCATATTCTGCTTTTTAAAAAAATTTTTCCATACATATTTTAATTACTTTTGTATATACTCAATTTACTGTACAGCACAATTTCCATGTTTCTCTCTACAAAGATAAAATTGATACAGGAAAACTTGGCTTTCTAAAACAGAATTACTCTCTGTTGAGGAGGATTTTTTACTTTATCTCATGATACCTATCTAGGTGATGAGCTCCTTTCCCCACTCTGGAAATCATTCCCTTTACAATGGATTTCGTAGAGCCCAGCTCTTGCTGTATTCTTCATTCTTAGGGATGAATATTCCTCGAGGGCCCAGGGGCTTCAACTCTGACTAGGGGCTTGCAGCTGGATCTTACCTGATCAAAAAGACTCATGCCCAGGACAGGGAGGGAAGTGTAGACCAGATTGTAGCATGTGATAAACCAGGTCTCATAAACTGCCTGGAAGAATACCAAGGAGATTTTGCAGGCTCCTATCTTCTCTACAGTCCCAGCTCTACCTTTCAGGTCCAAGATAGCCACCCTCACCCCTCAGCCCCCCCGACATTAACCTATAGCAGGAGAAACCTCACTGAGAATGTTGACCCCAGTCTCTCCTTGATTCTACTTTATTAGAATCCTGGGTCCTAGGATAGAGTAAGGCCACATCACGCTTTCAAGGTGGATCTGGACCAATCCCACCATAATCTATACAGCCCCTCACTGCACAGAAAGGACCCAGGGTAATTGCTAGGGAATGCTAGCTGTACCCCTACACTCCTAAGCAGGTAAACTTTTTTTTTTTTTTTTTTTTGAGATGGAGTCTTGCTCTGTCACCCAGGCTGGAGTGCAGTGACATGATTTCAGCTCACTACAATCTCTGCCTCCTGGGTTCAAGAAATTCGCAGCCTCATGAGTAGCTGAGACTCCTGACGCCCACCACCATGCCCAGCTAATTTTTGTATTTTTTGTAGAGCCAGGGTTTTGCCATGTTGGCCAGACTGGTCTCAAACTCCTGACCTCAGGTAATCCACCCGCCTCGGCCTTCCAAAGTGTTGGAATCACAGGCATGAGCCACTGTGCCCAGCGTTTGGATGCTTTACTTGCTTAGTGGCATTCAGTGGCTTCTGTAGCACTGCATACTTCCTAATGCTGGCAAGCATAATATAAGCCCAATGACCCTTCCCTAGCGGGACACTCCATCCTGGGGCCTAGAGAAGGGTTTTTTCTTTACTAGCCACAAGAGGTCAGCAGCAACACATGCATACACAGACGCCTCCCACAAACCAGACTGGCTTTGCTATGGTTTGGGGAAATACAAAACTGCTACTATTTGCTGACTGGCCTGTTTTTCCTGGAGTCTATGGCAACAAAAGTAGGACTCTCCCAAGATAATTGTTTCTGAGGTTGTTTCCCCTGGGAATCCTTGAGATGCTTCTGAAAAACATCTCATAGGAAAAGGGACTCCTCTTAGAACACAAAAATCCAGGCGTCTCTTCTCCCTACTAAGGTGGAGGAGATTTCACATTCTAACGTGGAATTCATCAAATTAATTGTTGGGGTCAGGAATACAGGCAGTCTGAGCAGGGAAGAAGCAGCAAAGTGAAGCTGTATTTCTGGACATGGCTATGGGTGAACGCCATAATTGGTCTATCTGGCATCACCCAGAGGTTCCTTAAAGCTTAGCCTGTTCCAAAAACATGACTTTGGATGCTAAGAAAACTCCACGATCCAGGAATTTGTTCCCTTTACATATATTTGGAAATTCTAAGTCTTAACATCAGTGAAAATAGCATAAGGGAAAGTTTAGGCCAGGTGTGGTGGCTCACACCTGAAATCTCAGCACTCTGGGAGGCTGAGGTGGGCAGATTGCTTGAGCCCAGGAGTTCAAGACCAGTTTGGGCAACATGGTGAAACCTCATTTCTACCAAAAGTCTCATCATAAATAGATACAAAAATAAAAAGAAAGTTTAAAGATGGGGGTCAAGGCCAAATCAGAGCCAAGCCAGAACAGTTATGGCTTGGAAATCTAAGATTTGTATAGGTTTAGGAGATGGAGTCAGCATGGGGTGAAGGGCTTCATGAATGGATGGCAGCATGTCAGACATTGGTCTCTAAAGGCGAGAAAAGATCTGAGTTAGCAGAAGTGAGAGATGACTACAGAAAACCCAGTTGACCAGAGTGGGATTGCCACTGATCACCTACCTGTGCAGAGAACCCACTGAAGAAGGCATACCAGAAGTGCACCAGGGTGAAGGTGAAGTTCTTATAAAAGAAGTAGCTGAGAAACTTGCACATGCAATTGTAAGACCAGCGGCCATGGACCAAGAGTAGACGCTGAAGATAGTGGAACTGGGAGATGGCAAAGTCACTGTTGAGCATGGCCTGCAGCCCCTCATGGCCACTGATGCCGATCCCAATGTGGGCAGCTGCAATAAAACCCCAGAAACTTCTCAGCCAGAGAGCTTGTATGCTGGGCTCCCAGCCTGGGAAGTGTAAAGGGAAAGCTGAGATGATGTTGTACAAACCCCTTTATTTTACATTTGGAAAATGCTTTTAAGCTCAGTGCCAACTGTCACTTACTTAGTGAAGTCTTTTCTCCTTAGTGGATTGCCCCTCCCTCAAAAAGTGGAAAATAGCTCCCTTTTCTGCACTTTTTTGTTTTTATGTAGATAACCATCTCCCTGTGTTGCCCAAGCTGGTCTCAAACTCCTGGACTCAGGTGATCCTCTCGCCTCAACCTCCCAAAGTGCTGGGACTACAGGCATGAGCCACTGTACTGGGCCCCTCTTCCGTATTTTGTTTTGGATACCACCACTCTAGAATGCGTGGCATGGCCAGTACTAGAAGCTGTCCTGAATGCTCTTTGCCCCTAGTCTAGCCATCTGGGCTCTTTCCTACTGTCCAGATGCTGGGGTTAAAATTTCTTGTTATCTATGGAACCCACTTAAATCAATTTAAGATGCAGGATGGATGCCAATCTAATACAATATTTAATTGCCTGAGTTTAACTAAGGGGCTAAAATCCAACTGTATGTGATGTACATACTTTGTTAGTGAGAAACAAGTACCTTTGTTAGTGAGAAACCAGAGGCCTAAGGTAACTTCTGGATAAAGCAATTTTATATTTGATGAAAGATAAGACTGAAGTTCCTAAAAGTTTGAATTAGTCTGTGGTAGTTTGCCAGTTTTCTGGTACATACCAAATTCACTGATCTGTAATATGCTTGCTGCACTGCTTGATGGGATAATTCAAACCTCTAAACTCCTAAATACCCCTAGGGTCTAGAAACTCGGGAATAGAGCAAGAATACTTCCTAGTATTAAAGCTGAAGCTGGGGCCAGGCACAGTGGCTCACGCCTGTAATCCCAACACTTTGGGAGGCCAAGGTGGGTGGATCACAAGGTCAAGAGATTGAGACCATCCTGGCCAACATGCTGAAATCCCGTCTCTACTAAAAACTACAAAAATTAGCTGGGCAAGGTGGAATGTGCCTGTAGTCCACCCCAGCTACTCGGGAGGCTGAGGTAGGAGAATTGCTTGAACCTGGGAGGCGGAGGTTGCAGTGAGCTAAGATCGCACCACTGCACTCCATCCTGACGCCTGGCGACAGAGCGAGACTCTGTCTGGAAAAAAAAAAAAAATGCTGAAGCTGGAATATCTTTTAGAGTTTCTTATATAGGCAGAGAGGTTGGACTACAGGACCTGTAGATTTGTCCATATCTCACAGACCTACATGTTGCTGGAGGCTGGTAGGTCAACATTCATGTGAAATTGAAACCAGTAAATTTGGCCAGGCGTGGTGGCTCATGCCTGTGGTCCCAGCACTTTCAGACTGAGATGGGGGGAAATTGTTTGAGGCCAGAAGTTTAAGACCAGCCTGGGCAAAATAGTGAGACCTCACCTCTACTAATAATTAAAAGATAGCTGCGCATGGTGGTATGTGCCTATAGTCCCAGCTACTCAGGAAGCAGAGGCAGCGGGACTGCTTGAGCCCAGGAGTTCAAGGCTACAGTGAGCTATAAACGTGCCACTGCACTCCAGCACAGGTGGCAGGCTGTCTCTAAACAAAACAAAACAAAAGAACAACAAACCACCCTAGTAAATTTCAGCCATTTGCTTCTACTGGTCCAAAGTGATCAGTAAGTCACCTATTCTCCTTCCACCAAGGGAGCAGGGCAAGCTCTTGGGAACGTGGACCTGGAAAAGAAAATATCTCTGAATTGGGCATCACAGCCTACAGCCTTCAGAAAAGAAACAGACTATGACTCCTGCCCAGGGGTCCTTTCTGTGGGCCTTGATGTCATCTCAGAAAGAAGGTATGGTAGTTGCACAGCCTGTTGTTCTGTGAACATAAGCATGTGTTCTCGTGGGAGCCATGTGTATCTGTGTGTATGCTTACATTCATAGTGTAAGTACATGAATCTGAATGTGTGTGCATGCCTGTGGATGTGGGCTGATGCCTGAATGTGTCAATAAGTGGGAGTGCAGGCACAGAGGAGTATGAATGGAGTTGCAAAACAGTATAACTGTGTAACACGTATGAGAGGCAGGAGTGTGAACCAGAAACAGAGTACCATCCAAATCCACTCTGCTCATGGAGAAAGGAAGGGGCAAGCCCATGGCTTTAAGCTAACTGCTCCCCTCCCGTCACATGCCTTTTATCATGCTGACATCATTGGCCCCATCCCCGATGGCCAGTATCACCACCTTCTTGTACTTCTTCATCAGCTCTACCACCTGGGCCTTCTGAAGGGGTGTCATCCGGCAGCACATGCACGCTGTTCGCAGCAGTTCCAACTCCAGGTTCCCTTCTAGAGCATAGGCCTGCAGCACCAGGACACACTCACTCTTCAGATTGCCCAAAAAAGCTCTCAGAGGATGACTTCCCAAATGGTTCCCTTTCCCTCTATACTCTCCTGTCCTTTACAGGGCAGACATATCTGCTCCCAAGGCACTCCACCCCCAAGGGAGGCCGAGCACCCAAGTCAGTTCTAGGCATCCTCCCATCTGACTCAACCTCCAATGGGAAACTGGTCAGGACCTCTCGTTGGGCCAAATCAGTTGACAGGGCTATGAGGCCAAATGACTTCTTGGGAGACCTGTTTCTGCTTGCTTCCCTCTTCTCCTAAGTGACAGGCCACATCAGTAGAGAAGAATTTGGATAAGGAAGAAATACACCCTTGGCTTTTCTTTCCTTATTTACTTCTTCCTAAAGAAGCCTAGAGAAAGGAGTCTTTCAGGCAAGGGCACCTGAAGGGAAGGGGAATAGGGTGACTCATGGAATAGGAAAGGGGGTCTTTTTTTTTTTTGAGACAGAGTTTCGCTCTTGTTACCCAGGCTGGAGTGCAATGGCGTGATCTTGGCTCACTGCAACCTCCGCCTCCTGGGTTCAAGCAATTCTCCTGCCTCAGCCTCCCGAGTAGCTGAGACTACAGGCATGCACCACCATGCCCAGCTAATTTTTGTATTTTTAGTAGAGACGGGGTTTCACCATGTTGACCAGGATGGTCTCGATCTCTTGACCTTGTGATCCACCCGCTTGGCCTCCCAAAGTGCTGGGATTATAGGTGTGAGCCACCACGCCCGGCTGGAAAGGGAGTCTTGAAATTTCCCTGAAGTATGTTGGACCTAGGAAGAAGGTTCTTTGGAGGAGGAGAACAGAATGTAGCTCTGTGTTGCCCACCAGACTATAGCCATTGATGATCAAGCCATAGTTGCCATTGGCCACCTCCTCAGGTATTTCAAAAGGCATTTTGGGCTTCGTAGTGAGGTAAATGTTTACAGGGTCTGAATCCAGGAGAGATTCGGGTTTCATCTTGTCCCTTGCTATCCTGAAAGCCAAGAGCAGTGGTCAGAGTCTGACCTGAAGCTTCAGAATTTAGAAGGAAAATATGTCCCCAGATGAAAGTGGGCAAAGTGGCTGTAGGAACTCTGCAAAGCACCAGCCAAGACCTCAGACATGACAGCTTTTCAAGACCTGCCACTGCCACAGGTCCCTGACCATTCACATGCTGCACTTCTCCATCTCCCACACTCCAGCCCTATTTAGCCCAAATGCTTCTCACAAAATTTTTTCAAATATTTTAGGTTTTTGTTTTTCCCACCTCCATGCCTTCTCTGTTCCTTCTGGTGGTGTGGGACCCACACTATGGGAAGAGATGAATGGGAAATTTTGGGTCCAGGGACTGGCTATGGCCAATCTCCCATCTATACCTGAGTTCTTTCCAAACAGTCTCATCATCCCTGCCGTCCACAATGAACACTTCATCCATTTCATCCTCAAATATCTTACAGGAGTAGGCAATGTTCACAGCAGTCTCTGTAGGTAAGGGGGAGCACAAGTCTCATTTTGGCTGGTGTTTATAGACAAGGACAGGATCTTCACAGTGTACAGGTACACAGGCTCTAATATTGGGCAGGCTGCAGAACCCATCTATCCTCATTTGCCATGGATGCAATCAAAATGCATTTTTAATGAATCAGTGGAGATCATATTCAAATATCCACAGATGACTGTCTACCTGCACAGACTTACGGGTTGCTTATCAATAACTATGGTCATTCTGGCCTTCTCTAGAAAGTCTTATCCTATTTCTTAGAGTAATTTCAGTCTTTATCCATTTCTCCAGGCAATCAGGATGTGTTTTTTTGAACAGCATTGTGCCCATTTCTATGCTAGATTTTATGGGGGAATAAGACATGTTTAAATTCTTCCTTTACATCAAATAGTGTGGAATTTGGAATAAATTCATACTAAGAAAAAAATCAGTTCCTGAATCCTGGCTACAAATGGTATCAGAATTCAGAGGAGAGATTGCAATTGTCACAGAAACTTTCTTGAAGGAAGGTCTTGGAGGATGAATAAGAATTGAAGGAAAAGGTATTTTAAGTGGGTAAACAACCCAAATCAAGGCCCTAGAGTAGGAACTGGTTTGTTTGGGGGCACGCTTAAGATAATGGTAACATTCGGAAGCAGATAAGGATGTGAAGAGCAATAGATTATCAAAATCCTGAAGGCCAGATAGAGGAGTTCGACCTTTACAACATGAAGTCAATGTAGGTCCCTGAATAGAGGAGTAACATCATAAAATTAGTATATTTGGGGAAGATTAAACTGATGGTTGATTGTCACTGTATATTTGAGGAAGATTAAACTGATGGTTGTATGTTGGCTGTACTGAAATTAATAAGTGCAAGAGACAGAGAGATAAGTTCAGAAGTTTGTGTCAGTACAGCCAACTGGAAATGAGATTGAACTTGGAGGGTAACACAAGAGGATTTTCAGACAAATTCATGGCATACAGTGAGAGAGTGACTCTATGGGACAACAGAGAGGGTACAGTCAAAGACAATTTTAAAGTTTAGCTGTGAGTTCCTGAATGACAGGGGTCATGTCTGATTGATTCATCTGTCTTCAATGCCTAATATATCATCTGGCATAAAGCATATGCTCAGCATATTGTATACAAGATTGAGAATAAAGGTGTCCTGTAAGGACTTGATTTGACTTAGAAGATATTTATCAAAAAATGGCTAAGTAAAAAAAGGAAAGAGGTGGAAAAGAAATGGCTAAGATGGATAAGGAAGAGGATCAGTCAGTCTAGGGCTTTTACCTTGCTTATCTCCAGTTAAAACCCATAGTTTAGTTTTGGCTTTGTTCAGGGTGATGATTGTCTCAGGTACTCCATCTTGCAGCTTGTCTTCTACCGCTGTGGCCCCTATCAGCTTTGAAAAGATGTATCAGTGAATGAGGAAAAAGGAAAGAGGCAGAGAGCATTTAGTGCTACCTAATGATTGAACTAGCATCTCGGCACTTTCTTTAGTGAGCTGGCTCTGTCCTGGTGTGAGGATCTCATTGGTATAAAACTCAGCACATTCTGCCTTGCAACTCACACAGCTTTTCAGCCAGATTACTTAGCTTCTGTGAACAGCTTTGGGATTAGAAACACTGCTAGAAAGATAAAAATTATCACCAGCGCATTCTTTCATTATGGATTCAGAAGGTCCAGGATATACTGAATCGGCTGGGATTCCAGTATCCAGCCTCCCTGGCACAAAACTATGGAGCTCTCCTGCCAAGCCTTCCTATCCTTCTTCTCAGAGACAGCCTGCATCTGTCAGTCCTCTAGGAGCTACTTTCAGAGCCCTTGCCCAGTCTGCTGACTGCCAGCCCCCATCCCTAACCCAGTCTCTCCCTGGCTTCCTCACTAACCATCAAGTCTTTTTCGACTTCTTCATAGACATTTGATAATCTGCTTTCCTGATTTTCCAAAGACAAGCAGGCTTCACTCTGCCTCCTGCTCCAGTCCTGGAAGAATGCTTCATCCAACTCTCGGTAGGCCACCATTAGGGTGTGAAGGCCTTCACTAGCATAATCCTGGAAGACATACATGTGTGTGCACCGTGAGTGGGCCTGGGCAGAGTTAAGGCTGAGTTAAGGGACTGGCAGACCTACCCCACAGGCCTCATCTGCCTGCAAAATAGGGTTTAATAAATTAGTGGCATGGTTCTAGTTCCTAGCCTAAGCAGAAAGCAACTGATAGGCTTTTTCAGCAAAATGTCCCTAGGATGGGGCCAGCATAGCTGGAAGGTTGAGAGTAATTCTGAGGAATGGAAGTTCTAGCTTTTACTTATAGTTAGGTAATTTGCTGTGTGACTCTGGGAAAAACCAAGTCTAGATTTCTTCCTTGTAAAATTGGGATGATTATATACCCTCTACAGACAGGATAATGATGACTATAATATGAGAATGAAGGGAATAATAAAGTAAAAAGAAGCAGTTGTTATAAACAAATAATCAAAGGTGTTACTAGTTTTTACAAGCATACATTCATTTCCATTTTCCTTTCTCCTTCCTTCCACAAATATTCAATGGGTATCTTACACCGCACATACTTATGTATTTGTCTACAGTTGGTTGGTTCAGTTGATTAGCCATAGCCGGCATGTTAACGAGGGTGCTACTGAAATGCTCTTGGGGCAAATTAGCATCGGTTTGTTCCTTATGCACTGACATATCCATAGCTAACCATCTTGCAGGAATAAACTCTTGGTCATGAGGAGGGCTGGGTGAGAGTGTGAGTGGTTTAGGGGAGAATTCATATCGATCTAAGGGTGGGTTAGAAACAGATTTTGTATATAAAGGACTGCACATGAACAAAAATTCTACACTATCATTGCTATAGTGAATGGCAAACTAATTCACTTTGGCATTTTAAGAGCAAAGAGAAACAGAATTTACTCTCAGTTCCCTGTGCAACTCCTGAATGTCTGATGCTAGCTGTCAGGTGAAATTAACATAAGACGATATATGGACAGAATACCATCTCTTAAACCTCTATACTGTTGGCAGCCTAAGAAGCCCCAGAAAATATTTCAGGAGAGCTCCTAAGAAGGCAGTGATAGTGGCAGAAACTGGTTTTGCATAGGACATAGATAAAATAACTTAACAAGCTTACCAATACAATGACAGATTCATTAATCAATTCAACAAATAACTTTGTGGTTCGTGTTAACATCTTTTATCCCTACTTGTGTGTTTTTTCCCTTAGTGCTGGTATGAGGCAAACTAGGGCCTGGGAGCCACATCATGCCTGCTACCTGTATGTGCAGATCTGTTTGCTGATTCCTGTCTCAGAGGGCCTGGAATTCTGCTTTTGTATTAGTGGGCTGTTGGAGCTTGACTCTTACAGATTTGCCATCAGTGGTGAATAGACTGCAGTAGAGTCAGGCCCCACTATCAGTGTCTATTGAAGATGGCAAGCAGGAAGCATGTCAAAAGATCTGAAACAGTTTTCTGACTTCCTTCGAGGCTAGTCTGTAGAAATGCTCTCAAAAAGGTGCCTTAATTCACATGTTCTGAAAGGTTAAAAGATAAAAGACTAGTCCATAAAAATACTATGGCCTCTGGGAACCAGTATAGGCACAAGAGACATATATGAGGCCAACAATCATATGAAAAAATGCTCATCGTCACTGGTCATCAGAGAGATGCAAATCAAAACCACATTGAGATACCATCTCACGCCAGTTAGAATGGCGATCATTAAAAAATCTGGAGACAACAGATGCTGGAGAGGATGTGGAGAAAAAGGAACACTTTTACACTGTTGGTGGGAGTGTAAATTAGTTCAACCATTGTGGAAGACAGTGTGGCGATTCCTCAAGGCCTTAGAAATAGAAATTCCATTTGACCCAGCAATCCCATTACTGGGTATATATCCAAAAGACTATAAATCGTTCTACTATAAGGACACATGTACACGAATGTTCATTGCAGCACTGTTTACAATAACAAAGACCTGGAATCAACCCAAATGCCCATTGATAATAGACTGGATTGGAAAAATGTGGCACATATACACCATGGAATATTATGCAGCAATCAGAAATGATGAGTTCGTGTCATTTGTAGGGACATGGATGAATCTGGAAAACATCATCCTCAGCAAACTGACACAAGAACAGAAAATGAAACACCGCATATTCTCACTCATAGGTTGGTGATGAAAAATGAGAACACATGGACACAGAAAGGGGAGTACTAAACACTGGGGTCTATTGGGGGGAAAAGGGGAGGGCCAGTGGGAGGGGGAGGTGGGGAGGGATAGCCTGGGGAGAAATGCCAAATGTGGGTGAAGGGGAGAAGAAAAGCAAAGCACACTGCCATGTGTGTACCTACGCAACTGTCTTGCATGCTCTGCTCATGTACCCCAAAACCTATAATCCAATAAAAAATTAAAAAAAAAAAAAAAAAAAAAAAAAAAAAAAGAGCTCTTGTGTGGGACATTTCACTGACTTAAAAAACTGAGATAATTAATATGCCATAAATGTCACCCTTTTATACAATTCAGTGGCTTTTTTTCTTTTTTTGAGACAGAGTCTCGCTCCGTCGCCAGGCGCCAGACAGGAGTGCAGTGGCACGATCTCGGCTCACCGCAACCTCCGCCTCCTGGGTTCAAGCAATTCTCCCGCCTCAGCCTCCTGAGTAGCTGGGATTACAGGCACACTCCACCATGCCCAGCTAATTTTTGTATTTTCAGTAGAGACAGGGTTTCACCATGTTGGCCAGGATGGTCTCGATCTCCTGACTTTGTGATCCACCTGCCTCGGCCTCCCAATCAGTGGCCTTTTAAAAGTATGTTCACAAACTTTGTGCACCCATTACTACTATCTAATTTCAGAATATTTTCATTATCCCAAGCTGAATAGTTTTAACAGTCATTCCCCATTCCATTTTCCCCTAGCCACATGACGGCTACTAATTTACTTTCTGATTCTATAGATTTGCCTTATCTGGACATTTCATATAAATGAAATCTTTGTGGCCTTTTGTGACTGGCTTCTTCACATAACATAATGCTTTTAACGTTAATCTACACTGTAGCATTTATCAGTACTTCACTCCTTTTTATTGCCAAATAACATTCCATTGTACAGATAAACCACAATTTATTTATCCAATCATCTGTTGATAGAAATTAGGGTTGTTTCACTTTTTTGGCCATTATGAACAATGCGGCTTTGAACATTTGTGTACACAGTTTTAAAAATTTTTTTAATTTTTGTGGGTATAGGTGTATTTATTTATGGGAAATATGGAATATTTTGATACAGGCATATGATGTATAATAATTGTATCAGGGTAAATGAGGTATCCATCACCTCAAGCATTTATCCTTTGTGTTACAAACAACCCAATTATACTCTTTTAGTTACTTAAAAATGTACAATTAAATTATTAACTCTAGTCACCCTGTTGTGCCACCAAATACTAGATCTTATTCATTCTTTCTATTTTTTTAGTACCCATTTGCCATCCACACACTTCCTCCCTCTGCCCCACTACCCTTCCCAGTCTCTGGTAACCATTATTCTACTCTCTGTCTCCATGAGTTCAATTGTTTTAAGTTGTAGCTCCCACTAGGTGAGAACATGCAAAGTTTGTCTTTCTGTGCCTGGCTTATTTCATTTATTAATAACATAATGATCTCCAGTTCCATCCATGTTGCTACAAACACAGGATCTCATTCTTCTTTTTTTTTTTTTTATGACTGAATAGTACTCCTTGTGTATAGGTATCACATTTCTTTATTCATTTGTCTATTGATGGACACTTAACTGTTGTGACTATTGCTGCAATAAACATGGAAGTGACGATATCTATTCAATACACTGATTTCCTTTCTTTTGGGTATATACCTAGCAGTGGAATTTCTGGATCATATGGTAGCTCTATTTTTAGTTTTTTGAGGAAACTCTAAACTGTTCTCCATAGTGTCTGTACCCGTAGGGTCCAGCCCTACTAGGGTTGTGGGGTGGCCCCCATCACTGTGTTGAGGCACTGCATCCAATAAATGAGACAAGACACCAAAGGACTGGATAAGAGCAGATGGGCTCGGGGCCAACACCACTTACAAGTGGAGACAGGCAAGGCCTCAAGCGTCCAGGTGGGTCTGTATTTATTTGGTATAGATTGGGGGGAAGGGTAGTGAGTGAGGTCATCTTTAGGATAGTGATAGGGCCAAGATGAACATGTGAGCAATAAGCAAAGGGCCCACCCCCATTAGGTCACCAAGGCAAGGAGGTTGGCAGAGTGCAGTAGGGAGGGTGCACTGTGCAACATCTCTTATCTAGGGGCAGGCAACTTTTAAGGATTTCTATAGGAGGATGTTTGAGTCAGCACAGTAGTAAGAGAGCTGACAAGGAATACAGCCACTGAGGCACGATTATACCGGAGGGGTTTTAAGCCCTTGGATGTTTGAGGGATTGCCAGCCTAATGCCAGCTTTCCACAAGAACTGCATGTAAGATACTTCAACTCCCTTACAGCAGGAGTGACTCTTGCTCCAAGCCTGCCATACAGCGGGTATCTTTATGATACTGGATGCTGCTGCCTGGGCCATGTAGCACATGCCCTTTCGCAAGGGCATTACCACCTGGGCCACTGATTCTTGTCCTGGTATGGCTGTTTTTCCCTAGTTCATGCTGTGCACCATGTCTGCTCTTGACACTCCTCTGACTACAAACTAAGATATCATTATAAAAAAGGATTATATAAAAGGAAATAAATGAGCAATAAGATGTTCTTCAGGCACTAATTGTGCCGGGGTGTGCTTAACTCTCCTTCCTCAGGGCCCAGAAGGTGAGTTACCCACATATACTAATTTGCATTCCCAACAATAGTGCACAGAGGTTCCCTTTTATTGACATCCTAGCTAACATTTGTTATTGCTTGTCTTTTGGATAAAAAGCATTTTAACTGGGATGTGATGACATTTTACTGTAGTTTTGATTTGCATTTCTCTGATGATCAATGATGTTGAGCACCTTTTTATATGCCTGTTTGCTGTTTGGATGTCTTCTTTTGAGAAATGTCTCTTCACTCCTTTTGCCCATTGTTAAAACGGATTATTAGATTTTTTTCCTATAGAGTTGTTTGAGCTCCTTTTATATTCTGGTTATTAATCCTTTGTCAGATGAACAGTTTGCAGATATTTTCTCCCATTCTGTGGGTTGTCTCTTTACTTTGTTGATTGTTTCCTTTGCTGTACAGAAGCTTTTAAACTTAATGTGGTCCCATTTGTTAATTTTTATTTTGATTGCCCATGCTTGTGGGGTATTAATCAAGACATTTTTGCTCAGACCAATGTGCTGGAGAGTTTCCCCAATGTTTTTATTTAGTAGTTATATAGTTTGAGGTTTTAGATTCAAGTCATTAACCTATTTTGATTTGATTTTTGTTTATGGTGAGACATAGGGGTCTAGTTTCATTCTTCTTAAAAAATTTTTTTTTTACTTAAAATAGTCAGGGTCTTGCTTTGTTGCCCAGGCTGGTCTCGAACTCCTGGGCTCAAGCAATCTTCCTGCATTACTTCCCAAAGAGTTGGAATTATACGCGTGAGCCACTATGCCCATCCTAGTTTCATTCTTCTGCATATAAATATCATTTTCCCAGCATCATTTATTGAAGACACTGTCTTTTCTCCAATGTATGTTCTGCACCTTTGTAGAATATGAGTTTACTGTAGGTGTATACATTTGTTTCTGGGTTCTCTATTCTGTTCCATTGGTCTATGTGTCTGTTTTAATGCCAGTGCCATGCTGTTTTGGTTACTGTCACTCCATAGTATAATTTAAAGTCAGGTAATGTGACTCCTCCAGTTTTGTTATTTTTGCTCAGGATAGCTTTAGCTTTTTTGGGTTTTCTTATGGTTCCTATACATTTTAGGATTGTTTTTTCTATTTCTGTAAAGGATGTCATTGGTATTTTGATAGGGATTGCACTGAATCTGTAGATTACTTTGGGTAGAGTTTGGACATTTTTACTCTTCCAACCCATGAATATGGAATATCTTTTCATTTTTTGTGTCCTCTTCAATTTATTTCATCAATGTTTTATAGTTTTCATTATAGAGATCTTTCAATTGTTTGGTAAAGTTAATTCTGAGGTATTTAATTCTCCTTGTAGTTACTGTAAATGGGATTACTTTCTTGATTTATTTTTCAGATTGTTTGCTGTTGGCATATAGAAATGCTATTGATTTCTGTATATTGAGTTTGTATCATGCAACATTATTGAATTTATCAGTTCTAATAGTTTTTTGGTGGAGTATTTAGGTTTTTCCAAATATAAGAGCACATCAACTTCAAACAAGGATAATTTGACTTCTTCCTTTCCAGTTCAGATGTTCTTTATTACTTTCTGTTGTCTGACTGCTCTAGTGGGGACTTCCAGTACTCTGTTGACTAACAATGGTGAAAGTGGCTATCCTTGTTGTGTTCCAGGTCTTAGAGGAAAGGCTTTCAGTTTTTCTCCATTCAGTATGATACTAGGGACTTGGGTGTTGTGATCTAAGCCATATCTGCATTAGGAGGCACCCCAAGCCCCAGAACACTGTCATTTTTGCGGACTTGTAACAGCACAAGTGGTCTTGGATAAGATGGTGGTCTTGGATAAAATCTGCAAGAATTCTCTGGATTGCCAGGCAAAGACTCTTCCTTTACTTTCTCCCAAACAAATGGAGTCTCTCTCTCTCTGTGCTGAACTGCCTCAAGCTGGGACACAAGCAACCCCGGGACCACCACTGTGACTGTGCTGGGTCAAACCTGAAGCCAGCACAACTCTGGGTCTTGCCCAATGCCCACTGTAACCACTACCTGGCTATCAACTATGTTTGCTCAAGGCTCTAGAGCTCTACAATCAGCAGGTGGTGAAGCCAGCCACTCTTGTGTTCTTCATGTCAGGGCGGTGAATTCTCCAAGGCTCCAGGCTGGTCCAGAGATGTCATCTGGGATCCAGGACCCAGAGTCATAAACCCAAAAAATCTACCTGCTGCTCTATTCCACTGCAGCTACGTTGGCACTGAAACCACAAGACAAAAGTATTTTCTGCTTTTCCCTCTCTTTTTCCCAGGCAGTGGAGTTTCTCCCTGTGTCCACCATCATGACAGGCTTATAGGAAGTACTGCCAGGGTACTGATGATGTTCACTTAAGACCCAAAAGCTCTTCAATCATCTTGTGGTAAATGCTTCCAGGCTTCAAACTCACCCTTCAGGGCAGTGGGCTACCTTCTGGCCAAGGGTAGGTCCAGAAAGACCATCTAAGAGCCAACACCTGGAACTGGAGGCACCTAGAGCCTGCTTGGTGCTCTTCCCCACTGTGGCCGAACTGGTACCTAAGCTGCAAGATAAAGTCCTTTTTATTCTTCCCTTTCCTTTTTTCAAGCAGAACGGGTCTTTCCTTGTAGTCACCACAGCTGTGAATATGCTGAGCGACACCTGAAACCAGCACATCTCACAGTCTCACCCAAGACCAGGACATGTTCTACCTGGTTAGTGCTACTGATTATTCAGGACCCTAGAGCTCTTAGGTCAGAAGGTGATAAATCCTGCCAGGACTGGGTCCCCTTCAAGGCAGTGGGTTCTCCTTGGCCCAGGGTGTGTCTAAAAATTTCACCCCAGAGCTAGTGCCTGGAATGGGGGCTTCATGACCATGACTCTGCACAGTGCCCTATCTTACTGTGGCTGAGCTGGTGTCCAAGTTGCAAAACAAAATCCTCTTTACTCTTCCCTGTGTGCTGTGCTGGGGAGGGGTGGCACTCCCTTAGCTGCCCAGGCTAGTGTCTCACTGGGTCTCATGCCCCTCCAAGTCCACTGGCTCTGAACCCAGTACAACACCAGGACTTGCCTAGGAGTTGCAGTCCTTGTTGCCTTGCCAGCCTGTCAAGTTTATTTAGGACCCCAGAGCACTTTAGCCTGTGATGGTTGAAGTTTGCAGAAACTTAAGTTCTGACCGTTCGGATAGGTGATTTCCCCTGGCTAGGGCTGGTCTAAATGCTCCCTCTGTGGGCACTGGTTGTGTTTTGATTGGTATTGGCAGCATTGAGTTCCCATAATTGCTGTACCCTTCCTCCCCCAAATTCACAGATACTCTGCACAATGTGGCCACTGCTAGGGGATGGAGAAAGCCTAATGCCAGTGATTCAAGACTGTATTTCCTAACCTCTTCAGTGTACCTTTCAGCAATATGAAGTTAACATCAGATACTCTGATTGCTCGCCTGTTTTTGCTTCTTTGAAGGTGCTTTTTATTTTATTTATTTATTTATTTATTTTTTTGAGACGGAGTTTCGCTCTTGTTACCCAGGCTGGAGTGCAATGGCGCGATCTCGGCTCACTGCAACCTCTGCCTCCTGGGTTCAGGCAATTCTCCTGCCTCAGCCTCCTGAGTGACCGGGATTACAGGCACGCGCCACCATGCCCAGCTAATTTTTTGTATTTTAGTAGAGACGGGGTTTCACCATGTTGACCAGGTTGGTCTCGATCTCTCGACGTCGTGATCCACCCGCCTCGGCCTCCCAAAGTGCTGGGATTACAGGCTTGAGCCACCGCGCCCGGCCCTGAAGGTGCTTTTTAATGTAGATAGTTGTCAAATATAGTGTTCCTGTGGGGAAGATGATCAGTGAAGGCTTCTAATTAACCATCTTGCTTCTGACCCTCCACCTGTATACACATTTTTGTAAGGGTGTATATTTTTATTTCTCTAGGAAATATACCTTGGAGTGGAATTCTAGGTTGTATGATCACTTTATGCTTTACATTCAAAGGAAATGTCAGACTGTTTTCCAAAATGGCTGTGCTATTTTACTTTCCTATCAGCAATGTAGAGGGGTTACAATTTCTCTGCATCCTTGTCAATGCTTATTATTGTCTGGTTATCTTTTTTTCTTCAAATTTTTTATTTTAGCCATCCTAGTGGATGTAAAGTAGATTTTGTGGGTTGATCTGCATTTCTCTGATGACTACTGATGTTGAACAGCTCTTCATGCACTTATTGGCCATTTGTTCTTTGGTTTCTGGCTGTGTGTTAATGGAGAGTCAAGTTGAGATGGCTTAATAAAATAGCATATTTTCTAATAGATTTATCAAACATTTTTGTGATCTATCTTCATTCTCATTCTGTCCCTTGTTCTCTCCCTACTCCCCCAACCCTTTGAATATACAAATTTAAGGGTGGAAACCCCAGAGAGTATGGATCTGGTTTTCCTTTCTTATGCTAGATGGCTAGACCTACTCTCTCTTTTTGATACATCCCAAATCCTAGAGTGTACTGGGTTCAGAGCCAGGGTAGGGTAAGGAAGGGAAGGTGCCTTTGGAGATTCCAATCCTGTGGACACAGAGAGAGGTATCAAACAGCTTAGGCCTGGTGTTTTCTGCTCTATTCTTATCATGGCTGGTGGGGTAGAGCCTCATGAAAGAACAGGTTCTATTCTTTCTTTGGCTATTTAAAAATATACATTAAGCTCTGGGATACATGTACAGAACATCCAGGTTTAATACAGAGGTATACATGTGCCATGGTGGTTTGCTGCACCTATCAACCCATCATCTACATTAGGTATTTCTCCTAATGCTATCCTTCCCCTACCCCCCAAGTCCCCAACAGACCTTGGTGTGTGATGCTCCCCTCCCTGTGTCCATGTGTTCTTATTGTTCAACTCCCACTTATGAATGAGAACATGCAGTGTTTGGTTTTCTGTTCCTGTGTTAGTTTGCTGAAAATGATGGTTTCCAGCTTCATTCGTGTCCCCATAAAGGACATAAACTCATTTTTTTTTTTTTTTGAGACAGAGTCTTGCTCTGTTGCTAGGCTGGAGTGCAGTGGCATGATCTCAGTTCACTGCAACCTCTGCCTCCTGGGTTCAAGCGATTCTCCTGCCTCAGCTTCCTGAGTGGCTGGGACTACAGGCACATGCCACCATGCCCAGCTAATTTTTGCAGTTTTTAGTAGAGATGGGGTTTTACCATGTTGGCCAGGATAGTCTTGATCTTTTGACCTCATGATCAACCTGCCTTGGCCTCCCAAAGTGCTGGGATTACAGGTGTGAGCCACCACATCCAACTGAACTCATCCTTTTTTATGGGTGCATAGTATTCCATGGTGTGTATGTGCCACATTTTCTTTATCCAGTATATCACTGAGGGACATTTGGGTTGGTTCCAAGTCTTTGCTATTGTGAATAGTGCTGCAATAAACATATGTGTGCATGTGTCTTTATAGCAGAATGATCTGTAATCCTTTGGGTATATACCCAGTAATGGGATTGCTGGGTCAGATGGTATTTCTGACTCTAGATACTTGAGAAATTGCCACACTGTCTTCTACAATGGTTAAACTAATTTACACTCCCGCCAACAATGTAAAAGCATTCCTATTTCTCCAAATTCTCTCCAGCATCTGTTTCCTGACTTTTTAATGATCGCCATTCTAACTGGCATGAGATGGTGTCTCAGTGAGGTTTTGATTTGCATTTCTCTAATGACCAGTGATGATGAGCATTTTTTCCATGTTTCTTGGCCACATAAATGTCTTCTTTTGAGAAGTGTCTGTGCATATCCTTCATCCACTTTCTGATGTTTTTTTTTTTTGTCTTACAAATTTAAATTCATTGTAGATTCTGGATATTAGCCCTTTGTCAGATGGATAGATTGAAAAATTTTCTTCCATTCCCTGGGTTGCCTGTTCACTCTGCTGACAGTTTCTTTTGCTGTGCAGAATCTCTTTAGTTTAATTGGATCCCACTTATCAATTTTGGCTTTTGTTGCCATTGCTTTTGGTGTTTTAGTAATGACGTCTTTGTCCGTGCCTATGTCCTGAATGGTATTGCTTAGGTTTTCTTCTAGGGTTTTTATAGTTTTAGGTCTTACATTTAAGTCTTTAATCCATCTTGAGTGAATTTTTGTATAAGGTTTAAGGGAGGTGTGCAGTTTCAGCTTTCTGCATATGCCTAGCCAGTTTTCCCAACACCGTTTATTAAATAGGAAATCCTTTCTTCATTGCTTGTTTTTGTCAGGTTTGTCAAAGATCAGATGGTTGTAGATGTGTGGTGTTATTTCTGAGGCCTCTGTTCTATTCCATTGGTCTATATATCTGTTTTGGTACCAGTACCATGCTGTTTTGGTTACTGTAGACTTGTAGTATAGTTTGAAGTCAGGTAGTGTGAAGCCTCCAGCTTTGTTCTTTTCGCTTAGGATTGTCTTGGCTATACGGGCTCTTTTTTGGTTCCATATGAAATTTAAAGAAGTTTTTTTCTAATTCTGTGAAGAAAGTCAATGGTAGCTTGATGGAGATAGCATTGAATCTATAATTTCTCTGGGCAGTATGGCCATTTTCATGATATTGATTCTTCCTATCCATGAGCATGGAAGGTTTTTCCATTTGTTTGTGTCCTCTCTTATTTCCTTGATCAGTGGTTTGTAGTTCTCTTTGAAGAGGTCTTTCACATCCCTTGTATGTTGTATTCCTAGGTATTTCATTCTCTTTGTAGCAATTGTGAATGGGAGTTCACTCATGATTTGGCTGTTTGTCTATTATTGGTGTATAAGTATGCCTGTGATTTTTGCACACTGATTTTGTATCCTGAGACTTTGCTGAAGTTGCTTAACAGCTTAAGGAGATTTTGGCCTGAGACAATGGGTTTTCTAAATATACAATTATGTCATCTGCAGAGACAATTTGACCTCCACTCTTCCTATTTGAATAATGATGCAAAAATCCTCAATAAAATACTGGCAAACTGAATCCAGCAGCACATCAAAAAGCTTATCCACCACGATCAAGTTAGCTTCATCCCTGGATGCAAGATTGGTTCAACATATGCAAATGAGTAAACATAATCCATCACATAAACAGAACCAATGACAAAAACACATGATTATGTCAATAGATGCAGAAAAGGCCTTCGATAAAATTCAACACCCCTTCATGCTAAAAACTCTTAATAAAGTAGGTGATGATGGAACATATCTCAAAATAATAACAGCTATTTATGACAAACCCACAGCCAATATCATACGAAATGGGCAAAAGCTGGAAGCATTCCCTTTGAAAACCAGCACAAGACAAGGATCTCCTCTCTCACCACTCCTATTCAGCATGGTATTGGAAGTTCTGGCCAGAGCAATCAGGCAAGAGAAAGAAACAACAGGTCCTATTTTAAAGCAAACTCCAGGTCTGACCATGGAAACTCCGGAACCAAGAACCAGGGAACTATTCTGATTGTTGTTATACTCCTATGACAATCCTCATCATGCCTCTGAGGTACTGTCACACCCAACTCTTTGATATGGAAGTTGGCAATGTGGTTGGTAAAAATCCCACAAAATAAGAAATTTTATTCTTCCACCAATTAAAGGGAGACACGAACATCATTATACAGCCATATTGAAACACAATGGCCCAGGAACACCCATGTGGCCACATATCCAGATACAGAGAACTACCCGCACCTTCCTCCCACTGCAGCCTAACACTTACATCTAAATGTTCCATGGACACATCATTGAGGGAACTACAGGATGGATGAAGCAGTTCACAGATGATGGTGTCTGCACCCTTGCAAAACATTATCCAATCTTCAGGTGTCCACACTAAAGATAAGCAAATTAAGCAAAGTAACTACATCAGTTCCTTATTATAACTTGTCTGAGCCAATGGGGGATGATAGGAGGCTATTCCCCGTGACATTGTTTCTACCTTTAATGGAAGCTAAGTACTCAATGAGTGGTCACACAGGATAAATGATGTGGTGAGGGCTGCTAAAAGTGAGAGAGGAAATTATAGAACCAGTTTTTCCATGGGTTCAATACTACCTGTGGAAGAGTCTGATGTAGAATCACATTTACTATCTCCAAGTCCCAGACTAAGGCTCTTATCTAGTAATGCCAAAGGTGAAAAATGACCTTATTCCTCATTAGTCTGAGGCTCAAACTAACTAAGAGAGCAAGACGGGATGAATTTCTCCTATACTGTCTGCTCCCATCTCTTATTCCATGTTCAGGCTTTATAAATTTATTCTTTGCTCTTACCTTGGCTTTGAGGGTGCTGACAAGCCACTGCTCAGGAACACTAGGGACTTAGTGTGGACTGAGCATATGGTAGCAAGCCCCCATATGTGTGTAAGAGAAAAGTTAAAGGATATGTGAGAAAGTAGGGATGGCTGCAGATTTGTATTTGAGGCACGTACCTATGAGAAAGTCTGTGAGTGGGAGAAAGCATTTGTGTGTAGATAAAAGAGAGAGACAACGTGTGAATATGTTTGAAGGACAAAGGGGAGAAGGCCAACTAGGAAGGGCACCCACCAATAACAGACATCCTCTTGCGCACATTGTTGAAGTCCAAAATAGTCAGCAGTTGGTAGACTCTGGTTTTCCCCATTTCGACCACTGTGACTGTCTCAGACGTGCGGGAATGGAACACAAAGCCAAAGTTCCTGGCAGCAGTGACCAGGACACCTTCATCTGGTGACTGAACCTGGTACACCAGCATGCCTGACAGGAGAGAAAAGGGCAACCAGAGCACACAGAGATGAGTAGTTGAAGTCCACCCAGAAGTGACCCTGTCTTCTAAGTGGTTTACATAAAGATAGAGCCCAGAAAGGAGCATGTTTCTTTAAAACTACCTCACAACTGTGGCTCTAAAAGGCCAGATTGCACAGAACATAACAGTCTCTTTTCCCTTCCTTTTCTTTCTTTTTTCTGAGATAGGTTCTCACTCTGTCACCCAGGCCATGTGATTGCGGATCACTGCAGACTCAACCTCCCAGGCTCAAGCAATCCTCCCAACTCACTCTCCCAAGCGGCTGTGACCACAGGTGTGCACCACACCTGGATTTTTTTTTTTAAGATGGGGTCTCCCTACGTTGCCCAGGCTGGTATCGAACATTCTGGGCTCAAGTGATCCTCCTGTCTCAGCATCTCAAAGTGCTGAGATTATGGGCATACGCCACCACACCTCGCCTTCATTTCCATCATTTTCAACTTACTTTACAGACTTAAGTTGGCATTACAGAAGTATATGTTACATACAGTGTATACAAACTGAACAGGCAGTTATTCTTTGAACTTAGTGAGTAAAGATGGCTCAGGAAACTTGTTAAAAATGCTGGTTCCTGGGCCTTGCCCAAACTTGACTGAATCCGTAATCACAAAATCTGGGATGAAGGCCTAAGAAAATGAATTTTTAATGAATCTCCTGGGTGATTCTCATGCAGGTCATCCTGCATAAAACTGATCACACTTTTAAAAACAATGCTATGAGAAAATAAGATTGATGATTTAGTAAACAATTAAAAAATATATATATAAATGAGTGTTATCACCTTTAAAAGTCACTCTGGGAAGGTAAATGACTCACCTTATTGATCAATTTGATATCACTCAAGATATTTATGGAACTTCTCTGTTAGAACATTATCACAACTTGGGCTGGGCGCGGTGGCTCGAGCCTGTAATCCCAGCACTTTGGGAGGCCAAGGCAGGTGGATCACGAGGTCAAGAGATCGAGACCATCCTAGTCAACATGGTGAAACCCTGTTTCTACTAAAAATACAGAAAATTAGCTGGGCATGGTGGCGCGTGCCTATAATCCCAGCTACTCAGGAGGCTGAGGCAGGAGAATTGCCTGAACCCAGGAGGCGGGGGTTGCGGTGAGCTGAGATCACACCATTGCACTCTAGCCTGGGTAACAAGAGCGAAACTCCATCTCAAAAAGAAAAAAAAAAAAAGAATATTATCACAACTTGAGGTATATTTTAGATTATTTCTCTTCTGAAGGTTGATTTGATTTTTAAAACAGTTATGCATCATTAGAGTCTTATGCTTGTGAATAAGGTAGGTGGGGAATATAATTTCTGGTCAGATATAAGATACATCTATTGAACAATTGAGATTATTTTCTTGTGTGTTTCCTACTCTGTCCCTTAAGGCAGTAAACAAGGCCAAGGCCAAATATACTTCAAATAATAGCAGCTTGTTGGAAAAGCAGGAGACCAGAGAAGCATGTGGTAGGACATGAGATTGGGTTTTTATCTCTGCTCTTCTTAGCTATAGGATTTTAGGCAAGTAAGTTAAGCTCCCTTAGCAACAGTTTCATCTTTCTTGTTCTGCCAACCTCAGAGGGCTGATATGAAGACTGGAGGAGATAACACAAATGAAAGCAATTTGTAAAACTGTAAGTGATATACAACTATAAGGTGTCACTACTGGTAGTATTAAGAGTACATTGATTTTTAAAGGATGTGATTCATCTGATTGTCTAAATTCTTTTTTTTTTTTTTGAGATGGAATCTCGCTGTCCCCCAGGCTGGAGTGCAGTGGCATGAACTCGGCTCAGCTAATTTTTGTATTTTTCGTAGAGACAGTGTTTCACCATCTTGGCCAGGCTGGTCTTGAACTCCTGGCCTTGTGATCTGCCCAGCTTGGCCTCTCAAAGTGCTGGGGTTACAGGCATGAGCCACCATGCCTGGCCTAGTTGTCCAAATTCTTATTTGTTAAGGAAAAAAATCTCCTTAATTAATTAATTTTTTGAGACAGGGTCTTGCTCTGTCGCCCAGGCTGGAGTGCAGTGGCATGATCTTGGCTCACTGCAACCTCTGCTTCCAGGACACAGGTGATCCTCCCACCTCAGCCTCTTGAGTAGCTGGGACTACAGGTGCACACCACCATGCTTGGTTAATGTTTCTTTTTTTTTTTTTTTTTTTTTTGAGACGGAGTTTCACTCTCGTTACCCAGGCTGGAGTGCAATGGCGCGATCTCGGCTCACTGCAACCTCCACCTCCTGGGTTCAGGCAATTCTCCTGCCTCAGCCTCCTGAGTAGCTGGGATTACAGGCACGTGCCACCATGCCCAGCTAATTTTTTATATTTTTAGTAGAGACGGGGTTTCACCACGTTGACCAGGATGGTCTTGATCTCTTGACCTCGTGATCCACCTACCTCGGCCTCCCAAAGTGCTGGGATTACAGGCGTGAGCCACCGTGCCTGGCCAACCAAGAGTTTGTTTTCTACTTGAATACCTCCGATATTCAAAGGAGCTCACACTTATCTTGACTATCCATTCCATTGCCAGAGAAATCTATCCAGTAGAAAGTGTCCGACCTACCCTCTGCAGGAGGACAGAGTTCGTTCGGAAAAAAACTGGACCGCAGGTTAGAAGAAAGTCTTAAGTTCAGGCTTTATTGAGAGGAAAGAGCCTCCGGGCGGACCAGCCGAGAAGAATAGGAAAATGGCCGCGCCGCTCAGAGGAGCAGGGTTCTTTTATAGGGGGATGAAGGGCTGAGGGAGTGGGGAAGCTGAGAGAGCCGAGGTGGCGGGCAAAGGTTGGTCAGTTTAAACCGCTGGGCGGGAAGCTGGGCAGCGGGAAGCTGGGGAGTGCTGATGAGGCAGGCGGTGATTGGTCAGCAGTTTGCCAGGCGGGAGGTGGCTGTGGCCGGGCAGGAAGGCTAGAGCGGTATGTAGAGTGAGAGATAAGGGAGCCTCTTTGTGGGGGAGGGAAAGAGAGCTTTCACGATAGGGGCAGAGTTTTCCAAACAGAAAGTTCTTTCTTAGATTAAGCCATTGCGAAGCATATCAAATCACGCCACCTCCAGCCTAGACTCCATGACATATTCTCAGTCCATGAAGCCACCTTAGGACTCTCCTCACCTTCTACTTTTTCTTCTGACATCACGGTATGAACCAATGAGAGTGAGCGGAAAAATAAGTGTACCCAGTGATCTCCCTTTTTCACTGCTTCCACCAAAGTATTGTCATAAAATGAAAACTTAGGATTAGCTGGTTTGTTGAAGGAGAAATCGACCTTTTCTTTCTGGAACACATAAGACAGAACAAAATTTTCAGCAGCAGCTTGATACTTTTAGATCAATTTGGAGGCAGTTTTTGTTGTTGTTGAGAGTCTCAGTCACCCAGGCTGGAGTGCAGTGGCACAATCTTGGCTCACCACAACTTCCACTTCCTGAGTTCAAGTAATTCTCGTACCTCAGCCTCCCATGTAGCTGGAATTACAGGCATGCAGTAGCATGCCTGGCTAATTTTTGTATTTTTAATAGAGATGGGGTTTCACAATGTTGGCCAGGCTGGTCTCGAATTCCTGGCCTCAAGTAGTGGTCCACCCACCTTGGCCCCCCAAAGTACTGGGATTACAGGTGTGAGTCACTGTGCCCAGCCAGCCCTAAGACTTTCTTATCTCCACGCTGGAGTGCAATGTCATGAACACATTTCTCCAGCTCCTACCAGAACTCTCAAGGATCTTTCTCCAGTTCTCTGCATATGTGGTATTACTTGGGTTGGGTCCTTCTATGTCAAGTACAGACACAGTTTTGTTGCTTGGTGCTATGTTGGGGAAAGGAAAGATCATAGTGAGGTATCTTGGCTCTTTTCTATATCTTATCCAGACGGAGTTTGTCAGGGCAGCAAGGAAGTATGGTCAAGTCCAGAACCAAGCCCTAGACTTGGCCAACCATAGAGTTATGAGCTCTGGGAAGTTCATGGCTTCAGTAATTTAAGATGACCCATTATATAGCATATATATCCTGAGGCTCTTCCAGAATTGGGCTTTTATTGTGACACATTCTTTGAAACTAGAGGCTGGTGAGTAAGGAGAGACAAGAATAGAGAGGAAGGCACGAGCAGGATCCTGTATTACCATCTTATTACCAATGAATAAGGTGTCATAGTGATTTTCCACTGGAAGTGACATAGATTCATGTCGGAGAAAGTCCTCTAGTAGCCACAGGAAGAATATGTTGGAACTAGCAAGAAGAGAAACAGGGAGACCAGTTAGGAGACCACTCAGTGATTCACAAGATAAATGATGAAGTAAGACATGGTAAAAAGCCCCATAAAACTGCATACCTCAACCATACCACAGCTTTCTGTTGAAGCTGCTCTTTATAACTCAAATGTGAATAAGTAATTAAAGACTGTGATCCCCACCCTACCCAGACAATGTGTAGACGAATGCTAATCTTAGCTTTTGTGAACCACTTCAGTAACAATCAGAATGTCAAATAGTCCCCTGGCCCTCGGAATGTCCGGAAACCCCTCACCCCCATCCCCATCCCTCACCCTCATCTCTGCCCAGAAGGTGATTTGCAGAATCCACTAGCCCTCGGAATGTCTGAAGCCCCTCACCCCCATCCCCGCCCCTCACCCCCACTCCCAAGGTGGTTTTACGGGTATAAAAAGGTCTTGTCACCCTTCTTTCTCTGCCACGGGTTGGAGAGACGTGAGTCCTCCATGGTCGCTGGCAATAAACCCTGCAATTTGGCATACTTTTGTCTTGGTGTTGACTTTCTATGCTCGGTCCGGCATAACAAAGTAGTGACAATGAATATTAAATTAAGGGGATGGATTTCAAAATATAGAGAGCTAGAATTGATAGGACATGGATATGAGGAGTAAAAGAGAAGAAGAGTTAGGCATAATTTTATATTTCCTAATTGGGCCCTTGGATAGACAGTGAGACTATTCACTGAGATAGAATACCCAGTAGGAGAAGATTTTTTGACAGACTGAATTGGAGATGCTGAAGACATAACGGTAGCAATGAAATCAGGCAGTTGTACATACAGTTTTGAAGGTCAGGAAAGAAATATGAGCTAGTTTATGATCTCCTCTTTCAGATAAGTAATATTTGAGAAACACTGGACCTGGCTGGGTTCAGGACTGAGGCAGGGCTGGCTGGGAGCTGCAGAACAGCATAATCTAAGAGGCAGCACTCATGGATAACTCTGAAATTGAAAGCAAGACAACCAGTTAAACAACTATGGAAAGCAAGTCCAAGTATTAGACAAAAGGATAGAAACTGAGGATGACACCTGAGAGGAAGTGGATTCAGAACGGAGGGTAGAAGGTAGCAACTGAGGAAACTCTTGAGTTTTTGTGGTATGGCTATAACAGTTTTTATAGGATGTCTTTAGCTTTGGCCATGAATGGGAGAGAGTTATCTGAGTTTCCTTAGATTTATGAATTTGGAGGTTATCAGTACATACGTAGTAGTTAAAGCCATGTAAATATATAAGATTATATAAGGAGACTATAGAGATGGAGAAGAGGTTAAATAATAGAGCCGTGAGGTAATATCAGCACCCAATGCAATGAGATGAGAAAAGCAATCAGACAAGAAGGAAAAACAAGAAGAAAGCTGTTATTTAACAGAAGTCAAGGGACAAGAGAGCTTTAAGGAAAGGGGGAGTTTAAGAGTGTTAAAATCCACAGAGAAGTTGGGTCAGGATTTAATAACAAGGTAGTCATTCATGATGTCGGCTAGGATAGTTTCAGTGGATATGATAGGACAGAGTCTGAAATACATAGAGCAGGATGAAGAATGAATGAAAGGGGAGGAATTAGTGACTGCTATAATTGCCTGTTTACTTCTCTGACTCCTCCTCTAAGCTGCCAACTCTGAAGATAGGAATCAAACCTGTTTTGTTTTCCCTGAGCCTTTTTGTACTTACTCAGGGTCTAACATATGGTAGACAATCAATATTTTAGATTGACTGGTGGAGACAGATAATGGCTACAGGGAAATGTTAAGAACAAGGTAAGGTTCTAAGTATTTTTAAAAATATGAATAAAAATAAAATATTAAAAATGTATTGTTATGGTTACTTCTGGTTAACAAACTGTGGCTTTTAAAAGCCCATTTATTTTATTTACAATTAAATACTTTATTTTTTGAGACAGAGTCTCACTGTGTTGCTCAGGCTGGAGTGCAATGGTGCACTCTCAGCTCACTGCAGCCTCAGCCTCCTGGGTTTAGGTGACTCTTGTGCCTCAGCCACCCAAGTAGCATGGCTACCGCACCCAGCTAAGTTTTGTATTTTTAGTAGAGCCAGGATTTTGCCATGTTGGCCAGGCTGGTCTCGAACTCCTGGCCTCAAGTGATCTGCCCATCTTGGCCTCCCAAAGTGCTAGGATTACAGGTGTGAACCTCTATGCCTGGCCTAATACTCCTTTTTTTAAGAACAGTTTCAGGTTTACAAAAAAGCTGAGCAAAGTACAGAGAGTTCCTGTGTAACCCCTCTCTCACCTCCACCCCTAGGTTTTCCCTATCAACATCTTGCATTACTGTGGTACATTTGTTACAACTGATGAACCAATATTGCTACATTATTATTAACTAACCCATAGTTTATATCATCTTTGACTCTGTGTTGTTGATTCATGGGTTTTGACAAGCACATAATATTATGAATCCACCATGGCAATATCATACAGAATAGTTTCACTGCCCCAAACATCTCCCATGCTCCACTGCTTTATCCCTCTCCCCACTCTCGCCAAACCCCTGGTAACCACTGATCTTTTTGTTTTTACTGTCTTTATAGTTTTGCTTTTTCCAAAATGTCATATATTTGGAATCACACAGTATGTAACCTTTTCAAATGGGTTTCTTTTTTTTTTTTTTTTTTTAGGCTAGTCAAGTGAAGCAGTGGGAGTGGAGAAGGAACAAAGAAATCTGTAACTGGTTGTGATCAATTAGTTGTAAACACCACTGCACTCGGACCAGCCCAAATGGGTTTCTTTCACTTAGCAATATGAACTTAAAGTTCCTCTGTGGGGTGTGTGTGGCTTGATAGCACACTTCTTATCACTGCTGAATAATATTCCATTGTATGGATGTACTAATGTAAAGAGCTGAGCTGAGGCCAGGCATGGTGACTCACATCTGTAATCCCAGAGCTTTGGGAGGCTGAGGTGGGCAGATCACTTGAGGCCAGGAGTTTGAGACCAGCCTGGCCAACATAGTGAAACCCCTTCTCTACTAAAAAATACAAAGATTAGCTGGGTGTGGTGGCCACGCCTATAATCCCAGCTACTTAAGAGACTGAGGTAAAATCATCTGAACCTGGGAGGTAGAGGCTGCAGTGAGCTGAGATGGTGCCACTGCACTTCAGCTTGGGCAACAGAGTGAGACTCTGAAAAAAACAAAAAAACAAACGAAAAAAAAGCTGAGGGGAAAGAATCATAAATCCTAATATATAAGGTGATATTCAGATATTAAGAAAGAGAGATTGACTGAGGTTCCTGAAGAAGTAGGAAGGAAGGAATGGAATCTAGAATATATAGGTTAGTACTGAAAAAAAAGATTATACCTTTTTTGAGACTGAAGGAAAGGGGGTAAAGGCAAGTTGAGATATATGCACAGAGAAGGATAGTTCGCTGATAGTTTGGATTTTCCTCGGTAAAATAGAAGGCAATATCATCTGCTACATACTGAGGAGCCAGGGGAGTGTGGTAGAAGGCCTGAGAATGGTGATATCAGCTTTTAGAAAAGCTGATACGGAGAATATAATATGAAGCCAATTGCAAAATGGTGAAAAATTTGCCAAGTAGCACTGGGGGCCCAGAGGACAGTTGACTCTCTGAATCTGTAATGGTTTTGTGATCTCCAAAATAATGCTCAACACTCTCAGATTAGAAACAAAGCAGGGTCGATGGTTTGGTTAATTCAAGGTTGAGATTTGTTCAGTAATTAAAGAGAAGGAAAGGAGAACTAGTAAGATATTAAGGACACTTATGATCCCAGGGTACATAAGGTAAGCTGGGAAAGGAAGTAAAGTCATAAGGAATTGACAGACTGGAGAAAAACAAAAGCCAAGGGTTCATAAATCTCCATGAGATAAAAAAGCAGGAATACTTAAAAAAAAAATCACAACTACTGAGCCATGTGCTGAGAATATGGAGGAATAAGGCTTGTGATCAAAGACTGTGAAAAGAAAGTTACAATATGTCTTTTTTTTTTTTAGTCTAAGAGGTCATCTGAACATCTGAAGGATTCTTTCAGATATCTGAAAGAGTCTATAGTGATAGGTCATCCATAAAGATGACAATACCACTCAGTGATTTGGAGGAGAGGGAGAAGTTTCAAAGTCCTCAATGAATGGGGTATAGAAGCCAGAAGATTCCTAGATGTCAACAAGAAGAGTTAAAGATGAGTATAGCCAGGAAGAAAGACTGTATAGGGGAGAAAAACTAATGGTTTAATCATGGCACAGGATAATGAGGGCAATACCTTTGAGCTTATTGTATTCAGAGTTTATCATATGCAGAGTATGGAGAGATTGGAAAAAAAGGGATGTTCCCAGGGAAAGTCATGTTTCAATTAAAGCAGGGAGCATTTTAATGAAGGGATTGAGGCTATAGGTAAGTTTGTTTACAAGAGAACAAAGATTCCAGTGATTTCGTGAAAAATGTGCTATGGTCAATCAGTAGTAGACAAAAGAGGGAGAGGAAAGAAACCCAAGGAGGAATTTTCTCCCTAGAAGCTATAACTTTGCCAATAATGCCAAGGTCATTAGCAGAGCTGTTGGAAGACGATTTAAGGCAAATCCCTGAATTTCCTTCCCCTTCCCAACCTCTTTCAATGGATAGGGGTAAGGCAACAGTTGAACTGGAGTCAGATGTTTGGTACATAAGTCAAGTGACTGAGAGTTTGGAATTGGGTCTAGCAAGACAGGGATAAGGTGAGGAGTACCCTGAAGGCCACAGAGGAACCCCTGTGAAGGGATACTTAAAAACACACCCATAAATGAAAGCTGTGTCTAATACTAGAGAAACAGCAAAAATTAACTAGCTAGAGATAGGAAGAATGAATAGGAAGATATTTTTATAATTGTATATAGACTGTTGAATATGTCACAAATCCTTAAGTTATAAAGGAAAATGATCAATCATGATCGACCTGATTTGATTACATGAATTAAAAACTTCTACACAAAACAATATTTAAAAAATTAAAAACCAAAAGACAAAATGGGAAAAATAATTTTAACATATGCACCAGACAAAGGAAGAGCTGGTATTTTTACTGTACAAAGAACATTTAGAAATAAGAAAAAAAGGCCAAAGAATAGGAATAGATAGTTCACAAAGTAAGTATAAATGGGCAATAAAGAGATGGTAAGGGGAAGAAAAATAAGCACATAAAAATGATTCAAAAAGGTAAATTAAATAATGAAATACTATTTTTCATCAATTAAATTTCAACAGATTAAAAATTATTAATATCAGTTCTGACAATCATATGGGGGGAAAGAAACTGTCACATATTTTTGGTGGGATTATAAAGTTATGAAATCTATCTGGAGGGCAATATGGTAATATTTAATCTGTTACAATGTGGCTACCTTTTGACCAATGGATTTTACTTCTAGGGCTTTATTCTAAAGAAATAATTATCAGAAAAGTAGACAAATGTATGTGCCATAATAGTCACCAAAATGTCATATGTAATAGCAAAAGAAAATTAAATAAAATAAGGAATTAAATAAATTAAGGTACACTGATGCAATTGAATGGTAGACACCCATTCACAATGATGATGTAGGCCAGGCATGGCAGCTCACCCCTGTAATCCCAACACTTTGGGAGGCTGAGGCAGGTGAATCACAAGATCAGGAGTTTGAGACCAGCCTGGCCAGCATGGTGAAACCCTGTCTCTACTAAAAATACAAAAAATTAGCTGGGCATAGTGGTGGATGCCTGTATTGCGGGGAGGTGGTTAAGGCAGGAGAATCACTTGAACCCGGGAGGCAGAGGTTGCAGTGAACCAAGATGGCACCACTGCACTCCAGCCCTGGTGACAAGAGAGAGAGACTCTGCCTCTAAATAAAATAAATAAATACAAATAAAGTAAAATGATGATGTAGACCTAGGCCTACCGGCATGGAAAAATGATTACAATATAGTGTCAAGTGAACAAAAGGAAACTAGAAATAGCATTCACATTATGATTTTACATTTCTATGTGAAGAATTTTTTTTACAATGAGCACAGATTATTTTTTAAAGAGAAAAAAACCAATAAAGCTATTTTCATTTAAAAAGAACAAATGAAGATCTTCAGAATAAAACAATGGTCATTTATATAATGCTTTCTGCCATATGGGGCCAGTAAAAGTTTTAATATTTCAGTGGCTAAGGGAGTCTCAATTTGTGTTAAAGATGCTTCTCTGAAGTACAGCCTCAGTCAGCTCCACATGCATTTCTCTTGGAGCTGTAATCACTCACCTCAGAGACTGTCACCCTCTGTCCATCCTTGTCATAAGTATCACCTGTTGGTAAGTGAACACAGCAGAGACTTGGCAAGGGTTTGAAAGGAGCGTTTGAATTTCTTTAAATTGTGGTATACAGAACAATGTATATATATATATAATACATATCATAAAACTTACCATTTTAGCTATTTTAAATGTAAAATGCAATGACATTAGTTATATTCACAATGTTGTGCAACAATCACCACTATATATTTCCAACATTTTTTTCAGCACCCCAAACAGAAATTTCCCATTTCTCCCCATCACCAGCCCCTAGTAACCTCTAATCTACTTTCTGTCTCTATGAATTTGCCTATTCTAGATAGTTGACATAAGTAGAAGCATAACATTTTTGTCTTTTGTGTTTGGCTTACTTCATTTAGCATAATGCTTTCAAAGTTTTTTCATGTTGTAGCATGTATCGAATTTCATTACTTTTTATGGATAATTAACATTCCATTGTATGTATATGCTGTATTACATTTTCTTTATCCATTCAACTGTGGATGGACATGTGGGTTATTTCTCCCTTTGGACTTTTGTAAAATAATGTCACAATGAATGTTGGTATACATGTATCCAAGTTCTTGTTTTCAAGTTTTGGGGGTATATACCTAGGAATCAAATTGCTAGACCATATGGTAATTTAAAGGAGGGGTCTGAAAAGCTTGTTTCTTCTGATTCCTTTGTCTTAGACTTGCAGTCAAACTTTCCCCAATCCCCTCAGGCCACTTAGCTCCTAGTGCCCGGTAAGCTCCTTTCTCTAAGCCAGTGGTAAGAGGTTTGCTTGGGCCTCAACTCTTCTCTCCTAGGTGAGAATAAGATGAAGCTAGAAGTTAGTCACTGGATCTGTGAGAGACTTCACACCTCAGGAAGCCCTCCAATCATAAGAGTTACTCAGAAGAGATGTGGACATAGAGTGTTTGGGATTCTTGGCCAGTGGATGACAGACAGAATCGAGGTAGAAGATATATCTGATGCCAAGCATGAAAACACTCACGGTCCTTTTCAACCTTACCCAGTATATGGTCAGGTCTTAAAATGAGCCAGAGAATTAAGAAGCTCATCCAAATCAACTCATCCAAAAATAAGCCTTCAGAGTGTATGTAAGTGAAAATTTGTTTGGCAGCATTACCAAACAAGTAATAGGAAATACAGAAAATAATAGGAAATATTAGAGTATTCCAGCTTTTTTCTTTTCTTTTTTTTTTTTTTTGAGACGGAGTTTCGCTGTTGTTACCCAAACTGGAGTGCAATGGCACGATCTTGGCTCACCGAAACCTCTGCCTTCTGGGTTCAAGCAATTCTCCTGCCTCAGCCTCCCGAGTAGCTGGGACTACAGGCGCGCACCACCACGCCCAGCTAATTTTTGTATTTTTAGCAGAGACGGGGTTTCACCTCGTTGACCAGGATAGTCTCAATCTCTTGACCTCGTGATCCGCCGGCCTTGGCCTCCCAAAGTGCTGGGATTATAGGCGTGAACCATCACACCCGGCCTAGCTTTTTTCTTTTTTAGACACTCTTGTCGCCCAGGCGAGTGCAGTGGTGCAATCTCGGCTCACTGCAACCTCTGCCTCCCGGGTTCAAGTGATTCTAAGCCTCCCAAGTAGCTGGGATTACAGGCATGCGCCACCATGTCTGACTGATTTTTTTGTATTTTTAGTTGAGATGGGGTTTTTCACCATGTTAGCCAGGCTCGTCTCAAACTCCTGTCCTCAGGTGATTTGCCTGCCTCGGCCTCCCAAAATACTGAGATTATAGGTGTGAGCCAATATACCCAGCCTAGCATTTTTTTAATTCAAAAATTTTAATTATTTATTGAGGTGTAATTTACTTAACACATAATTATCTATTTTAATGTATACAATTTATAGGCATTTAGTGCATTTATAATGTGCAACTACCACCTCTCTCAAGTTTCAAAACTTTTTCATCACCCCAGAAAGATTATCGCATGTGTTCTACCTTTTTAGATGTGATTACCTTCCTCTGCTAGCTAGGACACTGGGTATGAATGTTCACACACACGAGGACTTAACTCTATCACGAAAACAAGCTTATGCTTAACGCATAAGCTAAATAAGGGATTGGGCCTAGGAGACAGTGATCAAACTCTGACTATCCTTTAATGGTTTCTCTCAATAGTATTTATTGCTCTAAAGGGGAATCAGGAAATTAGCAACTTCAGTAATACACTACTCCATTTGATTTATTTTTAATTTTATTATTAATTAATAAATAATAATTGTATATATTTATGGATACAACGTGATGTTTCCATACATATATACACTGTGGAATGATTATATCACGCTAACTAACATCACCTCACATACTTTTTTTGTAGTGAAAACATTTAAAACTCTTAGCAATTTTGAAATATGCAATATATTATTATTAACTAGGATCAACATGCTGTGCAATGGATCTTGAAGACTTACTCCTCCTGCCTAACTGAAACTATGTACCCTTTGACCAACATGCATTTGATTTAATACAGGAATGAACTGAGTATACAGACATTGGGAACTCCTTGAGAACAGAGACTAAGTCTGTTACATCTTGGTATTCTCAATGCCCAACATAATAGATTGTACCTATAAGACACTAAATAAATAGTTTTTGGTTAGAACTGTTTGGGCTAGGAGGTCTTTGCTTAGAGAATAGAGACAGTTGTGAGACTAGGAAGTAAATATGAATTCCAGAGGCTTATAGAGTTAGATATAGATTAGTCTTGAAAACAATCTGCAAAGTAAAATTTCCCCAGGACTTGGGGAAAGCAGGAAGACATGCATACCACAGAGCTTCCCATTAATAGAACATTTCTTGAAAATCATAATGTTCTGAGTCAGGGTCCCTGTTTTGTCAGAGAATATATATTTGACTTGGCCGAGCTCCTCATTAAGGGTGGTAGTATGAGCCTATGCTGGTGTATTCCTTGGTGCATAAAACATCTTCCGATCCCAGTTGATATAGAAACTGTTGCCCAATCTTATTATTTCAACACTAAGGAGAAAGCAGGAAAAGAACAGTTCTGCATCAGAAGAGGGCAAGCAAATATATCATCCTGGTTTCCTTCTTAGCAGGGTAGATTAGGGCCAGCATCTGAAAATCAGTGTCTTCCTTGGGATTCTACCCTTCTGAAGGACCCTTCCCACCATCCAACCCATGGTAATGCTGACTTTGGCCATGATCACTTAAGGCTGGAGCCAGATATACTTGATTAATGTTTTAAAGTCACACCTTTCTTTCTTTTTTCCCAAAATATATCTAGGAAAAGTTACAATTTTGGAATTTCTGCAGTAATGCAAGGTGTGATAGATTAACAGTTAACTTAAAAAAAGCTTTGGAGGATTATTGCTCCTGTCACATGGGAAGACAGAGAAACTTGACACACTCAGAATTTGTTTCAGAAGAAGGAAAGAAGCTATGGAAATCAGGAAGAGTTTATGAGCTGACCCTCTGATAAATTTCCAGGCATGTGCCTCCTCCCCACAAGAGCCTCTTCTCATTTTATGAGTTTTCCCTATTGCCTGTGTCATGTTTCTCTTCTGCTCCAAATAGCATGCATTATAGATTCTTTATGGCTAACAAGCATGTTCATTTTAAAACAGTAAAGACTTTTAAGAGGTCTCCTTCTTATCATTATTCAAACTGAATGTGTGGTAGTCTGCTTTATTAGTAATCCCTGTCTGAGACAGCTGCACTGAGAGATGATGTGGTTTTTTTCCTTTGAAGTGAGGTAGGAGGTGCTCAGGTCCTCATCATTGACTCATTACTGATAATCGCTATGCCTGGAGTTGGGACTCCTCCCATCCTTTACCATATCAGCCACCACAGCAATCTCTCTAAACTAAACCCCCCACTTTTTTTTAAAAATCTCCCTTTTTCTTCAACATATGCAGGTATTTACATGGGTATATTGTGTGTTGCTAGGGTTCGGTATACAAATGAGTTCTTCACCCAGGTGGTGAGCAGAGTACCCTAGAGGTAGTTTTTAACCCTCACCCTCCTCCTACCCTCCCTGCTCAAGCAAGCCCTAGTGTTTACTGTTCCCTTCTTTGTGTCCATGTGTACTCCATGTTTAGCTCTCACTTATAAGTCATAAACCCAAACTTCAAATCACATTATTTTTTTCCTTAGAAAGATCTTTGCTGGCTTTTTACTGCTTTTAGGAGAAAATCCAAACTCTTTGGCATGGAATTTAAGGCTTTTCCGATCTGACCCTAAATGACCATCCAATACCTCAGTCTAGCTATTCATTGTTCTGTGAACAGACGAAACTTTTAAAAATCGCCAAACCTTTGTACATGCTGAATTTTGTGCTTGCAGTATTCTTTTCCTAATATTTTGTTTGCCGAGTCCTACTCTTTTTTTCAAATATCAGTTTTGTTATTACCTTTTCTGTAGACATTCCTAAACTTATCCAGGTAGAACAAATCCATTCCTTAGCAAGGTCCTATATTATTTCTATTACATCATTCTTCATATTATACAATAGTCCCTTATTTATGTATCTGTTTCCATAGCCACATTGCAAGCTTCTCTAGAGAAAGAGTGTCTTATTATTCGCGTTTCTCTCCCTACAACATAGAAGGGTGCTTGGGACATAGTACATACGCAGTAAATATTACTAAATAAGGTAATCTAGTTACGCAGTTTTCTTGCCAAAAAGCCCTGGTACAAGGTTTAGAAAGCCTGGAAAGGAAGAAACTAAAGTGTGTTTGGGCATGTGCATGTGTAAGGGTAAGGTAATGCAGAACCTAGAAAAGGATGATCAGAGTAGGGTAAATACTTTTTTCAACTATTTCAAATTTTCATCCAAGGTGCTTATGAAAAAGAGGAGTAAAAACCCTTCCTCTTCTACAACTTTTAGGAACTGAACTTAGGTCGCAATTACACATGTCTACCATCTGTCACACTGTTTCTGTGGGAAAATGGATTCTGAATTCTGATGAACTGACTTACAAGTGAATGTCTGGACGTATCTCATTGGTAAACTATGGGCTGCCTGGTCTATGTTCCTGAGGAACCTACCCATGTTTTACATCACCAAATTTGTGTGTATATTTTCTAGTTATTTCATGTGTTTGTATGTCTTATTTATTCATTTACATTTTAAGTTATTTGAGGGCAGGGATAATTTTCTTGTTGTATAAGCCACATAGTGTCTTCCTAGCACAGTATTCTAGACGTGGAGGGCATTCATGCAATCGCTAGATATATCTCAGAACCAGGTACTGTGGAGAGTGAGGGGTTAAAGAGCACAAGTATATGCTTTGTAAAAGTTCACACTTTGTTTGAGGCATTAAGTAGACAGTATGAAGTCAGTTCCCCACCCTCACACCCCAAGGGGATCAAAGAAGCCTCCCTGACATAGAGTGAAATGGGTACCATGGTATTGAGAATAATGAAGTAGGACCAGAATATGAGGATGGCAGAGACAGCTGATGAAGAGACATATTTTTCCCATGGCAGAAAAATCTGGAAGTGGTAGCCTTTCTTGTTCTCCCAAATGCCATGCCCAACCGCTAGGATAAAACATATTATGCCTAAAACCAGGAAAATCTATAAATGAAAAAAAAAAAGAATTAAATGAACATTTCATCCAAGGTATGTGCTGCTTCAGTTCTACCCTCTAGAGCCTTATCTCTCAACAAAGTATCCCTCTCCTGGGAGGGAAAGGAGGCCCTATGGTTCACAGGCTCTAGGCAGCAGTACACAGGACAGAAAAGAAAGCCCAGCAGGAGCTCTCCTTGTGGTTTTGAAGGGAGATAATAGTAATAAAACATAATAAGACTAATTAAGTGCTAGGTACTATGCTAAGTATTTACACATATTACTTGGTATTTACAATAATCCTCTTTTAATAATAGATGAGGAACTTAAGAGCGAGAAAGCATTTCTAAAGTCACTTAGCTACTGAGTAGAAGAAACAATATTTTAACCACTTCCAGAACCCAAGCACTTAATCATTCCATTATTGAAGCTGCTTTAACAAAAGTCTAAAATGTGTGGGGCTTAGCAGTTAGGGGGTGGGTGATAAGGAAACTGATATAAAAGGCTGAAAATATCGCAATCATGTTAACATTAAAGAATCTGGTAAAACTAAAGGGTAGACCACATGCCTAATGAACCTGCAGCTCTAAGAGAAGTGATTAGAAAGAATCAAAATATCATTGTATATTGTCTCCCTCTGACAGGTATTAAAAGAAAGAGTTGGCTGGGTATAGTGGATTATGCCTATCATCCCAGGATTTTGGAAATACCAGACAGGAGGAGTGCTTGAGGACAGGAATTTGAGACCAGCCTGGGCAACATAATGTGACCCCATCTGTACTAAATTTTTTTTTTTTAAAGTTATACTAGGGAAAGAATTGGCCAATTTGTAGGCAGAAATGAGAAGGTACTGAAATTTGGGGAATCAAAGAACTATGACTTCTAGAGACCAAACAGGAAGAAATAAAATTGAGAGTTAAGCAAAAAAGGTCCAATAATTATTTTCAACTAAATAAAGTGACTCAGCCTTCAAGCAAAGTTCAGGTTAAAGGTGACACCTTTTTTTTTTTTTTGAGATGGAGTTTTACTCTTGTTACCCAGACTGGAGTGCAATGGCACGATCTCAGCTCACTGCAACCTCCACCTTCTGGGTTCAAGCAATTCTCCTGCCTCAGCCTCCTGAGTAGCTGGGACCACAGGCGTGCACCACCATGCCCAGCTAATTTTTGTATTTTTAGTAGAGATGGGTTTCACCTTGTTGACCAGGATGGTCTCGATCTCTTGACCTTGTGATCCACCTGCCTCGGCCTCCCAAAGTGCTGGGATTATAGGCATGAGCCACCGCACCCGGCCAAAGATGACACCTTCTTATCCATGACTATTATTCCACATAGCCTCAACTTTCTTGCCATTAAGTTGAGAGAGAAGGGCATAGAGGGGCAAGGAAGCAAAGAAATAGGACAAACTTGAAAACTATGTTTAGGAAAGAATTTTTGGGGGGTTTTTGACACATGAAACTAATTGGAAGCAAACAGATGAGAAGGCTTATGGGTTTTGGAGAAATGGTATTACTAAGTAACCATGAGCCTGGTCTTAAAAAGCTTGTGACTGGAAATCCTTAAAACCACACTGGGCAAGAAGCAGTTTATAAAACCTGCAGTCCCTAAGAAGAGCATACTCCCCAGCATCCACTTCAGTGTTGGTCAACAAGGATAAAGAATGAGGGAAAACTTCTCAGGAGTAGAGCCAGAAATCACTGAGAGCAATGAATAAAGGAGATTCTCTTACATCTCCAGACCAAGAGGAACCTCATTTATATCTGACGGAGTGAACTGTGCATCATTCAGAGATCTCGGACTCTGAGTTGGATGCAGTGACTGGGTAGGATTTGGGGGAGATGATGAGGGTGTTCCATATGTGAGAGGAAAAGTGAAATGGATATGATGATCAGAAGGGTAGATTGTGGCAGACATAATGATACGCATTCATTAAATTCTATGTTCTTTTCCTTCTGAGCACATATCTGGAGCACATGTCCCAAGCTCTCTTGCAGTTATATGGGTCATGTAACTCTGTTCTAGCCAATGCATTATTGGTGGAAGTGATTATGCTACTTATATGCTTAACCCTAAAAAATATTATGTGTGGCCAGGTTGTGGCTCACACCTGTAATTCCAGCACTGTGGGAGGCCAAGGCGGTGGATCACGATGTCAAGAGATCGAGACCATCTTGGCCAATGTGGTGAATCCCCATTTCTACTAAAAATACAAAAATTAGCTCGATGTGGTAGTGCATGCCTGTAGCCCCAGCTACTCAGGAGGCTGAAGCAGGAGAATCCCTTGAGCCCAGGAGGTGGAGGTTGCAGTAAGCCAAGATGGTGCCACTGCACTCCAGCCTGGTGACAGAGCAAGACTCCATCACAAAAAAAAAAAAAAAAAAAAAAAATCATGTGTGAGTCTTCCTATTCTCTCTCCTTCCCCATTTGCTGTTGGGGTCCAGCACGTCTGCCGGGGGGCTACCGACCTGCGGGAGTCCCCGAGATCGCCAACGTAGATGTCTCGTTCAACCTGAGGGAGAGAGTGCGTGGAAGTGAAAGAAAAAAGAAAAGCAGAGTCTGGAGGGCTGGCTTAGGCTATGTCCAAGCAGCAATGTCATTTTTGCAATATGTTCCAATATATACTTTTCTGAAGTTAATGTTGTTTACGCCAGATCAACATACTTAAGTTACAGTAAGCAAGTTATGCCCACTAAGTTATGCCCAGTAAGTAAGTTAAGCCCAGTAAGTCAGTTACGCCCAGTAAGTTACGGTAAGTAAGTTACGCCCAGTAAGTTACGGTAAGTTATGGTTACGCCCAGTAAGTTATGGTAAGTAAGTTACAGTTACACCCAGTAAGTTACGGTAAGTAAGTTACCAAGTGTAAATACTTAAGTTAATATTTTACAATGAAGGTAACAAGGGTCCAAAATGAACACAATCAAGCAATAAACCATAAGGGGCCGAAAATGGACACAATGCCTCCCAAGTCCTCATGTCCATAAAGTAATGTCTGTTAATTTTTTTTTTTTTTTTTAATTGTTATTGGATTTTAGGTTTTGGGGTACGTGAGCAGAGCATGCAAGACAGTTGCGTAGGTACACACATGGCAGTGTGCTTTGATTTTCTTCTCCCCTTCACCCACATTTGGCATTTCTCCCCAGGCTATCCCTCCCCACCTCCCCCTCCCACTGGCCCTCCCCTTTTCCCCCCAATAGACCCCAGTGTTTAGTACTCCCCTTTCTGTGTCCATGTGTTCTCATTTTTCATCACCCACCTATGAGTGAGAATATGCGGTGTTTCATTTTCTGTTCTTGTGTCAGTTTGCTGAGGATGATGTTCTCCAGATTCATCCATGTCCCTACAAATGACACAAACTCATCATTTCTGATTGCTGCATAATATTCCATGGTGTATATGTGCCACATTTTTCCAATCCAGTCTATTATCAATGGGCATTTGGGTTGATTCCAGGTCTTTGCTATTGTAAACAGTGCTGCAATGAACATTCGTGTACATGTGTCCTTATAGTAGAACGATTTACAGACTTTTGGATATATACCCAGTAATGGGATTGCTGGGTCAAATGGAATTTCTATTTCTAAGGCCTTGAGGAATCGCCACACTGTCTTCCACAATGGTTGAACTAATTTACACTCCCACCAACAGTGTAAAAGTGTTCCTTTTTCTCCACATCCTCTCCAGCATCTGTTGTCTCCAGATTTTTTAATGATTTTTTAATGATCGCCATTCTAACTGGCGTGAGATGGTATCTCAATGTGGTTTTGATTTGCATCTCTCTGATGACCAGTGACGATGAGCATTTTTTCATATGATTGTTGGCCTCATATATGTCTTCTTTCGTAAAGTATCTGTTCATATCCTTTGCCCACTTTTGAATGGGCTTGTTTGTTTTTTTCCTGTAAATCTGTTTGAGTTCTTTGTAAATTCTGGATATCAGCCCTTTGTCAGATGGGTAGACTGCGAAAATTTTTTCCCATTCTGTTGGTTGCCGATCCACTCTAGTGACTGTTTCTTTTGCCGTGCAGAAGCTGTGGAGTTTCATTAGGTCCCATTTGTCTATTTTGGCTTTTGTTGCCAATGCTTTTGGTGTTTTGTTCATGAAGTCCTTGCCTACTCCTATGTCCTGGATAGTTTTGCCTAGATTTCCTTCTAGGGTTTTTATGGTGCCAGGTCTTATGTTTAAGTCTTTAATCCATCTGGAGTTAATTTTAGTGTAAGGTGTCAGGAAGGGGTCCAGTTTCTGCTTTCTGCACATGGCTAGCCAGTTTTCCCAACACCATTTGTTAAACATGGAATCCTTTCCCCATTGCTTGTTTTTGTCAGGTTTATCAAAGATTGTATAGTTGTATGTATGTTGTGTTGCCTCCGGTGCCTCTGTTTTGTTCCATTGGTCTATATCTCTGTTTTGGTACCAGTACCATGCTGTTTTGATTACTGTAGCCTTGTAGTATAGTTTGAAATCCGGTAGTGTGATGCCCCCGCTGTGTTCTTTTTGCTTAGAATTGACTTGGCTATGCAGGCTCTCTTTTGGTTCCATATGAAGTTCATGGTGGTTTTTTCCAGTTCTGTGAAGAAAGTCAATTGGTAGCTTGATGGGGATAGCGTTGATTCTGTAAATTACTTTGGGCAGTATAGCCATTTTCACGATATTAATTCTTCCTAACCATGAACATGAAATGTTTCTCCATCTGTTTGTGTCCTCTCTGATTTCGTTGAGCAGTGGTTTGTAGTTCTCCTTGAAGAGGTCTCTTACGTTCCTTGTGAGTTGTATTCCAAGGTATTTTATTCTTTTTGTAGCAATTGCGAATGGCAGTTCGCTCTTGATTTGGCTTTCTTTAAGTCTGTTATTGGTGTAGACGAATGCTTGTGATTTTTGCACATTGATTTTATATCCTGAGACTTTGCTGAAGTTGCTTATCAGTTTCAGGAGTTTTTGGGCTGAGGCGATGGGGTCTTCTAGGTATACTATCATGTCGTCTGCAAATAGAGACAATTTGGCTTCCACCTTTCCTATTTGAATACCCTTTATTTCTTTTTCTTGCCTGATTGCTCTGGCTAGAACTTCCAGTACTATATTGAATAGGAGTGGTGAGAGAGGGCATCCTTGTCTAGTGCCAGATTTCAAAGGGAATGCTTCCAGTTTTTGCCCATTCAGTATGATATTGGCTGTTGGTTTGTCGTAAATAGCTTTTATTACTTTGAGATACGTTCCATCGATACCGAGTTTATTGAGGGTTTTTAGCATAACGGTCTGTTGAATTTTGTCAAATGCCTTCTCTGCGTCAATTGAGATAATCATGTGGTTTTTGTTTTTGGTTCTGTTTATGTGGTGAATTACGTTGATAGACTTGCGTATGTTGAACCAGCCTTGCATCCCTGGGATGAATCCTACTTGATCATGATGAATAAGTTTTCTGATTTGCTGTTGCAATCAGCTTGCCAATATTTTATTGAAGATTTTTGCATCTATGTTCATCATGGATATTGGCCTGAAGTTTTCTTTTCTCATTGGGTCTCTGCCGGGTTTTGGTATCAGGATGATGTTGGTCTCATAAAATGATTTGGGAAGGATTCCCTCTTTTTGGATTGTTTGAAATAGTTTAAAAGGAATGGTACCAGCTCCTCCTTGTGTGTCTGGTAGAATTCGGCTGTGAACCCATCTGGACCTGGGCTTTTTTTGTGTGGTAGGCTCTTAATTGCTGCCTCAACTTCAGACCTTGTTATTGGTCTATTCATAGTTTCAGCTTCCTCCTGGTTTAGGCTTGGGAGGACACAGGAGTCCAGGAATTTATCCGTTTCTTCCAGGTTTACTAGTTTATGCACATATAGTTGTTTGTAATATTCTCTGATGATGGTTTGAATTTCTGTGGAATCTGTGGTGATTTCCCCTTTATCATTTTTTATTGCATCTATTTGGTTGTTCTCTCTTTTATTTTTAATCAATCTGGCTAGTGGTCTGTCTATTTTGTTGATCTTTTCAAAAAACCAGCTCTTGGATTTATTGATTTTTTGAAGGGTTTTTCGTGTCTCAATCTCCTTCAGCTCAGCCATGATCTTAGTTATTTCTTGTCTTCTGCTGGGTTTTGAGTTTTTTTGATTTTGCTCCTCTAGCTCTTTCAATTTTGACAATAGGGTGTCAATTTTGGATCTCTCCATTCTCCTCATATGGGCACTTATTGCTATATACTTTCCTCTAGAGACTGCTTTAAATGTGTCCCAGATGTTCTGGCACGTTGTGTCTTCGTTCTCATTGGTTTCGAAGAACTTCTTTATTTCTGCCTTCATTTCGTTGTTTACCCAGTCAACATTCAAGAGCCAGTTGTTCAGTTTCCATGAAGCTGTGCGGTTCTGGGTCGGTTTCTGAATTCTGAGTTCTAACTTGATTGCACTATGGTCTGAGAGGCTGTTTGTTATGATTTCAGTTGTTTTGCATTTGTTGAGCAGTGCTTTACTTCCAATTATGTGGTCAATTTTAGAGTAGGTGTGATGTGGTGCTGAGAAGAATGTGTATTCTGTGGATTTGGGGTGGAGAGTTCTGTAAATGTCTATCAGGTTTGCTTGCTCCAGGTCTGAGTTCAAGCCCTGGATATCCTTGTTGATTTTCTGTCTGGTTGATCTGTCTAGTATTGACAGTGGAGTGTTAAAGTCTCCCACTATTATTGTGTGGGAGTCTAAGTCCTTTTGTAAGTCATTAAGAACTTGCCTTATGTATCTGGGTGCTCCTGCATTGGGTCCATATATGTTTAGGATCGTTAGCTCTTCTTGTTGTATCGATCCTTTTACCATTATGTAATGGCCTTCTTTGTCTCTTTTGATCTTTGTTGCTTTAAAGTCTATTTTATCAGAGATGAGAATTGCAACTCCTGCTTTTTTTGCTCTCCATTTGCTTGGTAAATCTTCCTCCATCCCTTTATTTTGAGCCTTTGTGTATCCTTGCATGTGAGATGGGTTTCCTGGATACAGCACACTGATGGGTTTTGGATTTTTATCCAATTTTCCAGTCTGTGTCTTTTGATTGGTGCATTTAGTCCATTTACATTTAGGGTTAATATTGTTATGTGTGAATTTGATACTGCCATTTTGATGCTAAGTGGCTGTTTTGCCTGTTAGTTGTTGTAGATTCTTCATTCTGTTGATGCTCTTTAGCATTCAGTGTGATTTTGGAATGGCTGGTACTGGTTGATCCTTTCTATGTGTAGTGCCTCTTTCAGGAGCTCTTGTAAAGCAGGCCTGGTGGTGACAAAATCTCTGAGTACTTGCTTGTTCGCAAAGGATTTTATTTTTCCTTCACTTCTGAAGCTCAGTTTGGCTGGATATGAAATTCTGGGTTGAAAGTTCTTTTCTTTAAGAATGTTGAATATTGGCCCCCACTCTCTTCTGGCTTGTAGTGTTTCTGCCGAGAGATCTGCTGTGAGTCTGATGGGCTTCCCTTTGTGGGTGACCCGACCTTTCTCTCTGGCTGCCCTTAGTATTCTCTCCTTTATTTCAACCCTGTTGAATCTGACGATTATGTGCCTTGGGGTTGCTCTTCTTGCGGAATATCTTTGTGGTGTTCTCTGTATTTCCTGCAATTGAGTGTTGGCCTGTCTTGCTAGGTGGGGGAAATTTTCCTGGATGATGTCCTGAAGAGTATTTTCCAGCTTGGATTCATTCTCTTCGTCCCCTTCTGGTACACCTATCAAACGTAGGTTAGGTCTTTTCACATAGTCCCACATTTCTTGGAGACTTTGTTCATTCCTTTTTGCGCTTTTTTCTCTAATCTTGGTTTCTCATTTTATTTCATTGAGTTGGTCTTCGACTTCAGATATTCTTTCTTCTGCTTGGTCAATTCGGCTATTGAAACTTGTGTTTGCTTCGCGAAGTTCTCGTATTGTGTTTTTCAGCTCCTTTAATTCATTCATATGCCTCTCTAAGTTATCCATTCTTGTTATCATTTCCTCGAATCTTTTTTCAAATCTTTTTTCAAGGTTCTTAGTTTCTTTGCATTGATTTAATACATGATCTTTTAGCTTACAAAAGTTTCTCATTATCCATCTTCTGAAGTCTAATTCCGTCATTTCGTCACAGTCATTCTCCGTCCAGCTTTGTTCCCTTGCTGGTGAGGAGTTTTGGTCCTTTCTAGGAGGCGAGGTGTTCTGGTTTCGGGTGTTTTCCTCCTTTTTGCGCTGGTTTCTTCCCATCTTTGTGGATTTGTCCGCTGGTCGTCTGCGTAGTTGCTGACTTTTCGATTGGGTCTCTGAGTGGACACCCAGAATGTTGATGATGAAGTATTTCTGTTGCTTGGTTTTCCTTCTACCAGTCTAGCCCCTTCGCTGTACGACTGCTGAGGTCCGCTCCAGACCCTGCTTGTCTGGGCTGCACCTCTAGCAGCTGTGGCACAGTGAGGGATGCTACCAGTTTCTTTTTCTGCTATCTTTGTCCCAGGATGATGCCTGCCTAATGTCAGTCTTTTGGATATAGAGGGGTCAGGGAGCTGCTTGAGGAGACAGTTTGTACTTTATAGGGGCTTAATTGCTGAGCTGTGAGCTCTGTTGTTCATTCAGGCTGTTAGGCTGCTACGTTTGATTCTGAAGCAACAGAGCTCATTAAAAAACCCTTTTTTTTCCTCAAATGCTCTGTGTTGAGGGGTTTGGGTTTTATTTTTGGATGTCCATTGAGGTCCTGCCCAGCTAGGACGTAGACTAGCCGCTGTTTGGCTGCTGAGGCTCCGCCCTGCTGTTGTGTGATTAGCCCTGTTCCTGCAGGCTCTGCTGTGGTCTCCGCCACGCCCTGCGGCGGAGTCTCTCTGTTGTAGCGGGTTGCCTCGGCAACGGCAGGCTGCGTCAGCAGTGGGCGTGTATCTCAGTAGGGACGGGTTGCCTCGGCAACGGCAGGCTGCGTCAGCAGTGGGCGTGTATCTCAGTAGGGATGGGTTGCCTCGGCAACAGCAGGCTGCGTCAGCAGTGGGCGTGTATCTCAGTAGGGACGGGTTGCCTCGGCAACGGCAGGCTGCGTCAGCAGTGGGCGTGTATCTCAGTAGGGACGGGTTGCCTCGGCAACGGCAGGCTGCGTGAGCAGTGGGCGTGTATCTCAGTAGGGACAGGTTGCCTCGGCACCGGCTGGCTGCGTCAGCAATGGGCGTGTATCTCAGTTGGGGCGGGTTGCCTCGGTAATGGTGGACACCCCTCCCCCTCAGAGTGTCTCGGGCCGTCTGCCCGGGGCTTGTTTGAAATCGCGGTTTTGTTCGTCCCACTGGGCCAACCCTAACGCTCTGTCCCTGCGATCCCCTGGCTGGCCCACTGTCCAAGTCTAGCTCAGTCTCAAGTCCAGCCCTCTCACGTCTCCTGTTGCCGGTTCAACGGGGCACCCAGACAAGCGCGCCCTGTGGGGACTGCTGGGTAGGGCCGGCTGCCACCACCCCAGCTGCCGGCTTTGCCAGGCGGAGGTTCTGCCTGGCGTCCCACGTCTCCTCTTCACTTGGGAATTTCCCCGTTCCGTGGGCAACAGAGATCAGTCTGGAAATGCAGCTCAGACTCACCTTTCCGTGGACACAACGCGAGCTCCAATCCTGGGTTGTTCTCACAGCGCCATCTTGAGTCCTTCCTGTTAATTATTTTGAATAGCATAGTCCCTCTCTTGGTTCCTGCTTTCCCTCAGCTCGACTCCCCCAACTGGGGATCTGTGTCCGGGCTCAAGCTCACCGTATAGCGAGGCCCATTTCCTAGCAGCCTCACATGGGAGCGATCCCCACAGATACCTCAATTTGCTGGTTAGAGGCAGGGAATCCAGTAGACAATCCTGAAATCCAAGAGGTTGGTGGGGCCATTAGCTAGAAAGAATTTTCTTGAGCAAGCTGCCCCTCCTCACAACAACCTTCATTGTATTGTCACATTGTGCAAGATGCTGTCACTGGGATTTTGAGACTGTCTTTTATTTTGGTTATCTTACTTTGACTAATACAACTATATTACTCATAGTTCCAGATTAATCTGATGCCCTCTATTTTTGATTATTTAACATTTAATTTTTTTTTTTTGAGATGGAGTTTTGCTGTTGTTACCCAGACTGGAGTGAGTGCAATGGCATGACCTCGGCTCACCGCAACCTCTGCCTCCTGGGTTCAAGCAATTCTCCTTCCTCAGCCTCCCAAGCAGCTGGGACTATAGGCGCGCACCACCATGCCCAGCTAATTTTTGTATTTTTAGTAGAGACAGGGTTTCATCTTGTTGACCAGGATGGTCTCGATCTCTTGACCTCGTGATCCACCTGCCTCAGCCTCCTAAAGTGCTGGGATTATAGGCGTGAGCCACCGCACCCAGCCAACATTTAATTATTAACACACATAAAGACATATGCAGAAATCACAGACACATGTTGATGAATTTTCCCAAAGTAATCACATTAATAGAACAAATACCCAGAACAAATAAATAGAACATTTTCAGCAGCCAGAAACCATCCTATGTCCCCTTTCAGTCAATATCCCCCTAAAATTACACATATTTAAAGTATACAACTACATATTAGGCAAATATACGCACGTGCACACACACACCAACACACAAACACACACACACACACCTGTGAAACCATCACCATACTCAAGATAATGAAATATTTGTTATTCCCAGGTATCTTGTGCCCCTTTATAATTCCTCCTTCCCTTCCCCTGGCCCTCAGACAACCACTAATCTACTTTCTGTCACTTTAGAGTATTTAAATTTTTTAGATTTTATACAAATGAAATCATATAGTATATACGCTTTTTTTTCTGGCTTCTTCTACTCAGCCTAATGACTTTGGGATTCATCCATGATTTTGCATCTATAAATCGTTCATTTATTTTTAATGCTGAGTAGTGTTCTATTGTATTGATATTGCACAATTTGTGTATTAATTTTTCTTTTATTCAACATTTGGGTTGTTTCCAGTTTTTGGCTATTGCAAACAAGGCTGTATGGGACATTCGTATATAAGTCTTTTCATGGACATAAGCTTTCATTTCCTTTGTACATATCTAGGAGGAGAATCACTGGATCCTATAGTAAATTTATCTTTCTTTTTAAGAAACTGCCAAATGTTTTCCAAAGTTGTTATGCCATTTTACACTCCTACAAGCACTATATGTCTACATATCTCTAGAGACAACATGATGTTACTGAAACACCTGGAAGTCTACCCAACAGTCTTCACATCTGTGACCTTAGTCACAAAGTATGGCTAGCTCAAAGCAACCCATCCCCATTGCTAGATAATAGGAGGTCTCATCTTTGTGCCACTGATGGGAAGGCCTTTGAAGACAAGACTAGAAAAGTAGGAGAAAAAGATCTAACTGCGGCCATTCCCAGAAACTGAGATTTTAAATAACTTTTTATTATGAAAAATTGAAAACACAAATTAAAGTATATAAATAAGACAACAAACCACCACACACCCATGACCCACCCAGCTTCAACAATTGTCAATTCATAGCCAGTCTAATTTCATCTAAACCTCCTCTTCCCCTGCCTTCCCAGAACAAATCTCTCACATTATGCAATTTCATCTGTAAATAGTTTAATATATAGCTCTAAATGGTAAAGATCTTATTTTAAAACATAATCAAAACCAGTATCACTTAAATATTAATAGTCAACGCTTAATATCATTCAATATCAAAAACTGATATTTGAGAGTTGAGTGAGGGGCCGGGAACAACAGAAAAAAAGGAGAATTGGGATAAAATGGATAAAATCTGCTTTTATTCCTAGCCTGATCCAGATTCACACTGAGTAGCTCAGCTCTTTGTGATGAGGGTTTTTCTGGGACCATGCAATCTTTCCTTCTCAATCTTGTTCCCACTTCCTTATCTTTTCCTTCAATGAATTATGTGAAAACAAGGCTATTCTCCTGGTTCAGATCAAACCTCAAGGGGCTCTTTATCTGAGTTTGAGTTCTACTGCTCAAACTAAGCCACCAGAAAGGAAGATCACAACCTCCAGAAAGCAGGGCTTCCCCTGTAGCCTGAACCCTGAAGGCGTAGGGCACAGTGTTTTCTTTTCTCATTCCTAGAGCTTTTCCTGCCATCATGAGACCTTCAAAGTCCTTGCAGATTTTTATGGTCATAGGGTTTCTTTGGGCACTTAGTCTAAAGTTTTACTTTACTTCCTTTCTATAAGGACAAAGAAGCAAGAAATCATTTGTTTGTTTGGTTATTGCTACAGACCCTAGAGATTACTTAACACCAGAGCTAGTCAGACCAAAGAAGCATGGACAGCCTCCCATTTAGCAAAAAGTGGTTTTGATAAAGACTGAAATAAATAATTTTGTCATTCTTGACAAAACTGACATAGAACCAAGGTTACTGGTCTCATAAAGGTGCTCCCTGGCTTCACAGGCAGCCTGTCAAAAGAAAGCACCCCTTGACTCTGTGCTTACATTGTGCCTTATCCAGAAGGAGATCCTGGATCTCTGGCACCATTTCAATTTCACTCACTGTGCTCCTTTGTCTCACAAATACACTCCTGGTTTACAAATCAGGATTTAGAAGGCATTGTCACTGGGAGTTCTGGTCACTGGGGAGGGAGAGGGGATCTAACCCCTAGTTCAGCCATGGGCTCATCAGAAAGCAGCTTTGCTAAACATGCTTCCTGTGTCTGCCAAATTTCTTCTAAGAGACATTTCCAAAAAATGATGAAAAATGAAGTGTTTAAATCTGGAAGGATTTCTGCTTTGGCTTACTTCAAGAAATTGAAGTGTTTTACATATATGACTATATTAACAATGTCCTGGCCCAAATACCACAAAACAAAACTGCTGAACTGATACAAACCTAGCTAATTCAAGAATACTTCTTCATTTAATAATTCAATAGAGATTTACTGAGCACTACTTTGTGCAAAGCACTTCCAAAAATATGAAGATGAATAGAATGTAATTTCTACTGTAGAGGCTCGTCATTTGGTGGCTAAGACTGTAATGGTTACTGCCAAGTTTAAAATGAGGAAACTGAGGCCAGTATAAGAACAATCAGATGCCAATTTATTTATCTCCCAGGCGAAGTTCTGTGGTCCTAAGGAAAGGGGGCCAGAGAAGTCACGCTTGGCTTCTCTGGGCAGGGGGTTTTATGGGGGTTAGAGGGGGGCTGGCTATAGGATGCATGGGGTGGGCTGCCATTGGGTAAGGCTTGGCGGGATTTCTTCAATTTTCGCGGGTTCAGCTATATAGTTTAGTGCTGAGAGTGCACAGTTTAGTGCTGAGGTTCAAATGCACGGCTTGGTGCTGAGAGTGCATAGTCTAGTGCTAAATATAGACCTGGGGGCAGAATGCAGAAGTGGGTGAGGGGAGCCCACATGGAGGAGCCAGATGCTGAGTAATGTGTTCTGCCTGATAAACTGTTATCAGGCATAGAGAGGGGTGGGTGTTGTTCATCCGGTTCTTAGCAAGGCTATCGGCCTTACAAAGACATTCATTCATTTTTTTTCACTCACTCAACAAACAGTAATGAAGCTCCCGTTAAACGTCAAGGATAGTTCTAGGGACTTAGGAACACAGTGATGGAAAAAAGATAACGTCCTTATTGAGAGAGGTAGACAACAAACAAGAAATGAAAAAAATACCATTTAGTGATAAATGGTGTGAAGAAAATAAAACAGGTTAATAGAATAGGGAGTCTTGGTTGGGGAGTTAGAGATGTTTTCTCTAAAAAGGTGGCACTGAATGACAAAAAAAAAGCAAGCCATGTAAAGACTTGGGGGCAGGCATTGCCAGCAAGGGTCAAGGTCCTAAGGTTGGAACAGGTTTGCTCTCTTACTTGACTTGTAGTTTTCCTGGATATAGATTTCTAGGTCAAAATATTTTTCACTAAGAACTTTGAAGGTACGATCCTACTGGTTTCTAGAACCAACGGTGCTTTTGAGAAGTTCGATACCAATCTAATTCTCATTTTTGTTAATATCTTATTTTTGGGCTGGGTATTTTGGCTCACGCCTGTAATCCCAGCACTTTGGCAGGCCGAGGCGGGTGGATCACGAGGTCAAGAGATCGAGACCATCCTGGTCAACATGGTGAACCCCGTCTCTACTAAAAATACAAAAAATTAGCTGGGCGTGGTGGCGCATGCCTGTAATCCCAGCTACTCCGGAGGCTGAGGCAGGAGAATTGCCTGGACCCAGGAGGCGGAGGCTGCGGTGAGCCGAGATCACGCTATCGCACTCCAGCCTGGGTAACAAGAGCGAAACTCCATCTCAAAAAAAAACAAAAAACCTTATTTTATCTCTATGATAATTTTTAAGGGACTTCTCTATAACCAAACCTTTCTAGCTTGATCCTCTGTTTAAAAGCAAATTATCTCTCTCAAATTTCCACCTCTGTATCTTTTTGTTTATGATCCAGTAGAAATTTTAACACTTTAATGGGCTTTTTCAATATTAGCAATCCCATTTTTACTTCCCAAAATTCTATTTTGTTGTTGTTCTTAGATTTGTTTCTTCTTTCCTTCTTTTAAAGCAACCTATTCTTATTTTATGTATGTAACTGCTTCTTTTCTCTGAGAATAGTCATAAAAATGTTTTAAGTTTCTTTTCTTTTCTCTTCCCTAAAATATAATTTGTTTATTCTAGGTTCTAGGTTCAGGTATTTTTTTTTTTTCTTTTTAGGAAGGAAGGGAGGAATGGGGGAGGGAGGAAGGGAGGAATGGGGGAGGGAGGAAGGGAGGGAGGGAGGGAGGGAAAGGAAGGAAGAAAATCAAGCAATGAGAGAGACATTGCCGACCTGGATCTAGAGGTTTACAAGTTAATTTCTTTTTTTCTTTTTTTGAGAGAAGAAAAGAAAAAAAAATGAGTAAAGGAGAGGAAGAAAGAGGAAGAGAAAGAGGGAGGGTGAACAAAAATATTGCTTTATTCTGAAAAAAAAAATGGGTATTAATAATGGCCAATCAATGTTTCATTTAAACCTATGAGTAGGTGTGATGTGGTATTGACAAGAATGTATATTTTGTGTCTTTGAAGTGGAGAGCTCTATAAATATTTATTAAGTTTACTTGTTCTGGATCTGAGTTCGAGTCCTTGATATCCTTATTAATTTTCTGTCTCATTGAATCTAAGTCTCTATGTATCTGGGTGTTAGGATCGATAGCTCTTGTTGTTGCATTGATCCTTTTACCACTATATCTTTGTTGCTTTAAAATCTACTTTATCCGATACGAGAATTGCAACTCCTGCTTTTTATTTTATTTATTTATTTATTTATTTATTTATTTATTTATTTTTGCTCTCCATTTGGTTGGTAAATCTTTCTCCATCCCTTTGTTTTGGGTCTTTGTGTATCCTTGCATGTGAAACAGGTCTGGATGTAACATGCCGTTGGGTTTTGACTGTGTCTTCTGATTGGGGGATTTAGTCGATTTAAATTTAGGATTACTGCCATTTGATGTTAACTGGCTGTTTTATCCATTCGTTGATGTAAATTCTTCTTTATGTTGGTATTCTTTACTTTTTGGTATATTTTTAGAAAGGCTAATACTGGTTGTTTCTTTCTGTGTGTAATGCTTCTTTCAGAAGCTCTTGTAAAGCAGGCCTGGTGGTAATAAAATCTCTGAGTACTGGCTTGTTCATAAAAGATTTTATTTTTCCTTCACTTTTGAAGCTTAGTTTGGCTGGATATAAAATTCTGGACTGAAGGTTCTGTTCTTTGAGGATGTTGAATATTGGCCCCCACTCTCTTCTGGCTTATAGAGTTTCTGCTGAGAGATCTGCCGTAAGTCTGATAGGCTTGCCTTTGTGGGTAACCTGACCTTTCTCTCTGGCTACCCTTAGTATTTTCTCCTACGTTTTAACCTTGGTAAATCTAATGATTATGTGCCTTGGGGTTGCTCTTCTTGAGGGATATCTTTGTGGTGTTCTCTGTATTACCTGGGGTTGAATATTGACCTGCTTTGCTAGTTTAGGAAAATTTTCCTGAATAATATCCTGAAGGGTATTTTCCAGCTTGGCTTCATTCTCTCCGTTGCATTCAGGTACACCTATCAAACGTAAATTTGGTCTTTTCACATAGTCCCACATTTCTTGGAGACTTTGCTCATTCCTTTTTATCCTTTTTTCTCTAATCTTGTCTTCTCGTTTTATTTCATTAAGTTGGACTTTGACCTCTGATATCCTTTCTTCTGCTTGAACAATTTGAGTGTTTTAACCTGTGCATACTTCTCGGAGTTCCTGCATTGTATTCTTCAATTCCATTAATTCACTTATATTCCTCTCTAAGTTGTCTATTCTCAATAGGATTTCGTCAAACCTTTTTTCAAAGTTCCTAGTTTCTTTACGTTGGGCTACAACATGTTCCTTTAACTCACAGAAGTTTCTTATTATCCATTCCCTGAAGCGTGATTCTGTTATTGAAATGCGCTTGTTCTCCATCAAGCCTTGTTCCATTGTTGATGTGGAACTGTGCTCATCTTTAGAGGGAGAGGTGTTCTGATTTTGAGTATTCTCAGCCTTTTTACACTGGTTTCTTCCCATCATTGTAAATTTATCCTCCTGTCGTCTTTGAAATTACCTACTTTCAGATTAGGTCTCTTGAGTGGATGTCCAAGTTGTTAGTTCCCAGGGCCAGAACAGCAGCGTTAAGATCGATGGTGCTTTTCTGTCCAGGATTCTCCTGTCTGGCTTCCTTCTTGTGTCCGTAATAGGCAACTCTGCCTTCCCGGGGCTCCAAACCTCGGTCAGAAGGGGAACCAATCTCGTTTACTCTGCACTGAGAGCTGCCGCACTGAGGTGCCATCTCAACCGCTGCGCCAGCCTCAGGAGTCGTGCTGGGGACCCGTGTGGGTCCTCCAAACCTTGGTCAGAAGGGGAGCCAGCCCTGTTTACTCTGCTCCGAGAGCTGCTGTGCCGAGGTGCCGGTGAAACCACTGCGCCGGCCACAAGAGTCATGCTGGCGACCCGTGTGGCTCCTCCACTGGGAATCTTTTGCTCCGTGAGTGACCAGAATTTGTCTGAAAGTGTGGTGTCCTCTAGTTCTCTGCGCTTTCACTGAGAGCTGCAATCCCGAGATGTTAGCGATTGGCTATCTTGGATCGTTCAGTTCTTCTGAAATTCTATGATCAAGTATAATATCCAGCACGTGACCAAGTTCAAAAATACAGGAAACAAATCAGTCTAAATATTGAGAACCTGTGTTAACAAAGCTAATGTCATCTGAAATATGTGGAAGATTAAAGTATATGAAAGATAATTTTGAATGTTCTGTATTTAGAATGTGCTTCAACATTTAATGCTATCTAATTTACATATTCTTTCTGGTGCTATTGTAAGTTTTATCATGGTTTTATGGCAACAGAGGAATCTGATGAATTTGAATGGGACATACTTGCTTCTGTGGAGTTACAATTCAAACTGAATGTCTAATAATAGGAAGGCAACATATACACCAGGTGAAAGTGATCTTAGAAATAACGGAGAACGGGGGACAAAATTCTCACACGGAAAATGATTCACATAACAAAAGCAGGCAACTCACAGAAATGCGGGTGGAAAAGAGGCCTCTGCTGGAGCGAGAGCAAACAGAATCAGAGAGCATTAGAACTGAAAAGCTCCTAGGACAACCTGGGGTTTCGGTAAACAAAACTTAGCAGTTTTTAAAAGCACAGGACTGCGACAGGAGTTGACAGACAGCCTTGGAATTCAGTGAGTTGCAGCCCTAGCAGTGTGGTAGAAAAGACGCCTCTGTTGGAGCAAGAACAAACGGAATCAGAGAGCATTAGAACTGAAAAGCTCCTGGGAGGACCTGGGGTTTCAGGGAACAAAAACTTGGCAGTTTTTTGAAAGCACAGGACTGGGTCAGGAGTTGAGAGACAGCCTTGGAGTTCAGTGGGTTGCAGCCCTAGCCGTGTGGTTACTCCCTTGCTTCTCTGGCTATTTCCTTATCTATAAAATCTGTGGGTTTGTTTAGGCCGACTGGGATGCTGGCAGGGACACAGTGCTGTTTATGGACCTCTTAGCTGCCCTTTCCACATCACTGGTGAGTTACTTAAACCTCAGTGTTTTTCCCCATTTCGTATGTCAAAATAATAATATAAAATCAGAAAAATAAATCCAAACGCATTGTTTGCTGCGATTAAGTCACTGAGCGAAAGTGGAAAGGACGAAGGAAAGAGAGAAACAGCCTGCCTCTGGGATGACTACCACCTGGGTCCGACTTCGCGTCATGCAGCTGAGCGGGCTGGGTGTGTGTCGTTGCGGATGGGCGTGCTTTTTTTTTTTAAGATGGGTTATTGCTATGTTGCCCAGGGTAGAGTGCAAGGGCTGTTCTCAGGTGTAATCATGGTGCACTATAACCTTGAACTCATGGGCTCAAGTGATCCTTTTGCCTCAGTCGCCTAAGTAGCAGGGAACCACACCCAGCTTCCAGGGTCAGTTATTCTATTTGTTCATTCTCATCAACCTTTTTTTTTGAGACAGAGTCTCCCAATGTTGCCACGCTGGAGTGCAGTGGCACAATCTTGGCTCACTGCAACCTCTGCCTCCCGGGTTCAAGCGTTTCTCCTGCCTCAGCCTCCCAAGTAGCTGGTATTACAGGCACAAGCCACCATGCCCGGCTAATTTTTATAATTTTAGTAGAGACAGGGTTTCACCATGCTGGCCAGGATGGTCTCGATCTCTTGACCTTGTGATCCGCCTGCCTTGGCCTCCCAAAGTGCTGGGATTACAGGCATGAGACACCGCGCCTGGCCTCATCCATCTTTTTATGGTCCTGGTTTCCCTCTAGTCCACTTAAAAATATAAGTAAAATAATAGTTTGATCATTGTAGGTTGCTGGAGTAGATTTCATTTCTTTTGGTTAATTTTGTTTTCCCAACAGGCCACTCCCCTGAATGGGAAACCATGAGTTCTATGTGGGTAGAAAAATACGTTGTTTAACAAATTTCACCCCAAGGTGTACAAGAAACTTGCAGGCAAACTCAAGCTCCCCAACTTTAAAATTAAGTGGGTTTTACTCTAAGTGCTGAAACTCACATTATAAGACTAGTTCTCTGCAGATAGGTTGTTAAATGTCTTTCAAAAGTGGTTCTTTTGTGTGGGACTGGTTATTAATCCTTTGTCAGATGAACGGTTTGCAGATATTTTCTCCCATGCTGTTGGTTATCTCTTCACTTTGCTGATTGTTTCCTTTGCTGTGCAGAAGCTTTTAAACTTAATGTGATCCCATTTTGTCATTTTTGCTTTGGATGCCTGTGTGCTGGGATTCTAAGGAGCTCAAACAACTCTATGGGAAAGAAATCTAATAGTCCAATTTAACAATGGACAAAAGATCTGAATAGATATTTCTCAAAAGAAGATTACAGATGGCAAATAGGAATATGACAAGGTGCTCAACATCATTGATCATCAGAGAAATGCAAATCAAAACTATAATGAGGCCAGGCATGGTGGCTAATTTCTTTCTTTCTTTCTTTCTTTCTTTTTTTTTTTTTTTTTTTTTGAGACGTGAGTTTCGCTCTTGCTACCCAGGCTTGAGTGCAATGGTGCGATCTTGGCTCACCGCAACCTCCGCCTCCTGGGTTCAGGCAATTCTCCTGCCTCAGCCTCCTGAGTAGCTGGGATTATAGGCATGTGCCACCATGCCCAGCTAATTTTTTGTATTTTTAGTAGAGATGGGGTTTCCATGTTGACCAGGATGGTCTCGATCTCTTGACCTCGTGATCCACCCGCCTCGACCTCCCAAAGTGCTGGGATTACAGGCTTGAGCCACCACGTCTGGCCCAATTTCTTATTGTTCCACAACACCCTTTTCTTTCTAACTGAAGAACTCTCCTCAGCATTTTCTTGTAGGACAAGTGTGATGTTAATGAAACTGTTCAACTTTTGTTTGTCTGGAAAAGTCTTTCTTTCTCCTTCAGGTTTGAAGGATATTTTCATTAGACATATTAGTCTAGGAAAAGTATTTTTTCCTTCAGCATTTTAAATATGTCATGCCATTCTCTCCTGACCTGTAATATTTCCACTGCAAAGTCTTCTGCCAGAAGTGTTGGAGCTCCATTTTATGTTATCTTTCTTTTCTTTCAGCTGCTTTTAGGATCCTTTGTTTATCCTTGACCTTTGGGAGTTTGATTATTAAATGCCTTGAAATAGTCTTGAGGAAGGAGACCCAGGCATCTAGGATCACCTCCCCCTTGACTTCCACACTGCATTTCAATGGAAGAAAAGGCTGGCCGACTGACACCTCCTAAATCGTGTTCCTATACATAGCAGGCATAGTATGGGGGAATCTCTCCAGAAGGCATTGTTTTTACTTAAACAAGATCAAACTCCCACCCCACTGATCCTCCATCAACCAAGACCCTTTCACATGTAATTTCTAAAACTGTAAACCCAATTGTAAGCCTATTTAAAGGCAGAGCTTCTCTTTGTTAAATAAGCTCAGCTGTTGGACAAAACACTTCACCTCCCTCACTCCTGGCAATAATAAAACACCTCTTCCTTCCTAGTTAGGTGTCCGAGAGGTCTGTTTCTCATGGCCGATCCTGCTTCAGTCTTTTTTGGGTTAAATCTGCTTGGTGTTCTATAACCTTCTTATACTCAGACATTAATATCTTCTACGTTTGGGAAGTTCCCTGTTATCCCTTTGAATAAATTTTCTACCCATATATCTTTCTCTATCTCCTCTTTAAGGCCAAGAACTCTTAGATTTGCCCTTTTAAAGTGATCTAGATCTTGTATGAGTGCTTCATTCTTTTCTCCTTTGTCTCCTCTGTGTATCTTCAAATAGCCTGTCTTCAAGCTCACTAATTCTTTCTTCTGCTCGATCAATTCTGCTAATAAAATACTCTGATGCATTCTTTAATATGTCAATTGTATTTTCAACTCTAGAATTTAATACTTTTAGCCTCTTTGTTAATTTTATGTACTATAATTCTGAATTCCTGTGTGTTATCTTGAATTTATCTTGAATTTCCTCTAAACAGCTATTTTCTCTCTCTCTCTCTTTCTCTTTTTATCGCATTTTAGGTTTTGCGGTACATGTGAAGAACATGCAAGATTGTTGCATAGGTACACACGTGGCAGTGTGATTTGCTGCCTTCCTCTCCTTCACCTATATCTGGCATTTCTCCCCATGCTATCTGTCCCCAACTCCCCACCCCCCGCTGTCCCTCCCCTATTTCCCCTGAACAGACCCCAGTGTGTAGTGCTCCCCTCCCTGTGTCCATGTGTTCTCATTGTTCAACACCCGCCTATGAGTGAGAACATGCGGTGTTTGATTTTCTAAACAGCTATTTTGAATTACCTGTCTGAAAGGTCACATAGCTCAGTTTCTCCAGGATTGGTCCCCAGTGCCTTATTTAGTTTGTTGGTGAGGTCATGTTTTCCTGAATGGACTTGATGTTTGTTGGCATCTGGCCATTGAAGAGTTAAGTATTTATTATTTGTATAGTCTTTGTAGTCTGGGCTTGTTTTTACCTATCTTTCTTGGGAAGGCTTTACAGGTATTTGAAGGGACTTGGGTGTTGTGATCTAAGCCATATCTGCATCAGAGGGCATCCAAAGCCCAGTAACGCTATAGTTCTTGCAGACTTATAGAAGTATCACTTTGGTGGTCTTGAATAAATTTGGAAGAATTATCTGGATTACCAGGCAGAAATTCTTGTTTTCTTCCCCTTTTCCCTAACAAATTTAGTCTCTCTTTCTGTGCTAAGGCACCTAGAGCTGGGTATGGGGTGACACAAGCAACCCTGAGGCTACCACCACTGGGACTGTGCTGAGTCACACCTGAAGTCAGCACAGCACTGGGTCTCCCCTGCTGTGACCACTACCTGGCTACTGCCTATGTTCACTTCAAGCCCCAGGGCTCCACAATCAGCAGATGGTGAAGCCAGCCAGGCTTGTGTCCTTTCCTTTAGGGTGGCAAATTTCCTCAGCCCCCACGGTGTCCAGAGATGTAGTCTGGGAGCCAGGGACTGAAGTAAAAAACTTTAGAAGTCTACCTGGTACTCTATTCTACTATGGCTAAGCTGATCCTCAACCATAAGACAAAATCCTTCCCACTCTTTCTTCCCATTTCGACAGGCAGAGGAGCTAGTCCCCATGGCCACCATCAAAGACCTATGGAGGGTACTGCCAGGCTACCGCTAATGTTCACTTAAGGGCCAAGGGCTTAGTCAGCTTGTGTTGAATACTGTCAGGCCTGGGACTCACCCTTCAGGGAAGTGGGCTCCCCTCTGGCTCAAGGCAGGTCCAGAAATGCCATCCAAGAGCCAAGGCTGGAATCAAGGGCACCAAGGGCCCATGTAGAGTTCTACTCCACTGTGGCTGAGCTGGTACCTAAGCTATAAGTCAAAGTCCTTTTTGCCTTTCCCTCTGCTTTTCTCAAGCAGAAGTCTCTCACCATAGCCACCATGGCTGGGAATGTGCTGGGTCTCACCTGAAGCCAGCACGTCTAGATGCTGCTACTCTACAGTCTCACCCAAGGCCCACAACATACTACCTGGGTATTGCTGCTGGTTATTAAGGGCCCAAAGGCTCTTTAGTCAGCAGGTGATGAACCTGCCAGGACCAGTTCTTCCTTTCAAGGCAGCAGGTTCCCTCTGGTCCCGGTGTATCTAGATATGCTGTCTGGGAGCTAGGGCCTAGAACTGGGGCCTCATAACTCTATCCACTGCCCTATGGTACTGTGGCTGACCTGGTCTCCAATTTGCAAGACAAAGTCCTCTTTACTCTTCTCTTTCATCTCCTCATGCAGAAGAAAGGAGTCACTTTTGTAACTGCAAGCTGTGCTGCCTGGGGTTGTGGGAGGGGAAACACTAGGTTGTGTGCCTCCTCCACCCAATGTCCACTGGCTCTGAGCTCAGTACGGCACTAGGCATTGCCTAGGAATGGTAATCTTCGTAGCCTAGACTGCCTTCAAGCTTATTTAGGACCCCAGACCACTTTAGCCAGAAGTGCTAACAAAACATAAGTTCTTACTGTTGGGATCAGTGATTCCCTTTTGGCTAGAGTTGGACTAAATGCTCCCTCCATGGGTGGGTGTCAGCAGAGTTCAGCCTGATTTTGCTTTGCTATGACAGAACAGCACTGAGTTCAATGCCACAACTGCTGTGCTCTCACTCCTGCCAGCTTACAAGTTCTCTGCACCATGGGGGAATGGTGGCGTCAGCAATTCAAGATTGTCTTCAATGCTTCTTTCAGTGATATGATGTTAAAACCAGGTATTGTGATTGTTCACCTCATTTTTGTTTCTTATGAAAATACTTTTATGTGTGGATAGTTGCTAAATTTGGTGTTTCTGTGGGGGGGGCGGGGGTGAATAATAAAGACTTCTATTCAGTCATCTTGCTCCACCTGTGTTTTTGCTTTTGATTGCTGTTTTTTTTAATAGAGATGGGGTCTGACTATGTTTCCCAGGCTGCTGTCAAACTCCTGGGCTTGAAGAATCCTCCTGCCTTGGCCTCCCAACATGCTGGGATTATAGGTGTGAGCCACCACACCCAGTTGAAGATATCTTGTTTTGAAGACAAGCCTAGGCTAAATGTCCTAGCTTACTTTCTAATGATATATGTTGCTAATATTGTCAAAAGCATATTTGCCCATGTTACCTTCTTGAATTCTTGACCATGAGTGTCTTCCTCATTAAGAAACTAGTAAATGGAACTTTGATCAACTGCTGAAAAGTACGTACCTCAGTAGTAGAAAGAGATCTATAATGGATACTAGTTTCTGAGCTGAATAAACCTTCCTTTCTTTTTTTTCTTGTTTTTTTTTTGAGACAGAGTCTTGCTCTCTTGCCAGGCACCAGGCTGGAGTGCAGTGGCACGATCTTGGCTCACTGCAACCTTCGCCTCCTGGGTTCAAGCAATTCTCCTGCCTCAGCTCCCAAGTAGCTGGGACCACAGGTGTGCACCATCACAGCCAACTAATTTTTGTATTTTTTAGTAGAGATAGGGGTTTTACCACGGTCTCAATCTGATCTCATGATCTGCCCACCTTGGCCTCCCAAAGTGCTGGATTACAGGTGTGAGCCACCGTGCCCAGCTAATTTTTGTATTTTTTTAGTATAGATGGGGTTTCATCATGTTGTCCAGGATGGTTTCGATATCTTGACCTCGTTATCTGCTCACCTCGTCCTCCCAAAGTGCTGGGATTACAGGCGTGAGCCACCGCACCCTGCCACCTTCCTAATTTTCTAAAACCCCATCTGCTAGTTCCAAAGGATTCTGAAAAGGATCTGGGATGTTTCTCATAATAAAGGAGAAAAGGCAGTTTATAATTCAAATATTAATGAGAATAGTATACAAAGAGAAAGTATTTTTTGAGTTTTCAGAGTCTAGACAATAAAATAAAATAAAATGAAAAGTAAAAATAAAAATGAAAAATGAGTAAAAATAAAAATGAAAAGTTATGAGATCAAGTATAGGCATCACTGGAACTGCTCAGCTATGCAAAGAAACTGTTTAAGTGAGAAAAATTAATCTATCTATATCTAAAAAGAATAAAGTCAGCTTATATCAGATAGCATAGAAATAAATTAATTTATTGGCCGGGCGCAGTGGCTCATGCCTGTAATCCCAGCACTTTGGGAGGCCGAGGCGGGTGGATCATGAGGTCAAGAGATTGAAACCATCCTGGTCAACATGGTGAAACCCTGTCTCTACTAAAAATACAAAAATTAGCTGGGCATGGTGGTGCATGCCTATAGTCCCAGCTACTCGGGAGGCTGAGGCAGAAGAATTGCTTGAACCCAGGAGGTAGAGGTTGTGGTGAGCTAAGATCGTGCCACTGCACTCCAGCCTGGGAAACAAGAGCAAAGCTCTGTCTCAAAAAAAAAAAAAAAAAAAAAAAAAGAGAGAGAGATCGAAACCATCCTGGCCAACGTGGTGAAACCCCCTCTCTACTAAAAATACAAAAATTAGCTGGGCTTGGTGGCACATGCTTGTAATCCCGGTATTCGGGAGGCTGAGGCAGGAGAATTGCTTGAACCCAGGAGGTGGAGGTTGCAGTGAGCCGAGATCGAGCCACTGCACTCTAGCATGGCGCCTGGCGACAGAGCAAGGCTGTTTTAAAAAAAATTATTAGTCTTCAATTATAACATCTATTAGCGAAGCTGATTATTATATATTATAGTGCTTTTCAAATTTGTCTTTTTTTTTAAAGACGGGGTTTTGGCCGGGCGCGGTGGCTCAAGCCCGTAATCCCAGCACTTTGGGAGGCCGAGGCGGGTGGATCACGAGGTCAAGAGATCGAGACCATCCTGGTCAACATGGTGAAACCCCGTCTCTACTAAAAATACAAAAAATTAGCCGGGCATGGTGGCGAGTGCCTGTAATCCCAGCTACTCAGGAGGCTGAGGCAGGAGAACTGCCTGAACCCAGGAGGCGGAGGTTGCAGTGAGCCGAGATCGCGCCATCACTCCAGCCTGGGTAACAAGAGTGAAACTCCGTCTAAAAAAAAAAAACAAAAAAAACCGGGTTTCAGGGTTTCACAACGTTGGTCAGGCTGGTCTTGAACTCCCGACCTCAGGTGATCCGCCCACCTTGGCCTCCAAAGTACTTGGATTACAGGCATGAACTACTACGCCCAGCCTCAAATTTCACTTCTTAATAGAAGCCCCCCTCTAGTTTTACAACTGAAATTTTATAAAATAGATAAACATGAAGCTGCTCTTTCTTTTTTTTTTTTTTGAGATAGAGTTCTGCTCTTGTTGCCCAGGTTGGAGTGCAATGGCATGATCTTGGTTCACCACAACCTCCACCTTCCAAGTAGCTCGGATTACAGGCATGTGCCACCACACCTGGCTAATTTTTCGTATTTTTAGTAGAGATAGGGTTTGTCCATGTTGGTCAGGCTGGTCTTGAACTCCCAACCTCAAGTGATCCACCTGCCTCTGCCTCCCAAAGTGCTGAAATTACAGGTGTGAGCCATTGTGCCTGGCTGAAGCTACTCTTTTTAAAGCAAGAACTTCAAAATGAGGAAACTAGAACAAAACCCACTTGATCTCCCCTATTCCCACTGCACCAGATCTTAAGACTCTTCTAAGAAAATAGTTTGAAATGCATCAGTTTAAACAAGGTGTTCTATTAGTCTAAGCAAGGTTTTATTAAAGTGGTCATGAGTAAAACTGATTATGAGAAAATAAAAATATGCCTTGATTCTTAAACTAGGTTCTTGATTCATTTTTGTACCACTGATCAAAACATAATATATTTTAAAATAATTTGTGACTATTCTTCCTAACAGAAGTGTAAGCAAGACTCTCTTGTAACTTGTCTGTTCTTTTCTGCCTCAGATCTTAAACTCTGGGATCCTAAGACTGCTTGAGACTTTCCAACAGCTAAATTCTGAATTGGAAATACCACTTCTCCTGTTAAAGAAAGGGAAGTATGTCTATTTATTAAACAAACAAACAAACAAAAAAAACAGAGGGAAAAAAAAGTATTTAACTTACCCAGAGTACAAGAACATTCATGACATGGTCTATCTGTGTTCATTTCAAAGTAGACATTCCACTGTTCTGCATTAATTTGGTGTCTGGCCCTAAATAAAATAGGAAGATATTAGATATTAGAATCACTGAATATACCAGAGGCTTGGAATTGGTTGAATTGTACTTTTATAGTCATCTAATCTAACCATTTATCCAACGTCAGAGGATAAAACCCTAGAGAAAGGCTCACAGTTGTCAGAAACTAAAAAAAGAAAAAAAGGAAAATTTGTTTATAAGGATAGTTCCAACAACTTCTGTAAAGTACATTCATGCAGACGCCTCTCTTTGTAGCACCTCAGACAGTCTCAACTTTCACAGATGAGTTAAATTAGAATAGGAGTCACAGGCTTCTCTCTTATCACCATCTGGTTTATTTAGCTTAGAGAAGGAATTTTCTAATAAAGAGATCCCCACCATTTCTTGAGGAAGCCCTCTGCTGGCTCAGGCTATATTGAAAGTTTCTAACTGCGAATGGAAGAAATGAAAAGGCAATGGCAGTGATTTCTTTTAAGGTGGAAGCAGGGGAACTGAAACTCCTCTGGAGCTGAGAGACAGAGATTCCATGTTTCTTCCTGACAGGGAAGGTGGTAGGCAGAAGTAAGGAGCTTTTAATGGCCAATGGGACTACAGTTGGAAATTACTAACTCAAGATATGGCTCCAGAGAAAATTTAAGAGGTTTAGAAGAAACTGTAAGCAGCAATTTCTCTTGCCTTTCACCTTCTGACCATTATTCAAACATGTGTTCTGATAAAGGACAGATAAAGGAATTTCATCAATGCTTACACATGGGGGAGCTGGGACATCTCTGATATGCGGGCAAACAGTGGGAGGACAGAGCATAAGCTATTACATTCTTTCCTCTTAAACATTCCTTGAAGGGCTTGAAGACATGAGAAGTTTGGCTTATAGCCTGGAAGCTACAAGGATCATATTTTCTAAGGGTCCTTAGATTGACTTTACCCCAGGCTTCAAGAAGAAGGTAGAAATCATCATGGAACTTGGACATCATGTAGCAGGAATAGCAACTCAATTCCATGCTAATACCTCAAAATGTTTTTCGGTGGTGTTAGTTCTCTGCTCAGAGATTCCCAAGGGTACTCACTACCATGTAACCAACCTTGGGAAAACTTAAGTACATTTGTGCTGTTTGGTAGCCTCACCACTATTGCTTTCAGGAAAAAAATCATCGGCTGAAAAATGAGCTTTTTATGAGTGGCAATTGTGTGTGAGTAGCTGCTGAAGACATACGGTAAAGAAAATAAGTCTAATTTAGGTCTTTTGAGTTTGGCAATTAGGCAGCCTAGTCATTGCCACTCTAGATCAAGAACCAATGAAGGAAGTTCCACCAGGGCCTCCTTAGACCCTTTTTTTTTTTTTTGAGACGGAGTTTCGCTCTTGTTACCCAGGCTGGAGTGCAATGGCGCAATCTCGGCTCACCGCAACCTTCGCCTCCTGGGTTCAGGCAATTCTCCTGCCTCAGTCTCCTGAGTAGCTGGGATTACAGGCATGTGCCACCATGCCCAGCTAATTTTTTGTATTTTTAGTAGAGACGGGGTTTCACCATGTTGACCAGGATGGTCTCAATCTCTTGACCTTGTGATCCACCCGCCTCGGCCTCCCAAAGTGCTGGGATTACAGGGGTGAGCCACCACGCCTGGCCCTGCCTCCTTAGACTCTTAAGCTTCTCCCTAAGGATTTGGTCTCATCATTTTTCATGGAAGCAAGGAGTCTAAGAGCCTCAGGTCTAGGAGTAGATTTTCTAGAAGGGGAGCTCTGGGAATCTGAGTTGAATAATATTCACTGTGGTAAATCTGTCTTGATATTTCCTGCTATGGTTGTCACTGAGGGACTTGGGTAGCACAGAGGCTTCCTCCATTTTCCTGAACCACATCATAACCCAAGAAAATCCCTTACTAAATATAATAAATTGTGGTTCTAAATGACATCTCAAGAGCGGCCACCACTAATGATCCATGTGACTTTTCTCTGGCATGGACTTTTCACATTATATATTTTTCTCTATAATAAGCATTATATCCCTTCTCTCCACATGGGAGTAGTTCACATGTATACTCTTCCCCTTCACATGGTAATTCTATCGTACTTCCTCTGTATGTATACCCTCTCTTGTGTCCAGATCTGGTTGAAGAGACTCATGAATGCCCTGAAGTTTTAGAACACAATGCCTTCCTCTAACAAAGGTAGAACTGATATACTGGAAGTTCATTGCTTGGAAAAAGAAGCCACTTTTTTCCCCTAAGAAATAAGGTTTTTTCCTACAAACCTCCCATTCATTCATCCATCCATCCATCCATCCATCCATCCATCCTTCCACCTGTCTTTCTCAAAGCCACAGTGTTCTAATATATTTCTGAGAGTCATATCCACATCCTGAAAACTAAGTACCCATAGATCAGCCATGAATGGAATTTAGCAGGCTGGGGGCTAAGGGAAACATACCAGTGTAGATCACCAAGCCATAGCACCAGTCTGTATTCCTGATGATGCAGCCTCAGAGTAGCAAATTGTCATGGTCCAGGAAGTAGTTTTTCCCCTTATAGGTCAGTATTCCTGAGAATTTGTCCAATTTGTTATTGGGAGCCTCACATCTCACTACTCCTGCAGAAAAATGAAGGTGTAAGAGTTCTTCATCTGCAATCTTAGGCTTTTCCTAACAGGATGGAAGACTTAATGAAAAGAAGGAAATAAAATCCTCATTTCAAAATATATACACATCTTTTTCCTATCCTCTCTCAGTTACTGACCATTTCTCACCAACTCCTGCAAGAAAGGCAGACAAAGGTTTCTAGGCACTAAAGAAGAATGTGACATGGATCATCCAGAGAGACAGAAAACCCCTCATATGATCAGTACTGCCAGATCATATGAGCTCTGAATCTGAAGAAACTCAAAAATGACTTAAAGCAATCTAGTACTTTTTAAAAACTTGAAACAATTTGACTTTTTCCTTATTAGTAAAGTAAATATATACTTTGTAAATGTTTATGTAATACTAACATGGTAATGAAGGAAGTAAAATTCATTCTGTTTTGAGAAAAGTGCTATTTACCTTTTGAAGTACATCCATCTAAGTTTTTTCTATATATGTACTCATAAATATATGTTTCCAAAAACAGGTTTATGTTATATGCACTATGCAGTCTTTTGTAAATTGTATTTTTCTTTTAATTACATGTTGTATTTTTTATATTTCAATAAATATCAACTTGCCTATTGTTGTAATAGGTTGTATAGAAATCATTATGGATGTACCATACTTTATTTAACCAGTCCACTACCAATGAAAATGGGTAGGAAAACCTATTTTCTAACTCACCATTAAAGACAGACAGAAGCTCCAGGCAATCTTCCATGTCACTGGTAACTGAGAGGGCCTGCTTTACTTTCAGGTTTGTTTCACTAGAATAAAAGACAAGTCACCAGAGTACAAGACACATACAGAACTACTGCAGAGGTGCAGTATCTCCTAATTTTTCATGGGGTTTTAGAAAATAGATGTTGCCAGTAGAGCCTGGGCTATAAGTCTGAGCTGTAAGAGTCACTCCCACTGTTCCTCTCTCAGTATTGAGGTGAGATGGCTCTTCAAGGAAGCTGAATGTTAGCCCACTCATTTCTGCCTCTTTCCTCTCACTCCCTGCAACACACTGCCACTACTTAATCAACTCATGAGATCTAGCTGGTCAGGTGCTCTAGAGGGGCTGAAGAGACATCATAAAACAACCTGGAGACAGTACCCACTCCCTTCAGGAATAAGGAGTATGGCCAGGCATGGTGGCTCACGTCTGTGATCCTAGCATTCTGGAAGGCCAAGGTGGGAGGACTGTTTGAGCTCAGGAGTTCAAGGCAAGACTGGGCAACAAAGCAAGACCCTGTCTCTATTTTTAAAATTAAACTAAATTAAAAATTTTTAAAAAGAATAAGGAGCAGGTCCTGGTAAAAACTTGCACATACCTCCAAAGAAACATACTCCACACCTCATAAATATTTATGGGGCCCATGACAGGTTCTCAAATAACTGCTTGCTAGAATGCAGAGACAAAAAGAAAAATGGAAGCCATGTTTCAAAAAATTGTGTGCATCAAGAAGTACAGTTGTAGGAATGAAGATCAATACAAAACTCCCCAGGACAAGCTTTCTACAGATGGCTCTGTCCTCCTAAGACCTTAGCTTTTGGATGTTAATTAATTTCTACCTTAAATCCTTTATAGAACATGGTATTTTATCAATAGATACTTCCGTATTCAATTTTTTTCCCTTGGAAACTTTGAAACTGTAATCTGAAATGTTGCAGTTCTATTAACCTCCTTCTTGCCACTCAGTATTATAGAATACAGCCACAGTATCTCCAATTTAGAGATGGAGAATGTGGGGTTTATTCTGTGCCCAGTGAATGCTCAATTGTTCCTGTCAAGAGCTCAGCCTTAGACTTGAGAGTCCCAAGGATGTGGTATCCATCTTCTCTTATCTGGATATTTCTAGGCTCTCTGGGTCATATATTCAATATTCCATCTGAGAATAAAATTAATTCCCCGCCTCATGCCATCCCTCCGTGAGAGACCACTCTAAGCTGGCTAAATCATCTTAATGGAACACTTACCCATCCAGGTCTGCTGTCTCTATGTATGTCAGACTATATGAATCACTGCTAGAGAGTAATAGTATATCTGCCTGTGGTCAGAAAAGTCAAAGAAAGTAAGGAAAGCAGAAAGGTGGGGTCTTAACATTACAGTGTGACAAAAACAGTCACCTTAGGAACAGATGTTCACCCTAAGGATTTTACAGACACTGATTTACTTTCTTTTTCTAGCATCTATCACTGCTACCACATACCCTCTCCCAAAGCTACTCACACTTTACCTGTTACTACAGTGAGAAATAGGCAAGAACAAGCTTCTACTGCAATAGCTATTGATTTCTGATGCAAAATGAGACAACAAAGGTCACCAAAACCAGTGGTGGCAGAAGTGCTCCAGGAGTCTCTGGTACCCACTTAATCCAAAAAAGAACAAGCCACAGCCAAAAGAGGTACTCACTGTGACAGGCTGATTATTTTCTAGCTTTATTATATCTCCCACTTGAACATTCATCCATTTGTCCTTCTTCATCCTGTAAGAAAACGACCTTTAAATATCTGCTCTGAGAATTTCCCCAAAGCTCTGCTTTGACAATCAAGATGATTCCCCAACCCTCCAAAAAAGGCTGAAAGGAATAAAGACAAGGCTCAAACTGCTCTGTGATACATCACTGCTGCAATCAAATGGGGCCTATTTCTCTTGACTTCAGGCTATAAGGGTTCTAAAGCCCTATAAAAGTATCTGTAGACCTACATGCACATAAATTTTTTTTTTTAGCCAGGTGTGATGGATCATGCCTGTAATCCTACTTTGGGAAGCTGAGGTGGGAGGCCTGCTTGAGGCCAGCAGTTCAAGACCAGCCTGAACAATACAGCAAGACCATGCCTCAAAAAAATTAAAGTTTTTTTTTTTCTAAAGTAAAATATTTCCAACGGTAAATTATGTAAAAGGAAAAATTAAAGTCTTCTCTGTTACCAGAATTTAGTTTTGCTCCCCAAAGGTAACCACTGTCAATAATATTTTTGTATTTATTTCTAGAAAATATCAATCCATATAATCATATGTAATACACACATTTAAAAGCTACATACTAGATACATAATTTTCTGTACTCTGCATTTTTCATTTAAGATCCATCTTCGAGAGCATTTATAGAAGACGTAGCTCATTCTTTTTGATAGCTAAAATGTATTCTATCATAAGGTCATATCAATTTTATCTGTTTATGTTAAAGTTAGATTATCTTTGATTCTCAAATCCCTATTTTCCATAAAAGGCAGCCTGGCAGTATGAGCAGATTCCACAATAATACTAGTTATTTGCCCGCCTTTTTTTTTTTTTTTTAACCTCAACTTCCCCAAATACACAGGGTCTATAAATCCTTCCTCCCTGAGAAAGAATTAAGAATACATATTGCCACGAGCATTTTGGAAACATGAGCTATATCCTTGCAACAATTATATTATGCCAAGCACCCAAAGGGCGAGAATGAGAGGAGTCTAGAGGCCAGTGTCTGTTTTGTCTCTGAATGCAGGCCTGTTATCTGCAGGACATGACATACATCTCCACTTTGCCAACTACACAAAGGCAAGGGTATGCCTAGAACACCTTTCCTAAGAAGACAGCTGCTTTGAGGAGGGCCAAATTTTCCAAACAACAAGTCCTTTTATATAAATCCACTGTTTCTTTTAGAGAATTTTCTGATAGTACTGTAGAGTAGTAGCTCCAAGCCTTGGAGAAAGACATCTGGATGTTTGTTTTGTCTTGACTTGACATTCACTATTACTCTGGCATTCTATCTAATGTAAAACATGAAGAGGAACAAGTGCTGTCACATTCTGGCTTCTCCTGGAGATATAAAAACTTATAATTTCTTACATAAGGAGCTGCCAAACTATTACCAATTTGTTCTTGGACATTATAATAATCATGTGTCCCAAATTTGGGAGAGGTGGAGACACTCTTTACTGATTTAAAATACTCAAGCCTGTCATACAAAACAGTAAGCATGTTCTGAAGCTGTTCTTGCCCTGGGTCAGGGAGGGATTAGTTTTAATAATCTAATAATCTGAATTTCAATTTCTTCCACCAGAGGGACAAGAGATAAAGCCTTATGATCTTGAGAGGCAGTGAGTTGAAACTAAGAATTTCTCATAAAGCCAGGACCCTTGAAGGGCAATACAATTAGTAAAAGAGTCATCTAAAAAAAAAAGTAGCTCACTGGCAAGAAAGTTTGTCTATCTTAGTCTGGAGTGTTGGGGGTCAGTGAGTGGAGGACTCTTCCCTGAAAATCTGTAACCTCATATGGAATGGGGCTCAAATTTATACTTCCTTCAAATTAGGTCTCAGCAGGTAATACCCTTAAGTCAACTGGCAGAAGCAAACACAAACCCTTATAGAGGGATACAGCCTCACCTCCAGCCACTTAGAATTCCCCTAAAGAAAATTCTAATGATGTACTTATAAACAAAATTATTGAGAAATAAAAAATGACAAAAATCACAACTTATAAAGCAGACAAACTTTTAAAATAGCAGCTCTGCTTAGACCCATGTTTCTAGAAAAGGAAAGCTGTTTTCTGGAACGTAGACTGTTTCAACAACCAATCTCACCTCTGCATATTAAACTAATCAGATACTGAGTAGCTTGTAAAGTCTAACCAGGGCCTTGCCTGTTAACACCTTAAAACACCACTATGACAAATTCTTTAATAATCTTATAAAACCCAAGTACTCAAGCTACTTGGGTGAGTTCATTTGACTAAATCCTCTTGGTCAGCAATTCGGCATATACTCAGTTTTGTCTTTTCTTTTCATTTCTATTTCCCTTCTTTTCTTTTTAACTACAACTGACTTTTTTGGTGTTATCTTATGGTACATTTCAACAGTTCAAAAGTTCAAAACTCTTGAGGAAACCAATCATTGTAAGAATCAGCAGACACAATACACAACAGGGTTAGCTGCTCAAGCTCTTGAGATGATAGAATTACATGATAAATACTATAGCTATTGGGTGTTTGGTAAGGCCACCAGGATATAGGCTGGACCTCAATCTTGAACTCCTTCAGGTTTGCACTTCCTTGCAATCATGCTCCTGCCCACACTGGTCACTTTTCCTTTCACACAATCTCTACTTGCTGAATTCTTCCCCTTCCTTTAAGGCCTAGTACAAACACCACACCTCTTCCAGAAAGTCTTCCTTGATTTCTTTAACCTATTATGATTGCTTATTTTTATTAATTCCTATAACAATTTTGTGTACCTTTTAGGATAGTCTTCATATTTTGCCTTACATAGGAATATGCCTGCCTTCTTCCATTCCTGCAACACTTTGGATAGCTATGACCGAACACTACAGCAGCGGGGTCAATGTCAATACTCTGTTTATATTGTTAATAGAAAAGATGACCTGACCAAAGACTATAGTAGAATGGCCAAAAACCATGTCAGAATCCATTAATGTTCTAAAGACAGATGTTTCCATGCTAACTACCACACTAATAATATCACTTGCATAGTAATATCATGTTATAAAATATTAATTGCTTTAATATATATTTTTCCTTTCTATTTTCACAAGCATCCTCTAAGGTAGAGAATTATTTCCATTTTATAGAAAAGAAAAATGAGGCCAACACAAATATCTGAGGTAACATGACAAATTCATAGAAACAAATTATTTCTATGTCTGAGGTTCTTTTCATTGTCCTGAACTAAAGCCAACCCTTTTCAGGAGTGGTCCTACCTGAACTAGCTTCCCTAGAAGAACTTACTTGCCATTCACCAGTAGCAGAACAGGCCGGTTGTTGACTTGATTGTCACTTTGGTGCCTTTTCTAAAATCACACAAGAAAATGTTCAGGAAACAGACCTATAGTAAACTGCATACAGAAGATTAACATTTTGAAATATTATACAATATAGTTCCTTTCTTTGTAATTCTTCTTTTCCTCTATACCAAGCTCTTCTACCCTTAAAACCAAGCCAAGAGGTTGATTATCTCCAGGAAGCTGGGAAGAGAGGGCAGGAAAATAATCCAGGGAGAAGAAAGAGACAAAATCTTGGTTTTAAGTATCAAAAGTGAAAAACCCAGGGGAATGGGAAAACATGTCAAAAGCTGCAGAGGACACAATTCAAATGATAGGCAGGGCTACAGAGTCCTGTGTGCCTGTAGGTTCAGGGAAAGCTAAGTATTCTCAAGCAGACTCCTACCTACCTCCAACCACGGTTGACCTACAGAAGCTTCTACAGTGGATACAGTGAGGAAAGAAGCCAATATTTAAAGACGAAATAGAAGGGAAAGAAACAGAAGGTATGTCCTGATATCAGGATTTACATAAATCTCCTCCTTCCAGTTAAGATTACTCCTTGAGTAAAGTGTGGAACTGGGAGTAGGGCAGAGAGAATTCTGTATTTGTCAGAATCCAAAATTGTCCAACTATTTATCCTAAAGATACTGAATTCTAAACTAGAAGTAATTGGGTTACCCTGAATTGGCAAATTAATTTTTGGTTCTCATTGGAGAGAGTTAAAATGGGTTGTGCATGTGGTTATAATCTAAACTGAGTTCAGTTATAGAGAAATAAAGTTATATTTTTGCACATCTAAGTTGTGACTGAAAGACGTGCTAATCCTGGGTTTAAAGAGGTAAAGTGCTGAGGAAACATACTGCTCTCAAACTGGGCTAAAAATCTATTCTGGTGAAATCAGAAAGACCTTCTTAGGGAAACTGCAAGCAGGTCAATAGGACTGGCTTTCCAAATCCCACTAGCAGGCATGGCACTGGGTTCTTACCCTTACCCCTCTATGCTGGGCCTGCTGTAAGAGGCAAAGAGGAAGCCATGTAGCACTCATTGTGAGCCAGTTTCTCTTTCAAGGCCAGAAAAGGAGTCAACCTCTGCATATGTCATGAGGCTTTCTAAAACCAGAGGGTTCCTAGCTGTGCACACCTAACAGAATTGAAAGTTGGAAAGGGAAATAGGGAGAGTTGAAGAGAATAAAGAAAATGTGGAGAGACAAAAAGAAAGAGAAAGAACAGGAAAGAGGGAGCAGGGGCAGATGGAAGAAAGGAAAGGGAATAGAGAGTGGAAGGAGGAGCAAAGGAAAAAGGATGAGAGCAAAGCTACAGAAAGCTAAGAGGAGTAAAGAAATAATGGGTTATTAAAGATGGAAGGAGGCTTGAGAGAGGGGCTAAAAGTGGTGGCAGTAGGAAGACAGAGAAAGGCCTTGCTTTACCCCTTTCTAGCCATACATAGACCACCAATCTTGGGCCTAAAGGAACATATATTACTCTGGGATGGATAAGGAAAGAAGAAAGGGAAATCTCTCTTTCCATTCAGGGTTTCTTGTTAGCACCAGGTAGTTCTGGGAAGTCCTTCATGCCCACAGCCTGACTAAGTACAGTGAGAGGAACTAGAGGCCAAGGAAGCCACTTCACCAGATCATTGATAGCATCTTTCACTGCTGTTACGGGCAACACCACCATCAGGGGTACCATAGTTGTATACCATGCCAAGGAGGAGATCTGGGGAATCAACTGAGAGAGAGAAAGAGAGAGAATCTTGGGTCAGAAAACTCAAAGGATAATACATTCCCCCCAACCACATCCCTCACCCTCAACACCACATTTTCATCTCCATGTGTTCATACTAAATCCAACTATCCTGAATGCTTTCCACTGTTGTATCTTTCATATAACCCCCCAGATGTACATATAAACATTTCCCAAGGAAAGATAAAAGAATAAAAAACTATAAGTTGCTATCTATCTATCCTGAACCCCACTACCTCTGTGTTTAGGGCACAGAGCATTTCTCCTCTGATAATGAAAAGTAATGGGTGTGGAGGGTGGGTAAGAGTAGATAAAGAAAAACTACATGCTCTCCCACACCCTTCAGTACAAGGAGGAGTGAGATGATCTGTCTCTCTCTCCCAGTTTGGGCCTATCCTGTCCTGCTTGCTGTCCTTATGCTGGCACTTATATTCTAAACCTTCTTTAGCACTCTCACATGTTAATTTTCTGTCAGGAAGGATGGGACAAGAAAAAGAAATAGGGTTGCAGTTGTGATGGGGTGAAGAATCTGTAGCCCCCTATGGTCAAACTGAACTGTGGCAATACAGCCAAGATGAGCTTCCCTTCCTTGGAAAGCGGTGACCTTGTCCCTTTCCTTGTATAGAGGCTTGCTATATACTAGCTAATCCAGACCACAGCTATTGGTGGGACTGGTCTGAGACTCCAGCCACCCATGTTCCTGTTGTCTAAAGAGAGAAGACATTTCCCAGTGTAGGGAGGAAAAAAACTGATTATACAGCCTGACCATAGAGAAGTTCATAAAATACTCTGGAAAAGGCCCCAAAAGGCAATACCTGTAAAATTAGCAAAATGAGGAAATATGCATTTGCAAGTCTCTGGAACTGTTCAAATAAGTTCAGGGGCAGGAAATTAAAGACATTATATTTTGAGGTCTTGATGGTATTTTCTGTAAGTAAACAAACAAACAAATAAGAAATATACAATTAGACAAAAGACAGCTCAAAACTGGGTTGATAAGAGGCTGCCCCTACCTCCCAATCTACCCCTCCCCTACAAAAAGACCAAGATCACTGAGTGAAATAAGAAAAAGCCACCAAAGTCCCCTCTACCCCACTCCCCACCACCACAGGGAGGAAGAGAGGGAAGGAATCTCTAATTTCCCCTTTTCCTTGAGGCCTAGAGAGGTCTCAAGGGTAGAAAGATGGCCAGGCTGCTCTATATGGTACTTTCTGTGGGGAAATGTATCTCTGCCCTGATAGAGTTCTTGTTTATTGATGTTATTGATGGTAATAATAATGATCAAATCAATAAAAACTTACATTTATTGAGTACTTACTATGTGAAAGGCACTGTTGCAGCATTTTATATGTAGCAACTCATTTACTCCTCACAACAACCCTATGAGGGGAGTACTTTTGAGGATGAGGAAATGGAGGCGCTGCATCCAGAGCTCTCTAACGAAGATTTCTTAGCCTGGCAAACTCAATTCGGTGTGCTTTTCCATGTTTTTTTGCAATATTGAAGGATGTTGGATGTTAAAAGCAAAGAACTGTCTTTCAACCCTAGCCCACTGAAGGTTTCGATACTGGTCACTGTCAGCATTGGAGAATCATTTGGCCCTTAATTGTCCTAAGAGGATTTAAATAGTTTTGGCTTATCCAAGATATTATTTTGCTGAGTGAAAATGGAAACTTGTTTACTTCCTCAATTCTGATCTTGAGATGTTCACAGGACCATCTTACTTTCTACCTTTGAATCTTAAATCATTTGTTCTAAGATGTCAGAGCTCAAATCTAAGAGCTCTAAAAGCAGAATAAGACCAAATACTTCCCTAAGTTCAGGGCTTATCTCCTACCTCTTCCCTTTAAAAGGACAGAACAAAAGAATAAAAATAACTAATAGATACTAGGCTTAATACCTGACTGATTAAATAATCTACACAAAAAAATCCCCATGACACAGGTGTACCTATGTAACAAATCTGCACATCCTGCACATGTACCCCTGAACTTAAATAAAAGTTAAAAAAAAAAAAAGAATAACCTACCTGCTGGCCTGGAGTACATATACTGCTCAAGCATGAAGAATGTTGCTAGGCCCTGCCTTGGGAGGACATCAAAGTCTTTCCCTCAGAGAATTAAAACTATTCAGTCCTAAGACTAATAGTCTTTGAATCTTGTGCCCCAGAAAGTTAGTTAGGCTATCCAGCCAAGCCTTGCCCAAGGCCTGTTTCCTTAGAGAAGCTGGTCAAATAGCTTAGCACTTAGGAGTTTAGAGATCCAAGCAAAAACTAAGATTTCCTTGGTGTTTTCTCTAAGATTTTCCAAATACTAATCAATCAGACACTATTGCATTTCTCAAGGCTTGCTCTGTTCACAGTCCCTATGCTGGACTATACTAGTGGAGGCTGAAAAATAATTAGGCAGGATGTCTTCTGGAGAAGCTCATGGTCTGTCTTGAATAAAATTCTAGTGAAACGATCTCTAAGGGCCCTTCTTGTCACAAGAATATATGATTCTAACATGGAAATAGCTTTCTTTGATCATAACTTTGAATTTCTCAGCGTCTAAGTCCTGATGGCTCTGATACTTGAACCCAAACATCTTCAGAGAGGTGGCCTTACTGATGTAGCTAGGCTTCACTGTTTATTTTCCATTTGATTTTATAGCCATTTAATATATTTCAGGTTTCTACTCACACAGGTAGCATTCTGCCTCAAGACACAAGTACAGGTATTTCTTTCTTTCTTTTTTTAATTGCATTTTAGGTTTTGGGGTACATGTGCAGAACATGCAAGACATTTGCATAGGTACACACATGGCAGTGTGTTTTGCTGCTTTCCTCTCCTTCACCCACATTTGGCATTTCTCCCCAGGCTGTCCCTCCCCAGCTCCCCCGCCCCGCTGTCCCTCCCCTCTTCCCCCCAATAGACCCCAGTGATTGGTACTCCCTTCCCTGTGTCCATGTGTTCTCATTTTTCATCACCCACCTATGAGTGAGAATATGCGGTATTTCATTTTCTGTTCTTGTGTCAGTTTGCTGAGAATGATGTTCTCCAGATTCATCCATGTCCCTACAAATGACACGAACTCATCATTTTTGATTGCTGCATAATATTCCATGGTGTATATGTGCCACATTTTCCCGATCCAGTCTATCATCGATGGGCATTTGGGTTGGTTCCAGGTCTTTGCTAATGTAAACAGTGCTGCAATGAACATTTGTGTGCATGTGTCCTTATAGTAGAACGATTTATAGTCCTTTGGATATACACCCAGTAATGGGATTGCTGGGTCAAATGGAATTTCTATTTCTAAGGCCTTGAGGAATCGCCACACTGTCTTCCACAATGGTTGAACTAATTTACACTCCCACCAACAGTGTAAAGTGTTCCTATTTCTCCACATCCTCTCCAGCATCTGTTGTCTCCAGATTTTTTAATGATCACCATTCTAACTGGCATGAGATGGTATCTCAATGTGGTTTTGATTTGCATCTCTCTAATGACCAGTGATGAGGAGCATTTTTTCATATGTTTGTTGGCCTCATGTATGTCTTCTTTTGTAAACTGTCTGTTCATATCCTCTGCCCATTTTTGAATGGGCTTGTTTTTTTCCTGTAAATCTGTTTGAGTTCTTTGTAAATTCTGGATATCAGCCCTTTGTCAGATGGGTAGACTGCAAACATTTTTTCCCATTCTGTTGGTTGCCGATTCGCTCTAGTGACTGTTTCTTATGCCATGCAGAAGCTGTGGAGTTTGATTAGGTCCCATTTGTCTATTTTGGCTTTTGTTGCCAATGCTTTTGGTGTTTTGGTCATGAAGTCCCTGCCTACTCCTATATCCTGAATGGTTTTGCCTAGATTTTCTTCTAGGGTTTTTATGGTGACAGGTCTTATGTTTAAGTCTTTAATCCATCTGGAGTTAATTTTAGTGTAAGGTGTCAGGAAGGGGTCCAGTTTCTGCTTTCTGCACATGGCTAGCCAGTTTTCCCAACACCATTTATTAAACAGGGAATCCTTTCCCCATTGCTTGTTTTTGTCAGGTTTATCAAAGACTGTATGGTTGTAGATATGTTGTGTTGCCTCTGATGCCTCTGTTCTGTTCTATTGGTCTATATCTCTGTTTTGGTACGAGTACCATGCTGTTTTGATTACTGTAGCCTTGTAGTATAGTTTGAAATCCGATAGTGTGATGCCCCTGCTGTGTTCTTTTTGCTTAGAATTGACTTGGCTATGCAGGCTCTCTTTTGGTTCCATATGAAGTTCATGGTGGTTTTTTCCAGTTCTGTGAAGAAAGTCAATTGGTAGCTTGATGGGTATAGCATTGATTCTGTAAATTACTTTGGGCAGTATAGCCATTTTCACGATATTACTTCTTCCTAACCATGAACATGAAATGTTTCTCCATCTGTTTGTGTCCTCTCTTATTTAGTTGAGCAGTGGTTTGTAATTTTCCTTGAAGAGGTCCCTTATGTTCCTTGTGAGTTGTATTACTAGGTATTTTATTCTTTTTGTAGCAATTGTCAATGGCAGTTCGTTCTTGATTTGGTTCTCTTTAAGTCTGTTATTGGTGTATAGGAATGCTTGTGATTTTTGCACATTGATTTTATATCCTGAAACTTTGCTGAAGTTGCTTATCAGTTTCAGGAGTTTTTGGGCTGAGGCGATGGGGTCTTCTAGGTATACTATCATGTCATCTGCAAATAGTGACAATTTGGCTTCCACCTTTCCTATTTGAATACCCTTTATTTCTTTTTCTTGCCTGATTGCTCTGGCTAGAACTTCCAGTACTATATTGAATAGGAGTGGTGAAAGAGGGCATCCTTGTCTAGTGCCTGATTTCAAAGAGAATGCTTCCAGTTATTGCCCATTCAGTATGATATTGGCTGTTGGTTTGTCATAAATAGCTTTTATTACTTTGAGATACGTTCCACCGATACCGAGTTTATTGAGGGTTTTTAGCATAAAGGGCAGTTGTATTTTGTCAAATGCCTTCTCTGTGTCAATTGAGATAATCATGTGGTTTTTGTTTTTGGTTCTGTTTATGTGGTGAATTACGTTGATAGACTTGCGTATGTTGAACCAGCCTTGCATCCCTGGGATGAATCCTACTTGATCATGATGGATAAGTTTTTTGAGGTGCTGTTGCAATCGGCTTGCCAATATTTTATTGAAGATTTTTGCATCTATGTTCATCATGGATATTGGCCTGAAGTTTTCTTTTCTCTTTGGGTCTCTGCCGGGTTTTGGTAACAGTATGATGTTGGTCTCATAAAAGGATTTGGGAAGGATTCCCTCTTTTTGGATTATTTGGAATAGTTTCAGAAGGAATGGTAACAGTTCCTCTTTGTGTGTCTGGTAGAATTCGGCTGTGGACCCATCTGGACCTGGACTTTTTTTGTGTGGTAGGCTCTTAATTGCTGCCCCGACTTCAGACCTTGTTATTGGTCTATTCATAGTTTCGGCTTCTTCCTGGTTTAGGCTTGGGAGGACACAGGTGTCCAGGAATTTATCCATTTCTTCCAGGTTTACTAGTTTATGTGCATAGAGTTGTTTGTAATATTCTCTGATGATGGTTTGAATTTCTCTGGAATCTGTGGTGATTTCCCCTTTATCGTTTTTTATTGTATCTATTTGTTATTCTCTCTTTTCTTTTTTATCAGTCTGGCTAGTGGTCTGTCTATTTTGTTGATCTTTTCAAAACACCAGCTCTTGGATTTATTGATTTTTTGAAGGGTTTTTCATGTCTCTATCTCCTTCATTTCTGCTCTGATCTTAGTTATTTCTTGTCTTCTGCTAGGTTTTGAGTTTTTTTGATCTTGCTCCTCTAGCTCTTTCAATTTTGACAATAGGGTGTCAATTTTGGATTTCTCCACTCTTCTCATATGGGCACTTATTGCTATATATTTTCCTCTAGAGACCGCTTTAAATGTGTCCTAGAGATTCTGGTATGTTGTGTCTTCATTCTCGTTGGTTTTGAAGAACTTCTTTATTTCTGCCTTCATTTCACTGTTTATCCAGTCAACATTCAAGAGCCAGTTGTTCAGTTTCCATGAAGCTGTGCGATTCTGGGTTAGTTTCTGAATTCTGAGTTGTAACTTGATTGCACTATGGTCTGCGAGACTGTTTGTTATGATTTCTGTTGTTTTGCATTTGCTGAGGAGTGCTTTACTTCCAATTATGTGGTCAATTTTAGAGTAGGTGTGATGTGGTGCTGAGAAGAATGTATATTCTGTGGATTTGGGGTGGAGAGTTCTGTAAATGTCTATCAGGTTTGCTTGTTCCAGGTCTGAGTTCAAGCCCTGGATATCCTTGTTAATTTTCTGTCTGGTTGATCTGTCTAATATTGACAGTGGAGTGTTAAAGTCTCCCACTATTATTTTGTGAGAGTCTAAGTCTCTTTGTAAGTCATTAAGAACTTGCCTTATATATCTGGGTGCTCCTGTATTGGGTCCATATATATTTAGGATCGTTAGCTCTTCTTGTTGTATCGATCCTTTTACCATTATGTAATGTTCTTCTTTGTCTCTTTTGATCTTTGTTGCTTTAAAGTCTATTTTATCAGAGATGAGAATTGCAACTCCTGCTTTTTTTGCTCTCCATTTGCTTGGTAAATATTCCTCCATCCCTTTATTTCGAGCCTTTGTGTATCCTTGCATGTGAGATGGCTTTCCTGGATACAGCACACTGATGGGTTTTGTTTTTTTATCCAATTTTCCAGTCTGTGTCTTTTGATTGGTGCATTTAGCCCATTTACATTTAGGGTTAATATTGTTACGTGTGAATTTGATACTGCCATTTTGATGCTAGCTGGCTGTTTTGCTCATTAGTTAATGAAGATTCTTCATTTTGTTGATGCTCTTTAGCATTTAGTGTGTTTTTGGAATGGCTGGTACTGGTTGTTCCTTTCTATGTGTAGTGCCTCTTTCAGGAGCTCTTGTAAAGCAGGCCTGGTGGTGACAAAATCTCTGAGTACTTGCTTGTTCGCAAAGGATTTTATTTTTCCTTCACTTCTGAAGCTCAGTTTGGCTGGATATGAAATTCTGGGTTGAAAGTTCTTTTCTTTAAGGATGTTGAATATTGGCCCCCGCTCTCTTCTGGCTTGTAGAGTTTCTGCCGAGAGATCTGCTGTGAGTCTGATGGGCTTCCCTTTGTGGGTGACCCGACCTTTCTCTCTGGCTGCCCTTAGTATTTTCTCCTTCATTTCAACCCTGGTGAATCTGACGATTATGTGCCTAGGGGTTGCTCTTCTTGCGGAGTATCTTTGTGGTGTTATCTGTATTTCCTGGATTTGAGTGTTGGCCTGCCTTGCTAGGTTGGGGAAATTTTCCTGGATAATATCCTGAAGAATACTTTCCAGCTTGAATTCGTTCTCTTCATCCCCTTGTGGTACACCTATCAAACGTAGGTTAGGTCTCTTCACATAGTCCCCCATTTCTTGGAGAATTTTTTCATTCCTTTTTGCCTTTTTATCTCTAATCTTGGTTTCTCATTTTATTTCATTGAGTTGATCTTCGACTTCTGATATTCTTTCTTCTGCTTGGTCAATTCGGCTGTTGAAACTTGTGTATGCTTTGCGGAGTTCTCATGTTGTGTTTTTCAGCTCCTTCAATTCATTCATATTCCTCTCTAAGTTATCCATTCTTGTTATCATTTCCTCCAATCTTTTTTCAAATCTTTTTTCAAGGTTCTTCGTTTCTTTGCATTGATTTAGAACATGTTCTTTTAGCTCACAGAAGTTTCTCATTACCCACCTTCTGAAGTCTGATTCTGTCATTTCGTCACAGTCTTTCTCCATCCAGCTTTGTTCCCTTGCTGGTGAGGAGTTTTGGTCCTTTGTAGGAGGTGAGGTGTTCTGGTTTCGGGTGTTTTCCTCCTTTTTGCACTGGTTTCTTCCCATCTTGGTGGATTTATCCACCTGTCGTCTGAGTAGTTGCTGACTTTTCGATTGGGTCTCTGAGTGGACGCCCAGATTGTTGATGATGAGGTATTTCTGTTACTTGGTTTCCTTCTACCAGTCTAGCCCCTCTGCTGTATGACTGCTGAGGTCCACTCCAGGCCCTGCTTGTCTGGGGTACACCTGTAGCAGCTGCAGAACAGTGAGGCATGCTATCAGTTTCTTCTTCTGCTATATTTGTCCCAGAATGATGCCCGCCTAATGTCAGTGATCAGTCCTTTTTGACGTGACTCTGGATATATAGGGGTCAGGGAGCTGCTTGAGGAGAAGGTCTGTACTTTATAGGAGCTCAAGTGCTGAGCTGTGAGCTCCGTTGTTCATTCAGGGCTGTTAGGCTGCTACTTTTATGTCTGCTGCAGCAGAACTCTTAAAACCCCTTTTTTTCCTCAGATGCTCTGTCTCGGGGAGTTGGGGCTTTCTTTATGAGTGTCCTTTGCACTATCCTGCCCAGCTAGGAGGCTGTCTAGTCACTGTTTGCCTGCCGAGGCTCCACCCTGCTGATGTGGGGTCCGCCCTGTTGCTGTGGGCTCTGCCCTGCTGCCACGGGATCTGCCCTGCAGCGGAGTCTCTCTGTTATGGCGGGTTGCCTTGGCAACGGCAGGCTGCATGAGCAATGGGAGTGTACCTCAGTAGGGGCGGATTGCCTCGGTAATGGTGGACGCCCCTCCTCCACTGAGCTGCACCATCCTGGGTTCAGCTGTGCCTGCAGTGAAACTCTCCATGCAGAGCGTTTCGAATTGCCGTTTTGTTTGTCCCTGTGGGGGTGAAACCCACTGAGCCTGCTCGCCTGGCTCCCTGCCTGAGAGCACCTTTTTTTTTTTTAAGTTGAACGGATGGCTCTCTCCCAGGTGTTTCGGTCACCTGCTGTTAGGGCACCGGGATCTGTGTGATTTCCCATGCAGCGAGCCACTGCGCTGGCTCAAACGCCACTTCCCAGGAATCTCCTGGTCTGGCTCACTGTCCAAGTCCCGTTTAATCAGAAGGATATGCTAATCTGCCCTCCCAAATCTCAGATTGCTGGTTTAGCAGGGCACCCGGGCCAGTGTGTTTTGTGTGGATTCTTGCAGAGTGCCGCTGCACTGCGGTGCCGGCTGAAGCGGCCGTAACAGCCAAAACAGCTGCGCTTGTGTCCCGTGTCTGTCCTACACCTGGGAATTTCCCCGTTCTGCGGGCAACAAAGATCCATCTGGAAATGTGGCTTTGACTCACCCTCTGAGCGTTCACTGAGAGCGGCGATCCTGAGTTGTTCTTACCGCGCCATCTTGAATTCCCCTTCCAGGCATTTCTTTACTAACTTTGCAACTAGAGTGTTTTGTTCTGCTCTTAAATGTAAAACTGTGGGGATCGCTCCTGCGAAGGGCCCTTGACAGAACCCTCGCCATCTTGAGCTTGAGCCCATACACGTTTCTCCTCTCCTAGAGGCTGTTGAGCTGGGGGAGAGGAGGAAGTCTGGTTGCACTGATTTTATGAACATCAATCTTTGCCTCTGACATTTGCGGCAGAATGGCTGAGCTCAGGCCTTGTGGTCTAATGAGACATTGTATGGGTAGACATTGTGTGCCTCTTAGTTCCTTCTCTGCACAATAACTGTATGACTTCATTTACCTCTGCTAACTCAATCATATTGTTTGCATATGATCCTATATGAATAGGCAAGATTAGAATGACATTTAGAAAGGTCCAGCTATACCTTGTTAACAATCTTACTTGCTTGCTTAACTGATTTTAAAAAAACACGTTTAGATTTATGATCCCCTTTTTGCAAGCTTTATTGTCCCTTTGCTGTACACCCTTTGATTAAGAGTCATACTTTCTGTACCCCTTTTCTTGTGATTTTTGTTCTTGATTTTATTTCAAGATACAATGGAATGTACATCACTCCTCAAACACTGAAAGGTATATAACCTGTAGTTTGCACAAATAAACTTGCGTCTTGGCACTTCTTGCTCCAGCATTGCCTAGCAGTCCTCCAGACCCTGCTCTCTATCTATCTTTTCTTCCGCGCACTCCCTCTTCCAGGTTAAGAACACTTGAGTGGGGCTGAGGCTCTCCGCTGGTCGGAAGCCCCCTGGCAGATGTGCCGGACCCCCACATCTGGCACCCAACGTGGGGCCCTAGACACGAAGAATCACAGTGACACTCAAGTTATTAAGGTGAGGCTGCAGCAGTAAGTTTAGCTTTTCTCGTAAGTAAGCTCTCTACTTTTGATTTTGTATAATATTAATCAAATTTTTTCTCTCTTTGTTGTACATACAAGTCAAAGTAAACAGAATTTCTCAGTTTCATCTAGAGTAAAATATGGGGCATATAGAATCTAAGAAGTGTAACTTGTTTATACAATTATTGCAAAAAATGATTAAGTCACATGGACATGATATTAAGCTAAAAACTGTGGAGGAATTTGTGAAATTGCACATTATTCGTGAAATTTACCCATAGGTTCCAGAAGGAAGAATATTGGGGGAAACTGCATGGGATGAAATTAGTGAGAAAATTGAACAATATGCCTCTCATAATAAAGCTTTACCTCAAACCGAGGATTTACTTTCTGTTTAGTCTAAACTTAAAGACAGTGTCTGCTCCTCTCAAGCGGAACCTGCTTGCCCTTGCTCTCACAATGCTATTTCTTCCCCTGCTGCTGCTTTCTCCCCTCCTGCTTCTGAACTTGATCCTCTCGATCAAATGGAGTGTGGTATTAACCATTCTTCTTCTAGACATTCACTCATGGATAGTTGCCAACTTGTGATAGAGGCTGTTTTAAAAGAGCCCGACAGGTACGTCTCCCCACCTAACACCCCTTGCCGTGATCATAAGCCAGTAACTCTTACCCTTCCCTCAGACCTCTCTGATCAAATCAGAGACTTACTTTCTCTTTGCTCTAAAGCACTCACCTTGCAACAACACTGCTTTCCTGTTGCTCAAGCACCGTCTTCTGTACCTTCTAATTCTTTAGTTATTAGATCCACCCCCACTGCTCCCATTTCCCCCTTAACACAAGCCATGATGTCCATGTATAAAGATTTTGTCGACGCTGATAGCGCGTCATTATATCCTCTTATAGAAGTTACTGATAATGCAGGCAATGTTACCTGTCATTATGAAGCTATCCCTCCTAAGTTCCTGAAAGATCTTAAAGAAGCCGCCACGCATTATGGTCCAATAACACCTTACACTTTGTCTATTTTAGAAAATTTTTCAACAGCTGCCTTGCCACCGGCTGAATGGATAAGACTAACTAGAGCTTGTCTTTCTAGTAGAGATTTTCTGTTATAGAAAGCCTTATGATGAGGCTGCTTTCAATCAGTCTGAGCTCAATCAGCGTGCCAGTAGCCAAGTTACTTTAGATATGCTTGTAAGCAAAAGTGCTTTTGAAACTTTACAAAATCAAATTGCCCTTTCTAATGAAGCTTTGTTACAAATTAATACATTAGCTCTAAAAGCATAGCATCAACTTCTATCTCAAGTAGCTAAAACAGAAGAGCTATCTAAAATTCGCCAAAGACCTAATGAACCATATCAGAAATTTGTTTCTCGTCTCTTAGAAGCAATTACTCATCAAGTTAGCGATCAAAAAGCCAGCTCTATGCTGGCCATACAATTAGCTTTTAAAAACACTAAAGTTAATAACACCATAGTGGTTATAAGGGCACTTATAACCAAACCAAAATTCTTAGGATAAGATAAGCATTATCCTAAGAACATCTCCTTAACTGTGAACTTCCTTAGAGTTTAGTCCTTTAGGCAGAGGTGATAAAATTTAAACCTGATAGAGGTGGTGAATTTTGGTTTGGTTATTTTTTTCTTTGGGCAGTGTTATGGGACTGAAGGTTAACTGGGGAAAGAGAAGAGAATAAAAGACAAAGGATATAATGAGAATCAGTAGTTAGGAGTAGGGAAGAGGACAAGGAGTCATAGTTGAGGAAGTTAGAGAAATAGGAAAATGAGCAATGCTCAGGACCAGGGAAATGAAATGGTGTTAAATATATCAGAATTATGAAATCTGTCCATTCACTCATTAAATATTCAATATACATTTATTAAATGTTGGCTGTGTGTGTAACATTGTGATAGAAACTGTGTATGCAGAGATAAATGAGATATCCTTTTCCCAAGGACTAATAGTTTCTTGGAGAAACAGAACTAACATTTTCGGAACCATACTTAACTCCTATGATCACCATGCAAGGTGAATATTATTGTGCCCATTTTACAGATGAAAGAACTGAAGATTAGAGAAGTTAACAAACTTGCCTAAGACATTAAGGTTAGTAGGGGCTGAGCTATATTCAAACTCAGATCTGTCTGATGCCAAAACCTAGATTTACTTTCCTCACTCCTTCTTAAGCAGGTTTAGAAGATAGAGAAGAGAAAAACCTGCTCTCATAGTCATATCTTGGACATTATAATATCCAAACTACTTGATATGGTTTGGCTCTGTGTCCCCACCCAAATATCATGTTGAATTGTAATTCCCAATGTTGGGGAGGAACCTGGTGGGAGGTAATTAGATGCCCCATGCTATTCTTGTGATAGTGAGGGAGTTCTCGTGAGATCTGATGGTTTAAAAGTGTGGAATCCCCCTCATTTTCTCTCTCTTTCCTGCCACCACGTGAAGAAGGTACTTGCTTACCCTTCACCTTCCATCATGATTGTAAGTTTCCTGAGGCCTCCCAGTCATGCTTCCAGTTAAGCCTAAGGAACTGTGAGTCAATTAAACCTCTTTTTTTCATAAATTACCCAGTCTTGGGTAGTTATTTATAGTGGTGTGAGAATATACTAATATAACACTCTCACTCAGAAATCATAAACAGCCCACTGAGACCACAAACATATGACTATATATATTTTTAATATGATTATAGCTATGTATATGTATATCTAATTACTTATATATGTATAAAATAATTGCTTATGATCAGAGAAGATTAAAAACAACCCAAATGTCCATTTAAAAGGAACTGGTTAAATAAAATATGTTAAATCTGCAGAGAAAATACTACATATTATAGCTGAAAAAGGAAAACACTATTACAAAATCATAATGAAAACATCTCCAGGATACTTTAAGGTTCAGAATAGTGTAAAAATAGAAAAGTAAGAATATATATTTGTATTTGCTTTATTTGTAAAAGAAACATTGCTTAATACACACAAAAAAACTAACAGTGGTTCCCTCAGGGGAGCAGATAAGGACGAGGATGGAGTACTGAAGCATAACTTTTCAATATGTCTTTTCATGAATTACTTAGTCAGAGATACAGGAATAAGTGAAAAATGGACAATCCAATAGAAAGTGGGCAAAGGTCATCAATAGGTATTTTCCAGAAAAAGAAATAGAAAAGGCTAATTAACATGAATGTCATTTTCATCTAAGAGCTGACAAAGATGAAAAAGATTGACGATAACCAGTTTGACAGGAACGTGGAGAAATGGGCAGTCTCTAATTTAAGTAGAAACGTAAACAGATAGAATTCTTTTTGGGGGCAATCTGGCCGCTGACAAATTTTAATTTTTAGTGTGGTATTCTTTTGGCAAAGCCAATTTACTTTTAGGAAACTTTCATAAGATACAGTTACACAAATGTGACAAAATATATGTATAATGGTGTTCATTCAACAGCATTTATCATAGCAAAACACTGGAGACATTAAAATGTTCATCAATAGGAGACTGACTAAATAAGGGTTATCAACATAATGGAAAATAATGTCACTATTAAATGAATGAGGGATATCTATATGTGTTGTCATAGATAAATGTCTAAATGAAAAAAGAAAATTATAGAACTATGCTTTCATTTCTGTAAGAAAAAGCTACAGTATTTATTTTCTGGGAGTTATATATAAACCTGAAATCTGAGACATTCCCTAGCTTAGGTCACTGGATTAACTTTGGTTTCTGAGCTTTCATTGCACCACTCATTGTATAGGAGCCTGAGAGAAAGTGTAATAGAATCTGGGTTATAGGATCCACAACTACAAAGAATTTCATGCTCCTCCAACAAAGAAGAATATTACAGGAGAATACCGGCACCCTTCTGAAACAGCCAGAGGCATGACACTCACCGGATATCCAAAACTACTGTTGAATTTGTTGTTGTTGGCTTGTAGGTATCTCTCATGTTCTGAAAAAAGATGAGATAAATGATGAGAAGGATGCCCCTCCGTAGATCAGACTGGGATGCTGGCTGCTAGTGTAGACCTCACTATATCCCCACACTTTCTTGCTGAAGATATCTATTTAAACATGGGATTTTTGTCTCTTTAATCACAGACAAAAGAATCAAGGAACAATAAAAATAAAAACACCCAATTCAAGCTTTCTGGAGGCAACAAGACAAGTAACTACTGAGGAGTTCTCCACCATCAATGCTTCTAGTACTTCCTAGATTTTATCTCCACGGACAAAAAGATGGTCTGCACCAGTTTTACTGCCAAGCAACGGAAACCCAGCCTTCCCTCATAAGTCAATTTTAGCACATTGTTTTAATATATCTGAGGCTCTTTTCCAAGCCAGCTTGTCCTAAACATGCTTAACTAAATTTAAATTAATACATCATGATTGATTATCTATTGCACAGAAGCCAGCATACTAAATGCTGTGGAGGGATAAAATGATGAGTAAGAAAGTCTCTGACTTCAAGGACTTAAGTGTAGTATTAGTAAGCCTGACAACTACTTGAAAAAATCATCACATCAAAACACAGAGGTGTTTGTTACAACAAACTATTACAAATAGTGAGCCTGTTACCATGTTATGAAAACATATATATATATGTATGTATGTATACATATGTATATATAAGCAATAGATCTTTCTATCCTGAATGAAATATTCCTGTAATATCTGGTTCTTCCTTGGTTCAGCAAGCATTTACTGAGTTCTTGGTAGGTTCAGGCCCTGTGCTAGGTCCTAGGGTTATGAGATGAGGAAAACATCATCCCTGACAATCTTGGTATTCCTATTCCTAGTAGGAAAGACAAATATAAAATTTCAATCTAATGTTAGGGCAGAAATACAAGTTGGAGGTGCACAGAAGAGGGGATGGAAGTCAGGGAAAGTAGGACACAGAGGTATTCCTGGAGAAGATGCCTTAATTATTTAGATGATATGGATTAAGTGCTTCCCAGTTCTCTTAAGCCTGTATATTATACCAAGCAATCTAGATATTAGCCTGAAGGCTGACACCACTACTAAGCCTTCTACCCTTAATGCTTCTAGTAATTCCTAGGTGATGTCTTCGTAGAATTTGCCCCCTCAGAGAGTGGGCCATAGCAACCCCTCTGCCACTGAGTTGTACTGAATATCTACTTTAAAGTTCTTCTTGCCCTCTAAGATTCTCCTTACCCCAGGGCTTCCAAGATTAAAAAGAAACTTCCTCCCTTGGCCCTCAAAAATTATATCCTAGGCTACAGACTCCTACTCTGATCTTGAACTACCTGATTCTGTCCTCCAAGAGGAGTCTCTGGCTCCAGGTCCTAGAAACCAAATCCTGCAATTGTTCAAGTGTTTTTTTGAGCTATGATTCATATAATATAAAAATTAACCTCTGAAAGTGTACAGTTGATTGGCTTTTAGTATATTCAAGGTTATGCAAGCAACATCATTAATTCCAGAACATAGTCATCATCCCTCAAAGACACCTCATACCTGTACTCTCAATTCCTACCTCTCCTCTGAGTCCCCAGTGGATACTAATCTATTCTCTGTCTCTGTGGATTTGTCTTTTCTGGACATTTTACATAAATAGATAAAATACGTGGTCTTTTGAAACTAGCTTCTTTCACTTAGAAAAATGTTTCCAAGGCTCATTCATGTTGTAGTATGTATCAGTATTTCATTCCTTTTTATGTCTGAACAATACATCGATGTTTGGATGTACCACATTTTATTTCTCTATTCCTCCATGATGAACATTTGCTTTGTTTCCACCTTTTGGCTACCGTGAAGAATACAGCTATGAACATTCATATACAAGTTTTTGTGTGAACACATTTTCATTCCTCTTTAGTATATACCTAGGAGTAGAATCAATAGGTCAAATGTTAACTTTATGTTCAATTTTTTTGAGGAAGTGCCAGTTTTCCACAGTATCTGTACTATTTTACATTCCCTCCTCAAATGTATGAGTGTCCCAATTTCTCCACATTCTCTCTAGCACTTGTTATTGCCCATGCTTTTTACTTTAGCAATTTTAAAGGCTGTGAAGTAGTATCTCATTGTGGTTTTGATTAGCATTTCCCTCATGACTAATGATGATGTGCTTATTAGCTATTTGTATTTTTTTTTTTTGAAGAAATGTCTATTCAGAGTCTTTGACCATTTTTTAAAAATTTCAACTTTTGTTTCACATACATGTGCAGGTCTGTGGCACAGGTATACTGCACCCTAAGCCCCTCCCCATCTAGTAGTCCATAATATCTATTGTTCCCCTGTTTATGTTACTGACCTTTTTTTTTTTCTGAGAAACAAGTCCATGTTATTGACCATTTTAAAATTGGGTTATTTGTCTCTTTATCACTGAACTGTAAGAGTTCTTTATATTCTGGGTAGAAGGCCCCTATCAAATATATGATTTGCAAATATTTTGTACCATTCTGAGTTGTCTTTTCATTTTCTTGATAGTTTGCTTTGAAGCACCAAAGTTGTTAATTTTGATGAAGTCCTATTTGTTTTTTCTTTGGTCCCTTGTGTTTTTGGTGTCACAGTTAAAAAAACCATTGCTAATCCAAGGTTATTAGAATTTATTCCTATTTCTTTTTCTAAGAGTTTTATAACCTGTAATCCCTGTACTCACACCTGTAATGCAGTGGCTCACACCTGCAATCCCTGCACTTTGGGAGGTTGAGGCAGGAGGACTGCTTGAGCCCAGGAGATCAAGACCAACCTGGGCAACATAGTGAGACTGTATCTCTACAAAAACTAAAAAAATTAGTCAGGCATGATGGTGCACCCTGTGATCCCAGCTATTCAGGAGGCTGAGGTGGGATGACCACTTGAGGCCAGGATCGAGACTGCCCAGTGAACCGTGATTGTACCACTGTCTCCAGTCTGGGCAGCAGAGTGAGAAGAACCTGTCTCCAAAAGTAAATAAATAAATAAAATTGAAAAGAGTTTTATAGTTTTAACTCTTACATTTAAGTCTTTAATCTATTTTGCATTAATTCTTCCGTATGGTGTAAAGTAAGGGTCCATTTTAATTTTTATATTTTTGTATGTGTATATTCAGTTCTACCAGCACCATGTGTTGAAAAGACTATTCTTTTCCCAATGAATAGTTATAATGTCCTTGTCGAAAATCAACCACATGCTTTTTCTGTATCTATTGAGATAATAATGAAGTTTTTATCCTTCACTCTGTTAATGTGGTATATCACACTGACTGATTTGCGTATGTTACGTGATCTTTGTATTCTATGGATAACTCCTGCTTGGTCACAATATACGATTGTTTTACTGTGATACTGGATTTATTCGCTAGTATTTTGTTGAGGATTTTTGCATCTATCAGAAGTATTGGCCAATAATTTTCTTCTCTTGTAGTGTCTTTGGCTTTTGTATCAGAGTAATTCTGGCATCATAAAATGAGTTTGAAAGTGTTGTCTCTTTTTCAATTTTAGGAAGAGTTTAAGATGCACTAGTGTTAATTCTTTTTAAAATTTTTGACAGAATTCACCAGTGAAGCCATCTGGTACTGGGCTTTTGTTTATTGGGAGATTTTGTTTTTATTTTGTTTTGTTTTGTTTTTGAGATGGAGTTTTGCTCTGCTGCCCAGGCTGGAGTGCAGTGGCGTAATCTCAGCTCACCACAGCCTTTGCATCCCGGTTCAAGTGATCCTCCTGCCTCAGTCTCCTGGGTAGCTGGGATTATAGGCATGTGCCACCACACTCAGCTAATTTTTGCATTTTTAGTAGAGATGCATTTTAGTAGATATTGGCCAGGCTGATCTCAAACTCCTGATCTCATGATCTGCCTGTCTCAGCCTCGCAAAGTGCTGGGATTGCAGGCATAAGCCACTATGCCCGGCTTGTTTTTTAGCCATGTGTGTACCTATGCAACAATCTTGCATGTTCTTCACATGTACCCCAAAACCTAAAATGCAATACAAATGTTCTGTATATATCTGTTAGGTCCATTTGGTTATAGTGTTATTCAAGTCCACTGTTTCCTCGAATTTCTTTCTGAATGATTCTATTGTTGAAAGTGGATTACTGAGGTTCTCTACTATTACTGTACTGCTGTCTATTTCTCCCTTCAGTTCTGTTAAGCTATGCCTTATATATTTAAGTGCTCTGTTGTTGGGTGCATTTATATTCATTGGTGTTATATACTATTGATGAAATGTCCTCTTTATCATTAAATGATGACCTTTCTGTCTTTTATGACAGGTTTGCCTGACACAAGTATAGCCACCCTTGCCCTCTTTTGGTTACCATTTGCACAGAATATCTTTTCCCATCCCTTCACTTTTGGTCTATATATGTTCCTTAAAGCTAAAGTGACTCTCTTGTAGGTAGCATATTGTTAGATCTTTTATTCATTCAACCACTCTAGTCAGTCTTTTCATGGGACAATTCAATCTATTTACATTTAAAGTAATTACAGATAGGTAAGTATTCACTATTGCCACTTTGTTAACTGTTTTCTGAGTGTTCTGCAGTTCTCTTATTCCTCTCTTGTTGTCTTCCTTTGTGATTTGATGACTTTTTGTAGTGATATGTTTGATTCCTATCTTTCTCTTTTCTGTATCTACTAGAGGTTTTTTCCTTTGTGATTACCATTTGTACAAATTGTGACCAAGGTAAAACTGGGATGTTCAGCTAGGTTTACCCAAGGATTTCAGAGTAAACAGATTTAGATTATACACAGTAATTTGGATGGAGTTGATATTTTTGCAATATTAGTCTTCTATCTGGTAACATGCTATATTCCTGTGAGAGAGACAGAGACAGCTGTTGGTGTCCTCCTGGGAAGCCACTCCTTTGTGCATGATGATCATGTCTATATAGTCAGCTTACCAGCAATACATAAACAAATGGCTATGAGTCTTGTCTGGACTATGCTTACAACACAGCTATGCAGCTTGTAGTTTGTTTTACTAGAGTAGGACATTTCTTTCTTGTTATATTTTATACTTGTGATTATTAGAATGAACGGTCACTAGGATAATTACTAGCTGAATAAAGATGGGAGAAGTTTTATACTTATGTGAGTTGGCAATGATAGAATGGAGCTTTATTTTGATTTGTTAGTGGCGTGTGATAAAAGAACTGCTAATCATTGCAGCTTAGCTTCACCAAAGCAGTGGAATATACATAGCTCAGATAATTTAGTCACATCTAGGATTTAGAGCTGCTATATAGCCTATGCCTTTTTTGCAGGGACTTTCTCAGGGAGGGGGAGGGCGGCACAGAAAGCTACCTGATTAAGGCAGGGCACCAGAGAAGTATTGAGATTTCTACTAGTGTTGAGATTCTCCAGTCCCTGGACAGGCTATGTTCATACTCAATGTATTAATCGATTGATGAATAAAATCACTTTCTCCCATGCCATTTATCCCTTCAGACCAGTATAACCTCTCCATTTGTTTAAAAATATTATTTTGTAACTCTTGATAAAGTTATAGTATTTTCTTATTGGATTTCACATTTCTTATTAAATTTAATTGCAAATATCACTGATTATTTTTTAACCTAACAAGGGTTTAACAGGCTCTGCCAGCAACTTACCTGGGTGCAACAGGCCATTCTCTCACTCGTTCTGAGGAATACCTGGGGTCCAGGCTCTACACAACAACTGAATACTGAACACGTATCTCCCTCTTTAAGTTAAAGAGTAAAGTAAAGCCATAAATCCCAAGGTTCAGCTCATGAGTTGCTGAAGACAGATTGAGACTCCAAAGTAGGGGCAAATTAACCATCACCTTATTCTGGCTCTTTGAAGACAGACTTGCCATGAAGAAAGGAGAAAGGAAAGTGGGATTTTCACCAGAAGAGGAATTGGGGGCTAGAAAGCCAGAGATCCTAAGAGGCCTATGATAAAAGAAAAGAAGGAATGATGAGAAAAGTGGTTAAAACATCACTTTGCACAACTAAGAGAATAAACTAAATGTCTGAGAGAGAGAAAAAAAGGGCAGGCTTTAAGGAAAGAGAGTAACCAGTCTTGTTTGAGTTCTTGAAGGCAGGAAGAAAGTTTTCAGACTACATAATAAAGAGTAATTCAAGATTCCCTGGAACATGTAAATACTGTGAAGGAAGACTGGGTGACTAAGTGTTTTCCCCATTGCTTGTTAATTCAAAGCTTACGCCTGTTTGGCTGAAACAAGAATTACAAAATGTGAATTATGGGTGAGAGGTTAGAATGACAGAAGATTGGGAATTAGTTGAGAAATGAGAGTCTAGGAAATGGTTTAGTTGGAGGTCCTAGCTATGGAACTCAAGGGACAAACACCTACTTCTAGCCACTAGTGACTGTGGAAAATTCATTCTCCATTAGGAACTGAGGGTTGAGTCTACAGCCTCTTGAGTGAAAAACTGGTTTCAAAGGACCTGTGCTGAAAGCTGGCCTGGGCATGGTGAAATAATTGAGCTAAAAGGGCCAGATATATTGAAGTGAGACAACCTGGTGTTGTAAAATGTGCAGTAGACTTAAAGTTTAAAAATATAGCAAGCTCCCATAGTGGTTAAGAACATAGACAATTGAGTCATGATGCCAGGGCTCAAATCTTAGTCTTCTACTTCAGAGCCTGAGTTGGTGAAGACAGATTGAGACTCCAAAGTGGGGGCAGAATTAACCTTCACCTTGTTTTGGCTCTTTGATGGCAAGCCTGCTGTGAAGAAAGAAGGAAAAAGGAAAATAGGATTTTCACCAGGAGAAGAAAAGGAAGTAGGGGCTAGAAAGCAAGATTTCTTAGCCTTGAGAAGGTAACTTAACCTCTCTGAGACTCATTTTATTTATCTGTAAGATGGAAATGATAATAATACCTACTCATAAGGTTATTGGGAGGATTAATAAGTTAAGGCATACAAAAACTTTTAGAACAATTTCTAATAATTAAAAATGCTCAGGAAATTTTAGCTATTCAAGATTGGACTCTGTGACTAAGTTGTTAAGTGACATAGGACAAGTCACTTTTCATTTCTTGGCTTTAGTTTCTTCATGAATAAAATGGGGTAGTAAAACCTACTGTATATACTAATAGGACTAAATGAGATGATAAATGTGAAGCACCTATCTGATGCCTGACATATCAAAAGTACACATTTTCAATCTGAGAAAGCTGAATGAAAAATAAATAAATAAATGAAAAATAAAAACAACACAAAAGTACATATTAGGCTGGGTGTAGTGGTTCATGCCTGTAATCCCAGCACTTTGAGAGGCTGAGGTGGGAGGCTTATCTGAGGCCAGGAGTTCAAGACCAGCCTGCTCAACATAGCAAGATCCTGCCTCTACAAAAAAAAATATTTTTTAATGTAGCTGGACATGGTGGCACACACCTGTAGTCCTAGCTACATATGAGGCTGAGGTGGAAGAATTGCTCGAGCGCAGGAGTTGGAGGCTACAGTGAGCTTGATCATGCCACTATATTTCAGACTGAGTGACAGAGGGAGATCCTGCCTCTAACAAGAATGAAAAGTACACATTAAATGTTTTATTTTGTTATTTATCTTATGATATGTCAAGGAGATTCCATATGCATCACTGATATAGTTGTCTGTGCCCAAAATAGATTTTGAACTTTCAGCTATCTTCTTGGATGCACTAGGCTAATATAGGTAATAGAGAAGAAGTGTACAAAAGTCATACTCAAGTGAGGAGAATTCTCAGTCTACTTGGTAAAAAGGTAGTGAAAGTATCAAACTAGTAGAAGCCTCTGTTTAAGGATATAATGCTTAGAGTTTTGACTCAAATGCCAGGGTAAAAAACTTAGCTCCTATGCAGTACATATAATACAATCTCAAGTTTTAGGGGTTACAACTACAGAAGATTGGCGATTATTCTAGGCAAGGAAATGGCAGAAACTAAAATGGAAAATGAACTCTGTAAGATGGAACAAGAGAAAGTAGCACACTGAAATGTAAGTAACCAGGAAGAGGAGGAGGAAGGCAGACAAGGAATGAAGACCAGTTAGTCAGGTGGCAACCAGGCTTAGGAGATTCTGAGCAAATATTTCCTTGCTCACAATGAGGAATTGATCACAAATGGGATTTCCCAGCTAATGAAAGAACAATGAGATGATCTTCTGGAGTACAACTCTCTAACTAATAGATTAGTCAAGGCTTAGTCTCCATATACTACTGTATTTACAGTTCCATTAAGCCCAAGTGCTGGCAAGGCAAATTTAACAATGACCCCTTGCTATAATTCTAGATTAGTAGGCCGAGGTGATTTCAGCCTCATTTCATGGCTATCATAGAAATTTTCTTTTCGTGTCTCTAAAAAATAAGATAGCTGCAAGGGGACAGACAAATGGCTAATTTCAGGTCAGATTAGTTGGAGACTGATATGGTTTGGCTGTGACCCCACCCAAAATCTCATCTTAAATTGTAATCCTGACCGGGCGTGGTGGCTCACGAGGTCAAGAGATCGAGACCCTCCTGGTCAACAAGGTGAAACCCCGTCTCTACTAAAAATACAAAAATTAGCTGGGCATGGTGGTACGCGCCTGTAGTCCCAGCTACTCGGGAGGCTGACGCAGGAGAATTGCCTGAACCCAGGAAGCGGAGGTTGCGGTGAGCCGAGATTGTGCCATTGCACTCCAGTCTGGGTAACAACAGCGAAACTTCGTCTCAAAAAAAAAAAAAAATTGTAATCCCATAATCACATGTCAAAGGTGGGACCAAGTAGAGGTAATTTGATCATGGGAGCAGTTTCTCCCATGCTGTTCTCGTAATAGTGAATGAGCCTCACGAGATCTGATGGTTTTATAAGTCTCTGGCATTTCCCCTGCTTGCATCATTCTCTCTCCTGCTGCCCTGTGAAGGAAGAAGTGCCTTCTGCCATGATTGTAAGTTTCCCAAGGCCTCCCCAGCCATGTGGAAACTGTGGTCAATTAAGCCTCTTTTCTTTATAAATTACTCTGTCTTGGGTATTTCCTTATAGTGGCATGAGAATGAACTAATACAGAGTCAATTTGCATTAAGAATACTGGAATTTCTCAGACAGATTCCAAATAATCACAATTTATCCTATGGTAGTCAAATAACAATCTAAAACATTACAGCTATCAGTAGATTTTAACTAACCCATATGGCTTAAAGTCTTTAGTACACAATAAAATGTATTTTTCATCTCTCCAGACTTCATTTCTGAGATATCTGGAGCATAGCCACCAGATATTTTCATGTAAGGAATGGCAAAATGACTGGGCATGGTGGCTTATACCTGTAATCCCAGCATTTTGGGAGGCTGAAGTGGGAGGATAGCTTGATCCCTGGAGTTCGAGACACAGCCTGGGCAAGACACCATCTCTAAAAAAAATACATGGTAAGAAGAATAGCTAAATGATGTAGCAGAGAGTCATAATGGAAAAGGCCCGTATCCATGGCCCTGAAGAAGGAGCAGTAACAATTCTCACCACCATTTCATTACGTTTCTGGTTCAGTCTACCCACAGCTACATCCCATGGTTTATATTTAACTTACTTATCATACTTACTTACAATACCAGCTTTTTCCCACTAAACAAAGAGCTCCTTATAGGTAGAGACCATGAGATCAGCTTTTTTAGATGCCACATATGAGTGAGATCATACAGTATTTGTCTTTCTGTGTCTGGTTTATTCACTTAAGATAATGTTCTCCAGATTCATCCATGTGGTTGCAAATGACAGGATTTACCTCTTTTTTATGGCTGGATATTATGGTGGTTACCAGGGGGTGGGACAGTGAGGAGGGAGGAGTTGGGGAAATGTTGATCAAAGGTTACAAATTTCAGTTAGATAGGAAGAATAAGTTCCAGAGATCTATTGTACAACATGGTGACTATAATAAATAACAATACATTGTATTCTTGAAAAATTCAAAGAGTAGATTTTAAGTGCTCTCACCACCAAATGACAACTATATGAGGTAATGTATATGTTAATAAGCTTGATTTAACCATTCTGGAAGGGGTTGTGTGTGTATGTATTTCAAAACATGTTGTACGCAGTAAGTATAACAATTTCATGTTAATTTAAAAAACCCATTAAAATATATTTAGTTATAATTTTGAGGTACAAGTGGTTTTTGGTTACATGGATACATTATATAGTGGTGAATTCTGAGATTTTGGTGCACCCATCACCCAAGCAATGTACACCATCCCCAATATGTAGTTTTTTATCCCTCACTCCATTCACACCCTCCCCCTTCTGAGTCTCCAGAGTCCATTTTACAACTTTGTTGTATGCCTTTGTGTACTCACAGCTCAGCTCTCACTTACAAATGAGAACATATAGTATTTAGTCTTCCATTCCTGAGTTACTTCACTTAGAATAATGACCTCCAGCTCCAACCACATTGCTGCAAAAGACATTATTTTATTCTTTTTATGACTGAGTACTTTTCCATGGTGTATATACACCACTTTTTCTTTAACCACTCATTGATCAATGGGCAGTTAGGTTGGTTCTGTATCTTTGTAACTGTAAACTGTGCTTCAATAAACATGTGTGCATGTGTCTTTTTCATATAATTACTTCTTTTCTTTTGAGTAGATATCCAGCAGTGGGACTGCTGAATCAAATGGTAGACCTATTTTTAGTTTATTAAGCAATCTCCATACTGTTTTCCATAGAGACTGTACTAATTTGCATTCCTACCAGCAGTGTATAAGCCAAATACTTAGAAGCACATCCTTCTCTTTTCACCGTATCTATGCCAACATCTATTTTTTTGACTATTCTTGTCAGAGCAAGATAGTATACAATTGTGGTTTTAATTTGCATTTCCCTGATGATTAGTAATGTTGAGCATTTTTTTCATGTTTGTTGGACATTTGTATATCTTCTGAGAAATGTCTTATCACGTCATTTGTTCACTTTTTGATGGGGTTAGTAGTTTTCTTGCTGATCTGTTTGAGTTCCTTGTAGATTATGATACTAGTCCTCTGATGGATGCAGAGTTTACAAATATATCCCCCATTCTGTAGGTTATCTGTTTACTCTGATGATTATTTCTTTTGCGGTGCAGAAGCTTTTTAGTTTGATTAGGTCCCATTTATTTGTTTTTGTTGCATTTGCATCTGGGGTTTTAGTCATGAATTCTTTGCCAAGGCCAATCGTCAAAGAGTTTTTCCAAGGTTATCTTCTAGAATTTTTATGGTTTCAGGTCTTAGATTTAAGTCTTGATCCATCTTGAGTTGATTTTTGTACATGGTAAGAGACTGAGATCTAGTTTCATTCTTCTACATGTGGCTAACCAGTTTTCCCAGAACCATTTATTAAATCAGGTATCCTTTCCACAATGTATGTTTTTGTATGTTTTGTCAGAGATCTGTTGGTTGTAAATATTTGGCTTTATTTCTGTGCTCTCTATTCTGTTCCATTAGTCTATGTTCCTACTTTTATACCAGTACTATGCTGTTTTGGTAACTATAGCCTGGTAGTATAATTTGAAGTCTGGTAATGTGATGCCTCAGGTTTGTCCTTTTTACTTAGGATTGCTTTGGCTAGTCAGGATCTTTTTTGGTTCCATATAAATTATAGAATTGTTTTTCCTAATTTTGTCAAAAATTATGCTGGCATTTTGATAGGACTTTTCACAGTATTGATTCTTCCAATCCATGAGCATGGGGTGTGTTTCCTTTGTCTGTATCATCTATGATTTCCTTCAGCATTGTTTTACAGTTCTCCTCATAGAGATTTTTCACCTCCTTAAATATATTTCTAGGTATTTTATATTTTTTGCAGCTGTTTTTAAAAGAGATTGAGTTCTTGATGTGATTCTTAGCTTGGTGGTTGTTAGTCTATAGCAGTGCTACTGATTTGCATACACTGATTTTGTAACCTGGGATTTTACAAAATTTGTTTATTTTTATTTTTATTTTTTGAGACGGAGTTTTGCTCTGGTTACCCAGGCTGGAGTGCAATGGCGCGATCTCGGCTCACTGCAACCTCCGCCTCCTGGGTTCAGGCAATTCTCCTGCCTCAGCCTCCTAGTAGCTGGGATTACAGGCACGCGCCACCATGCCCAGGTAATTTTTGTATTTTTAGTAGAGACGGGGTTTCACCATGTTGACCAGGATGGTCTCGAGCTCTTGACCTCGTGATCCACCCACCTCGGCCTCCCAAATCTAGGAGTCTTCTGGAGGAGTCTTTAGGGTCTTCTAGGTATATGACCATATAACCAGTGAACAGATTGTTTGAGTTCCTCTTTTCCAACTTAGCTGTCCATTACTTCTTTCTCTTGCCTGACTGCTCTGGCTAGGACTTCCTAATGGATTAAAAATAAATGGTGAAAGTGGGCATCTTTTTCTTGTTCCACTTCTCAGGAGGAATACTTTCATCAACTTTTCCCCATTCAGTATGATGTTGACTGTGTGTTTATTATATATGGCTTTTATTATTTTGAGGCAAGTCTCCTTCTATATCTAGTTTGTTGAGAGTCTTTATCACAAAGTCATGCTAGATTTCATCAAATGCTTTTTCTGCATCTACTGAGATAATCATATTTTTTTGGTATTAAAACATTTTTATTTGAATAACTGGGGAGAAGAGAAATATATTTCAGCACTTAGATATGTAGATTATTTCCAAAATAGTTTAACACTCAACTAGTCAGTTCTGTCAAATCAGTCTTCCCTGAAGCAGGCATTGTTCCCAGGTACAAGCAGTCCTCATTTTGCACAGTATTGTGGGACCATAAAAATGGCCATGCAAAACAGTCTTAATATCAATGGGGAAAATGACTGTTCCATGACCTTTAAAATTCTGCTAAAATATTAAAAACTCTTAAGATCACTTGTAAATGTAGGAAAAAAATGCAAAAAAGTTTAATACTATTTATATAGTACACTGTAATTTAAAACATTAGAAATAGAATTAAACTGTTTTATTTCATTGTAGAAACTAAGTAGTTTGAATAGGGCTTGCCTTTTCTTCTGCCAAGTAACTTATGGTACTGAGTAAGCATCTTTTCTATTCATGACAAACTGTCATACCACCTTTTTAAGTTTCGGTCAGCTTCCCAGCTTTTATTGCTTGTGCTTTTGAAATATTTCTGTATTCACATTAAATATTCTTTTTTTTTTTTGAGACGAAGTTTCGCTGTTGTTACCCAGACTGGAGTGCAATGGCACGATCTCGGCTCACCACAACCTCCGCCTCCTGGGTTCAAGTAATTCTCCTGCCTCAGCCTCCTGAGTAGCTGGGACTACAGGCATGCACCACCACACCCCGCTATTTTTTGTATTGTTAGTAGAGACGGGGTTTCACCTTGTTGACTAGGATGGTCTTGATCTCTTGACCTTGTGATCCACCCTCCTTGGCCTCCCAAAGTGCTGGGATTATAGGCGTGAGCCACCGCGCCCAGCTAACATTAAATATTCTTTAATGCATTTTTCCCTTCCTCTGGGACATTTTTTCTTTCCTGTTGCTGGAGTGCAGTGGCACGATCTCGGCTCACTGCAACCTCTGCCTCCTAGGTTCAAGTGAATCTCCTGCCTCAGCCTCCCGAGTAGATGGGATTACAGGCATATGCCACTATGGCAAGCTAATTTTTTGTATTTTTAGTAGAGATGGAGTTTCACCATGTTGGCCATGCTGGTCTCCAACTCCTGACCTTGTGATTTGTCCACCTCAGCCTCCCAATTACGTGGCCCGTCTGTAATCCTCGGTTCATGGATTATAGGTGTGAGCCACTGCACCTGGCCGGGACACATTTATCTTTACTGCAACCACTTTTCTTACATGTACTGATAAGTTTGCCTTCACTAAGCTCCTATGAATGCATAGCAGCAAGAACAACATTCCCATGATCAGTGACTTCTACAAATCAATTTATGTTTGATTCAAATTTCACTTCCAGTGTTATTACTATTTTTCATTGCTTTGCTGCACTTTGATCTTTGTTGGCTAATTGTTCCCTTTTATAAAATGTCAAGTGGATGACAAAAAGACAGCATAACTACGTGCTCTGCTGTGAGTGAACTGAGTAACAGATGCACAGGGATCAACCACTGGAAGAATTTGAAAGAAGTAACATGACTGGTCACTGATCATGAAGCATATCTGTTATTTACTTAGTGATCTGTAAACTGAAGAACTAGCAGAGAAGTTTGTACCTCATGTAATTACTCATAGTTATACTGTGCTAACTAAAATTTTAACTTAGATTTAAACATCACCAGTTTCCTTTCCTTCCTGGTAAGGAAACTGGTGGTGTTTAAATCTAGGTCATTGAAATTTGTGCCCATGGGAACCATGCAAAGTGAGGACTTCCTGCACCCTCTACTTGTTTATACTGATCCAGACAGGCTTAACACTGACTACTGAGAAATAGCCTATCTAAATTTATATCAAATAGTGAATTTTAAAGCATCGAAGATGAAAAATTACTGCACATTGAGGTGGTTTCAAAATCTCTGTCATTTGACAATCAAGCTTAAAATGCATCTTAGAGTAACAGAATTTTAGAAATAAAGACCTTCAAAGGCCCCATAGTTTGATACCACAGGTTATCCAGAGTGTTTATTATGAGTTATTTCGCCTCCTTCAATTTCAATTTGCTCATACAGCCACTTGCGGTCACAGTGGCATTCAGCTCCACATTTGGTAGAACCATAGGCAGGACAAGCATGGAAACATCCTAAGCAATCTTCATCAAGTCAGTCACAGAGGTCCATCCCACTAAAAATCAGGAGCCCCTGGCTAACATAGACCTTACTCTTCGCTGGTATCACCTGTCTGAACCAGCGGTTGCATTTTTTATAAGCCTTCTTTTCTCTCTTTTACCAGTTTCTAGAGCAAATTCAGTTTGCCTTCCTGGATTTGTAAATTGTAATGATCTCAAAGCTTTCTCAATTCTTCCATCTGACTCAGGTTTCCTTCTCTGGCGGTCTTCAGTATCAACACCCACACTTCTGTTGATTATCTGTGCGCATTTTGGACAAAGCTTCCAACCAGGTACAAGCTGTCTTCCGAATTTTGCACTCAGAAAAGTGGCATCATCTAAGTCAATTACATGCAAATTCTTTTTTGCTAGTTTTTTGTGTATGTTAAATGGGTCACAACATGACTTCTGTAAATCCTCAAATCTGTCAATGTAAATTTTTACATGATGAAAGCAAATTGTATTGTTCCCAGAAAGTGTCATTCCAGTTCTAAGTTGAAGTAAAAGCATATCATTTGATGACAATTCTTGCAAAGTCTTAAAACCTGTGTGACGAGTATAGTATGTTTTATGGCACTCATTTGTAGTACAAAGCTGGACTCCAACTGAGCATGGATCCATCATTCTTGATTCTAGCAAATTTTCCCTGCTTTATTTTGTCTAGAGGTCTAGGTCATAGGCTGATCACCCTTAGCTTGAGCTCTCTTCCACCTGGCGGGGCAGGATCCGCGTCCTTACAGGCCAATCATGTTTTTAATTCTGTTTATGTGATGTGTTACAATTATTGACTTGCATATGTTAAACCATCCCTGCATCCCTGGGATGAAGCCCACTTGATTATGGTAGGTTTGATCAACCTGCTTGATCTTTTTGATGTGCTGTTTGATTTGGTTAGCTAGTATTTTATTGAGGATTTTTGCATCTATGTTTATCAGGGATATTGGTCTGTAGTTTCTTTTTTTTTAATGTTCTTTCCTGGTTTTGGAATCAGGGTGATACTGGCTTCATAGAATGTTTTAGGGAGGATTACCTCTTTCTCAATCTTTTGAAATACTTCATTTGAATTGGTACCAATTATTCTCTTAACGTCTGGGAGAATTCACATCAGAATTCATCTGGCCCCGGGCTTTTTTGTTGCTAGCAATTTTTTTTTAATTACTCATTCAATCTTATTGTTTGTTATTGGTCTGTTCAGGGGACCTATTTCTTCCTGATTTAATCTAGGAGAGTTGTATGTTTCCAGGAATTTATCCATTTCCTCTAGATTTTCTAGTTTGTGTGCAGAGAGGTGTTGTTAGTAGTCTCAAATGACCATAATTTGAATTTTCTCTCTTCTTTTCTTGGTTAATCTAACTAATAGTATATCAATTTTGTTTATGTTTTCAGAGAACCAGTTTTTGGTTTAATTTTTTGCATTTTTTTTGTTTCAATTTCATTTAGTTCTGCTTTGATCTTTATTATTTCTTTTCTTCTGGTAGCTTTGGGTTTTTGTCATTTTTCTAGTTCCTTGAGGTGTGATATTAGACTGTCAATTTGTGATCTTTCATATTTTTTGATGTAGGCATTTAGCACTATAAACTTTCCTATTAGCACTTCTTTTGCTGTTTCTCAGAGGTTTTAATAATCTGTCACTACTATCATTCATTTAAAAGAATTTTTTAATTTCCATCTTCATTTCATTGTTAATCCAAAAATCATTCAGGAGCAGATTGTTTAATTTCCATGTCTTTGTATGGTTTCAAGGGTTTCTTTTGGAGTTAATTTCTACTTTTATTCCACTGTGGTCTCAGATAATACTTGATATATAATTTTGATGTTTATAAATTTGTTAAGACTTGCTTTGTGGCCTATCATATGGTCTATCTTGGAGAATGTTAAATGTATTGATGAGAAGAATGTATATTGTGCATATCTTGGGTAGAATGTTATTTAAACGTCTGTAAGGTCCATTTGTTCTAGAGTGTCATTTAAGTCTATTTTTTTGTTGTTGTTGTTGACTTTGTCTTGATGATCTATATGGTACTGTCAGTGGAATACTGAAGTTCCCCACTATTATTATGTTGCTACTCATCTCATTTCATAGGTCTAGTGGTAATTGTTTTATGAATCTGGGAGCTCCAGTGTTAGGCACATATAAATTTAGGATTATAATACCTTCTTGTTGGATTGATCCTTTTATCACTGTATAATGACCTTCTTTGTCTTTTTTTTCACTGTTGTTGCTTTAATGTCTGTTTTATTTGATGTAAGAATAGCCACTTCTGCTTGCTTTTGGTGTCCATTTGCATGGAGTATCTTTTTCTACCTCTTCATCTTGAGTTTATATAAATCCTTACATGTTAGGTGAATCTCTTACAGACAGCAGATACTTGGTTTGTAATTTTTTCTTCCGGCCAATCTGTATCATTTAAGTGGAGCATTTAAGCAATTTATGTTTTACATTGATATTGAGATGTGAGATACTGTCCCATTCATCATGTTAACTGTTACCTAGATACTTTGTATTTTTCATTGTGTTATTGTTTCATAGGCCTTGTGAGTTTTATGCTTTTAAGAAGTTCTATTTTGCTGCCTATCAAGCTTTTGTTTCAAGATTTAGAACTCCTTTTAGAATTTCTTTTTTTTTTTTTTTTTTTTTTTTTAATTTTTTATTGGATTATAGGTTTTGGGGTACATGAGCAGAGCATGCAAGACAGTTGCGTAGGTACACACATGGCAGTGTGCTTTGCTTTTCTTCTCCCCTTCACCCACATTTGGCATTTCTCCCCAGGCTATCCCTCCCCACCTCCCCCTCCCACAGGCCCTCCCCTTTTCCCCCCAATAGACCCCAGTGTTTAGTACTCCCCTTTCTGTGTCCATGTGTTCTCATTTTTCATCACCCACCTATGAGTGAGAATATGCGGTGTTTCATTTTCTGTTCTTGTGTCAGTTTGCTGAGGATGATGTTTTCCAGATTCATCCATGTCCCTACAAACGACACGAACTCATCATTTCTGATTGCTGCATAATATTCCATGGTGTATATGTGCCACATTTTTCCAATCCATTCTATTATCAATGGGCATTTGGGTTGATTCCAGGTCTTTGCTATTGTAATCAGTGCTGCAATGAACATTCGTGTACATGTGTCCTTATAGTAGAACGATTTATAGTCTTTTGGATATATACCCAGTAATGGGATTGCTGGGTCAAATGGAATTTCTATTTCTAAGGCCTTGAGGAATCGCCACACTGTCTTCCACAATGGTTGAACTAATTTACACTCCCACCAACAGTGTAAAAGTGTTCCTTTTTCTCCACATCCTCTCCAGCATCTGTTGTCTCCAGATTTTTTAATGATCACCATTCTAACTGGCGTGAGATGGTATCTCAATGTGGTTTTGATTTGCATCTCTCTGATGACCAGTGACGATGAGCATTTTTTCATATGATTGTTGGCCTCATATATGTCTTCTTTCGTAAAGTATCTGTTCATATCCTTTGCCCACTTTTGAATGGGCTTGTTTGTTTTTTTCCTGTAAATCTGCTTGAGTTGTTTGTAAATTCTGGATATCAGCCCTTTGTCAGATGGGTAGACTGCGAAAATTTTTTCCCATTCTGTTGGTTGCCGATCCACTCTAGTGACTGTTTCTTTTGCCGTGCAGAAGCTGTGGAGTTTCATTAGGTCCCATTTGTCTATTTTGGCTTTTGTTGCCAATGCTTTTGGTGTTTTGTTCATGAAGTCCTTGCCTACTCCTATGTCCTGGATAGTTTTGCCTAGATTTCCTTCTAGGGTTTTTATGGTGCCAGGTCTTATGTTTAAGTCTTTAATCCATCTGGAGTTAATTTTAGTGTAAGGTGTCAGGAAGGGGTCCAGTAACAGAAATACTTCATCATCAACATTCTGGGTGTCCACTCAGAGACCCAAACGAAAAGTCAGCAACTACGCAGACGACCAGCGGACAAATCCTTTTAGAATTTCTTGTAGGGCTAGTCTGATAGTGACAAACTCCCTTGGCATTTGTCTGAAAATGACTATATTTCTCCTTCATTTAAGAAACTTAGTTTTACTAGATACAAAATTCTTGGCTGACAGTTATTCTGTTTAGGGAGGCTAAAGACAGGACCCTAATCCCTCTGGCTTGTAAGGTTTCTGCTGAGAAGTCTGCTGTTAGTCTGACGGGTTTTCCCTTAGAAAACAGGTTAACTGATGCTTTTGTCTCACTGCTCTTACAATTTTCCTTCACATTGACTTTAGATAGGCTGATGACTATATGCCTTGGTGATGTCCTTTTTGCAAGAAATCTCTCAGGATTTCATTGTGCTTCTTGTATTTGGATATCTAAATCTCTAGCAAGGTCAGAGAAATTTTCCTCATTTATTCATTCAAATAAGTTTTCCAAACTTTTTGCTTTTACTTCTTCAGGAACATCAGTTATTTTTAGGTTTGGCCATTTTACATAATTCCATATTTTTGGAGACTCTGTTCATTTATTTTTATCCTTTTTTTTCAAGCTTTGAAATTCTTTCTTCTAGTTGTTCTAGTCCATTTGTAAGTCTTTCCACTGCATTTTGTAATTCCCTAAATGTGTCTTTTATTTCCAGAAGTTCTGATTGGCTGTTCTTCAAGATATCTATCTCTTTAGAAAATTTTTCATTCATATTCTGAATTTTTAAAAAATTATTTTGTGTTGGCTTTCACCTTTCTCCAGTATCTCCTTGTACTCAAGGAAATAATCAAAGCTTAATAATCTACCATTTGAATTCTTTAGCTGGTATTTCAAAAATTTCATCTTGGCCAGGCTTGATGGCTCATGCCTGTAATCCCAGCACCTTGGGAGGCCAAGATGGGTGGATCACCTGAGGTCAAGAGTTCAAGACCACCTGGCCAACAGGGTGAAACCTCATCTTTACTAAAAATACAAAAAAAAAAAAAAAAATAGCTGGGCATGGAGGCGTGTGCCTGTAGTCCCAGCTACTCAGGGAGGCTGAGACAGGAGAATCTCTTGAACTTAGGAGGCAGAGGTTGCAGTGAGCAACAACAAAAAAAATGAAGACTTCATCTTTTTTTTCTTTTTTTAAATTTTGAGGTGGAGTCTTACTCTGTTACCCAGGCTGGAGTGCAGTGGTGTGATCTTGGCTTACTGCAACCTCCACCTCCTGGGTTCAAGAGATTCTCCTGTCTCAGCCTATGCGAGTAGCTGGGACTACAGGTGCATGCCACCATGCCCAGCTAAGTTTTGTATTTTTAGTAGAGATGGGGTTTTACCCTCTTGGCCAGGACGGTCTCCATCTCTTGACCTCATGATATGCCCACCTCAGCCTCCAAAAGTACTGGGATTTCAGGCATGAGCCACCATGCCCATCCAAGATTTCATCTTGGTTTGAATCCACTGCTGGAGAGCTAATGTGATCTTTAGGGGTGCTATAGAACCCTGTTTTGCCATAGTACCAGAATTATTTTTCTGGTTCCTTCTCTTTTGGTAGATCATTTCTTCTAGTTATTATAGCATTTAATTTTATTGTTTAAAAAAATGTTTTTTTACCCCCTTAAGGATGTGACTTTAATGTTTCCTGTAGTGTAATTTGGCTCTTGGTGCTTTCAGGGATGAAGATTCTAGGTAAGTTCCTTGGTTATTGGGAGTCTTTGTATGATGCCCTTCTCAGAGGCTTGTTGTAGTAACAATGTGCTCAGTGTGTGAGCAAGTTCACTGTCTCACACGGGGTTGGAATGGCAGAGTTCTCTTGAAGCTTACTTATCTCATTCCCCTGTGGTATGTACCTTTTTGTTTACTTATTTTTCCCTAGTATTTTATTTACTGGGTTGAACAGCCTGAGCTTAAGGCCAGCAGGGGAGGTATCCCTGTATAGAAACCAGTATGGCTAAAGCAGGTGGGTAAATGCAATACCCAATGGTGGGCAGAGGTCCCAACATTGTCAGCAGTGGCTGGGGGAGCTCTCAGTGAGACACACTGAATGTCTTATCAGGGGGAAGGGTGGGAGCCACCTCAGCTCTCCTGCCAGGCCAGCAGGAAAGCTATCTACCTCCCAGACATACTCCTGACCATGTTCCAGCTATTCAGATCAGACCTCTTTTCATCTGCAGGAATGTTGATGTTCCCAGTAAACAATTATGACTCTACTTCTTGTGCAAGACTGAACCTGGAGGTGCTCCTTCTATGGGGATATAGTCATCCTGAAGTGTTCCAGAAAGGCTATTCATAGATGTACTCACACCAAGCTCCCATGGGAGAAGCCCCAACTATGTCTGCAATGGTGGATGACAGGGAAAAAAAGTCCCCTTCTCTGAAATTCTTCACAAGAAGCAGGGTTGGTGCCTGGCTGTTGGAGTAGAGCTACAGACTTTCCCTGCTAAGCCCAACACTGCAACGGTGCCCCTGCTGAAAGAAACTTCCAGCAGCAGAAAGAACTGGGACTCAGGTCCTGCCATCCAGAGTCTTTTGGCCCATGGGGTGTTCCCTCGATTTTGTATACTCCCCTTGCCCCTAGAAGTAGGAGTCCCTGAGAGCCAGACTACTATGAATTCTGGTGCTCTTCTGGGTCTAGCCAAATAGTGGGGCTGCCACACTCCAGGCTGGTACTAGGGAATGTCTGTAAGGGATCCAGTGATGTGACCTGTCCTCAAGTCTCCCAGAAGCAGGTACCAGCACTGGCTCTGATGGGGGTTGCAGAGGAGTGACACAGACTCTGTGAGATTCCTTAGTTATACATGGCTTTTTCAAATGTCAGTGGTAGTAGGTAATGACCAGTTACATGAACAGACTCAGAACCTCCTGGTTGGCCAGGGTGGTGCAGGCAATGGTGATAGCTGAGGTCAGGCACAAGGTTTCTCCTTCCAGATAGAATAATAACAGTGTTATTCTACCTGGAGGTGCTGTAATGGACTGTGTTGGTTGGCCTTCAGCCAGGAGGTGGCACTAGGAAAAGAGCACCAGCTGTGGTAAGTAGGGGTGGGATTTGTGCTTGCCTTATATTTCCCAGGGAGAAAGGAGTAGCAGGCAGTACCCACTAAGCTCCCACTAATGTGACAAGACAGATCTGACACTTCCAGTGATGCACTAGCAGCAGCAAGCTAAGGTCCAGGCCGTCTTGCTCAGAACTAAAAACTGCCCCAGGCCATAAGCCTTCCCTGCAGAGATACTATGTGAGGTAATGCATATGTTAATTAGCTTGATTTAACCATTCTAGAAGGTATGTACATATTTCAAAACATCATGTTGTACACAATAAATGCCTACAATTTCATGTCAATTCTTTTTAAAAAGGTAGAGACAATGTTTTCTTTTTCTTTTCTTTAAATCTCTGTAGCTTACTGCTTGGCTCAGCATTAGGCCCTGGAGGTAATAAAGATGTGTTGAATGAACGAGCACACAAGTGAAAAATGCTTAGAAACATGTTCTGCTAAATTGGGGTCAGATTGCTGTCCAAACTCCTCCAGTAGAGGACAATCACCTCCTCCTTATGGAAGATCTATATAATCACAGAACTGCTAGACTCAAAAAGGAACCTCAGCTAAAATGGTTTGTTGACCCTTCTATGCAAAGGTCAGCAAACTAGAGGATATTCAGCATGGCTAAAGAGGGTGGGTTGAGTGCAGTGTTAAGAAGAGTTTTGAGAGGAAGGTCACTAAAGTCTGGCATGTCATGAAAGGTACAGATCCTGAGCTATTATTGATCTCCTGCACCTCTAATTCTGACCATCCCCTAAGGCTTCATTAATTCTTCTGAGTTAAGCACAAACAAGTCTAAAATTGTTCAAAAGATAAGAGCCTAAAGAAATTCAAAATAATCATATAAGCAAAAAAAATTTCCAATTTATTAACAGAAGTCCATGAAGATTGATTTGGCTGGCACAATTCAGGAAATGCCCAAAAACCAAAGGCCCTATTGCCTACTCCCCTTAGAGATCTTTGGCTTCTCCCCTTGTTTTTTTTTTTTTTTTAAGATGGAGTTTCACTCTTGTTGCCCAGGCTGTAGTACAATGGCGCGATCTCAGCTCACCACAACCTTCACCTCCTGGGTTCAAGCTATTCTCTTGCCTCAGCCTCCTGAGTATCTAGAATTACAGGCATGCGCCACCATGCCTGACTAATTTTTTTGTACTTTTAGTAAAGATGAGGTTTCTCCATGTTGGTCAGCATGGTCTCAAACTCCCGAACTTAGGTGATCCAGCCGCCTTGGCCTCCCAAAGTGTTGGGATTACAGGCGTGAGTCACTGCATCCAGCCGGCTTCTCCCCTTCTGTAGGGCAGAAACTGACAGGAACATCCAGGCAGATGGAAATTGGGAGTTGAGCTTTTCTACTCTGACAACATTTGGAATGTAGGACCAATGATTTTTCGTCAATGCCGTAAAGGTGAAATCAGTCTTGTTTGACTGAACTGCTAGACATTACCTTCAGTGCTTCTCACTCATAAAACCTTCCCTGGGCTAGGAGACGAGAGATCGGGAGTTATATGAAAAGCCAGTAGTTAGAGACAAAATGCTTTGGTGATGCTAAAAAAGCAATTTAACTGTAAGAGATTCAAACCTTAACCCCTTCTGTTTAGGGTTGCCAGATTTAGCAAATAAAACATTCATATACAAGATAAGTATGTCCCAAATATCAGATGGGACACACATACTAAAAAGTTATTTAATTGTTTATATAGTGGCATAATCTCGGCTTATTGCAAACTCTGCCTCCTGGGTTCAGGTGATTCTGCTGTCTCAGTTTCCCGAGTAGCTGGGATTACAGGAGCGTGCCACCCACACCTGGTTAATTTTTCTATTTTTACTAGATATGGGCTTTCACCATGTGAGCCAGGCTGGTCTTGAACTCCTGACCTCAAGTGATCTGCCCACTTCAGCCTCCCAAAGTGCTGGGATTACAGGCCTGAGCTGCCACATCTGGTCACTGGGAACTTTTGATATCTGTCTTTTCTAAACAACTTTATGAGATAAAATTTATAAACCATACAGTTCACCTATTGAAAATGTAAAAGCTAGTGGTTTTTAGTATGTTCACAGAGTTGTGCAACCTAAATGTCTGTTTGTGTTTATTTAAATGCTCTTTTGTAGAGCATTCTGTTACTAAGACTCTGATTAACTTTCTACTTTACATGCCACAATATCTACGCCCTCTTCCTTCCTGCTAGTTCTTTTTCTTTTTTCCTTTTCTGTCTTTTCTTTTTAGTTTCTCCAACTTACTTATTTTCTATTTGTGATTACATTTTTTTCTCTTTATTAATTACAAAAATTACCCAAAGTAATATAAAAATACAGTTTCACTGTAAAAGACTCAAAAACCAAAACATACAGAAAAAATTTAAAGTTTCCTTTCCTGTGCCTTCTACTCCATCTTTTCCTAAGGAAACCACTACTAATAGGTGTGTGTCCTTTGGGTCCCTTTCATTTCAGGAGATTTATATACAAATACATATGTATATACACACATCTCTATATGTTTTTGTTGTTGTTGTTGTTAATCAATGAGAGCTTGTTATGTTGCTCAGGTTAGCCTTGAACTCATAGCCTCGCCTCCTCAAGTGCCAGGACAACTGGCCGGAGCCACGCGGCTCCCTCTGTGCTTTTTTTAAAATGAGATCCTACTAAGTGTATTGCTCTGCAAGTTAGCTTTTTCTTTTTACACTATGTCATCTTCCCATGTAAATACATACAGAGTTACTCTAAATCTGTTGAATTACTTTTGAATTACTACCTAGTATTTAGCTACCTCTCAATAATTGTTAATAATTTTTTACTGTTGTCTTGTGGTGGTGTTGGTGGTGATGATGATGATATCTGCAGAAGTATATGGATGGTAAAGGAAAGGGATAGGAGAAATATAATAATGGGACAGTCTTACAAACTCTTCAGGACAGAAAGAACTCTGTAGATACTGTGCTAGGCAGACAATATAGTAGGATCACACAACATAGATGTAAAACAGCAAAGCATGTCAAGGCAGGATGTAAATAAGATGGTAAATGAACTGTAGAGACCCAAGATAATTAAAATTATATATCTGTACGAAAACTTGTACACATATGTTTACAGCCATATTATTCATAATAGCCAAAAAGTAGAAGCAATTCAAATGTCTATCACCTGATAAAGAGATAAACAAACTGTGGTATATTCAAACACTGGACTAGTATTCCACCATAAAAGGATACATGCTACAATAACGATGGACCTTGAAAATGTAAGTGAAGAAAGCCATTAACAAAAGGCCACATTTTATGTGATTCTATTTATATGTCAAGTCCTGAAAAATCCAATAGTGGTTGCCAGGGGATAGGGGAGCAAAAGGAAGAACTGGGAGTGAATGCTAATGGCTAAAGAGTTTCTTTCTGGATGATGACAGTGTTCTATAATTAAGTTATGGTCATGGTTTCAAAACTCTGTGAATATATTAAAATCACTTAATTGTATGTTTTAAAAGGGTGTATTTTGTGGCATATTAATTTTATCTCAATAAGGCTATTATTTTACAAAACCGGGCCAGGCATGGTGGCTCTGTAATCCCAGCATGTTGGGAGGCCACTTGAGTGGCTCCCACTCAAGTGGGTGGATCACTTGAGCCCAGTAAGTCTGAGAACAGCCTGGGCAACATAGTGAGATCCCAACTCTACAAAAAGTACAAAAATTAGCTGGGTGTGGTGGCATGTGCCTTTAGCCTCAGCTACTTGGGAGGCTGAGGTGGGAGGATCACTTGGGCCCAAGAGGCTCAAGCAATGAGCCTCAAGCTGCAATGAGCCAAGGTCACACCACTTCACTCCTGTGTGGGCTACAGAGTGAAACTCTGTCTCAAACAAACAAAATCTGTAGAACCCAAGCACTACAGGAATTCAAGAAGGAGAGATAAAGAGGGGCAGGGCAGAATTGTCAGAGAGAACTTCATGGAGAAGGACTTGCACTAAACTCAAGAGATGAACATAAGTTAATTATGTAGGGATGCAGGGGACAATTTTGTAGGCAGGAAAAAGAACTTAACAAAAGGCTTGGTATTGAGACTAGACAAGTTGTCTCAGTAAGACAGTATAGTAAGTACAAAAATCTAAAGGAGGCAGAAAACAAGAACTTAAAGTTAGGACATTAACAGTAGGATAATGATACTACATTTTATCTCAGAGAATCCTAGACAGATTTTGAGCATGGGAAAATGTGATAAACTGGAATTTCAGAAACATTAATATGATAGATTTACAGGTGAATAGAGTGCAGATGGAAAGACCACTTAAAAGATGATGGTAATAGTCAACACTTAAAGTGATGAGAGGCTGAACTAAGAAGGTGGTAAAAAATAGATAATGGGGGCCAGGCACAGTGGCTCACGCCTGTAATCCCAGCACTTTGGGAGGCCAACGCGGGTGAACCATTTGAGGTCAGGAGTTCAAGACAAGCCTGGCCAACATGGTGAAACCCTGTCTCTACTGAAAATACAAAAATTAGTTAGGCATGGTGGTACATGCCTGTAATCCTAGCTACTTGGGAGGCTGAGGCATGAGAATTGCTTGAAGCCGGGAGGTGGAGGTTGCAGTGAGCTGAGATCATGCCACTGCACTCCAGCCTGGGCAACAGAGCGAGACTCTGTCTCAAAAAAAAAAAAAGAAAAAAAGAAAAGAAAAGAAAACAGAAGAGGGTAGACAAGAAAGATGTTAGAACCGGCCAATATTTATGTACTGTAAATTTTCCAACCAGAATAGTCCTGAAGATTCTAAATATTCAAAATAGTGTTACCTGCCAAAGTATTGGGGTTATCACTATTGTTTGTAAATTCAGGGCAATAGGCCAAAATCTTGGGTGGACCAGTATTAATTGCTCACTGCTCAAAACAGCAGAAGCAACAACTCTACCTGCAGTAGGTAGTCCTAGCCTACCTGTAGGGATTTACGCCAGAAAAACTGGTTTCAATTATTTTTCCTTGGTAAAATTTTTGGCTTTTGAAGTAACATACATTTATAAATGAAGTTCTTAATTATCTTTCTGATTCAAAGTGTCAAGCTCCTATAGATTATTTTTTACACATTCACCAGTGTTTATCATGTGGCCGATACTGTCCTAAATGCTTTATAAATATTACCTAATTTAATCCTTACAGCAATCTTATGTGGTAGCACTTATGTTATTATCAACCTCATTTTATAGAGTAGGAACTATAGCACAGAGAAATTCAGAGATTTGCCCAAGATAACGTAGTAAGTGGTGGAGCTAGGATTCAAACCTAGACAGTATGACTCCAGAATTCATGCTCTTGACCACTATGCCTCTCATATGGTATTTATTTCATTGCACTTATAGCAGATATTTGATATTTATTGGTGCTATTATTTAATGTGCTGTTAATTAATTCAAGGCTTCTCCTCGCTAAACCATAATCTCACTAAGAGCAGAAATTCTGTCTAGTTTTGTTGCCATTATATTGTCTTACTTAGCACAGTGGCAGGCACTTATTTAGTAAATATTTGTCAAATGAATTAATCAGTCTCTACTGATGATTATCACATTTTTCATTTGCCTGGAACTTACCACTCCCTAAAGTATTCTGCTCTCCGTATTTTCTAAAAATGTGCAGAGCCATTGTTTTTGTCAGCCCGTTAGCTCTCCTGAGGGTAGCAGAGGACTCCCTGGTTTTCTCTCAGATGGAACTTTCCCAACTTCCTCCTTCTGGAACTAGGGCCAATGTCCTCGAAATGGGCTCCCTCCAGGAAGAAAGCAGACAACTGCCCAATGACAGCAAGTAAAGAAGGTACATTGCGACTTTAATCAGTGAACTGGTTTCATTCTCTGCATCTTCTCCATTCCTCAAAAGGAAGTCTAAATCTAAATCTTCCTTTTTCAGAATTTCATGTTAGAAACAATCTGTTGTTGTTGTTCTTACGTAACAGGCAGTTCCATTCTGATAGATGGCTGGAGTGTGATACTCCTGCTCCCTTTAGGATCTTTTTTTTTTTTTTTAATAAAGATAGAGTTTCCCTCTGTCACCTAGGTTGGAGTACAATGGCACAATCTTGGCTCACTGCATCCACCACCTCCCGGGCTCATGTGATTCTTGTGCCTCAACCTCCCAAGTAGCTGGGATTATAGGCATGTGCCACCACGCCTGGCTAATTTTTTTTTTTTTTTTTTGTATTTTTAGTAGAGACAGGTTTTGCCATGTTGGTCAGGCTGGTCTTGAACTCATGGCCTCAAGTGATCTGCCAGTCTTGGACTCCCACAGTGCTGAGATTACAGGTGTGAGCCACCATGCCCTGCCTCCCTTTCGGATCCTGATTCACCAAAATAAAGCATGGAAGTGGTATGGAAATCCTCCCTAATGACAAAGACAGATCCATTTTTTTCTACCCACAAAAAGACTGCAAAGGAGGACCTTATCTGCCTCAGCAACCTTTTTTCACACTGACCACCTCTTTTTAGCAGGAGACAGTTGTGAAGAATGGCGAGAGAAGGAAAGGTACACAAGCTTTATTGGTGAATTTCCAGATATAAAAGTTAAGAGACTACTCAAAAGGATTTTCAGATGACAAAACAGTGGAGCTTGTACTTGTAAGTACAAAGTATTTACTTTTGAAAAATATATTTCCTTTCCGGATCAGTTTGGTAGGTTAACAATCTGATTGGCAGGCTGATCTGTCATATGCACATGTATACACACATGCACACACACTTCAGAGGTAATAACAATGACATACTCAGATATATTTTCCCGAGTTTACCTACCTTCATCTTGTCTGTCCTCACTTTGGCTTTTAAATAGAGACATTGCAGAGTAGACCAACTATAATTCTGTGAAATTTCTATAAAGGAAATAAAGATTCAGAATGAGAATTTCTCATGCTGATACTGTGTCATTCAAACATATTCTTAAGAAACTTGGAACTTGGTCCCTGAAGTCCAAAATGACCTATCCCTAAGACACATATGCTAGTTTAGAATTCACTTTATTTATCCTAATCATAAAGTTATAATTCCGAAGCTTGGGAAACAGATTTCATTTCCTGACAACCAAGTTGAAGTTGATGACTACAATTGTCAAAAAAATAATCTGAAACCTAAAAACAGGTGAAAGATAGGTGATCTTTTAATACAGTTTTGGGTTTTTATCTCTGATTAGTTTTCTATTGACTGGACTATTTTATAACTCATTAGGGCAGAGGTTAACTTAGAGATTTTTATCTAGCAGTAACCAAAATGTTTTATGTCCGGTAGAAGAGATGATTCCAAAGTTTATGGCTTATTGCACTTTAGGACATTAATTAGTTTTATATATAATTCAGAAATCATATTTTGACATTCCTTTTTAAAATTGCCTATAAATATTTAGCTCTTAATATTTCATTTGAACTGATCTTAACATCTAACTGATTCCCTCATTAATTAATGAATTAAATAAAATATTTGAGACCTATTCATTTCATAGTCATATAAAAGTCAGGTTTTTTTTTAACCTTTGAAAAATTGTACTTTATCAAACCCCATGATTTGCTATACAGACATATCCTTCTTTGCTTTCTATTTTTCTCTCCATTCTTAACCCAACTCAGAAAAGGTAAATAAAGTATATTTATTTTAATCAATTTCTTCCAGGTCCCCCAAATCACTAAGAATAGATGAGTCAAGACTAGAAAACTTTATAGGTATCTTCACCTCAATTTTCCCAGACATCCCAACATAGGCTGAAAATCATAATCTTGAGAGAGGTGTAAAGTCTAAGTAAAATGGTGTTCCCAGCCATGATATATTCAACAGCTAGAAAAAAAAAATAACCTTGACAATTGTGATCACTTTGGAAAGATAATACATCTTTCTAGTTCTGCCCTCAGTGGGTCTCAAGTGACCTCATTATGAAAACAATTCATATTTCAGGAATCTAGGCAGAGTTGCATCCTAAACCCTTAGGAGCCAGAAAGTTAATTGCATTTTCTGGGGTTCCTCCCACTGCTGAAAAAGGAAAGCCAAGGATGGGATGGCCTGAAGTTCAGGATGCTCTTCTACCCCTTCAGGGCCACTAGCAGCTTTGAAATAGTCTGGCCAAATCTCTATAAGCCGCACACCTTGAAATGTGAAATGGGTGTAAGGCACATACCAGCCAACTAGGGGCCTGAGTAATGACTGTTCCAGCTGGAACCAGCTGCTCATCAATCTTGTGACGTTCTCTACACACACATCACATGGCACCAACTGAAAAGTGTATTTATGCTGTTAAACTCAGAGAAGACATGGAAGAATATGAAAGGATAGGAGGAAGAACTGAGGTGTAGAAGGAAAAAGGAATGAAATGGAGCAAAAATAGATTAGAGGGTCTCTCTGAACTATTCTAGTTCAGAGGGCTGCTTGATTCACAAATTGTTCTAAAACATTAAATTTTAAAAGTGGACTAGGAGCCAGAAAACTAGATTTTATTTGAAAGTCTGCTATTAATTAACAACAATGTGACTTGGGACAAATTATTAACAACTTTATGCCTCAAATTTCTTCTAAAATGATCATTTTTTTAAAAAGTAAATAACTTAGATACAGGATGGAGGAGAAAGACCAGTTAATAAATAAATTTGTCAGAAAGAGGTTTCAGGGGTACTTATGTATTAACAATGAAGTGTAGCATTAGTCGTCATTATGGGGCTAAAAGAGTTTTGAGAGAATTAAATTAATTAATGTATGAAATTGCCTGCCACAGTGCTTGCACAAAGTAGTCAATCATTAAATAGCAATGGTTAAATATTTTAGCATACTCACCATATTGGTAAAACAATTTAAAGTCTGATAATGTTGTGTTACAGAAAAAATGGAACCACTAGAACACTTATATATTGGTGGTGATATTAAAAGTTGGACAACCACTTTAGAAAACAATTTGGCCTTATCTAGAAGTTTGATCAAGCATGTACTCCATGTCTTACCATGTCCATTTTTAGGTGTATATTCTAAGGAAACTCTTATATGTCACATACAAGGATGCATGAAGTAGCACTGCTTATAACAGCAAAACTGGAAACCAACACATGGTTATTAACAATAGAATCAATAACTATCTTCTAGTATGGTCATACAATGGAAAGCAATACAGCAGTGAAAATGAGTGAATGACATCAACATTGATAAATCTCAGAAGTATAATATTTGTAGAAAAAAATGCAGAAGAAGACATACAGTATTATATCATTTACATACATAAAGTTAAAGATCATGTAAAACTATGTCATTAGGAATACATACTTTCAAGGTACCTATACAGAAAAGTATGAAACCTATAAGGAAAAGTACGAAAATAAAAAAATAGAAAATTCAGGATAGAGGTTAGAGAGAGGGAAAAGGATAAGATAGAGAATACTGACAGCTTCAAGCTATACTTGTGCTTCTGTTATCTTACTCTTTACAACTACACATTTGTTATAAATTTTATATCTATTCAATATATAATAATAAAAAGAACTGAAAAAAAATTACAGTGAATTGACCAACCATAGGAAAATACTCTCCTATCTTATTCAGGAGAATAATTTTCAAAATAATCTTTACTGAACTAGTATGTCCAATTTGGAGCACTACATTTTTAAAAAATGTTTTATTTTGAGATTTTAAATTTACAGAGAGTTGCAAAAATAATACAAGGAATTTCTACATACCTCTCACCCATACTTTATCCTTCTATTAGTATCTTACAAACCATAGAACAATTAACAAACTAACAAATTAACCTTGGCTTATTATTATTATTATTTTGAGATGGAGTCTACCTCTGTCACCTGGGTTGGAGTGCAGTGGCATGATCTCCACTCACTGTAACTTCTGCCTCCTGGGTTCAAGCGATTCTTCTACCTCAGCCTCCCTAGTAGCTGGGATTACAGGCACCCACCACCACCCACAGCTAATTTTGTATCTTTAGTAGAGATGGAGTTTCACTGTGTTGGCCAGGCTGGTCTTGAACTCCTAACCCTGTGATCCACCCACCTCCCAAAATATTGGGATTACAAGTGTAAGCCACTGTGTCCGGCCAATACTATTAATTACAGTATAGAATTTAATAGTTTACCATTTTCCCTACAATTATCTTTTTTGCTCCAGGAACCAACCCAGGATCCCATATTGCATTTAGTTGTCATGTGCCCTTAGTCTTCACCAACCTGTCACTGTTCCTCATTCTTTCCTTGCTTTTTATGACCCTGACACTTTTGAAGGGTACTGGCCAGTTGTTCTGTAGAATATGACTCAACATGGATTTGTGTGGTATGTCCTATGTATTCTTGGTGTTATGAATCTAGATCACTTGGCTAAGATAGTGTCTGCCAGACATTCTGCTGTAAACTTACTATGTTTGCCCTTTGTAATTACTAAATACTTGGGGACACAGTCATGACATTTGAAAAAGGATGTTGAAAAACTTAGGAGTAATACAATAGGTGCCAAAGATAAGTTAAGGTATAGCACTAGCCTCTATAGGACACAGTTGAAGGAACTAAAGCTCTTTCACTTAGGAGAATCCAAAGGTAGAAATAACTTGTCCAACCTTGAGCCGATAGTCTCCAAGCTTCCTAGACTGTAGATGAAATTGCATAACATAGATGACCTGAAACTAGGGGCTGGGAATAGAGTGCTGACCTACTAGCCTACAGTCTTCCACTGGTATTATGTTACAAACCAACTTCAAGTTCCCCTAAGCCACAGCTGTGATTCTGTGATGCCAGCATCCTGCATCCACCACATTCACTTGTACACAAAAGGCTGGTGAATGTATTAAGCATAAAATACTTAATATTTTATAGTGGGGGCAGACTTCAATGACAAGTCTTTGTTTATATTTATCTCAGTCTGAAAACCGCATAAAATATAGCAAACATAACGAAATATAGAAATGACGTTACTGTGATACAGGCATAGCCAGACTCTTAGTACTAAAATAACCTAGACTGTGTCCACAGAAAGCATAATGGACATTTAATGAATAAATCTGTTTTCTAGAGAAAAACATATCTTCATCAACAAAAAATCCAGCACAGGGCCAGGCACAGTGGCTCATGCCTGTAATTCCAACACTGTGGGAGGCTGAGGCGGAAGGACTGCTTGAGACCAGGAGTTCAAGACCAGCTTGGACAATGTAGTGAGACCCCATCTCTACAATGTTTTTTTAAATTAGCCAAGCATGGTGGCTCATGCCTATAGTCCCAGTTACTTGGGATACTGAGGTGGGAGGATCACTTGAGCCCAGGAATTTGAGCTTACAGTGAGTTATGAAGATGCTACTACACTCCAGCCTGAGCAACAGAGTAAGACCCTATCTCTTAACAGCAACAATAGTAACAAAAAAAAAGAACAAAAAATATCAGAGGAGATTATACCTGAATGGACTCCGGGTTGACTTAAATGCCTTTGAGAACCCGAGGAAAGGGCTCTATATGCCTATCATTCCCTAAAATAAAAGCTACATTTCCCCAAACTGTTGTACAAAAATCATAAAAACTTCTAGTCTATTCTGTCCAAGTTTCTCTGAATTGGCTATTATACCCAATGTACAAATCCCCATAATTACTCCAGAAATCAAGGTTCCCATCCCGATTCCTAGCACATGAATCTCAGCAAAGCAAACAATTACAGAAGAAAACAAAAGGTTTTTTTTTTTCGGATGCAGTGGAAGAACATATACAACAAAAACAAAAAAGGAAATAGAAAGCAAGTCTTATCCTAAAATGCATTTAAAAGGCACAACCCCGGGCCGGGCACGGTGGCTCAAGCCTGTAATCCCAGCACTTTGGGAGGCCGAGGCGGGTGGATCACGAGGTCAAGAGATCGAGACCATCTTGGTCAACATGGTGAAACCCCGTCTCTACTAAAAATACAAAAAATTAGCTGGGCATGGTGGCGCGTGCCTGTAATCCCAGCTACTCAGGAGGCTGAGGCAGGAGAATTGCCTGAACCCAGGAGGCGGAGATTGCGGTGAGCTGAAATCACGCCAATTGCACTCCAGCCTGGGTAACAAGAGCGAAACTCCGTCTCAAAAAAAAAAAAAGGCACAACCCCAAAACTGCCAGCATTCCACAGGACACTTCCCAAACTCCCTGTTTTGTCCCCTCCTTATTTCAACTACAACTTCCTTACAGCAAAACACTCTAGGAAAAACTTCTAAACTTAGGAACTTTAAAACTCTGGGAGTGGTGGGAAGATATTCAAACAGCTACCAGTCTATAATGACATTTAGATGACTAGATCTGCTTCTGATTCCCAGCTTTTGGGAATCTGCCAAAATCTTTCATTGTGGGTTTTTGTTTTTTCCTGTTTCCTCTACTGAAATGAGGGAGCCTCAAAACCCTCATTTACAACTTTCTCCTTCCCAAAGTGGTTCATGGACTCCCTAATAGCTTTTCAATAAACTTGACTTTGGTTTCAGATAGTTTAAAGGAAAGAGCTGAAGATGAATATAAAATAATATTTAAACACAAAATGGTGTAGAGAGGAATCTTTAAAACACTAATTTCTTAGCTATCACCTTTATTTCCAAACTCACAGTCTTCCTCAGGAGTTCTCAGTCTACAAGGCAGGCTTCATAAAGTTACTGTGTGCTATAAATACCCCTCTTTTCTGTCTGGAGCTTTTACTTGGGTCTCAACAAATACTGGAGTCTACACAATCTCCTTCTGGCACTTGTAACTTCTCAGTCTCACAAAGTAAACTCCTTATTAGGTAGTATAATACTGATCCTTTGGGATGGCTTATCTTCTATTTCTTTCAGTCAGTAGAAACGATTCAGTGTTTACTGAGCTAGTCTTAACTATTTTGCACATAGTAGGTAATGTTTGTTGGCCGGGTGTGGTGGCCAAAGCCTGTAATCCCAGTACTTTGGGAGGCCAAGGCAGGTGGATCACCTGAGGTCAGGAGTTTGAGACCAGCCTGGCCAACATGGTCAAACCCCATCTCTACTAAAAATACAAAAATTAGCCAGGCATGGTGGCATATGTCTGTAATTCCAGCTACTTGGGAGGTTGAGGTGGGAGAATCGCTTACACCCAGGAGGCGGCGAGTGCAGTGAGCCAAAATTGAGCCACTGCACTCCAGCCTGGGCGACTGAGTGAGGCTCTTTCTCAAAAAAAAAAAAAAAAAAAAGTTTGTTGAAGAGCATCTTAGAAACCAAGTGTGCTTTCCTTTAAACAAACGTTATTGGTTTTAAAATTAGGAGCAATGGTGAGATAATAAAACACTAACAGGAAATTTGGAAACCTCTGTTCTGTTTCTTAGCTTGGATTCCTAAATCATTTATACTAAAAACAAATGATTCATTCCCACAGTTGTTTTGTCATCTACAATAAAAGGCAATACCTGTAATTCCAACACTCTGGGAAGCTGTCACTTTCCTTCCTTACTCAAGAAAATAATGTAAAGCAGGGGGTTTCAAAAGGAGTTATGTAGAAAAAGATGGTTTCTCAGAGGCTGAAGTAAAGTTAAGGGTGAAGGGGAGAGGGAACAGCAAGAGGAGGGCACTTTCTCTCACTCGGCTTGAATAACTACTTTTATCTGGAATTTTCCATGTATTTGCCACTGAAAAAGAAATGGGGCCTGCTTTTTCTCAGTGGCAAGAGAGAAATAGTCTGGTTTAAAAAACAAGAGACAAAAATAAAGTGCTTTTATGATTAGCCTCTATGGGTCCCATTTATTCAATGTTCTAGTTATATTCATGTTTGGAAGGATTTACAACAAATTAGTAACAGTAGAGTAACTAAGTAATTGGAAGGTAGGAAACTAGGGGTAGAAGGGAGACACAATTTTCACTCTATACCCTTTTGGCTACTTAAGGTTTTGTATAATTTTGTGCATGAATTGTTTTTTCAAAAAATGCGAAGACTTCAACTCCCTGTAAACAACATTCAGTCCAGGAACGATATATGTCTCTTTGGAGAAACAGAACCAACAGAAGTTATCTATCTATTTATATACATAGAGAGAAAGATACATATTTATAAATACGTATATAAATATCTACCTATAGAGATAAAAATATACATCTCGGGAAACTCAGGTAGGACTTTTAGAGTCTTCAGGCAGGATTCCTTCTTCTTTGGTAAACCCCGGTTTTTGTCCTTAAGACCTTCAACTTATCAGATGAGGTTCACTCACATTATAGAGGGTAACCTCCTTCACATAAAGTCAACTGATTATATATGTTAAGCCCACTTACAAAATACCTTCACTGAAATACTACAATTTTAATTTAATTTTATTTTTTGAGACAGAGTCTTACTCTGTTGCCCAGGCTGGAGTGCAGTGGTGCCGCCATCTTGGCTCACTGTAACCTCCACCTCCAGGGTTCAAGTGATCTTCCCTTCCCACCTTGGTCTCTCAAGTAGCTGGGATTACAAGCATGCGCCACCACGTCTGGCTAATTTTTATATTTTTAGTAGAGATGGGGTTTCACCATGTTGGCCAGCCTGGTTTCAACTCTTGACCTCAAGTGATTTGCCCACCTTGGCCTCCCAAAGTTCTGGGATTACAGGTGTGGGCCACTGTACCCAGCCAGAAAAACCTAAATTAGTGTTTGATTAAATAGTGATACTATGACCCATAGACAGGGAAAATAAATAAATAAATGATAACATTGTCAAAGGTGTTTAAACCAGAGCAACTTCATCCTGAATAGAGGCTTGGTAAAATAAGGATGAAACCTACTGGGCTGCATTCTCAGACAGTTAGGCATTCTAAGTCACAGGATGAGACAGGAGGTTGGTACAAGATACAGGTCATAAACACCTTGCTGATAAAACAGGTTTCAGTACAGAAGCCGGCTAAACCCCACCAAAACCAAGATGGTGATGAGAGTGACCTCTGGTCATCCTCACTGCTACACTCCCACCAGCACCATAACAGTTGACAAATGCCATGGCAATGTGGAAGTTACCCTATATGGTCTAAAAAGGGGAGGCATAAATAATCCGCCCCTTGTTTAGCATATAACAAAAACCATAAAAATGGGCAACAGGCAGCCCTTTGGGCTGCTTTGCCTACGGAGTAGCCATTCTTTCGTTCCTTTACTTTCCTAATAAACTTGCTTTCACTTTACTGTATGAATTTGCCTCAAATTCTTTCTTGTGCAAGATCCAAAAACCCTCTTTTGTGGTTTTCTGTAGAGACAGGGTCTTGGTATGTTGCCCAGGCTAGTCTCAAACTCCTGGCCTCAGGTGATCCTCCAACCTCAGCCTTGCAGAGTGTTGAGAGGCGTGAGACCCTGCACCTGGCATTATGGCTATGTCTCTTGACAGGCAGTCCCTCTTACAAAGTTGTCTCTAGCTGGGCTCTGGTAACAATACTTTCCACCTTTCCCTTTCAGGTCTAGAAGTGCTACTAATTCACCACTGTTTTTAGTCTGTTTCACCACTCCTTGTTAATCCCCTTAACACTGCCCATACCTCCATATGGGTTCTTTTCAGTTCAGCCCTTTTAAATACCAACTGTTTTTCTGCCAGGACTATGATACACTAGAAAAATAATAAATGGCATATTTTCTTCTCCTTTATACTTCCATTCATTCACTTTGCAATATTTGCAAGAGAATCTCCTCTTTTTCCTCTAATCCAAAGCCTCCTGTCCTCCCAAGTCCAACAACTCTCTCTAAATACTCTATTACCTGCAGAGCAACACTGTTGTTACCACTCTTGTACAAACCTAGTGCGACATCAGCACTCTTGTCCTTGTAGTTCTATGGCTGTTCAGCTTTGCCAGTCTGGTTATCCCAGCAGTGCAATAAGCTCCTTAGGGGTAGGGAACTTAAGCAATTAGAATCTCAAGTGATAAACATATTTTAGCTGGAAAGAACCTTAGAGGTTATCTTGTTTAACTTCCTTATTTTACAGATGAGGAAGTTTAGGCTCACACAGGGAATAAACCTTTCTCACACAGCTATATAGTGGCAGTTAAGTCTAGAATCCAGATTCTTCCTACTACTTCACCATGTTTTGATGCTGCACTGGGTAATTAGCAGGCACTTAATATGCTGATGACTCACTCTTAAATTTATAAGGGGTTTTTGTCTCTTTTTGTTCAATGCTAAGCCTCATGCCTAGATGAATACCTGGCACATAGTAAGTGCTCAAAAAATATCTGTTACATTTGAACCCAGGACCAAGCAAGATAAATTCCCTGGAAGTTAATTAGAACTCAGAGGATCATTTATAAGAATCCCCTATACAATTTAGAGGAAATGTATAGTTTTTAGAGTGCTTTCACATATATGAGCCCATTTGATACTTCTGAGGTAGACATGCAGAAATTATTAGTCCTAGGTAACAGATGCAAGTTACTGAGGCTCTGAGAAGTTAAAGGTCATCTCCTGACTAGAATGTAGCAGAGCTAGGCCCGATCTTCTGACTCTTACTTCAGTACCATCTCCATTATTTGTTGCTTCTTCAGCTTTGCCTGTCTGCTTCCGGACTCGGGAGGATCATTCAGGGAGTTAGTCCGAAAATTCACAATGAATATATGGGCTACAACTTAAGCTGAAAGATGTGATTTTTCTTCCTTAAAAGTCCACTGCTAAAGGTACTTCTGTTCTAATTCAGATTAGATATAGCCTACAGAAATCAGTGGCTAATTCAAATCTGAAAGCCTGCTGAAACCATCGGTAGCTAGCCAGAGTTTGACTCTTCCCTCTGGAGTAGGTAGCCTATGACAAAGAGTGGGAGGGGATGATAGCAAACGTGCCACTTCAGATCAAGTATGGGACAAGGATTATTACTTCTTAGAGAATCGGAATAGTGCTGGAAAAGTGGAAAACTCCCTGAGTTAACAGGAATGTGAAACTGCTGGAGATCTGGGGGTATCTGCTTCATGAAATAACTAGTAGAATGTGTGCCCTTTAGGAATTATACGGGGATAAAGACCCCCTTTCTTAGCTAACCTCGACAAATATGTCCTCCGTGGGAGTGTCTGGAAAACCAGTATACTCCAGTATGCGCAGCGGTCTCAACAAAACATGAGGATGGACATACTGGAAATACTGAGAGGGGAGGTCTCTTCAAGGAATATTGGGAGGGAGAAGGCGATAACCTCTACTTGGGGGCCCCCTTTGGGCGCTTCTAGCTCACCGTCGCCGCCCAGCCTCGGACTCCAGCGACAGCCATCTTAACGCACCTTTCTGCGCATGCGCTGTAGAGCCCCAGGTTCCAGCCTAGAGCGGAGCCCCGCCCATAAACCACGCCCATCTCCCCTGAGCCGGCCTCTGGCCACACCCCTGTCCTCAGGCGCCCGACCCTCTTGGTTTCCCAAAGGAGGGGGCCTCTAGCTGCCGGTCAGGCTTTGAAGTACCTGAACTACACTGGCCGCTGGGGGAATGGAAATCAAACACTCAGATCCTGCCTTTGGGTAGATCACAGGCTGATGAGGGGAGACAGACAAGTAAATTTTAACAATGCAGAGTGCTGCGGCGAGGCGTCCAAATACTGGAGCCTAGAAAGCAGTAGAAAAGGTTGGCAGACATTCCAGCAAGGAGAGCAGCATGTGCAGGCACTGAGGGGTAGGAGCGCACAGTGCGTCAGGGACCTGCTGGAGCCAGTACTTTAGAATAGCTGCAGGATGGGGGAAAGGGGAGTGGTGCCGTTTGCGCTATCTTGGAGAATCTTGGAGTTTCAGCCTGAAGGCTACCGTTGACCACTGAATAGCTTTAATAGGAGAAAGATTTATTAGAGTGTGTGAAGAGAGCAGGGGAAGAAGGGAAGCAAGGGATTATGACAGTAACTCAGGCAAGAGGACCTGAAAGCTGCCATGACTCTTGTGGTAGTGAGAACTGAGGCGACACAATGGATTCAAGAGGTAATTCTGAGGCAGAAATGTTAAGTGGCTGGCTTGGGAGAGGAGCAGGGAGGAGGAGGAATTTTTTAAATGAGCAACCGAACTCTAAGGATTTATTTAGCAAGCAGTGGAAATGGACCTAGTTCCCTGCCTGGTGACCCGTTAGTCCCCGCCCCACAAGTAATGATAGCGGAGGCTAAGAGAGTAGATGAGCACTATCTTTGTTGCCCAGGAGGCCTTTTTACCTTATTTCTTCCCCTTTGGGAGTAGGCTTTCTACTGCAACTCTTCTTCCTTGAATACAGCCTGAATAAAAGGCCAAGGTACAGTCCTAAACCTAATCCTCTGACCTGTCTGTGGCAGCCTCAGCCCTCTGCCACGACCTGCAGGCAAACCTCTCCCCAGTGGGCCCCTGCCTTGTCCTCACAACCCAGTCTGTGATGTGTCCTAGTGATTCTAGACAGAGGGAAAAGAAGTATTGACTAGTTTTCACCAGAGTAACTCTCCTGCTACTCTTCTGGACCTTTTGCAGGAAGCTGGTGCCATAGGTCCCATGACTCTGTTAATTAGATGTGTGGTCTCAGGTCTAGGCCAGGATGGTAGCTCAGTGGTGCTTATCCAGAACCACTTTAGGTTTCACCCACTGGCTGTCAGGTATGGGTGTCAGGGAGGAGTGTGAAACAACAAAGGACCACTAGGCCAAAATCTGCCATTATAGAGGAGTCATTTCCACGGCTTTCCACACATTAGCAGAATTACCAAACCCCAAAGGCTGCTATAAGATAATTTATTATGGATTAGCCTATAACAATGGCACATATAATAATTAACAACAGCAAAGATGCTTGGTTTCTTGTTTCATGTAATGGTCAATACATCTGTGAACAATGCTGAGTCCTCAGGAAGTCCAGGAGGCTGCTACAGAGGAAATCCAAGAACCGTATCACATCTCTGAGCAAGTCTTGGGAAGTCCATCTGACTCTCTGAAATAGTTTGTCTCTGACCTCCCAGGTATTGTTGAGGGCCCCCTCCATCCAGCCTGTCCAGAGGGATCAGAGTCCAGGCTCCTTCTGTAGGGTTGAATATCTAGGAGGGGAATAACAAATAACCCAGAAGAAAGAGAGAGACCAAAGTCTAGATTCTTTCTGCAAGGTGGAGGACAGCTAGAAGGCAGTGACCACAGATGAGCAGGACTCTTTCTATTTTCTACAATTTTTGGCTTTGTTCAGGGCCTACCCAAGAAGAAAATACTCCTGGTCCTTCAAATAGCCCTCAGGTAGATACATGTCAGAACAGCCTATCATGTCTTGAAGCATCACTCCCCTGCCTAGAGGAGTTAGGTAGGGAGGCTCCCAGGCAGGTGGCCCCTAGTGTCTGGGGTCCAAAGAAATATTCTGCTCAGGGCTTTGAAGCACCATGTGAACCTGGTTCTACTCATGATATAATCTGGGGAAAGGGATTAGCACAGTTCATTTCTAGAAGGTATCTTGTTCAGTTTCAAAGCCTTGTTCTCATTGGAGCCACAGAAAATCAATGGAATCTAAATCCTATTCTATGTACTCCTGCCCTGGCCATACTCCAATCCAGACAACAGGGCTCAGCAACAGGCTCAACTGACTACCCATCCAGACAGGTACAAGTTCCATACCCTCTAAGCTTGTTCTTTCTAATGATTGGTATGTATGTGTCTAACTGGATAAGGTATGGCATGGAGACGAATAGAGGTGGGATGTGGAATGGAGGGGTGTCTACCAAGAATGGCTGACACTCTCAGAAATGTCTCTTTCTCTCTTTATGGAAAATCTCTCTATGTGGTAACCCCATATCCCAGCCCCTAGTACCACAGTCCTGCTGGTCAGTGCTTCATGACCCTTTCTGTGAAGAGCTATATTATCACCACCCAGAATTTTTCCTCAAATATCTTTAACTAAAGGGGTCGGCCTCTTGACTGCAAAGACCCTAAGCTGGTTATACAGCCAACTCCCACTGGCCCTGATTTGTGAAACTGGTGCTGCCTTATTGGCATAGAAGCCAAAGATGTTCAGCTCCCCTCCTCTGTGGAACGAGACTCTGATTTGAGTTTCACAAACTCTCGGGCCACCTCGTCATTGCTCCTCTGAGACAAAATCCGGAGAATGGTCAGGCCTGTCTCATCCATGTGGATCTTCCGGCCCAAGGGACACCAGCAGGCACAGCTGCCCTTCGCTGTGACATCCCTCAGAGGCATCACAGCCAGCCCTAGCACACGATCTTCCCGGGCAAAGCAGTAATCCTTCACGCATATCTGCAACTCATAGGACTCGGGCCCCTCTTCATTTCCCAGGAGGCTGTGAGCACAGGATAGAAGTTATGAGGCCAGAGCTGAGAGTCCTCAGCTGATTTCAACTTAGTCTGCCATCCAGCCCAGCCCTCCTCTCCCCGCACCCCCTCAAGTCTTACTGCCATCCCCGAGTCCTGCAGGTTCCCCACCCTGTAACTTACAAGTGAAATGTCTCATTGTACTTGGGGGCCCAGTTGTTGCTTTTGGACTTGGTTGTGAACTTTCTCTTCTTATCACTTTGGTGTGGGCCAACCATGGTCACCTCCACGAAAGGCCGGAACATACCCGCTGTCTGCCATTTGAGGTCATTGGCAGCCACCACTGCCCAAACAAGGGAAACCTGTGAGGGATCCCACCAGGAATTCCCAGTTCTTGAACCCCAGGTGACCTTCCCCTTGGAGGAGGGCTGAGCTGGAGGATTGAGATGAGCAGCCTCTGCCTTTGAGTGATGAGTGAGGCCACTGGGCAAGGAATGGGCAGACCTGTAAGTCCATCACTCACCTTTCACTGTGACCTTGTGCTCCCCAGTACCAGGGTGTGTAAACAAGTCCACCTGAATAGAGACTTCTCCCACAGGATCATCCACACCAGACCCTGAGGACAAATGGAGAGATGATCCCCCATTGGAGAACTCTAGGGGGTAAAACTGAGGGGTGAGGAGGCTACCACCCTATACCCAAAAGCAAGAAACAATCACCACCATAACCATGGGAAGTAAGCAATAGGAGAAGGGAAAGCAATGGGATAAAGAAAAAGGCTGTGTCTTGTAACACAACTTAAGCTGACAGCATCTTATGCGCAACATTTTCCAAAAGTGCCCTAAGACTCTCTTCTCATGGATCCCCAAAAATCTGTCTCCTAGGCTGAAGGATTTTTCATTGAAAGATGTTGGGGTAGGACAGTGCCATCACCTTGTATCTGTGTCTGGGAATTATGTCAACTTGGTGGTGTCTCTTAATGAAAAAATGTGCGTCCTCTCTAACCAAAAGCAGCAACCTCCCATCTATGCCCAGGATTCCTAGAGGTCCCTGGTTAGGCGGCTGCTGTGCTCTGAAAGGCTTCATTCCCCTGAAACTGGGGCCCCTACATAGAATGAACTCCCCAGTTCAAATCTCTGAAAGCCAATCTACAGGCTCCCCTTAGCAGAGGCCCCATCCTATTTTAAGAAAACACCACTATCTTACACCCCAGAGAAAATTCTTCTTTGTCCTGAGGCAAATGGGTGGGAGAATGCTGAGAACAGTACAGAGATCAACAACAGAACCCTTCCTAGGTTATATGAAGCATTACCCATCTCTAAGACTTGGGATAGAGCTCCTAAACTTTGATAGCTGGTTCCCTGAACCCCAGCACAAGTTGCTCATTCTAGCTCCCAGGGGTCAGTGTTAGCCCATGTTAGATCTATATCTGCATAGTGTACAACATACCCTTTTCCGGCCGAATGTCCTCATTAGCAGTAAATCTAATACCTTTCCCATCATGCACTGAATGAGGACAGGCAAGTCAGAGGTAGTAGCAGCAGTAGGACAGAGAAAGAAGAATCAGTTAGCAGTCTAAGGAGTTAACAGCCATTCAAAGCAGCTCTACACATATTCTGAGGGAGCACAGAGGTGGGGCAGAATGGAGAAAGTGAAAGAGTGAAAGGTCAATGTGTGAATGCTCCAAATTAGACTTCATGGGTCAGAGATCAACCAAATCATGGGTAGAAACAGTAGATAAATACAGAAAGGAGGTATCTGAGAGCAGTGAGACAAGAGAGAGGCTGTAAGCTCTAATTTCCTAGACCCTTAAATGATAAAGCAACGGGTAGAAAATGTACACAAATACACACAGATTCTTCCTGCAGTCGCCAACCCTGCTTTTACCATATGTGTGCCCATTCCAGGCTCTCCTCATGTTTTATCAAGCTTAAACCTCAATGCTTCTAAAAAGCCTTTCTGGATTAACTCAGATCTTCCTTGATGGTATATGCCTGCACATGTACCCAGCTCTGTAAAAGTTCTCCCTGTCCCCTTGAGTAAGACTCACAGCTCTTCTTTTGTTCTCTATTCTTCCACCCTGGATTAGAAATGAGAATAGATGAGAAATACAGCAGTACACTTCAGGTCCCTTTCATTTTCTCACCTTCCATCACCAGTCTATCTGCTTAGACCCCTCTCCCCTCTAGGTCAGCCCTGTGCCCCAGATTCACACACAGCTCAGTAATGCCTAAGCTGCCAACTTCCCCCACCAGGTTCACTCTCCCAGGTAGCCTGCTCAGGTTTCCTTGGAACCAGCCATAACAAATGTGCCTGAGGTGCCTCCTGTGAAGGCTCTGCTCCAGCATCAGAATTTCCATCTGAGCTATATCTCTGCAGATATGTTTTGTTTCAGACGGGCCATGCTGGAGGTAGGGAGGTGTTCTGAGGACTGAAAGTCACTGGGAGAAAACCAGCTTCCTGGGTCCTCTGTGCATAAGCATCACCCCTAAGGCTGGAGCCTCAGCTGCGCACAGAACCCGGAGATCCACACCCTCCCTCAGCAGCTGCCATGGTTTGCCTCTCTTCTTTGTCTCCTCATCCATGCTGCAGAGTCTGGAAAGTCTTTTGCCTTCTCTCCTCAGGAAAACTCCCAGAAAAGCTCCCCACACTATGAGGCTTCACATTTCTCATGGTTTCCATTCATTCCCAAGGCTTCCTCACAGATTTTTCCTTCTTGCCGCTTACCAGTCAGGGTATACTCTTTGAGCTCAATAAACATGCATGGACCAGGTAATGCCTGAGAGAAGAAATCTCAGACATATTTCCCAGGCCTCTGTGATTCTTCTGTCTGGTAATGGGTATAGGGTAGAGGTAAGGACTGAGGTCCCATCAAGCAATTGAGATCTGACTTTGAAGGGCTCTCTGAAGAAGTAACAGGATCCACCCGCAAGGGCATGAAGATACAGACTCCCTAGGGGAAGATGTGTATCAGAGAGAAGTGGAAACCCCCCTCAGGGCCTTACCCTGGGTAGTCTGTGAGCGCACAAAGGTCTTGATGAGAGTGTCAGTGGTCTGTGTATACAGAGACAAGGCATAGCGTAGAGACTGCAGATCTGGGCTCTTCTCCAGGAAGGTTTTCTTCAGTCCATTGCCTCCTGCATGGAAGTATTGCTGCAAGATAAAGGAGCACCTGTAACTGTTTCATCACCTGTGACTGCTTACAGAAAGCAGCTTCCCGACACTGTCCTCAGAGAAGCAAGAAGAGGACTGTGAGAATAGGCCATTCAGGAACACCCACAGAACCAGAGTCATAGTCTCTTGGATGAAGAGTATTATTTGGGTATTTGGCAGTATTGATTGGGATGGCCACATTCCTGGAGGTAGGGTGGTGTTTAAAGGATGGGTCTTTCTGGACAAGCACAGTAATGGAATAGAAGCATTTCAGGCAGGGAGAAGAGCCAAAAGTGCTCTTGTGCTCTTTTACCCATCTGAACCTTAGAGAACTTGAGACCTATGATATACCTTTCCCAGGTGACTTGAAGCACAGTTCGTGTGTTCCTGCCTTATTATTACCTTACCAATTATAAGCATCTTGAACTTAACCATATCTGATTCTCTCTGTATCCTTGACAGTACATAGTAGCTCTCTTCTGGATGTGAAGTGCTAAGAGCTGCAGGGACACCTGGTCTGGCAAAGTGGAACAGCTGGGTCAAGTGGGTGTGGTGGTAAGACTGTCTGAAAAAGGGGAGGTCTCCACCTTGATGGTGTCCAGGGCGAGGTCAAGGACTGCACACTGCTTTGGAGTGAGATTCCGTGTTTCCTCTCGCACCATGTGATCCTGGAACCCCAGAGAAATCAGAAGCATCAGGACAGCTCAGGGTAGTCATGAAAGTCTTGTACCCACATGCCAGCCCATAGCACATATTCATCCCCTCCTTTTCCTCTTCAGTCTCCAAGATACCAATTTCCTTTCCCCAGGCATCCTCTCTCCATGGCCTCAGAAGGACCACACATGCCAGGAAGACCCCACACTCAGAGTACCTTGAGTTTGGAAAGATGGCTCAGCTCCTTGGCAGCAGTGAAGATCAGCTGGGTGCCCTGGGCAGAGAGGGAATCAGTCAAAAGCAGAGGACCCACTCCATCAGGAAGCAGGGAGTGAGGGGAAGGGAGGCAGCAGGAGGAAGGGGAAAGAGGTGTCCTTACTGTCTGGTCAGTGAGTGGGGGCAGAACAATCATTCTCTCCATTGTATTCATCACCACCCGCCAGAGCTCCTTCAGTACACGTTTCAGAACTGTCTTCTCACACACAGTGGCAAAGAGGGTGAGGCTGCAAGTCCAGGCAACAGGTGAGGCCAGGGTGAGAGTCTGAGAACCCCTGTCCCTAAGGAGGTCCCCTGCCCGACAGCCTCTGCTTTGCTCATCCCCACAGGAAAATCCTGAAAGCTGTACTCACTTGCCATCCAGGAAGTCCATGAGAGGCCGGAGCACGCTATCTGCATCCTGAGCTGCTGAGGCCCTGGCATCTGGAGATGCATTCCCTGTGCCCCGAACCTGGCCCAGGATGTCGGCCATTTGTCGAACACACTCATCAATCCGTACCTGGAAACTACACATGTGCCCGAAGTGTAGCCTTCCCCTCCCCATATACACACGGTCCCTGAAGCAACACCAGCTATTTGCTCCCATTCCCACATGCTCATGGTGCAGTTCCAGCAGGGACAATCAGTAGGAGTACAGGGAAGATCCACACACCTGCAGCTGTATGGAGAGGTGTGGGGCAGGGTTCTGGGATGGGCCAGGGACCACATCTAGCACTGAGGGCCTTGTATTACGGGGTCACTGACCTGTTTCCAAACACCATGCTGAGCTCATCCAGAACTGTATTCAGTTTCACCTGCAGCTCCTTCAGACTGTCTGCAGCTTCAAGGTCCAGCTGTATCCACAGGAGGTAAGCCTGGCTAGGCTGCTTCTCTTACCCTCTTCTACCATGCCACACCCCTAGGCTGCTTCTCTTACCCTCTTCTACCATGCCACACCCCTACTACTGCCTCGCAGGGCCTTACCCCAATGCCTATTCCTCCCTCAACAGGGCCTTCCCCCAATACCTATCTCAGATTAAGCCAGCCCAGACCCCAAGCTAAATTCCTGGCCTACACCTAGTAAAGAGAGGGTGGAGGTCTGTGGCAAGCGCAGGAATAAAGGGAATATGCAGTGACTCCCAAACCCTAAGACCTACCTCCTTGCCTCCCATCGCCTCAAACATTTTCTCCAGCTGGACCCTCAGTTGCTGCATGTTGTTCATCAGGATGCAGGGCTTTGGGGACAGATGTAGCTGTTGAGTCTTTGCTCCTTTCAGCATAGGGCCCATTAGCCTAAGGTCCTTCCCTCTCTCACAAAAGCCACAGGGACCTCACATATTACATAGGTTTCTCCCTAAGCACTAATTCTCCTTGACTAAAAGCAAATTTTAACAATTTTAAGCTGGGTGGTAGGTACTCAAGTATTAATGTATTATCCATTATAACTCTGAATATCTTTAGGTTTTCATTAAAAAAAAAAGACTAAGCAAAGGTCTAGCTTAGCAGAGTATAATGTACCAAATGAGACTCACAGGATCTCTGCCAAATTCTTATAATTTTGTGGCATGAATCTGAAGCAAAGCCGTGGTGGGAACCAGACATCAGGAGCATCACCCCAACCTCAATTCTGAGGACAGCTTCAAAAGCAATAGGGATTCAAATGTCTTCCACTCTCTTTCTCTAAGAGTCCAAGGGCCTGAACCTACCAGTTTCTCCTTTGTGCAATAGGCTGGGAAGTCCTTTGACAAGATGTCTGCATACTGCATCAGCACCTTCCCGATTGTCTGAGAAACGAGGAGAAAAGGAAAGGAAAGGGAGCTCTTAGTTCTCCTACGGGGCTCTTGCCTGAGGTGGCACTTATCATCGCAGAACAGTAACAACAGGGAGGTAAAGGGGGAATCTCACAGTAAGGAACTAAGACCCCTCTCAACCACAGAACACTACTAAGACAGAACTATCTGTCTGCCCCAGAAACAAGCAAAGGAGAATGGAGGTCACACAAGGCTTTACCTGAAGGCTACAGTGAAGAGGTGCTGAGCTCAGGCCTGTGATGTGGCTATGAGTGTAGTGGTGGTAAGGGGGAGGGAGTAGGAAAGTATGGTTACCTTAGCAAACCTCCTCATGTAGTGGGCAAGGATGCTGGGGTCCGGGCATTCTAGCTTCCGGATGATCTCAAAGCTCTGATTGAGTTGTGTGAAGACGTCCACCACAGAGCAGGAAAAGAGTGCATGCTCTGATGTCTGCTGGAACTAAAGAAGACCATGCACAGGGTCACCACCCACAGCTGCTATCTTTTCCCAAGCTTGTAGAGTTTGAAAAGGCCCTCAACAACCCTCCTATGAACTCCACAGGGCAGAGAGAGCCATCCTGGCTAAAGCCTGGGAACTTCTGCCAATAGCTAATTGCTGGGAGACCTGGCCTGGCCCCTGTGCAGCCAAAGCCCCTCACTTACTCCATCCTTCTTATCTCGTTCCAGGGCCCCACGCAGGAATTCCAGGGATACATCCTCATTTTCATCCAGCCATTGTAGCACAAACTGCTCAAACCACCTGCAGCCAAAGCAGGAGAACTGGGGGTTAGAACTAGTGGTTGGAAGATGCCACGTCCTGACAGCTCCACCAGATTGGGATCCCCTGTCTACACTGGTACCTCGAACAGGCTGTCCCCAAGACTAGCTTGCTGAAATGAATTGTGGATACTAGCCCTGCCCACCCAGAGGGCCCCTTCCTTTCCCTCTGTAGCCACATGATGACTCACGCTGGGTACTCAGGCACCTGCCCCTGGAGGACAGGCAGATCCCGCACATATTCATTGTGGAGCCACTTCACCTTGAAGTGCAGGTTCATGTAGTCGGCACTCTTACACAGGCGGTCTTTCTCATGCTCTAGTGGTAGGGAGAGAGGCTGGATCAGGTTCCAGCAGTAGAGGTCATGGTTCCTGAATCCTCCTAAGGCAGCAGATCTGGTCAGGTGGCTCTATCAGATGCCTTAGGACGAAGGTGACTCCCAACCTCCTTCTTACAGCGATCTTTCCCCACCAGTGTTCTGCTCAGCAACTGTCCACAAGCCCAAATCTTCCTCTAGAGAGACTAGCCAGACTCCCACATAAAGCCTACAGTTGTTTTGCTCTAGTGCTTGGCAGTGCAGTCTTTTTGCTCTAGCGTTTGGCCTCTGGTGAAGAAGAGGAGAAAGGGCCATGGGTGCTGATGCTGATTAGTAGGGAGACTGCCCAGGACTGTAGAGCGCAATGGTTTTCCAGGGCTGTTCTAATCACAGTAGCTGAGCCATCCTTCAGACAGGCTTAAAGGCAGAGATGAGCAGGTGTACATGGCATGAATGGATCAGTGACAACTACACAGAGACAGGGAAAATGGAACTGGGCTCAACTTGACTGAAAGAGCAGTTGGGCAGCCATGGTGTAATGGAATCTTGAGGCAAACTGAAGGGCTCCAGGGCAGAGCTAAGACACTGAAAAAATGAATTCTCAGAGAAGTATGCGAATATGAATAGTCAGTTTGGAAACTATGGAAACACAGCCAGATGAAAGGATTATCATGCTGCAGAAAATGGGGCACTTATTTTGAACTGGAAAAGTCATCTAGCTGAATCTCCAGAGCCTTCTGGAAAATCTAGGACAAAGATCACTCACAATTTGCTCAGAGTCTGGAGCACTGGCCACACCCACAGGTTCTCTTCATCTACCCCCTTTATAGTTGAAGCACTAATTTGAATAATAAAATCAATTGTATGCTGACACATCAACATAAAAGCAAGCAAATGTGGGAGAGGACTAAGCAACAGAGAATAGAAGGCCACTGTCTGTGGGGACTATGTTGCTCAACTTTGAATTGCCATGGGTGATGCTCCTCCAAGTCAAGGCAGAACATCCAGACTGGGGCAGCTGGCCCTTGTGAGGTTAGTGCAGCAGACACTAAAGGAGGAAACAGAAGCCCAGGATTCAGCCTCAAAGGGCTTCAAGTCCCGGGAATTTCATCCCCTGGCACTCAGGCAGCACTGTCTCCACCTAAAGTTGCATTTGCAGTCTCTTCTATGAAGCAGTGAGCAGAAGAGGGAAAAGTGTAAGACTAGAGGCAGAAGGACAATAAAAAGTTCTTACCACCCGGAAAGAGGACTTTTCGTATACGAATGACAGTGGTTGCTTGTGACAGAGCAGACATACCAATAAGCAACAAAGAGAGTGAAAAAATCAGGGACATCAGAGAGACCCTCAGGGCCATCAAAAGAGAGACCCTCTCTTCCACCCCCATCCCCTGCTATTCTTTTTTTTTTTTTTTTTTGATTGCCACTCTTAAACCAGTCTAAGAACCTAGAAATGGGCCAGGAGTGGTGGCTCACACCTGTAAGCCCAACACTTTGGGAGGCCGAGGTGGGTAGATCACAAGGTCAAGAGACTGAGACTATTCCTGGCTAAGACGGTGAAACCCCATCTCTACTTAAAATACCAAAAATTAGCTAGGCATCGTGGTGGGCACCTGTAGTCCCAGCTACTCAGAAGGCTAAGGCAGGAGAATAGTTTGAACCCAGGAGGTGGAGGCTGCAGTGAGCCGTGATCGCGCCACTACACTCCAGCCTGGGCGACAGATCAAGACGCCATCCAAAAAAAAAAAAAGAACCTAGAAACATCAGGAGGGCTCTCCACCTTCCTTTTCAAGCAGGGCTGCCCATCACTCCGTAACTCCCTAACTCTTTGTTTTAGGGACCTTTCAAGTTACTGTTTTTACACAGAATTCTCACTTTCTCTGCCAATTCATTATCTGCATTCTGGCCCCTAGCCCTAATTTCTACATTAATTTCTCTGGTATAAAAACTAACTGACAAATTCTGAAACACTGGTCATATTTTAAACTATTATAACAAGTCCCATGGAATCATGCTCCAGTAAAGTTGCCTGATTGGTGGGGGTAAAATCTGTCAGAAAGGCCAATCCATAATCTCCTGCCCCTGACTTCCACCTAACCACCTCCTCTCCTCCTGAAGAGCTCTTCCAACCTCATGATTTCAACTGCACAGTTTGTTGATATCTCCCCCTAAGCGCTCTTTGGTTCTGGTAATGTCTATATAAGCTGTTGCTGCTATTGCTTTTTTTTTGAGACAGAGTTTCATTCTGTCGCCCAGGCTGGAGTGCAGTGGCACTATCTCTGCTCACTGCAACCTCGGCCTCCCGAGTAGCTGGGATTATAAGACATGTGCCACCATACCCGGCTATTTTTATATTTTTAGAAGAGATAGGGTTTCACCATGTTGGCCAGGATGGTCATAGACTCCTGAACTCTCGTGATCCACCTGCCTCAGCCTCCCAAAGTGCTGGGATTACAGGTGTGAGCCACCATGCCCGGCCTATATAAGCTTTTGACGGAATATTTCATCATGCCGAGATTTAACTTGCCCCTATTTCTTACCATCTTAACATCTCCAGCTGAAGTGGAACAGAGTACACCAACTAATCTTACCCTCTTGTTCAATGCTGAGAATTCTCCTCAAATGTTCCTTCTGCTTCTTTATTTGTATCCAGTTAAATCACCTGCCCCTGATTTTGCCCCCAAATGTCTCTGAATCTATCCATTCCTTCTAGTCACACTGTTACCTGCCTAGGTCTCATCACCACTATCTCTAACCTGGATTACTACAACAGCCTCCAGACTGGTCATTCCGCCTCCCAATTTATCCTCCACACTGTAGACTGAGCAAGTGGCCCTTCTACATAATAATCTGATCATGTCAATCCCTTGCTTGACATATATCAATGGCTTCCAACTGCCTCAAGACAGAGTCCAAAAGTTGGCTGGGTATAGTGGTTCACACCTGTAATCCCAACATTCTGGGAGTCTGAGGTGGACGGATCACTTGAGGCTAGGGGTTCAAGACCAGACTGGCCAACATGGTGAAACTCCGTCTCTACTAAAAATACAAAACTTAGCTGGGTGTGGTGATGCATGCTTGTAATCTCAGCTACTCACTTGGCTGAAGCATAAGAATCACTTGAATCCAGGAGGTGGAGGTTGCAGTGAGTCAAGATCACACCACTATATTCCAGTCTGGGCAACACAGTGAGACTGTCTCCGCCCCCCCCACAAAAAAAAGAGTCCAAAGGCCTATGCATGGCTTACAACCTTCTTCCAAAGGCCTATGCATGGCTTACAACCTCCTTCATGATCTGACTGTCATATCTCTCCATCTTCATGTCTTATTTATTTCTTCCCCTGCCCTCTGAAGTGCTAGTCACACTGAACTACTGCTGCTTCCAGTTCTCCAATCATGCCAAATCTCTCTAGACCCCAGCCTCTGCGTCTGTGTCTCTCTTTCTTATCACTACCACTCTCCTGGCTAAGTCTTATTGCCCTTCAGGTTTCAGCTTGTATATCACCTCCTCCAGGAAGCCTTTCTAGGTCCTCAGAGTCTGGGTTACATGGTTCTCCTGTGTGCTCTCAGCACCCTATGCTTACTCCTCTTGTGACATTATAACTTTGTGTTGTAACTGCCAATTTATATGACTGTTTTCTAGACTGCTCTGTGAGCTTCTTAAGGGATGGTGCTATGCCTCGTTTATCTCATTGGATTCCAAAAACCAGCACAGTGCATGGCACAAAGAAAATATTCAATAAACATTTGATGAGTGGAGTTGGGATTTACTGTAAAGCTACTGTAAAGCCTCAGGAAGGAACTTTTGTTTCATATTTTAATTGGGAGAGTTGTTACACAGATAGGCTTACTTGTCAAAACTCATCAACTTATATTCTTAAAGTAGTCTTATTACATTGTACATAAATTATACCTCAGTAATGTTGACTTACAAAATATTTGGCAAAGGACAGCATTTTCAACTTTCCTTTTATAGTTAGATTCAATGCCACTCTCCTAACATCCAGGCCTCCGAACTCCTCCTTTTCTCTTGCCCTCCATATTCTGACAATCACCAAGTTCTGTTCTGGCTTCCTTCCAATGTCTTTCAAACCCATTCTCCTCTCTCCACTTCTCTTCTCTAACCCCAGTGCCCTCTATCCCTAAGTTATTACAACAGCTCTTCATTACCTGCATTCTCTGATTCTGGTATCTCCCTGCTGTCCTCATCTTCCACTAAGGTAAATCTTATTAAAATGCTACTACAAACTAAATCTTATGAAAATATTTATTAAAATAAATACATTACATCTCTGCTCATGAGCCTACAATGGTTTCTTACTGTTCTTAATAATTAACATTTAGTCAGTGCTGAGTAAGGGCCAGGCAATGTGCTAACCATGTAATAAACATCTCAGTACTTCATTAGTTCAAAGAAATAGATGCTATCATCACTCCCATTTTACAGATGAAAAAATGAGAGCTCACAAAAATTTAGTTTGGACCAAATTCACCCTGCAATGTAGGCAGTGAAATTGAGGTTTGAAATCAGGCCAACATTAATTCTTTCTCTTAAAGTAGAAGTTTTGAATCCTTTTGTGTTTGTTTTAAACATTAGCAGAACTCCCCTTTCAAAAAAAATCTCATCTAGAATCCCATGTAAGATTGATAAAAGCAGGGCTGGCTGAGCTGGCATCATGTAAAAGAAGTCTAGCCTCTGGGTTTCCCTTTAACTTAGCTCCTGAGATGCTTCTGTTTGAAAACCTCTGCTCTACCTCACACTGCCTCTCTTACGGAGTTGATTCACTTTTCACAGGTATTTTCTCTTTTCTCCCAAAACCCATTGGAGCTGGAGTTCTTCAAGAACTGAAACTGTACTCCCCATCAGGATAAGTGGCATCTGGAGGGAGAGACGGGTGACCTCCTCACTGGCCTGACAGTAGGGAGCCCTGCTCTGGGCTTGTATTACAGAATACACATGTGTAGTCTGTGGCTGGCTCAAATGTAACACAGATCTTCAAGGTTCTTTCAGTCTCAAGACTCACTGATTCTAAACCTCACAAATTTAAGAGTCTGAGGGTGGTTGATCTGCCCTGCCATCCCACACAAATAAAAGATCCAGACTCTGCTTTGTCCTTGCCCAGATGGCTCCTCCTCCTCCTAGATGGGCTTTCACTGACTGAGGAGACAGACTACCATACGTAAACAGGCAGGAAAGGCTGCTAAATAGGTGAGTGCAGATGGGTACAGATGGGAAGGTCTGATACAGGTAGGGAGTGATATCTTTGTGGACCAACGTAGGAAATGAATAAAAGAACAAACTGAATGAATTAGATGAATAATAATTTGCCTGTGGCCCCGCTCTACAGGAGAAGTGAGGGAAGAAGTATCTTCCTGGCATTGTAACACTAATCCAGAGCAGCTTTAAAGAAAAGCCAGGCCAGAGAGTCTCCAACATCAGAAAACAATTATATGTATCTGCATATTTAAGATTCTCTGATTCTTTAAAACTGAAGTTTCACAAGACCATTCTCCAGGAAGTAGGCCATCTAAGAACACCTACCGTGGGAGAAGCTGATCTCTAGGCTGGGAAGGTCTTGAACAGGCAGCTGCTCCAAAGCTAGAAGGAGGAACCTACATCTACACAGCCATTTTCATTATTTCCTTTGGCTGCAACTTTGCCCTCCCAAGGTCTCCTGGGGCCTACCTCCCACCAGGCCTAGAGTTTCTTTAGTTTCTCACTATACCACTCACCCAGAATTTGTAGTTGTCTAGAAGAGGAAAGGGATAGTGAACGAGGAGCTTGGGCTAGGAGCCTGGCAGCCCACTGATTTGGACAGACCCTTACCCTCCAATGCATATTTCATGTCTTGGGCAAACAGATGCCACATCACTTCTGCGCTGACTTTTCCCACATTCAACTCCTGAGGAAACCTGGATCACAGAAGAAACCAAAGTCAGAGAATAAGGCAAGAGCCACTTGATTTGATTCATTTCAAGGCTAAAGTGCCTAGTTCTTGGAAGTCATACTGGAGAGAGGAGAATCCTAGGGAACAGGGCTAGGTCCAATCTGGAGAAAAGGGCCCCAGGGGTCCAGGGGCCAGTGGCAGGACAAGTGGGGGCAGGACAAGTTGGGGTAACCCTGTAGGCAAGATGGGGCTGGGGCAGAAGATGCCCAGAAGACAGGGAATTGAGAGGCAAAGGCTGGAAAGCAGGCTCAGGCTAAATAAGCTGGAGGAGAAAGGGCAAGGGGGTGAGCTAGAAGAAGTCCCACTTCATTCCCAGTGGACAGACACATACACACATGATCTCTGGATCCCCTGGGGCTCTTATGGAAGCCACAATCCCAGAAGCCTCTCACTTCAGGGAGGCTGGCTCAGTCTGGGCAGGGACCCCCATTATATTTCCACACCTGTCTCCAGAAACAGTTACCCAGACAGATACAAGGGACAGAGGGACAGATGGACGGACAGGAAGAAGAGGTGGCACTGCAAACATACAGAGACAGGAAAGAAAGAGGTTGTTAGACAGATGGACAGACCAACCACCAACATACAGGGCCAAAGAGGGTGATACTCACTGGTTCAGAACAGGTGTGTAGGAATTCTTATCTTCCTCTATGATTGACACAATGAGTGTGATGAGCTTTGGCCAGAAATCCAGGTTCCGAATGCTGGGCCCTTGTTCTTCTGGAGGTAGTTCCTGCTTCTTGATCCGGAAGAGACAGTGAGAGAGAGAGGGAGAGTCAAAGTAGAATGTGGAGAATGTCTCCAATGATCCTCTTTCTCTTCCCCTCCCCATACCTCTTCCTGTAGAATCAAGGACCTTTCCTCTCCTAGAGCTTGTCTTCCACAAAACTATTCCTGTTCTGTAAGAGTGACTATTGTGAGAGCCCTGGACACAGGGAGCCTATCCCTGAGAACTTCTCTCCTCAGCCCCAGGGCACTACTCTGATAAACTTGGTCAGTCTAGGAGACATAAAGATGTCCAGCCTTCTTTTTCCTTCTCTCAGTTGCTATGAGCAGAGTAACTCCCTGGCTAACAGCCCCGCCAGCCTCACTAAGTAGGTCTAGTTCTATGTGGCCCCACAGGCAGGCAGCCCTCCTTTTCTGGTGGTATTCCTCCACTGACACCACACCACCACCACACACATACATATCTCAGCTCTGAGAAGATCTTTCAACTTCTGCAGGAACTACTGAACAGATCTAGTGTGCATTTCAGCCTTTCAGTGGAGTAGGACTTCCCTTGACTCTCTGAAGTTATCAGGGGGAAGAACTACATCTAGGAAGATATTTGGCTAGCTGGATAAGAAAGGGCCTTGCTTGGGAAGAGACAAGGGAATACAATGGTGGCTTTCAGGTAAAGAGAAATCACTTTATATTCAGAGCCCAGAAAAGGGAAGTAGGAGTCACCACAGGGAAGCTGGAACATACATTATCTCCCACTAAGACAAAGGCATTAAAGGACAGGAACAGGGCCTTTATGTGGGATGTCATGTCACTGGAAAGCCTCCACAGTCCTTAATTAGCCTGCATTTTCAATAAATGACTAGAAACCCAGAAAGAATCTTTAATATCACATGAATACATTTCTTCCTTTTATTTTTTCTGTCATTATCCTGGCTCAGGCTTTTATATCATTCAAGGATTTCTGAACTGGTCTTGGATCTCCAATCCAATCCCTCCTCCTTGCAGCTATCAGTGATCTTTCTACAAAGAAAATCTCAAAGTCTTACTCCTTTGCTTAAAGCCCTTCAACAGCATTCAATAAAATTTAAATTCCCTTGAAGAGGTCCTTCACTTCCCTTGTTAGCTGTATTAAACCACTGCTCAAGGAAATAAGAGAGGACACAAACAGGTGGAAAAACATTCCATGCTCATGGATAGGAAGAATCAATATCACAAAAATGGCCATACTGCCCAAAGTAATTTATAGATTCAATGCTATCCCCATCAAGCTGGTATTGACTTTCTTCACAGAACTGGAAAAAAAAAAACACCTTAAACTTCATATGGAACCAAAAAAGAGCCCACATAGCCAAGACAATCCTAAGGAAAAAAAAAAAAAAAGCTGGAGGCATCATGCTACCTGACTTCAAACTATACTACAAGGCTACAGTAATCAAAACAGCATGGTACTGGTACCAAAACAGATATGTAGACCAATGGAACAGAACAGAGGTTTTAGAAATAACACCACACGTCTGCAACCATCTGATCTTTGACAAACCTGACAAAAGCAAGCAATGGGGAAAGGATTCAGTATTTAATAAATGGTGTTGGCAAAACTGGCTAGCCATATGCAGAAAGCTGAAACTGGATCCCTTCCTCACACCTTATACAAAAATTAACTCCAGATGGATTAAAGCTTTAAACATAAGACCTAACATCATAAAACCCCTAGAAGAAAACCTAGGTGATACCATTCAGGACACAGGCATGGGCAAGGACTTCATGACTAAAACACCAAAAGCAATGGCAACAAAAGCCAAAATAGACAAATGGGATCTAATTAAACTAAAGAGGTTTGCACAGCAAAAGAAACTATTAGTAGAGTGAACCAGCAATCAACAGAATGGGAAAAAATTTTTGCAATCTACCCATCTGACAAAGGGCTAGCATCCAGAATCTACAAGGAACTTAAACAAATTTACAAGGAAAAAACAAACAACCCCATTAAAAAGTGGGCAAAGTATATGAACAGACACTTCTCAAAGGAGGTTGCGGTGAGCCGAGATTGCGCCATTGCACTCCAGCCTGGGTAACAAGAGGGAAACTCTGTCTCAAAAAAAAAAAAAAAAAAAAAAAGACATTTATGCAGCCAACAAACATATGAAAAAAGCTCACCATCACTGGTCATTAGAGAAATGCAGATCAAAACCACACTGAGATACCATCTCATGCCAGTTAGAATGGCAATCATTAAAAAATCAGGAGACAACAAATGCTGGAGAGGATATGGAGAAATAGGAATGCTTTTACACCATGGGTGGGAGTGTAAATTAGTTCAACCACTGTGGAAGACAGTGTGGCAATTCTTCAGGGATCTAGAACTAGAAATACCATTTGACTTAGCAATCCCATTACTAGGTATATACCCAGGGGATTATAAATCATTCTACTATAAAGACACATGCACATGTATATTTATTGCAGCACTATTCACAATAGCAAAGACTTGGAACCAACCCAAATGCCCATCAATGACACACTGGATAAAGAAAATGTGGCACATATACACTATGGAATACTATGCAGCCATAAAAAAGGAAGAGTTCAGGTCCTTTGCAGGGACATGGATAAAGCTGGAAACCATCATTCTCAGAAAACTGACACAAGAATGAGAAACCAAACACTGCATGTTCTGACTAATAAGTGGGTGTTGAACAATGAGAACACGTGGACACAGGAAGGGGAATATCACACACTGGGGCCTGTCAGGGGTTATGGGGCTGGGGGAGGGATAGCAGGGAGGAGGGGGATAGGGAAGGAATAGCGTTAGGAGAAATACCTAATGTAGATGACAGGGTGATGGATGCAGCAAACCACCATGGCAAGTGTATAACTATGTAACAAACCTGCATGTTCTGTACATGTACTCCATAACTTAAAATATAATAATTAAAAAAAAAACTAATGTCTACAAACAAAAGTTTAAATTCCTTAGTTTATTTCTTCCAGAATATGACTGTCTCTCAACCTCATACCTTACAACTCTTTTTGTTCCATCTATCACCGCACCACCACCACTTATTTACTGCTTATTATGTGCCAGGTACCCTGCTAAGACCTTTACACACATTATCCTATCTAATCCTCACAACAATTCCAATGAGTAGAAATTATTAAAACCTTCATTTACAGATGAGGAGAGTGAAGGGCAGCAAGGTTATATGACTTGTCCAGAGTCATGCAGCTGTAAAGAGCAGAACTAAGATTTGATCTTAGATAGCTGAATCTCATAGCTATCTAAGTACCCTATGTTGCAATGCTTCTTTATTTTTCATTTTATTTTTTGAGATGGAGTCATATTCTGTCATTCAGGTTGGAGTGCAGTGGCATGTGATCTTGGCTCACTACAACCTCAGCCTCCTGGGTTCAAGCAATTCTCCTGCCTCAGCCTCCCAAGTAGCTGGGATTACAGGAGCCCGCCACCATGCCTGGCTAATTTTTTTGTATTTTTAGTAGAGATGGGGTTTCATCATGTTGGCCAGGCTGGTTTTGAACTCCTGACCTCAAGTGATCTGCCCACCTCGGCCTCCCAAAGTGCTAGGATTACAGGCATAAGCCACTACGCCCAGCCTGCATATACTTCTTTAACATACGCATGCATAATTCTGTGCCTCCAAAATTCTATTTTGTCTCTGGTATGCCCTTTCCCTCCAGCCCCTTTCTTTAGCTAATTCCTACTCCTTCCTCAAAATTCAGATTGAACTTTACCTCTTCTGAGAGGTTTTCCGGACATCCCTGGTCTGGGCTCCCAGAGCACTCTTTGTGAATCTTTGGTGTAGATGTATCAGAAAACTACAACTATAATAAAATGCAGTAAAAGCAAAATAACAACAAGAAAAAAACAATAAATGTAGTAATTTGCCCTGACCTCCACCAAACAACGAGATACCTAAAGGCTGAAATGTCTCTTACTCAACTTTATGTCTAATGCTTTGTTTGACAAGTGAATGGATGGATGAATAAACTAATGACTTAAGGTCAATAGATGGAAATTTTAAAAGACATCAAGAGTTTATGCCAATGTATATATGGAATAAGGAAAAAATGAAATTGAGAAAAAGTAAAAAGCAGATATCAAAATACAAAGGCCAAAGGGCATCCCTGAATAGTTTTTGAACTCTCTTGCAGAGTCGAGTTCATTCTCATGGTGGGGAATAGAGACCAAATATTCAAAGACTGCACAGTTGAAAGATCAAAGCTGAGAACAGCATCTTGCCTCCACCAGGGAGCCTCCACAGACAGATGACAGAGGAGCCCAGAATGTATCCAGTAAAACAAAGCCCTCAGGAAAACCTCCCATGGACTTCAGAACCAATGGGAAATTTTATAAATATTAAAAGAAGCCTTAAATCCATGGCTGGCACAGAAAATACACTTGGGAATGAGAAAAGGCAGTATGAACAAGATCTTAGTCTTTACTAGGGTACTCCTAGGAGGCTTCACATATTGGATGTATTTACCTAAACATAAATGTCCAGGAGATTTAGGTTGTCCTGCCATCATTGTTTGTCCAAATAGGTCTATCTCAAATGCCCCTTGTTCTTTTCCCAGTATTTGATTAAGAATGGGAAAAGACTGTTCTCCTCCTTAGAATTCCTTTAATCTTATCCCTTTTTTAAGGCCCTTCAAACAGACTCCTTTGATTGGAGGTATACATATGTTTATGAGACTGCAAGCTTACTGAAGAACTGTGCTCTCCGCTGAGCTGACCTAGAACAAACATTAAATATATATTCGTTGGACTGAAGGAAATCCACTGCAAATGTATGGTCAGCAAGAAACTCCTAAGACTGGAACTGTAACTGAGTAACTGGAGCTAGAAGTAAGTTCTGGCTTTAAAGAAGTTGGGAGCATGAACAGAGGATACTATTAGAAGGACCTAGGAAAATGTACTAAGTCATCAGGTACTGACTTAGGATGCCAGGCTAAAACAAGTCTCACAGCCTCACAGAAGTATAGGGTCAGCCTTGATAGCCAGTGGATGAATATGCCCAGAACAACCACACATTTCAGAGAGAAGTGATTAAAGGGAAAAGTAAACCTTCCAGGAGCCAGCAGCGCAGAGAGTCCACTTCAGATCTCAGAGGAAGGCAACCCAGAACTTACCATGGTCCGCATGACTAAGACTAAAGTTAAACTTGAGGGAGAAAAAAAGACTCTGGGATAGACTGAGAATTCACCTACTCAACCCTTGAACTGTGCATGAATTTAGGTTTACTTTCTTCAGCATCATTATTGTTGCCATTTCTGATCAATTCAGGTATGTCTCATCTTGCCCAGGGGACCCTTTCCATTCACATATCTTACATGGTCCACATGGTTTATACGCCACAACTCACTTATTCTTGAGAACATCAAGGACTTTGTTCTGAGTGCCTTTCCATCACCATCATGAAGGAAAGCTGAGGCTCCAAAGAGCCACTGACAGCTGACCCCACCTGATCCCAAACCTCTTACCAGCTGGTACTGGTGGCTGTATAAGTCGTGGCAGTTGTTGAAGATATATTCGTATGTGGAGTTCAAACAGGCCTTTACACAATCCTTTACCACCTGGCTAGCTCTTGGAGGGCTCTGCAGTTCTTGTACCTGTCAATTAAAAGAAGAAATATGGGCCCAAGGTCCTGCTTACCTGGGTGGGATATTCTCCTAGCACTACCCCAAACCTACTCTAGATTCTTTCATCCCTGTATGGATCCCTAGACCTTTCCCTGTGACAAAATTGCCAGGAAAGCTGAGAGGGAAAACTTCCAGCCCATCCTCATAGTTCTGTAGTCTATGTGCTCTCTCAGAAGTAACCCAGGGAACAGGTACATGGAAATGTAAGCTTAGAGGTGATGAATCCTGTAGCCTCTGACTCTACCCAGTGATTCTTACTCTTCATGTTCCTGTAGCCAGATCTCCAGCCCAGCACCACCCAAGCCCAGTCCACTTCTTACCTTCATTCTGAAGAAAGTAATGCTGGTCAGCAAATCCACTGTGGATTTTAAGTCCTGAAGCCGTTCAGGACTCCCAGCAGGGAAATTATTCTGTTGCAAATCAAGCAAATGTAAGAAAGGAACAGAGGACTATGAAAACCTTCCCTGCCAAAAGTAATGACATCAAAAGCTTCCCTAATTGCTACTCACTGGTATTTTCTCTAGTTGAGCTGGGCAAAAACACTTAATGTTACAGGTCTCCCTCTTTCTTTTCTACTGATACAAACAGGCTCTTGCCAAAAGCAGGGGTTAATACTCCCCACCCTAGAAAGCAACACATCCTCCCCCCAGCCCTACTTCCCATGCAATGTATAAGCACTTGTACAAAAGGACACACAGGCACACACACACTTATACACATGCTTTTCTTGGATAAAGAGTCTTACACACAAACAGTGAGTTCTTCAAAAGTTATAATCTAACTGTATATCCTGGAATATAAGTGGAGCCACACTACCGACCAAACTGAGGTCCAGGACCTGTACTTTCCATACGATAGACCCCAGCTCTTCTACTGTTCTACAGCCAGCAGATGGCAGATCTCTGAGCAGAACTGCTTTTGGAGTGAGCTCCTTAGGAATTTCCAGCCATTCTTACTTCATTCACTTTGGCACAAGTCTTAGGAGGGAGCTGCCATGAAGAGCTGAAGGGAGATGCTGAGCCTCTCTCCACTTTAATGGTCAGTTTTTTAAATCTTCAAATGGCTACTTATATGCCAAATATAAGATATACAGTCAACTGTCCATTATTTGTGCAAATGGAGGGCACTCAAGTGCAGATAATTAAAACCTCACTTCTTTTTTACTTTAAGGTTGTTTTTATACTTACTTTTTAATGTGAGTATATTGCCTGTTCTGAAAATTCACAACACTTTAAAGCAAGTAATAAAGCCATTCTAAGATCTAACATAGTAGGAACAGAGAAACTGCCCATTTATCCTGTTCTGTCCCAGGTACCCACCCTCCTACTACACCTATTTCCTCCCTTTATCCTAGGAATGGACCTGATCTCTGATACAAATTATTTGCAAAAGCCAAGCTACTCTCTTCCCCCTACCCAGATTCTCACACCTCCCCTGGAAAATGAGGAGAGTATGGAAAAATGCAAAAAAGAAATGTAATTAAGTATCTAATTTTTAAAAAGGTTATTCCTGGAAGAGATTATCCTCAAGAAACTCCCTAATAAGAATGTCACCAGAGAGTTAAGTAGAGTGTTAAGAGTGAGGTTAGAAACCCAACTGTCTATAAAAAGCAACCATACACCATGTGCTATTTATACACCACAAGATCCTTGCAGTTAAGAGAACCACAGGTGTCAGTAGCATTGGCCATTTGGGTGGATGTGATGACACCAACCAGTTTTCCCTGGCCTCAATCTTTATAGCCAAGATTGGCCTACAGTGTCTCTGGGACTGCACTTGATATCTACTATCCTTCCCACAGCCATGTCTTCACTCACCCTGTATGTAGAGAGGTCAATCCTCAGTGAGTTGTGCAGCTGGTCCAGCAGTTTTACAAATCTCTCTTTCTGAGAGTGAGAAATAATGGGAAAGAAAGAGAGAAACTGTGTCTGAGTTCTCTAAACTATAACAGAAACAGAACCACCTCTGGAAGAGTAGACAGAATGGGGAGGCATTGGGTTGGAGACACAACCCTGCCCGTGGAAAGAACAACAACCAGTGTAAGGGAAAAATGGGATAGACAGTCCCCCTGTTCTATCTCTTTGCAGCTCTGTTCCAATCTGGGAAATCCCACACTGACAAGGAAAAAGCCAAGTCCCTGGGAGGAGAAATGGCTCCTTTTATACAAGAGTCAACAGGGCATGACCAGTGCATCCCTATCCCTTTGGGACTGTACCTTATCTTAGTCAGATAAGAAGAAACTCCAAACACATTCTCCAACCTGTTTCTGAGTCTGAGGTCTCCTGACTTATCTCGGGTAGTGCCTAACAGTTATACAGCCACAGCCTAGCATGATGGGAGGGAGAAACTGATGCATTTGAAAGATAATGGGACAGGCATGAAGGGGTTTCTCTTTAAACCACATTTCACATTTCCCATAGTGTATACTTTTTAAATGTTAAAATATCTAACATGATTTTCATAGAAAAAGTATAATTAAATGTGGAATCACGTGCCTGCAGGATTTTCACATCACACTCCTAGAACTCATATATTGATTATATGAGTAGATATTAAGACAATACATAATGAGATGAGGCAAAATGGAACAAATATCTGACTGGCTTAATAAATTACATTAATTCATTTACAGAAAGACTCTATCAACAACAACAAAAAATTCGTTAGCACCGAAAACCAAGGCTCACAGACTTAGTGAATTGGGATGATATCAGTAATTTTATGCCCAAAATAGTAATCTTTGTGGTGGTGGGTCAGAAATATTTCATCTGGTTTATACTGAATTAATGTCAGGTGACATTCTGAGGTAATGACTCAATTTCTCAGTACCTTAACCCAGGAAGAGCACACCCTGGATAAGGAAAACAGTACAGACACTAGAAAAGGGATAGGTTCAGGTGCATATTGGCATCATTGCCTAGACATGAGTCTCATATAAATTTAAGTAATATGAATGTGTCACAGACAGACTGAACAAGATTAACAAAAGTCCATTTGTGGACCTGCAAGACTGAAGAATATGGAAGAATATGGTAAGTCAATCAAGTTGTTGACCCAGAGAGATTCTGGCTGAGCCCAGGTGACACCACACCCAACCACCTTCTCTCCTTTATCTGTGTCTGAGGAGAGGCTATTAGTATAGTCTGCATACCCATAAGGAAACAGGGTTCATCTATAAAGGTGGCAACTATCTGAACTTTAAGTACATCAAGCAACTCCATAGGACCAACCAGGACAAATCAAATTAATTGGTAACAAATGCAGACATATGTGTTTACATGATACTTACCCCAAAGTTGGAGGCTGCAAAGCGATCAGATGCAGAGACATTGGTAGAGGCAGTTGTGTGGGCATAGTAGGCATTGATGTTGGCCAGTAAGGTGCTCATCACTGCTGGCACACCAGGACACATGTACTTGGATGACAAACATGCAAAGTGCCTGAAAAACACAGCACACTCATCCTCAAAGACTCTTCAGGGCTTGCAGCAAAAGCCAAGGAGGAACTCAATAAAAGTTTATGGGATAAATGAAGCACAGCCAGGGCAACTGCTACCCTCTGCTTGCCTAGGGCTGCTTTCTGTGTACAGCTCTAGGGGCAGCCTCATTGATAGAAAGGATAACCTGCTTCTCATAGAAATCTGGAATTCCCATTCAAGGAGTCCTGGTCTGCTCCATACACAGCTGCTTTCCCTGCAGTTTCTTGTCCTCTTTGACTCCCCAGGCCAGTCTAATATGTGTACATGAACACACATACCCTGTCTGCTAAGGCCTGTGATGTCTAGACAGGTTTGTCCTTGCATACTCTAGCATGCCTTTTTCCCTGCAGAGTTCCCTCAACTCTGAGGCAGACAGAAATACCTTTTTCCATGAATTACTGACAAAAACATTCCCATGGGGCATAGACCCATCTCACACAGCTCAGAGAGGAAAGTAAAAGAATCACTGCATGCTACCCACTAAGGACCTGCCCATCATATCAGTGTGCCTTTGTTAGCCACCCCAACAACTAGTGGCTACTTCCCAGAGCCCCAGCAGAGACTCACGTCATGGCCTGATATATGGACTCGATGCCATAACGCATGGCAAATTCATCCACAATTTCTTGGGCAGTCTCATCAAAGTACACCTTCCAGGCATCATCTCCTCGAGCTTCAGGGATGCGGACTCCCCCACTGCCCTGAATGTCTGTGAGGTAATGGAAAAGATTCTGCAGGAGACAGATCAGAGAAAGGGAATGGGTTAAATACATATGAAAAACAAAAACAAACTTGGTGGTAAGGCCCAGGAGAGTGTGAATAGGGTTCCACAGAAATTCCATCCTTCCAGTCACTGCTTAGTTCCTCCTGTGGCCCAGTAGGCTGTTCTCACATTAGTGGAAGAGAATGCAATCTGGGTTCAGCCACTTGGGCTCTCCAGAGTAGCAGAGAGAGTCAAGGACGAAATTTAAACTCGGCCTCAGATCCCCAACCATCTAACAATCCTACTTATGGCCAAAGGCCTCTCTCAGCACTGCTTTCTGATCCCCCACCTACCAAGGGCTGGCTCACCTCATGGAGACATGTATACTGCACGTGGTACGGGGCTACTTTCTCCTCCCCCTTGATCTCCACACTGATTTGTAGTCGGATAGCCCCTGAGACGGCTGATTTGTCTGTCCTCTTCTCTAGGAAGGAAAGAAGACTGGAGATTGACACCAGTGCAACTAGACAGCATAGACAGTCTCATTCTGGCTTAATCCAAGGAAAAGAAGGGGCCAACCCAAGGACTCAGAAAATAGGGTGAATCACTCCAGTGACCACATATTCCACAAGTACCCTGGAACTAGCTGGGTGGGAGAACAGGAGTGTGCAGGGAGAACAAAGGCACTAGTATGAAGATTAAAGGATCTTCTGAAACCTAGAGAATGTTCAGCCAGAGTGAGTCGCAGCCACTGCAACTCCTGTCCCCCATCCCTCCCCACAGTCAGTTCTTTGCAGGTGAGACAGGCTCTGTATAGAGATATACTTTGGGACAGATGGTGATTTTAGTAGAAGGACTATTCCCAGGTCCCCTTCAAGCTCTCCCTTCTCAGCAACTTTCTCGGGTCCAGTTTCCTCACCCAAGTTGTACCAGACATCCATCTCGCCACTTAGCGTCCGAACCTCGATGATGGTTTGGCCTAGGAAATCATCGGACTCGCGCTTTAGGCGTTGCTTTACTCTTGACTTGATGTCATCATCCTCATCCCACACACGCACCTTAATGCGGTCAGAGGAGTTGTGGCACTCACTGTGAGAGAATTAGGCAGGCTCTGTTAGGGGCAGACAGAGCCGATTCCTGTTACTTCCTATTCCCTCCCAAAAGCTCTGTCAACTGCACTTAAGACCCTTTAACAGGAGAAGTCAGAGGACAGCAGTACTGAAGTTCCAAGCAAGGTGGGCTATCCCAGCAAACGACTCTTCATTCCTTGGCCTGGGTGGCTTTATCTACCACTATATGGTTCTTATTGTCCAAGAACAAAGGGCAAGGGGTAGAGGGAAGAGTAATTAAGGTCAGTTCTGACTTCCTGTACAGCTAGCTGTATCAGTGACACCAAGAGGAAAATAGCTAGATATGCCACGGAGCTCCAGGAAGCAACTGCTAGCAGCATCCTCAGAGCCCAAGGCACAAAGTCAGAAAAGGTGCTAGACATGTTCACAGTAGGCCCATATGGTTATATCTGTTCAGCTTTCTATCTAACTCTCCCATCTGCCTAACTATGTGCTTGGTGAGCTTCTATATTATCCTATCATATCCCATTGAATTGTCATCTCTTCTAACAGGGTTGCTTTGGAGAAAGGAATTTCCCCAGGTCTTGTCTTATGCTCTCCTCTCCAACAGTTGCTTTCTGGGTTCTGTTTTCACCCAAAAGTAGTAACTGGCAAAATTTGCTGTTCCTTTCCCTATGTTCTTATGATATCTTTCCACATTCCTTTAAAATATTTCAATATAACTACCACTCTATGAGAAGGTAATAGACAAATAAATGATGAGCTTCTTGAAGCCACGGATTGTCCTATTCATTTTTAGACATCATGTATAGTGTCTTGTACAGAGTATGAACTTAATAGTTTACTAAAAGTGGGCAATAATGGCCAAGAGCCAGTTCATTTTAAATTACTCATAAGAAGAATTCAAGCAGAACTATTCAGATTCTCAAAGAAACAGCTGCTTCTCCCAGTAGCTATTAATATTATCTCTGGATTAGAGATTAATTTTACTATATCCTAATCTCTCTTTCTTTCTTTCTTTCTTTCTTTCTTTCTTTCTTTCTTTCTTTCTTTCTTTTTCTTTCTTTCTCTCTCTCTCTCTCTTTCTTTCTTTTCTTTTTTGAGATAGAGTCTTGCTCTATCGCCAGGCTGGAGTGCAGTGGCATGATCCCAGCTCACTGCAACTTCCGTTTTCTGGTTTCAAGCAATTCTCTTGCCTCAGCCTCCCGAGTAGCTGCGACTACAGGCAAGTACTACCACACCCGGCTATTTTTTTGTATTTTTAGTAGAGACAGGGTTTCACCATGTTGGCCAGGATGGTTTCGATCTCTTGACCTCATGATCCGCCCACCTCAGCCTCCCAAAGTGCTGGGATTACAGGCATGAGCCAGGCATGAGCCACTGGGCCCAGCCTAATCCCTTCTTCCCTTCCTTCTTCCCTCCCTCCCTCCCTCCTTTCCTTCCTTTCTTTCTTTGTTGAGACGGAATCTTGCTTTGTTGCCAGGCTGGAGTGCAGTGGCATGATCTCGGCACACTACAACGTCCATCTCCCAGGTTCAGGGGATTCTCTTGCCTCAGTATCCCAAGTAAGCTGGAACTACAGGCTCCTACCACCATGGCTAGCTCATTTTTGTATTTTTAGTAGAGACGGGGTTTTGCCATGTTGGCCAGGCTGGTCTGGAACTCCTGACCTCAGGTGATCCACCCACCTCGACCTCCTGAAGTGCTGGGATTACAGATGTGAGCCACAGTGCCGGCCCTAATCCTTTTCTACTTGAATCTTTGGAGGAGCCAACAGAAGGAGGCCTCTACATAGCCAGCCTGTTTGGCAGATTCAGATCCAAAATCCTGACCCTAAGCCTTATTGGGGAATGACAAAGCATGTGGATTCTCCAGACATTAGTTTGCCATTTTTCAATAACCATCCTTTACTGTCATAAGAAATAGTTTATAAGAAAGTAAGATAATGAAAAAAATAAATGAGGGTGGAAGCTAGGCAGGAAGAAACGCTTCCTTTATGGGAAACAGCAACTTCTTCAAAACCCACATTCCCACCTTCAAGCCAAAATTACCCAGTTTTAGGACAAGGATACTCTCTCCCGACTCCTTTTAAGAGCCTTCCTTATGAAAGCCTAACCCTACTATACCATCCTAGGCAATGGCAGGAGGTACAATAAGGCAGTCAGTCCCTGGTTCTGTCACAGGGCAGTAAAGTAGTAAGATCTTCCTAGAGCTAGAAAAAGCAGGATGGAGTGCCCTAAGGCCCCTTTAATAGCCCTGGTGAAGACAGAGCATGGGCACAGTAACCCTGATACAACAGGTCACAAGAAGAAAACCAGAAAAAGAATGGCTGATGCCTAAGTGAAGCATGAGAGAAATGGCTTTTTTCCCCTGCCTTTGCCCAATCTTCAAGCTCAAGCCCAGAATGACAGGATGCGATACTGCTCCCCCAATACACACAGTTCCAGGTAAGACAAAGCTCTCTGTGACTTACAAATGGAACTTTTCCTCCCAAACAGGATTCAAGTTTCCAAAAATGGTCTTGGTACGCTTCTTTGTTTTGCCAACTTGCACAGTCACATATGGGTCACTGGATCCTGTTTTGTCTTTCGCTTGTAGGCCTTGGGCACACACCACTGCAACCCAAGCATACATAGGAGGTTTCAGATTAAGTCAGAAGCCCTCAACAGCACTACTCATATGCTCTATGCAACTTGCACAGAAACCGTAATCCCATTCCTTCATATTTATTCTTTGTCCTGAGTCACTAGCCTTTCCCTCAAAGCCTAAGCATCCCATCTCCCTACCCAAGCCCTAACTGACAACTTATCTCTACATTGGTCCTTATACCCTCTGATATATACACGCTTCAGCCCTACCCAGTTATTAAACCACTGGTTAACTACTCCCTGGCCCCTGTCCTTCCCCTTCCCCCTCCCTCCACCTCTTATAATATCAAACTGTTAGCCAAGTCTACAGCATTAGGTTGTTAGCAAATCCTTGTATTATGGTTCATGTTGTTTGCAGATAGCAGTCTTGCCTCTCCTGGCACAAAGGTCTAGGTAGGGAGGAGTGTTGAATAATGAGGCCTTTCCTTCACAGTGATTTCCTTTTTCTTTTTCCCCAATTCCTTGTTCCCTTGTGCTCAGGATGCTTCTTCCCCAGTCTCCTCCCCATAGCCCAGGCCTTCCTGTCCTCTCAGACTCTGGCCTGCTCACCAGTAATGGTAATCTTGGCCGACCATTTGGAGGTACCATCCAGTACACTCTGCTTCACTGTTTTCATTTGCTGCACATGGGCACTTTTGTTCACTGTGAAGACATCCCGGATAACTTCAAAGATCTCTGGCTTATTTCGCTCTCGGATCTTCATGCGGTCCTTCATGGCCATGATAATGTTCTGGGTCCGGTCCTCAGCTCCATGTTTACAGCTCTTTTCTGCAGCCCCTGAAGGGTGGCCAGGAACAGAAATTAGTATTAAACAACCCATCACCTACCAGACCAAGAATCGAGCTGAGGAATGGGGCCTGGGAGAGGCTGCAGGGCTGTGGAGAAACTAAGGGGGACTGGGATATCTCTGGGAAATGTTAACATTATGGGGCCTGCTGCCTGGTCAGAGGAATTTTAAAATGCAATTCAGAAGGTAGCAAAATCTTGATAATTGTTAAGGGGTTCATTATAATATTCTCTCTAGATATATCTTGAAATTTTTTGCTAACTCTTCAACTCTAAGGTCAAAATATCACAAAGGGTGTCTCAGTTATCACAGAGGGGTGATGGATGGGCACAACAGCACCACCAATCTCATCCAACTGCCAAGCATGATTCAAACCCCAGAATTTGTCATGGCACACAGTTAGCTTCTGTCCTATGGCTCCAGTGCCTTTAATCTCAGAAACTAGTGTGGTATGGTGAGGAAAGTATAGTCTTTTGGGTCAGATAGACTAGAGTTCAAATCCTGGTTCCACCCTTCCTAGCTTGGTGAACTTGGCTTCTTCTAAGAGGAGATAATAGTGCTTACCTCTCTAATAAGCATTATTTTACATAGGATATATAAAGCCTCTAGCCCAGGGCCTGGCAGTTAGCAGGTATGCAATAAATGGTCACTATTATTATTATAACCAACGTTATTACCCTGACAGGGCCAAAAGCTATCTTTACCAGCCATGGCCCCAGCTAGCTTTCTCACAGGCTAGCAGGCTTTTCCTGCTGTCAAAAGATCATGACAGAACACAGACTCCAGTACATTTCACCAACCAGGCTTGTCAGAGGAGCAGGTGGAGTGCCATTCTTCCTTTACTGGTACTGTAGACTGGATCTTGCCTCTCTCTCTCTAGTTCCCAAAGGCTTAGGGCTTTACTCTAAAAAGTTGAGTAAAAAATAAAGGCCAACATCTGTGTCCTAACCCTGGGAGTATAGGAAACAGGTTTTATGTCCAGGGAGGCCCATAGAAGGGCATTTCATTCCACCCTGTGCATCACAGAAGCCTTAGGCAAAAGACATTCTCTGATAAATGGAAGATTATCTGGGCTGCATCCTACTCTTGCCATTTAGCATACCTCATACAAAGCACTACTTCCCTGGACTGAGACCTCTGAAAGACTGTTGAGAAGCTAGGTATCCTGGCTACAGAGCAGCACTTTTAAGCAACCAGCCTATGCAGCCAACCTGGTTGCCAGTTCTCAGCAATTAAAGCAAGGGCCCTCTGGCACCTGTGCTTGCCACCCCTTCATGATTTGCTCTGGCCAAGTCATTACTAGCATTTGTCTTCAGGCAGTCTTTTCAGAAACCTATCTCTTCTGCTGACTCTGTCTTACCTGTCTCTTCATGTCTAACTTAGCCATGCCATTGGTCTCAATCTGAGGCTCTTCAAAGGACATTTTCCATAAATAATTTCTCTAGGCTTCTCCCTGGTCCCCGTTTATATGTCATAGCTGTCCTTGGGATAATGAAGTGCTTGAGGGTCTAAAGGTAAACTTCCCTTTCCCTAGCACAATCCTTAAAGATTTTATTGCTACAGCTTGGCTTGTGGATAATACCTGGGAGGTCTGGAGGGCAGGAAAATAATTTCCCACTTCTTCCACCCCTGCTTTTCCTGGGGTCCAGCCACATGAGTGCAAGCCCAGCAGGAGGGGAGCAAGGAGATATGAACTTTGAGCCCTAATTCATTTTCTCTGACAGGAACTTATAACTTTTCCTGCTCCTATTCTCCCCTCTCCATCATGGCAGGACAAGTCATATATTTAGCCAAGGCCATAGGGGTCTGGCAAACTCTCCTTCTGGACCTCTGCCAGATCCATTTGACAATTCTATTCCTGGCGCTATTGTCTAAAAGCAAGCAATGAATGCCGCCTTCTCTGAGTCCTAGACTCTAGGCTTCAATAGGCTCCTCTTTGGGGCCTGGAACCCCACAAAACTCTGTTTATTTCCTTTCATTAGTATCAGATCCTGATTAAACATGCTTTTGTCATTTGGACAATAAGGTCTCTGTGGTGTATACACTACAAACCTCAGTCTCTGGGATCGACTGAATCCTAGAAAAGATTCTAGCTACACCAGAAGGCCACAGAAAGCTCAAAGAACTTTTCCTAAAGGTGCTAGAAGAAGATAGTGTAAGACCTATTATTTGGAAAGGCATTGTCCCTTAATTCAGGACCATACCTTTTCTGAAAAGGATAAGGTTTCAAAATTAGGTGAACTTGGGGAATGATTGGTTCAGCCATCCCAGCTCTTTGCTGCAGATTATTTTGGAGAGCCCCTGCTGCCCCACCTCCCACCCCTCACCCCGCAGGGTACTCACGCTGCAGGCAGTCAGCATTGAGCAGGTCCTGGCACTTCTCATGGCACTTGACTCCACACTCGCTGCAGCGCATGCCCTGCCGGGCAATGCCCCAGAGCAGACCTTCACACTCATAGCAGTAGGTTGGGGTAGTGGCTGTCCAGACCTCAAAGTTGTGAGGAGTGGTGCACGAAATGGGGTAGATTAAGGCCTGCAGGGTTTTCTTATACACATGGGATTTCTGAAAGACACATACCCCATCCCATGACTTTTTCCCCTCCAGAGACAGAGTCTTGCTCTGTTGCCCAGGCTGGAGTGCAGTGTCATGATCTCTGCTCACTGCAACCTCCACCTCCCAGATTCAAACAATTCTCCTGCCTCAGCCTCCTAAGCAGCTGGGATTATAGGTGTGCACCACCACGTCCAGCTAAGTTTTGTATTTTTAGTAGAGATGAGGTTTCACCATGTTGGCCAGGCTTGTCTTGAACTCCAGACCTCAAATGACCCACCTGCCTTGGCCTCCCAAAGTGCTGGGATCACAAGCATGAGCCACCATGCCTGTCCCCCATGACTTCTGGATTCTGCAGGGAGAGAACCGAGACCCTGCAGGTTCTCGGTTCAAGGACAATTAGGACCTTGATTTTGTGTTTCCTCTGGCAATGGAGAAGATGCTCTATCCTGGCCCAGAATTACAGAATGAGGCCCAAATATAGTGTGCTCCTGGTTGTCCAAAACAGGTTGGACCTGATGTTGGATCTGAGCCTTGTTCCAGTATTCATACTTTCTAAGGAAACAGAAGGTACTAGGCCCTTCATAAAACCCTTGAGTTCAGTGGTCACACCCTTCAATATGAGACCTCGGCTTACCCTCTGATCTAGACTCTCTTGTCTTTCCCAGTGTGGAAAACTAACACCTGATACTATCTATCTTTTTTATCAGCATTGTATGCCCAGCACTTTTGAATTCCCAATTATTAAATAGGATGGCTATAGAGATGATCATAGTCCTGAGGCCAGTGGACTTACCAAAGCACATGGGTCACTTACCAGCTCTTCGTCCTTAAGAGAAGTGCGTGTAGCCATTGCAGAAGTGATTCCTGCCTTCCGGGACTGGACCAGTGACTGTGAGGGAGGATCTGCTGTTAGCCCTGACCACCACCAAGGGCTGGCAAAGCTCTGGGGAGGGAGCTTCAGTGATAAAAGCCACTTGACTATAGCTTACTACAGTACTTTCTATTTTTATTGTCACTCACAGCAACTGCCCTAACAGGTAACAAGTGTCCCAGGTTAAGATGCGAAACCCAAGGCCCTCAGGGGGCTACCCTAACTATGTTAGAATAGCACTTTCTTCAGGATATCTATCATCCAAAGAGTTTCTTTTTCCATCATTCTTCTTAGGTGTCCTATCCCACAGAAACTCGTTTATGGGAAGGCAAAGGAAAATGAAAATCTTAGAACTACAGTAGGAAACAAGTAATTAAGAATAAGAGACACATGCAACTCTGTCCAGAGTCATATTCAAGTGTCATTATTGAGAAAAATGATTCCATGCTAAACTCTATCCCTTGGTACCTCCCCAAGCCCACATAATCCCTGGGTGGCTGCAGAGGCCAGGAGGCCTACAAGCAGGGCACTTGGCAAGTGAAAGGGGCATTGAATCCTCAGTCAAATTAAGGAGAAGGAGTTAAGTCTGAGAGCTGGGGCTGCCTTGCTAGCCACTCTCTTGCATAGAGGGGCCCCATGTGTCTGCCAAGGCCAAGCTTTAGGGGCAGCCTCTAGAGAGGCACATGGTTATCTAAAGGCAGAGAACACTGAAAAGACAGAAAACATAACATCAGCCTACACAGGAGGAACAGCTGGGAAGGGCCCAAGTGATTTGGGATGTGGACTTTTAAAGAGGATGGGAAAGGGCTTTGGAAACACTCACCATAGCCTGTGTAGAGGACAGCAGAAAAAGAACAACATGATGTTAAAGCCTCACAAGGGCATGAAAACTTTCAGAGGCAACTGAGAGGTTCTTCCCTATAGTCCAAAGCTGGGAGCATTTCCCAACCCACTCTGCTTCTGTCCCCTAAAAACTGTCTCCAACCCAGACCGCTGGCCAGGACTCAAAGCCTAGAGCACCTACTCTAAGGAGTATTATGCCATAAAGCCAAAGATAGGTAAGGGCAAAAAACAGAGAGGGAAAGCAAGAAATAAACTAGATACTTGCTGGTGGGCATGCAGTGAGAAAGGATGAGAAAAAAAGTAGGAAGAAGAGGAAGAGAAAAAAGAGGAGAGACAATTGAGGAAAGGAAAATGGTATTAAAGAAGAGATGGCATCAGAATTTATCTTCAACTGGCTAGATGAAGAGCTGGTGGAAGAAGGGGTACATTAGAAAGGAGGGGTCTGGAATAATGGTTCATGCCTATAATCCCAGCACTTTGGGAAGCTGAGGCGGAGGATCACTTAAGCTCAGGAGTTTGAGACCAGCCTGGGCAACACAGTGGGACTCCGTCTTTATTTAAAAAAAAAAAGGAAAAGAAAAGAAAGAGAAAGATGATGAACAAATGATAAGATAAATGGAAGGGAAGAAAAATGATGAAGAGAAAATGGCAGATGATACTTTCATTCAGCCAACTAAGGAGGGAGAAACCTATGGAGCAGGAAATGGGGAAGAGGGAAAAGGAGTATATAAGAAAAACAACAGATAGAATAGAGAGAAAATAGGAACAGAAAATGGTAATAAGGGAAAAGGGTTCCTGTTTTACCAAACCCTTATACCTTATTTCTGGCTTTAGAGCTCTGAGAAAGCCTGGACCTCATTTAACCCCCAACTACTCACAAGGCTACAGAAAATTGCTTGAGCTGATCGTGGCTCAGAAGGTATGACCCAGAATGGGGCTTCTGGTCATCCTGGAGGCCCTGGGATCAGCTTTAACTCTTAAGCCTGTTTCAATTCCATTCCACACATTTTTATCATTGTCTCTCAATGCCTGACACTAGGTTACAGATAGTTTAGAAAACCTATGTTTTGAGGAGAGACTTTTGCTTGACTTCCAAGAAGGCATCAGCTCCAGTAATGTTCATCCCATACCAAGCTCAATGATCTACTACGTCAAGGGCTGGAGGGAGTTTCCATTACGGGTCATCAAAGAAGGCTGTAGAGATACCTATATGAGCTAGATGCCTATAGAAAGACACAAAATCCTAGCTTTGGGAGCGCCCCCAAGCTAAAAATATTCCAGGTAGGAGCTTGAGCTAATAAATTCAGGACTCTGAGTAGCTAGTGAGGTAGAACACAGTCCCTGTGAAGCCACTGCTAAGTCTCAGAAGGCCCAATGGGGGATACCCCAAGGCTACTGCCTACACCTGCACAAGAGTCTTCACTCACCAGATCACTGACAAGCGGCAGTGGCTTCTTTCTGCGTAAATCTGGCATGCTGTCAATGCCATAGAGCCCTCCAGCTGGCCTGCGAAGAGAAGAAAATATGTCAGAATCTTCAGTCCTGATTTGAGTTACTGGTGGGTTCAGTGTTCCACTCACCTTGTTCTCCCTCTCCCTAGAGGAAGATGAACTGACCTCTACCATGTGTCTTTGAGACGCACAGGAAGACAGAAAGTCAGGGAAATAAAGCCCTGGAAGAGCAAGCAATAGAATCTGTTCTCACAGTACCCCTTGGTGTCTCTTACAGTTTTAGCTAAGGACTGAGGCTCTTTTATCCCACAGTGACAGTTCAAGGCACTTCATTATCTGAAGGCCCTTTTGTGCTCCATAAGGCAAGGTAGAAATTGGCACTCAAGAGGGCTTCTCCCCACACTCAGGGCAAAGACACTGCTCTCCAAAGTTAAGTCTTTCCCAGCCTGTGCTAGAACAGAGCCCACAGGAATGGCTCTAGAGGAAGAGTCTAAGTAAGACTACCAGGCAATGGCAGTAGAAGGATCCCGTCTCCATCCAAGAGTAACAGAGTCACCAGTTCTATTTGCCTAGGTATCCCAAAGAAAAGCCTTCTCCATAGGGAAAGGAGCCCTCATAATCAAGTGGAAGCAGGTGGGGTGGGATGAGAGACTTCCAAAAGACCTCTTAAGGGAAGAAAAAACAAACTAACACCATTTAGAAAGGAAACAGCAAAGGGACTCTGTGAGTGTGGCCTAGCGCTATGGACACATCAACAAAGCCTGGGGAACAACTACATCGAGAGCAGCTGGACATTTCTAAAAGTTTTATGCCTTTTCTATACTGATTAATTTTATTGTTCTTTTATAATAATATGCATTAAGAACAGAAAACGTACCCAAAAGAAATTACACTGAGATAATCTACATTTTAACTTCAATTCTTCTATTAATGTACTATGTCTTCTCCCAGAATTCCTTCTTCACTTTGGGCCTTAGTGTCACTTCATAAAAATCTCTCTGGCCTTAATGAAAAGAATTCATATACTTTGTTTTAACGAGAACAAAGAGGTTGGGAACGTTGGGTAGCTGGGCTGTATATTACAGCTGGTCTAAAGGCAGAAATATCCCAACAGACAAAGTAGGTACTTCTAGCTATCTAGGCAAAGAATGGAACCAAAAATTGGGTCGAGTCCAGGAGTTGAAACAGGCCACTCAATATGCTGATTTCTAATAAACTTAGCTCCCCAAACACAGGCAGTAGGCTGTGTTTTTAATGAAATTACCATACTAAGGGAAGTTCTATACTTAGGACAGCTTCTAAGGACTAAGATGAAAGAAAAGGAAGAAAGACAATAGGGAATTATTTAGAAAACTACTGCATGGCTCCATTTAAAAATAGTCTGGATATATTCCATTAACATGTATGTATTTTATAATTATCAGAAGGAAAAAAACTAAAGATCATTGAAGAAGCAACTGGTGCCACAACTTTGTAGCTAATTCTAGAAACTATAATATGTATCTCTTAAGCCAAGAAGTTTTTTTTTTTTTTTTTTTTAAACATAAATGATATTTCAATGAAAGAAGAAGGGGGCAGTTCATTCAATGATTAACTCTTGATTAAAAGAAGAGAAATTCAAAAAACAACAGATGCTGACAAAGCTTCAGAGAAAAGAGAACACTTATACACTGTTGGTAGGAATGTAAATTAGTTCAACTATGTGGAGAACAGTGTGGCAATTTCACTAAAAACAGAACCACCATTTGACTCAGCTATCCCATTACTAGGTATATACCCAAAGGAATATAAAGTGTTCTACCATAGAGACACATGCACGAATATGTTCACTGCAGCACTATTCGCAATAGCAAAGATATGGAATCAACCTACATACCCACCAATGGCAGACTGGATGAAGAAAATGTGGTACATATACACCACAGAATACTATGCAGCCACAAAAAAGAACGAGATCATGTCCTCTGCAGGAACATGGCTAAAGCTGGAGGCCACTATTCTTAGCAAACTAATGCAGAAACAGAAAACCAAATACTGCATGTTCTCTCTTATAAGTGGGAGCTAAATGGTGAGAACACATGGATACAAAGAGGGTAACAACAGACACAGGCCTACTTGAGGGTGAAGGGTAGGAAGAGGGAGAGGAGCAGAAAAAACAACTATTGCGTACTAAGTTTAGTACTTGGGTGATGAAATAATCTGTATAACAAACCCCCGTGACATGAGTTTAACTATATAACAAACCTGCACATGTAACCCTGAACCTTAAAAAAACGTTAAAAAAAATTCTTTTTAAAAGAAAGACAACAAATTTCAAGGGAAAGGAGCATGTGAAAACGTAGTAGATTATCTACCTGATCTTTCTTCTTCCCTAGCCATGGTAACTACTGAGAATTCTGATGTCAGAAGCCGTTGTAGGAAAGGGAAAAAAGGAAGGTTCAGAGAACCAATTGGTAGTATTTGTGGAAGGAGTGGGGGATGGGAAGGCACTTAAACTCTCTTCTCTTTTAAGAACAGTCAGTTCTTAAGACAGGCTACAGTTGAGCAGCTTAAAATGACTGGCACAATCACATGGGTCTGAAACTCCCAAATAAGAAGCACAGACAGAACATACAGAGCTCAGAAAGGGATGCTACTTATGTCCTGACTAGAGTGAAATGGAACAAGTAGATGACTCACAACAGCTGGAGTAGGACCAAGCCTAGGGAGTAACTTAATCAGCCACACCATCAACAATGGAATGGATAGCATGAGTAAGATCTGGTATCTGACAGCACAACAGGTTGACTACAGTCAACAATAATGTATTGCACATTTTTAAATAACTGAAAGAGTATAAATGGACTGTAACACAAAGAAAGGATAACTGCTTGAAGTGATAGATACCCCATTTACCCTGATGTGAGTATTACACATTGTATGCCTGTATCAAAATATCTAATTTAACCCATAGACACACCTACTATGTACCCACAAAAATTAAAGAACAAATGAAATGGAAAGAAAATGTTTCCAAATGCAGATATATTTCTAATTTCCTTTGTTCTACTTAAAGAGTATATCACCACTTTGAAAGGATGAACGAGAAATTATAGAGGCAAGGGTGAGAAGGCCCCAAAGCTCCCTCCCATGCCCCAGGCAAACTATTCTGCAAAGTTCCCTCTTCTGCCTCTGAGGAATCAGTTAGCAGAGTTCTCTCCTCTGCACCAGAGAACCAACCAGCCTATAAGGGAACCTTTTCCTTCCCCAGGATGCCGCTTATGAAGCTGTCTCCCCTGCTTCCTAGGGAAAAAGGTAAAAGTGTCAAGAGAGACTGAATAAAATCCACAGAAACCTTGCAGGGAATTACTTACCCTTCTGGGAGCCACTGAGGTAGAGAGGGGTCACCATCATCTGGAATCTTTAAAAAGAGATAGGAAACAAGTTAGATCCTGGAAAAGATGGGAGATTGCCTGTAATTGGAGCAGCGATCAGTAGAGCACAAGCCCAGAGCAGTGTAAGTCACACTCACCATCTGGTGACAGCCAGGCTGACATCTAAATCAATGCCCTGATCAGCCAGGGCAACAAACAGGCTGCTGAAATGAGTGATACTTGTCTCCTCAGTGAATAGGACATAAGGCAAAGCTCACTGAGGTCCCAGGGCTCAAGTCTACTGGAATGGCAGAAGTCATATCACTCTTATATGAGCCACTGGCATAGATAGCAGTAAACCAAGCACAGGAGAAGGGCCTACTTAGGCTTCCAGGCCTCACTAAAGCAATAGGACACCTACAGAGTCCAGTCTTCTTCCAGCTATATTCCTAAACTCCCTTAATGTCCCAGAGTCAGACCCGGTCTCTCTGGAATCCTATCTCATCTTGTGGTTGGATTTAGTTTGGGTGCCTTGAACCCCTTACTCACTGACACTAAGTATACTCTCTACATTTAATAAACTATTCATTTAACAAACAAGAGAACCCAGGGTAGATTAGACATCTAGATTATCATTGTAGTGAATTTTATAGGCCCTAGAGTGAGAAGTCAAGACTTGAGGCACCAGATAATTGAAGGAAGGAAACAGTTCAAAAATCACCTTTTAAAGGTTTCTGTACCAAAACAAAACAAAATAAACAAAAGCAAATCCTTCAAGCAGCATGCAGAGAGTTCCAAAGCTGCCAGAGTGCTCCAGAGACCCAATAGCACATGCTTTTTTCAGGCAAAAGAAACCTAGTGCTAACAGGTCTGGGGTTTCCTGCCCCTCCTTGTTCCCTTCCACCCCCAACAACTTCCCTGCCTCCTAACTATCCTGGAGCAAATGAGCTCCAGAAGGGAGGTGGAATTCAGGTGCTTAACTTTGAACAGTGAGTGATGCTTTGGAGAGCTAAAGGTGGGAAAAATTATGGATAGAATGAGGCAATACAAAGGAGAATAATGGTGCTAACAGAGCTAAGGGTGATGGAAAAGTGAGGGAGAATTACCTGGGTCAGCAGTAAGCTCAGATGAACTTTGGATTTAAGTTTTGAGACAACCTGTTAGGTTGTCTGTGCTTTACTCAAGCCTATCTCGCTACTGCCCACTGCCCCCAATCCACCTCATCTGCCTCCCATCCTTTCTATAGGTAGTATGATATTGGTAATGGGAGGGGCAGGTTTAAAAGGCAGTCAGAAGTGGCTGAAGACAAAGACAGTGGGAATAGTATAGAAGAAACAACAGTAGGTGGGAAGTAATGGGAAAACTGCCAGTCTCCTAAGGTTGCTTATGGAAGGGAAAGGGGTGAGTGTGAGGGAGCCAATCCCTAAATCCCTGGATCTTACCAACCAGAACTTACTTTCCCTCTGGTAACAGCCACTGAACTCAGCAGGTTCTTATTTCATACCCAGAGTGAGATACTTGCCAGAAACCACTGGCTTAAGGAAACAAACTTACAAAAATCTTTGAGAGCTTGGCTGAGATCATGCACATTTCCTGTGCTCAGAGGGGACAACATGTCTGCAGAAGCCTGCACACGCAGTACACAGCATGCACACAGAGCCACTGAAGGAAGGCAGCGAGTGAGAGGAGGTCCAGACAAAGTACCCACAGGAGGTGCACTAATAGACACAATTTGTGTCTGAAGGAAACACATGGTGAACATGGATCCTAGGCTTACGGCTTCAGAACATAAGCTTCAGAATGTGCAGTGATGTGCAGAAACTAATCAAGGAGGATTCACAGTATTTACTATGGCCCAAATCACAGGCAAAGCAAACTCTCATGGTCTTTAAGAGCCAGTGCTTGCAAGCACAGGGCATTAGTATACAATGCATTCACATGGTTTGGGGAAATCACACAACAGGTCTACAGAAGCTTGTGCTCACAGAGAGGTCAGGAAACCTATTCAGAGCACAAGTACATTCACATTTAGGGCCTCAGGCAAGAGGCACGAAATGCCTGCAACAAATCCTGCTCTCAAATATGAAGTACACATGCGTGCTGGGCACAGCCAAGGTTTTATAGCATATGCCAGAGTTTGCAGCAAAGGTAGACAATGGACACACACTGAGCAGAGTAGGAAAAAAGGAGGGTAATCATTGTCTAGGGGAGTCAAACTGAGTATAAGCACACACATGCCGCATTGAATGCACACCCATGCTGGTGCACACACATTCCCACAGTGTGCTCCAGGGATATCTGCAGGAGCACACACAAGCAAGGAACATGCAAACTGCTTTTCATAAGAATAGACTGCATGAGCCAAAGCTCAGAGGCACAGATCATGCACGTACATGTGCATGTACACACACACACACACACACACACACACACACACACAGTGCTTGGGGAAGGAGGGGACGGAAATAGACAAAAAAGGACCCAAAGGGTCATAGGCACAACCTGAAGGGCTCCTCTCTTTCCTTCTGCAAGGAGAAAAAGAGTAGAAAAAAAGGGCAGAAAGGTTAGTAGATTCAGTCCTATAAGCAGGGAACCCAAAGAAAATGTCAGCTAAACTCTGAGGGACATGGAAGAGAGGGAGAGGTCCTTGGACAGCTAAGCAGTTCACAGAGCCCAGCTGACTGGCTTCCAGAATCCTTCCCACCTGTATTTGCTGGCCCAGGCTTTCTAGTTTGGAACATCCCTGGAGCTACTTAAATCAAGGGACAAAAATCTACCCAGGGATTCCAGTCGTCCTTTTTCCCTTTCCAAAGTGGACTGCATTCAGGGTCAGGGCTGCCAAGGCTGCAAGACCAGCTTTATTACCAAGGACCACTCCAACAGACTATCTAAGCTGGCTGAGCGCAGTTATTTCCTTCCTCAGAAGCCACATGAGCTTATTCTAGATTTGGAATAAGTCCTCAAACTCCAAACAAAGGCCTTGGTGGCTGAGCCTTTTTCATTTTGCAATGCAGGCTTGGCCACGCATTCACCCAATGAGCTCTGGTCTGTTTCTCAGACCCAAAATTAAGTTGGGCCAGGATAGAGCCTGGAGTTAAGGCCAGGACCAGGATGCTGAATGGCTACAGGCTAGGGGCATCAACTGACTGCTTTCCTAATAGAAACTACAGTGATCTAGATGATAAAACCATGACTGCAATCCCAAATCTGATTATTTATCAAACCTAGGACAATATTCTAAAGGAAACTGACACTTTCAGAATGGTCCAGTCAAGCCATAACAGGATAAGAATAAAGCCCAGAGATCATGTTTTTCCTATTCATCAGAAACTACATTGCCTTCTAGGCCATACTTGGATAGGCCCAGAGTTTCTTCTCTAAGGAAAGTTCACCCACCTCGGTCCATCAGTGCCCCTCCACTTTCTTTTCTCTTTTAAAGACCCATTGATATCACATCACAAGTAGAGGGGAGAATTCAAGAATCAAATTCACAGGTTCCCAATTTATCAAGCTATTTCTGATTACTTAATGGGTCACCTGTCCTGGACTAGGTGACCAGGAATCCTCTAAAACAGTACAGCTCCAGGAAAGTGGGAAAGATGAGAAAGATACTGCCAGGAATGGGAACATATCTCTTCCTCATCTACATCTCACTTCCCCCAGGACAATCTGTTCCCTTTGAGTAAGAAAATTAGGCAAACTATCCTTTAACTGACTCCATGAGTCAAACTGGAAAATGTACCTCTCCTCCTCCACTATCTTAAATACATTCTACACACCACGTCAAAGTTGATTGTGTCTTTCTGTTCTCCACAGATTTTCCCATAATTTCTAAAGTATAAAATCCAATCAATCCACTGACAGAGCCATCAAGGCTCTCCATGATCTGACCCAAATCCCCAAATTCCTCTCTCTGCCCACTTTCCTGACCCCATATACATTCCTAGAATCAAATTGTCTTGTTTCATGAAGAGATCACATACTCAAAATCCCACATATTTATTTACTCATTCTGTTCCATTAGCCTGAAGTAGCATCTCACACCTCCTTTCCATAGAGGAAAATCCAACTCTTTCTCTAAAGCACAGTTCTGGGAAGGCTTCTCTGATGCCCACCCAAGCAAGAGTTAATAAGGCCATCCTAGGGCATCTAAGTTACATTCATCCTTCTCATTGGTATTTAACATATAATGCCTTGACAAGTCCCAACAATGTACAGATGAAAACCAGAACAAAGAGATGCAGATTTTTAACTTCAACTGGGACCTCTGTGTCACTTGATACATCTCTCTATTCTACTAATCAGCTCACTCTTCCACTTCTCAAAGGAGTTATACTTAACCTTCAGATACCTACTTTATCCCAACACATTAACCACAGCTTAGTGTGTATCACCTAGATATCCCAAGCTTAGTTCAAATTCAACATATCCTAACACTAATCTTATATCTTCCATCTCTAAACTCCTTCTCCTGTCCCCAGCCAGACAATGGATCTCTCCCTCTCTGCACTCTGTCCCTATTCAATCACTCAGCCCTGTACCTTCTACATCCTAAATATCTCTGGCATCCACTCCTGCCTCTCCATTTCACACTACCACTATCATCTTCTCTTAAATGGATTATAACAGGAGACTCCAAGCTGACCTCTCTGCCACTAGACTTGCTCCTCTCCAATCCATACTCCACAATGGTCCCATCCATTGGACAGACATAAAAAAATTTTTTTTTCTTGTTAGGAATCAAACCTTCTGTGCTTCCTAACTTCCCAAAATGCCTTAAGATTTTTTCACTTAGATTAGTTCACAGTTTAAGTTATAAATGTTTACAAGACAACTGCTTTGCAGGAAAATCCCTGACCCCTCAGAATGATCTCTGTCACTCTTCCAGACAGTCCATTTTATAAGGAAGTAGCATACCTCCTTATCAGCACTCCCCCCAGTATACCCAATAATACAATCTTGACTCCATTGTTGGGAGTCAAAAGACTCCAGGTGCTCAACTTAACTGAGCCTACATTTACGTACCTATAAAAAGACAGGTGTAAGAACAACCACCTCCCAGGGTTATTGAAAGGATTCATTTCTTAAGAACCTTTCATACAGTTACAGGGCTGAGCGCGGTGGCTCACACCTGTAATCCCAGCACTCTGGGAGGCCGAGATAGGTAGACTGCTTGAGATCAGGAGTTTAAGACCAAACTGACCAATATGGTGAAACACCATCTCTACTAAAAATACAAAAATTAGCCAAGTGTGATGGCAGGCACCTGTAATCCTAGCTGTTCGGGTGGCTGATGCGGGAGAGTGGCTTGAAGCCAGGAGGCAGAGATTGCAGTGAGCCGGGATCACACCATTGCACTCCAGCCTGGGTGACAGAGCGAACTCCATCTTAAAAAAATAAATAAATAAAAGAACCTATTATACTAAGGGCTGGTCATGGTGGCTCACGCCAGTAATCCCAACACTTTGAGAGACTAAGGCAGGAGGAAGGATAGCTTACGGCCAGGAGTTCAAGACCAGACTGGGTAACATAGTGAGACCCCATCTCTATAAAAAATGAAAAAATTAGCTGGTGTGGCGCCGTGTGCTGGTAGTGGTGGCATGTGCCTGCATATGCCATGCAGCCATTTGAGAGACTGAGATGGGAGGATACATTGAGCCCAGGAGATCAAGGCTGAAGAGAGCTCTGATGGCTCCACTGCACTCCAGCCGTGGTGACAGACTGAGACTCTGTCTCTAAAAAAAAAAATTTTTTTTTAACTAAAAAAATTGTAAAAGAACCTAATGTGCATACTAGGCACCGTTCTCAGTCAGTGCTGGTGATATGGCAGTGAATGAAACAAACTCCCTGATCCTGAGAAGCTTTTATTTTAGTAGGAGGAGCAGGTAATAAACAATGATGAAGATGATAATAGTAGCTGATACTAATCAAGCACTTACTTTGTAACTGGCATTTTATTTGGGTAAGCTCATTTATTTCTCACAACTCCACATTGGGTAAATACCATTATTACCTCCACTTATTTGATGATTAAATTGAAGATCAGAGAGGTTAAGAAAGATGCCTAAAGTCACACCAGGTGGGGAAGCCAAATTTCGTAACAGGCATTCTTGTTCCAGGGGCCGGTTTTCCATACGAAATAACAATATATACTATGCCATATGTGATAGAGACTCTGCTGAAAAATTCATATAAGTGAAAAAGATAATGCCCCTGATGATGGGGGTAGAGTCGTCATTAAAAAATCTTTAAAAAAAGGTTGTCAGGGCAGCCTCATTGATAAGTGATATCAAGCAGAGACTTAAAAGAAATGAGTAAAGAAGCCATTTGAAGTTCTGGGAAAAAAGTATTTTCAGAAGAACATATAGCAAATGCAAAGCCTGAGGTGAGAACATAATTGGTGTGGAGAAACAGCAAGTTTGCAATAAAGTATCAGTTCAAATAGGGCTCTACAGACCTTTATAAATACTTCGGTTTCCATTCTGAGGGAGACAGGAAATCATTGAGCAGAAAAGTGATATAACCCAACTCATGCTCTATGACAATTACTCTAATTGGTGTGAGGAGAACAGACTGTAGAGGGACAAGGTTCTAGAAGCAACAGGACTAGTGAGGCCACTGCTGTAATCTGGATGAGAGAAAATGGTAGCTTAAACAAAGATGATAGTGGTGGAGGTAGAGATAGTGGCAAGACATTTTTTAAAGGTAGAGGAAGCAGAATTTACTAATGGACTGGATACAGGCTGTGAGAGAAAAAGGGGAGTCAAGAATGACTCTATGGATTGGGCCTGAGTAGCTGCAAGAATAAAGATGCTATTGATGGATAAGAAAGACAATAGGAAAAACGGGTTTGGGAGGGGGCTTGGGAAGAAGGATCAGGAGTTTGGTTTTGGATATGTTGAATATGAGATGCCTATTTATATTCATATGGAGATTTTAGGTGGATTTGGATTCTGATGTTCATGGAATATGTATAGGCTGGAGATATAAACCTGGGAATGCTTATGAAACTCATGAGATTGAAAGATTATTAGGAAGTAAGTATAGGAAGTCAAGATTGAATCCTAGGATACTACAAGGTTGGGGAGAGGAGAGCAAAGATAAAAAAGAAGGAATGGCCAATAATGTTTGGGAAAAGGGGGAAACCAAGACAGAAAGGTGTTCTGAAAGCCAAATGAAGAAAGTGTTTCAAAAAGAAGGAACTGAGCACAAGGACAGACCAATTATCAACAGACAACTTGAGTCCAGACATTAAATTTTTACATTTATGGTCAGTTGATTTTTGATAAGAGTGCTAAGACTACTCAGTGAAAAAAGAATAATCTTTTCAACAAATCATTCTGGGACAACTAGATATCCATATGTGTAAGAATAAAGCTGGAGTCCTACTTCATACTATGCACAAAAATTTACTCAAAACCAGCTGGGCATGGTGGCTCATGCCTGTAATCCCAGCATTTTGGGAAGCCAAGGCAGGAAGATCACTTGAGGTCAGGAGTTCAAGACCAGCCTGGCCAACATGATAAAACCTCCTCTCTTCTAAAAATACAAAAAATTAGCTGGGCTTGGTGGTGAACTCCTGCAATCTCAACTACTCTACTCAGGAGGCTGAGGCAGGAGAATCACTCAAATTCAGGAGGTGGAGGTTGCTGTGAGCAGAGATCACGCCACCCCACTGCACTCCAGCCTGGGCAACAGAGTGAAATTTCATCTCAAAAAAAAAAAAAAAGGATCATAGACCTAAGTATACAAGTAAAAACTATAAAACTCTTAGAATAAACATGGGAATAAATCTTTCTGACTTTAGATTAACCAATGATTTCTCAGCTGTGACACCAAAAGCACAACAAAACAAGAAAAATGGATAAATTATACTTCATCAAAATTTAAAAGTTTTGTGCTCTACTTCATATCCATTACAATGGCTATCACTTAAAAACAAAACAAAAAAAAAAGCAGAAAATAACAAGTGTTGAAGAAAATGTAGAGAAATTGGAAGGAACTCTTGTGCCCTGATGGTGTAAACAAAACCGTGCAGCCACCATGGAAAATGGTATGGTGATTCTTCAAAAAAAAAAAAAATTAGAATTACCATGTAATTCAGCTAATCTACTTTGGGGTACATAGCCAAAAGACATAAAAGCAGGGACTCAAAAAAATATTTTTATACCCATGTTTATAGAATTGTTTACAATAGCCAAAAGGTGGAAGCAATGCATGTCCCAGTGAGTGAACAGATAAATATGATACATGTGTACAATGGAATACTATGCAGCCTTTAAAAGAAGTGAAATTCTGGCACATTACAACGTGGATAAACCTTGAGGACATTATGCTAAATAGAATAAGCCAGTCATAAAAGGATAAATGTTACTTAATTCCACTTACATGAGGTACTTAGATTGATTAAATTCATAGAGACACAAAGTAGAGTGGTGGTTGCCAGGGACTGGGCTGAGATGGGGATGAGGAGTTATTGTTTAATGGGTACAGAGTTTCAGTTTTGCAAGACGGGAAACATTCTGGATATGAACGGTGGTGATGATTGCAGAATAATATGAATGTACTTAATGTTATGGAACTATATATTTTTAAATGGCTAAAATGTTCCACAGAATATTCAGAAAAAATATAGTTTAAATAATACATTTTATGTTATGTATATTTTACCACAAAAATTTTCTTTTTGGTTTTCAGTAAAGACAAGGTCTCACTATGTTGGTCAGGCTGGTCTCAAATTTCTGAGCTCACGTGATCCTCTCGCCTTGGCCTCCCAAAATGCTGGTATTATAGACATGAGCCACCACACCTGGCTAATAGAATTTTTTTTTAAACAAAACAATTAAAAAATATGCTTCAAAGGACACTGTCAAGAAAGTGAAAAGACAAGGCCGGGCGCGATGGCTCAAGCCTGTAATCCCAGCACTTTGGGAGGCCGAGGCGGGTGGATCACAAGGTCAAGACATTGAGACCATCCTGGTCAACACGGTGAAACCCCGTCTCTACTAAAAATACAAAAAATTAGCTGGGCATGGTGGCGTGTGCCTGTAATCCCAGCTACTTAGGAGGCTGAGGCAGGAGAATTGCCTGAACCCAGGAGGCGGAGGTTGCGGTGAGCTGAGATTGCTCCATTGCACTCCAGCCTGGGTAACAAGAGCGAAACTCCATCTCAGAAAAAAAAAAAGAAAGAAAGAAAGAAAAGAAAGGAAGGAAGGAAGGAAGGAAGGGAGGGAGGGAGGGAGGGAGGGAGGGAAGGAAGGGAAGGAAGAGAAGGAAGGAAGGAAGGAAGGAAGGAAGGAAGGAGGAAGGAAGGAAGGAAAGAAAGGAAAGAAAAGAAAGAAAGGAAAAAAAAGAGAAAAGACAACCCACAAAAGGAGAGAAAATATTTACAAATAATATATCTGATAAGGGATTTCTATCCAGAATATACAAAGAATTCCTACAGCTCAAAAACAAAAGAAAAAAAATCAATTTAAAAGTGGGCAAAGGATTTAAATAGACATTACTCCAAAGAAGATAGAAAAATGACCAATTAGCACATGGAAAGATGCTCAACATCATTAGTCACTAGAGAAACACAAATCAAAACCACAATGAGATACCACTTCACATCCACTAGGATACCTATAATAAAAAAGAGAGATAATAAAAGTGTTGCCAAGGATGTAGATAAATTAGAACCCTCATATGTTATGGGTGGGAATGTAAATAGTACAATGACTTTGGAAAACAGTCTGGCAGTTCCTCAAATGGTAAACATAGAATTACCATATGACCCAGCAACTTCTAAGTAAATACCCAAGAGAATTGAAAATATATTTCCATACAAAAACTTGTATACAAATGTTCATAGCAGCATTATTCATAATAGGCAAGAAGGGGTAACAATAACTCAAATGTCCACCAACTGATGGATTTAAAAAATGTCCATCAATAAATATTGTTCAGCCAGGAAAGAAATGAAGTACTGATACATGCTACAACATCCTTAAAAACATTATACCAGGCCAGAAGTGGTAGATCACGCCTGAAATTCCAGCACTTTGGGAGGCCAAGGCAGGCGGATGACAAGGTCAAGAGATTGAGACCATATGGCCAACATGGTGAAACCCCGTCTCTACTAAAAATACAAAAATTAGGTGGGTGTGGTGGCGTACAACTGTAGTCCCAGCTACTTGGGGAGGCTGAGTCAGAAGAATGGCTTGAAACCAGGAGGAGGAGTTTTCCATTTATACGAAATGTCCGTAATAGGCAAATTCATAGAAACTGAAAGTAAATTAGTGCTTGCCAGAGGCTGGGGCAAAGAACTGAGGAGTGGCTGCCAATGGGTAAGAACTTGCTTATGGGGTGATGGAAATGTTCTAAAATTAGATAGTGGTGATGGCTGCATAACTATGAATATACTAAAAACCATTCAATTCTATGCTTTTTAAGGGGCTTTAAGGTGAATTTTAGGGTATATGAATTGTAACTCAATAAGGCTGTTATCTGAAGCAGGAGAATTGCCTGAATCCAGGAGGTGGAGGTTGCGGTGAGTGGAGATCGCGCCATTGCTCTCCAGCCTGGGTAACAACAGCGAAACTGTCTCAAAGAAAAAAATAAAATAAATAAAATTAAAAAAAATAAAAAGATGGAAGTGATCATCAACTGTGTTAAATTGTTGATTTATAAAAGGAAGACTGAAAATGAACCATTAGTTTGGCAATATGGCAGGCAATGGCCTTGATCAAAGCTATTTTGGTAGAGTGACAGGAATAAAAGAAGTGAATTTTATACAGTGCATATGAGAGTACTTAAAACAGTACCTGGCAAATACCAAGAAAAAAATAATGAAAACTAACTCAAATTAATCATAAGCTACAACTAGTAAGCACAGGCCCTAAAAGATCCCAAGCAGAACAGTAAAGAAAGCAGAGTTTTCAAATGCTTCCTTATGCTGGTAGCCTCTGTAATACTAAATCAGTTTACTGGGTTAGGGGACTGCCCCAGTGAAGTCTATGTTGGTGACAGTCTGGCCTATGTGCTTTTCCTGCTCTATGCAAGGGGGTGCTGGAGCATCCTGTCTATGATTGTTCTGCAGCCCTCAGGCCAGACTGAATCTTGGATAGGACCCAAAAATGTGGCTTGCTTTCTTATTGGTGCTTTAGAAAACCTCCTTCTATTCATAAAAACTGCTGCTACTATCACCTTCCTACCACGGCGCCACAAGTTTCTGCACTGCCTAGAAGGATGTAACCCAGAAAGGAAACTTTGCAAGCTGACGAGTAAGACACAGGTGTCCTCGTCATCGGTGCTCACGCTAACATCAGCTCCCACCAATATTTAAAGAAGTATTGCTTTGATATTTTTTGTTTTTACTGTTGCTGCACTGAAATAATTTCTCAGTGCCTGGGAAGAAGAAAAACAGGCTGCAAAGTTATGAAGAGAGAGAGAGAAATCTCTTACAGCTGAAGAATTACTGCCTCAGAAAGTTTCCTGGAACAGGTGATGTATGTTGAAGAATAGGTAAATTCTGTTAGGTTGAAATGGCAAACATAGCATTTTATGTTAGAAGGAAACATATATGTATGAATACACCAAGAATAAAAAGTGCAAGGCAAATTTGTATGACAGCAAAGCTTCCTTTTGAAAGACTTATGGTGGGACAATGGGAGATAAGGCTGGAAATGTAAACTAGAGACCAATTCTAGTGACCTTGAATGCAAAGTGAAGGAATTTAGACTCTTTTTGATAAGCTCTAAGAAGATGCTCTAGGGATACTTGAAATTTTCATTTTTTAAATGTAACTTTATGGCTTAGTATTATATTCATATGATTCAAATTCTAAAATTTAAAAGAAGGCACACAGAGAAAAATCTCCCTCCCATTTCATTAGTTTTTCACCTAATACCTTTCCCCATGGGCAACAATGTATTCATTTCTTATGTATCTTTCATTAGATATTCTATACATATACAAGCAGACATTATGAGTGTGTGTATTGTATTCTTTCCCTCTTTTTATACAAATGAAAGCATCTTATACATACCACTCTGCACTTTGCTTTTTTTGTATGTCAATGTATCTTAGTATATTTCAGTAAAGAGCTACCTCATTCTTTTTGTAGTTACACAGTACTATATCCCATTGTTTGGACATGCCAAAAATTTATTTAGCCAATATTTCCTGATGAATGTTTGGGTTATTTTTAATCTTTGCTATTAAAAGCAATGCTTCAAAAATAGCCATGTCCATATGTCACTACCACACACATGTGAAAATGTGTCTGCAGGATACATTCCTGTAAGTGGTGTTGAGGACTTAAAGGGTATATATATTTGTAATTTTGATAAATTTTGCCAATTACCTTCCTTAGAGATTATGCCAGTTTATACTCCCATCCCACCAGCAATGTACAAGTGCATGTTCCCTCACATCTTTGCTAACACAATATGCTTCATCATTTAGATGCTGCCTTAGGAAAATTAATCAGGTTATATGCATAAGAGGACAACCCCATTTAAATTTAAAACTGGATGAATATAGCATATGCTCTTTGGATAAATTTAATTTTCATTGGGAGAAGTAATTTTAAAGCTACATATATCCATACTGCCTAGAAAAATGTTCTCTCACTTCTTATAGTCAAAAAACATTCCATTTGCCAGCTCTCAGGTGAGCAGCTTTTAGGGAGAGATGGAAGAAAGGGAATATGGCATGTGGAGGGGCAGCAGTGGGCTCTAGGGGTGGGTCAGCACTATAAGCAGCTCCTGGCTGCCCCAAATCAGAAATAAGGTTCTGTGTCAGCAAGTCAGATACTAGGAAGAGACAGGTTAGAGTAGGGGAAATTCCCGCAGGGGCCTGTAAGATAGAGAAGCCTCATCAGCTACTGAGGAAATGTCAATCTTGGCTCAGCAAAAAACCCATGGAGAACAATTTTTAAATGAAACAAAGCCTTTCTAGTGCCTGTGGGCAATATGTCTCATCCCCAACTCCTGCCTCTCACTCCCATCCCTTCATTACATCTGATATCCTAAAAGCTCTGCAGTTGCAAACTTTCTGCTCTAGATGTTCCTCCCTCTTTTGAGCAGTATGGCACCCCAACAAGAGATTAGAAGCTCCTTAAGAACAGCTTCCTCTTGCTTGAGAACCATTTTTCACTCCAATTCCCACAGTATTAGCTTAAGCTCTCTACCTGAGTAATTTAGCCTGATTCAAACTATGGACCTCCCCCATCACCTTATGAAACTTGCCACCATGCCAGGTCTCATGCTGGCCAGATGGAGGCCATACCTTAGCCAGCTGGGACCTTTTTAAATAGAGACTCAGAATACCTGAGTGTATGTCTTCTACTGAGAGATGGCTTGCCTTCTGTACTAGCTTGTGCAAAAGTTTTTTCTGCCTTAGTCTTTTCTCTCTTAGAACAGTCTTAAAATTGTTGATGCACTTGTTGAGATAAATGGTCTCTGTACACACTTGGTCTAGGCTTATTCTGCCCTGCTTGGGAGATTCAGGCCTGGAACAAGTCTCACTTCCCAGACACGGAGCCAGAGCAAAACTTGGCAATGAGTTATCAGAAGCAAGAGAGAAGTTGCTTGGATCCTGAGGGGTTTGCTCTCCCTGTGTGGAGATGCCAACTCCACCAGAGACCACACTGAGCAAGCTTTCACTCCCCTGACTCCCAGGGCTCTCCAGTGAGCAATCCCGGGCACCCCCTGAACTCACTGTCCCAAGAAGTTGATCACTGTTCTCTGACTGGGAACCACTCTCATTGCTTTCCAGGTCCTCAGGAGTGATGGACCCACTGTTCTCCAGCTTCTGAAACACCCCCTGCAGAGCCAAACGAAAGTGGTGAATTGCTCGGCCCAGTTTACTTGTATAAAACTTGATTTCCACATCCTCATCCTCCTGAGAGCCACCCAGAACACAAGAGGACTTGTCAAAGACATCCTTGAGGACCTGAGCAGCATGGTCCTCCTCTTCATTCAGGTCAATATGAACCAAGTCACTGAAAGTCTCAGGCCCTATGATAATCTCCTCCATCATGCTTTCGCAGCTCAGGGCTGCAAGCCTTCTGGACTTGTCTGCCAAAAGGTCCTCTAGTTGCTTTGAGCTCAGAATATTGAGCCTGGCCTCACAGCCTGGGAGCTTGTCCTCTGAATTTATTTTCTCTGTCTTCAGCAACCCAGACAGTGACAGGCAGCTGCTGGCCTCACTTTTATCATGGCAGTCATTTTCTGGTTTTCCTACTTTACATGCTTCATGTTTTTGGCTACACTGTTTTAAAAACTCAGACTTCCCAGAATCCTCCTCTTTTGAGATTAACACTAGGGCAGGTTCCTCAGAACCTAGAGAAGCCTCTTTCCCTGATAGTTCACCACAGCTGCCACTGATAACTTGAGATGTTCTTGATGTTTCTTTTATTTCATCCCCTAGCTTGGGCACATCACTTTCCTTTGATAAATTGTTCTTGAGTAGAAAGCAAGGGCCTTGCTGCTCAGGGGACTGGTGTTCTCTATGTTGATCCTGAGCCTTCATCTGATATGTTCCTGTTATAGGTCCCCTGTCCCCAGTTTCCATCTGAAGAACTGGTTCATCCTGGTTTAAAGAAGTCCAGATATGATCCTGATGTCGAAAAAATGATGTAGACTCCTTTTGGGGATCCTTATAACCCTGTGGGCAGCTTCGTTCTTCTCTGGTGGCAATTCGGACTCCCACATTCTGCAAGAGGATAGATTTCTGCAAGATGAAGTCCCTATGCTCTAGATGAGCAAGCTTTACAACAGTGGGTCTAGGGGCAGGGGATGTGCCTGCCCTGTAAGCCTTTTTGATGTACCTGTTGCACTGCATGCCATTAACACAAAGGTGCTTGGCTAGAAAGCTTTCCACCAGTTCCATAGTATTTTCTCCATCTTGTTCAGGAAGTCCATACAAATACAGAATGGCTTCCTCACTGGGTCTGTCCACATGGGGTTCCTGGGCCTTTTCCCCCACACATACCTTGGCTAGGGAACTGCTGCTCACCTGTAAGCCTTCTATTTCACTCAGTACTGAGTCTACACAGCTAGAGACTTCATCCACAGAGCCCCGGACTTGGCTCAAGTGTTGCCGCAGCTCAGCAATCTCAGTCTGGAGACGGCTGATGCCTTGCAGCTCTCTGACGATGTATTCTACTACATCCCCCAAAGGCTCCCGCTGTTCATGGCTACAGCCTTGGCCATGGCCTCTGGACAAAAGGGTGTTGGCTTGGTTCCTCTCTGAGGGCTCTTGACAGCTTGTGGAGATGCTGATAGATGAGGGATCCTGAGAACCAGATCCTGAAACATAGGCAGTGGAGCCCAGAGGAAGCTGGCTGTTTGTCTGCTGCCCAAAGCTGCAAAGCTGGGCCAAGTCCCCATCTCCATCTCCACCAATAGCTAAGGCTGCTGACCCACAGCAAGGGGGCAGGGAGTTGTCCTCTGGTAAGGATCCAGCAGGGCCGGAGGACTTGCTCTTGGTGCTACACAAGGTCTCTGCCTTAGCCTTATCTGGGGAAAGTCTGGAGGAAGGTCCCAAGGTAACCATGATTTCTTCCTCTGACTCTTGCAACAACCGCTTCATTTTCTCCCTCAGGGTCTGAGGGTTTCTCTGCTTCTTCCACTTATTTCTGGTCAGGATGCTTAATAGAGATTACCTAGGAAGGCAACAGCCTGTCCTGCTCTTTTCAGTTAGTTTCTAGCAATTATTGCTGGCTGACGCGTTGGGCTTAGCCCACAGTGCTGCCTGGAATGGCCCCATGTGTGGCCTCCAAACCTGGCACATGCCCCTGGATCCTGGCTTGATTTACCCTGTAGCTAGTGAAAAAGGAAAATAGTGCACTCAGGTCAGAAAGTAGAAGGATGATTTTAATTTGAATCAAGTTGCCAAGCAGGAACAAAAACATTATCTCTTAAGATTACAGGAATCGACCCTGACCTGCCTCCCAACCCCAAACTTAAAGGCTATGGGCAGTCAGTTCTTTCTCATTAGCTTCCCATTAGAGTATCAATGTAAAATTAAATAAAATCCTTGTGTTCTGGGCCAGTATCCAAAGTCATATGTATTGAGACAAGCTGCTGGGAGGTAGATGAGGTAAGGTCAATGAACAATTCCTTATTTGAACTTTCACAGAATTCAGTACTGGGAATCTCGCTCAGGAATGAACAAACACATGCTTAACCACCAAGGCTCAAATCACATACACAGTGAAAGACAAGACATGGAATGTTTCCTTCTTTCTTTTCCAGTTTGTTGTTATGGTGAAGACTCTACTTACCAAAAGTTTACCCCTGCCTGTGTTTGTAGCACAAAGTATTTTCCCTTTGTTGAGTGATGGCAACTATTCACTTGGAGAAAGGACCATGGCAAGTATTTAAGCTTAGAGGAAAAAATATTTCTTTACTTAACTCTAGAATAACGCGGTACAGTATGCACACAGTCACTGTTCAGACGTAGGTGGCATTTAGTATGTTTAAATCTAGAAAGGCAGGTAGCCAAAGACACATGTCTCATGAACTCACAACAGTGGAGGAGGGAGGTTTAGGCTTAGCTTGGTACTCCTGAGCTCCACTTAACAGTCTCTAAGGCTTGGTGCAGCTAATCAATATCTGGGTTTGGCTTTCCTGGCCCACAGAGGATCTTTCAGAGCACCACAATAAGTGATTATGCAGCACAGTCTACTGCTCAAGTATTCATAACAGAGCTGCTCTAATCCTCTGCCTGGCCTAGAGAGAGTATTACATGGACACGTGGGGGAGGGTTACCTCTCAGAGGGCTCCAGGGTGCTTTACTGTTCTCCAGTAAGGTAAAGACAGACTTGCCACCAGTCTAGTCCCTATACCCTAAGCAGCTGGTGACTGCGCTACAGAGGCAGAGATGACAATTACCTTGTATGGAGTGAGAATACATTCCCTTTTTACCAAGAATGGCAGTGTATGCAAGGAGCAGAGTGGAAAGTACAAGGGGGAAAAGCAGAGACCTAGGAGGCATGTGGGACAACAAATACTCCAGTTCTGCTAGGTCTCCCTGGGAGGGGTAAGATGGATTGGTGGGAGTCATGCTATCCTTCATGCTCTTTGACCAGAGATGCTTTCCCCATTTTCTAGATTTGATGGAGATTTCGAAATCTTCTAAACCCTGCCTCCTTTTATTTTTCCAGCACTAAAGTTAATCCTAAAAGGAAGAAAATGCCTTAAAGAACATAGGCAGACTGCTCTCATGGGAGCCCATTTTCAGGAAAGGCCACCACCTACATCTAGTCTGTGGGCCTGGAATTTAAAAGCACTGTGCTTCCCCAGACTAGGAGGAACCAGAAGGGTGAGTCAGAGGACTTGGGATAAAGATGAAGCTGACTCTTTTTACTAGAAATAACTAGGCCAACAACCAAAAGACAGAAACTGCATGAATTCCCATTTCACATCTCCCCTCTTCTTTCCAGCTTATCTGACAGCTCTAATTCATTGAGGAATTCCTCATCTAAGAAACCTATCCATCCTGTGAGGCATTACTGCTTCACCTCAAGGTCTCATGGGGCCAGGACCAGCCACGCCCCTAATCTGGCCAACTCAGTCTAGCCTGCCAGGATGCACAACCAGAATTTCTGGGTCTCGGGCTTGGGTGCCCAGCTGCCTAGGTAGACCATGCTCCCAAGTCTAGCGGATGCCAAATTTGTCCTTCTTTCTTCCCACAAGGACAAAATCTGACTTTCCAAAGATACTCCTTTTTTTTCCCTCCCCAATCATGCAGGGATTGGGTATCCCTGATTTGATCTTGGTGTTAGCCCTGAATGATGTCCCTGGCTCTACAAGGGCTGCAGCTGCCAAGTGGCCTTTCAAGTTTGTCTTTAAAAGAGGATTGCTTAGTAAACCAAGATGGAAGCTCTGTGTACAACCACATTAAGCCATGAGCAAGTGCTACTGGACTGATATCAGAAGACTTAAGTTTGGGTCTTCTTCCACCAGTGACCTTGGATTAAACACTTGACCTCTTCGTGAATTAGTTTCCTCATCTGTAAAGTGGGGAAGATAATTACAGGAATGTTATCATATAAAGCTAAGATGAGAGATCCGTACTTAGTAAACTTTGTTTACTAAGTTGTGTTGTTATTGCTACTGACGTGGCAAGTCCCTGAGTCAGCAAACTAGGGAAACTAGTATCTAAAGCAAGCATCCAAACACCTAAATGGCACAATTTGAGTGAGCCACGACTTTTGCTTCTGCCCTAGACTCTTACCTTTCCCAGTCCCTTTTAATGATCTGCAGCAGTGCCTGGAATCCTACGACTGTCACCCTTTAAGTTAGTCCTGTTTTCTCCTAGAAGTTTTCTTTATAAGGTAAGGAGAAGAGGAGTAAATCATTCAGTTCCCAACACCTCATTCAAGTGTCAGGAGGCCTGCCATCATCCTCTCAGATAGCCTGCAAGCATGAGGAAAGGACAAATGGCTATAAGAGCCAAGTTTTATCTTTCCAATGATGGTAAGGCCCAGAATTCACTGCCAGGTCTCCTAAGGCCAGCCTCACTTTGGTCCAGATAAGGCAGTTTGTCGGGAACAATAATGAAGCTGACTCCCTTGCCACTGCTTCAGTGCAGTCCAGGCTAACCTGGGGCCTATCTGCTTTTGCCCCTCAGATCAATACTCCAGACATACTTGACCTCATTTCCTGGACAGTCTTATAAGGCATTCCCTCCCAAACTGTAGTGCTTACAACATTGGCTGGCCAGCCACACAGGGGCAATTGACATAGCCACTGGGTTCAGAGTCCTTTCCTGTGGCCTCCTGGAGACTGCAGGCAGAGCTGACTGGTTCCCCATGTTATTGACAAATAGGAAATTTCCAACTAGAGCTGCCATAGCAACTTCTCCAAGTCTCAAACAAAGATACTTGCTTCCATATTAAACAAACAAAACCCTCCAAACCTTCTGAGTTGGCAGCCACTGCCCTGGGATAAACTCTGAACTCAAGAATCTCTCCTGGTGATAGAGAAGAGGCACCAAACTCAGTCATCGAGTCTTGTGGTTTGAAGCAGGGGACAGAGTTTGATGTGATGCTCAGGGGACCAGCCAGTCACTGTGCTGAGCTCAGTAGAATATTAGAAGCCAGAATGGGCTGAAAGGGCAACCCTCAGGGACAGAAGGCCCAATCCACCTCCTTCCTAACCTCTCTTTGCTACTACTGTCCACAGAAATGAAATGACAGGGGCCAAACTGTAAGAAAGGCCATGTGATCTCCAAGTCAGTTTAAGTGAATGAGTACTTACTTCTTATGTGTGCCAGGCACTAAGTGCCAGGGATATAAGATGTAGTCCCTGCTCTCTAATATATTAAGGTTTGGAGAGAAAGATATCTATAGATAGATAGATAGATAGATAGATAGATAGATAGATAGATAGATAATCACAATATAAAGTGATACATTTTATAATAAAAGTTTTAATAAAAAGTAAGCATTTAGCTGGGCACAGTGGCTCGCGCCTACAATCACAACACTTTGGGAGGATGAAGCAGGAGGATCCCTTGAGCCTAGGAGTTAGAGATCAGCAGGGGCAACATAGAGAGATCCCATCTCTACAAAAAATAAACAATTACTAGGCATGGTGGCATGTGCCTGTGGTCCCAGGTGCTTGGGAGGCTGAAGTGGGAGGATTGCTTAAGCACATGAGGTTGAGGCATTCCAGCCTGGGTGACAGAACAAGACCCTGTCTCAAATAATAATAATAATCATCATAATAATAGCAAGGAAAGAAAAAAAATGAAAAAGAAAATAAGCATTTAATTTGGGGTTGGGAATGGAAAGGAGGTAAGAGGCCCAGCAAAATGAGGCAGACAAGGCCACAGAAAAGTAATGTTTGAGCTGGGATGGGGTAAGTAGACTTTGGAGTCCACCTAGCCTTGGAGTTTCCTTCAAAGTGCCCAATGTTATCACTCTGGCCTACCTCATTGGCCTATTGACTTCGGTCAACTCTCCAAATTTCATACACACACATTCCGAAAAGACCATACCTCTCTGTGCTCTTTTCCTAAGGAATGCCTAAGGCTGGGGAAAATAGGGTAGTCCTTTCAAGGAATATCTGCATTTGAAAAGGGAGCACATCAAAACAAAATGAATTATCAAAAAGATTACAGTTTTAATGATGGAAAGCTAAGAATTACTGCAAGGAGTAGACCGCTTAAACTACATTGCACTAGCACCAGCCTACCAACAAAAAAGACAAAAGAAAACACCTCAGTTTTCTGAAATTGTGGATTCTTTTATCCCTCTCTCTGACTTGTCAAATAAATGTGATCAGGAATGTAACTATTCCTTGTAAAAATTGCTTCTGACCCAAATCTGGCTTGGAGGAAACAACCAGGGGATCTCTGGGAACAGGCCACGACTTGATGTACATATATCAAGCAGCTTCCCACTTGGTGTGAAACAATCCCAGCAAAAGAAATCCAAGAGCTCTGAGCCCCGCAACAGAGAACAGAGCATTTCTGGGCCATATATCAATTATGCTGTATGGCTAATATGGGTTAAGAGGAATGGATTTCTAGGGCCACAGCAAGTATGGGAATTCTCAGGATGTTAATCATCAAAAGGATCAGGGCACAAGATATGGCAAGTGAGATTAGCCAAAGAGAATGGGAAATGCCCTAGATCAAAGGCTTAGCAAGGTCCCAGTATTGCAATTCTTAGGACTTGCCACTCCTCCTCACCAGCATTAACAGCAGCCCCATTTATAGGCCAGAAGCTAGACATATGCGACGGAAAGAATTCAAGCCTCTATATCCAAGAAGGGAGACATACAGTTAAGAGACAGTGGCATGAGGGAGGACCTATCCTTCAGAGGGGGGGCATATCAATACCTCATAATAGAGACTGAATGCCAGGCAGGAGAGCAAGGTATTCTGTGCCCTGCCCAGGACTCCCTTTCAGCAGTGGCAAGGTTTATTATACCAAGGAGCATAACAAACAATACAACAAATAAAATCATGCCCAGAATCTAACTCAAGACAAAGACTCTTCTTTGACCAAACATGAATCAGGCTCCTCTGAGTCCTCTTTCTGAGTAGGCACCTGACATTGGCCTGTTTGGTCCAGTTTTATCAAGAATCCAGCTGGGTCATTTTAGTGAAAATTCCCCACCTTTGATTTCTTATCAGATTCCTCATCTTTCACCCTTAGTATCTGTCTATGCTTGATATCTGACCAAATTTCTTATGCCCTACCCGGTATCTTACCATCCTGGCCTGCCTTCAGCAAAAATCCTATCAAAGTTTAACCAAAATCCCCTTTGATATTTCATCTTAGTAATTTCCATCCACTGATTCCCACCCTGATCCTTGGCTAAATTCCCACTTTTCCTTATATTTGGAGTTGAGCTCAATCGTCCACCCCTAGTACAAAACCCCATTGTTGTTGTCCCCCGATATAAAGTCTGTCTTACCATCTTTAATAAGCATCAAAATAATTTTTTGTTTGACACATGTCCTCTTTTCCCTTACTACTTCTTGCTCCTGTGAGTAGACTGAAAAAGACACAAGAGCAGGAGAATCTACTCACTGAAACACCCCACCACAAAAACACCCCATCTCTATTCTCTTACTCTAGTATTTCCTTCATAGAACTTATTCCCATCTGATAATATATTTATTTTCTTGTTCATTATCTGTCTCCCTCCCCAAACTCTGCATCCTAAAACATGAGCAGGGGCTCTGTTTTGTTCATAACTTTATCCTCAGCACCTAAAATGGTACCTATGCTCAAAAACAAAACAAAAAAATCCCAAAACAAACCAACCCTGTCATTGAATAAAAGGAATCTGTCATTGAATGAAGGGAACCTTTAGAGAATATCTAGGTCTGGAATCTCACATTACATTGTGATCTAGGCTACGGAGTAGTTTTATCATCATAGTGCTTTTCTAAATTTTGAATTTGAAAGTCTTTAGGTAGGGCAGGTACTCTAGCTTCTCAAAAGCCTTACTACCCTTGACCTAGAATGAGACCCTTGTTGCTAATCTGCATTGCTGTGGCATACTACTAGATGGGCGGCTCCTACTCAAAGACACAAAGTGGGTGTGAACTCCATTACATTGGAAGCTGTATCTTATTTGTTTCTGAATTCCCAATGCCTAGAACAGAGTATTACTATGCCTGACACGCAGTGAGAATTCATTGCCATGGAAAGAATAAATGAATTGATGGCAGAGCTGAATTAGAATCCAGGTCTTCTAATTTTCTCATCCACTTCTGTTTCCATGACAACATGCTGCATTCGAGTTCTAGGTTTCCCTCTAGATTGATGGCTTACAATCCTCTTTTACTATAAAACTAAGGTGGAAATCTTTCCCTAGTTGGACTTAAAATTCTCTGGGAACTCACTCGGGACAAAAAAAAAAAAATAAACACAAAAGAGAAAAAAAGAGAATGGGGGCATGGCAGCTCTAGCCTCTGCCAGACTGTCAATTAGCTGGTATCTCTCCAGTGGATGAGACTGGCAGGGAGAGGCCCTGCTATTGTTCCTGTTATCTCAGGGATGCTACGACAGGGCTCCTATCCCCCACCCCCAGTTGGAAAAGCTGCCCTGATCCTTGTGCTAGTGATGGGCAGGTCTAGAGTGGCACTGTCTAACAGAAACATAATGTGAACCATATGTGTCATTTTAAAATTTCTGGTAGATACATAAGAAAAAAACAGGTGAAATTAATTTTAATATATTTTATCTAACCCAATAGCAGAATATTATCTTAACATGTAATCAATATAAAACATTATTAATCATATATTTGCATATTTTTCCCATACTAAGTTCTTGAAATCTGGTATGTATCTTATGTTTAGAATGCATCTCAAATCAGACTAGCCACACTTCAAGTACTCAGCAGTCACATGTGGCCAGTAGCTAACATATTAGACAGCCGGGGTCTAGAAGTTTGGGGTGGGAAATACTCTGGAGAGCCTTCCAAACCTGGCAGTAGAAGCTCACTGCAAAGGGCAGACTGTCACCCCAGAGGATGTTCACTCATCTTTTCACCTGTTCACTTTGATCTTAGCTGGAAGCAGCCCATTTCCATTTTGTGTGAGGTTCAATCCTCCTCAAGCCTACAAAGAACAAAGTATCAAGGCCCTAATCTGCAGAAGATGAGATCCTTTCTCCCTCTCAACCTGCTTCTTTCTAATACTCTGGAGAAAACCACGGGATAAACCTGGTTATTTCAACAGAAGTTTCCCCTTCACATGGAAGGTTTAGAAATCTCTCACAGACAAGAACATAATTTCAATGCAGCTAAATAAAAAGTATGCTATCCTTCACAACTCATACTAGAGGGACACATAGTAGTAAGAGATTATATTTGTTTAGAATGTTTGGTTTATATGATTCCTATTTTATCATCACAATCACCCTGTGAGGCAGGAGGGTTGTTGTGATTATTCTGATTATACTGATTTCATAGATGAGAAAAATGAAGCTCAGAGAGGCTAAATGACTTGACCAAGGTCACTGAGTATAACTAGGATTTAAAATTGAGTCTTCAATCTGCAAAGTTAGTGCTCTTTCATCATATATGCAAGACACAGTGGACAGATTGTCTACTGTGCATGTGTGCATACATTCAAGACTGAGAAAATTCAACATGACTTTTCTGTTTATATGGCATATGCACACATGAAAGGGATGAATTAATACATTAGGATGGTGGTTTTTCTCTTTCTCTCTGTCTCTCTCACATATACACACACAGGAAGAATGAAAAAAATACAGAATATTTCAAGAACAGAAAGGTTACTTGAGTACATGCATAAACACAGGAGATGAAGGGATAGATTATATACATATGTACAAGTAGGGAGAGATGAATTTTGCATATTCATATATGCAAGCTGAATGAGTTGTCTGTACATATGCACATGTAGGAGAGGAATGGATAGGTTATTTATTCATAAACACATACGGACACATCAAAAAGGAGAAACAGATTATTTGTATATGAGTATGCACACATTCAGAGGGTGGCTGGATTATCTATATACATATAGGAAAGTACCAAGGAGGAATGGATGGTCAGATTATTAGCACACAAACACATGTACATGAAGATTCTACCCCAGTGCCGAGTATTCTACTTTTCACTCATTATAATGACCCCCTCACCAGCAAGTTGACTCAAGCAGTTATGTAATTAATGTAGCTGCTCCATATTCCACCCACAAATGCTTTGCTTTTGTCCCTGCTTGTCATTCAGTCAGTCATACACACTCCATACCACTTACCTTGCTGCTGCAACCAAAATAAGGGTTAAGAAAATGAAAAAAAAACAACAACAAATGAAACACATTAAAACCATGAACTCTCAAGTTTTAGAATGCAAATGCTGTCTTTAAGAGGAAATCCATCCAGGAGCACTCCTTGGTTTGACAGAGAAGCCACAGGACGAACTTTCTGAGCCAAAGCACCGCTGCTTGCCCAACCGACAAACAGAGCCAAGGAGCTATTATTCTCAGTTGCACCCAGCTGGCTGGCTCCGTGGTACAAAGTTGATGATAGAAACAATGCCCAGCAGAAAAATCCCCTCAGTGAAGGGCTTGGCAGGAGTCTCACTGGCTGCAAACATAGAAATTTAATCTGGTCCACACCTCGCTGGAGAGGGGAATTCTGAGATCAGCCTGCTTGAGGCAACAGCAGCCAAACTTCAACTGGATGTAAAATTCTAACTCAATCAATTCCAGGCTTTGAGACTGAGGCAGAAAGCAGGGCAGCTCCTGCTCCTGCTGCTGCTCCTCCTCCTCTCCAGCTGCTTCCTGCCTGCAACCTCCCATAGGGCACCAGCCCTCCTCACACGTTCCTGGCGCACACACCCCCTTCCTAGCACACTCACGCACACACAACCCTTGCCAGCAAGCTCACTCACACACCCTTGGTGAGTGTCTTTCCCTTTTGCTAAATATAGATCTTACTCTCTCCCCTCCTCCACTTCCTTCCCTCGTTCTTCTCCTCCCTCCTTTCTTTCCCCTATCTACCTCTCTCATATCTGGGCTACAGGATATAAACAGACATGGATGGAGACCTATACTTTCAGGAGATCCTAGTCTCAGAGGGAAGCCAGAACACAGCATTCCACCCGTGGAATTGCTAGAGCACAATATAAAGGGAGTCTTCCCTTCTACTGAGACAAGCTCTAGGTTGGTTGGTTGGTTTCATGTGTATATAATCTGTTGCCAGCATTTGGCAAAACTGAAGGATGGGTACAATGATCAAGTGCAGTTAAAATCAAACAGTGCCACATTCTTAGAGTAGACATCTAGTCCAGTTCTTACTGAACAGCCACCAGAAGAGATCAACCGGAAAACAAGAACTCCCTCAGGCTATGCCAAAGCAACAACCAGGGAGAAGGAGGGAAAGTTAGGTGAGCTGAGATGAACTGTGTACTGCAGAAGTCTAGATCAAAGATGGTTTTGAAATCCAGAATTAGGACTAAGTAACCTAAAGTGACACACAATGACCAAAAAGCTGTCTAAGGTTTAGGGCCCTTTTTATGACCCCAAATTTCATAACTCTTCTTTGCCATTGGATGCCCTATCTCCCTAGAGACTTGCTAGCCATGTGGCTCTCATGTGACTCTAATTCCTAATAATTCAACAATCTTTTAGTTAGGACTCCCTGGGAAATTGAATGTCCCGATCTTCAAAGAACACTCAAGTTGTTCACTGCAACATAATGTCTAAGCACAAGCCAGGACCCTTTGAAGCTCTGGAGCATAAAATGCCAAATACATGAAACATGATATCCCCTTTCTACTCTGCAACCACAGGACATGAAAAACATTGCTTAATGAACCTAGAGGACTTCAGAATCCTTCTCAATAGAGAGCTCTGATCAGTCAGTAACAATCCAGTGAACTCATTTCTTTTCTACCCCCGCTGAGCTTGATCTAATGAGAAAAGGCCCTTCTCCTCCTTTGGCCAATAGTAGATAGGCAAGAACCAGCATGCCCAAACCAGGCTCTCAAACCTTGTGACTTCTGCTGCCCTGCAACATTTCTCATGGCAATCCACGATAGAATATGGCCTCTTTAGCCCACAAATCAGGTAGTCAACCTATGGGGGCAATCCTAGGATCTGTCATTGCAAAACAGGCAGCCCTTTATGGTAAATAAAACAAGCTTTTAAATTAAGAATGATTTATTTGGCTTATCCAAGATCCTGAGAAGAAAGGGTTGATTTCAGAGCCAACATTTGCCTCCCTACTGCCTTCTTTCAATAACATTGCTTCCCCCTCAACCAAGGAAGAAAATTTAGATTCCAAGAGATGCTAAACAACCCATTTCTTGGCCATCTACCTCATTATGCAGCTAACACTGACGGCAGAGCACATACCTCCTAACCTAGTTGGGAGCTGGCTAGATGACAGAAGAGATAAGGGCTGACAGCACAACTATAACCACATCTAAATACAGAGGAAAAAAATAACTTGAAAACTGTCAAATTTCTGTGGAAGTCACAGCCAATTTACTGTGGAGTTTCCCATCCTTCAGCGAGAAGAAGGAGGTAAAAGGTTTAAAACAAGAAATATAGGGAAGACTGATTAAAGCAGAAGTCCCTCCCCCAAATCTGCAGCCACTCATAAAGAGCCCAGATCAGTGGCTGTCATTATCAGGTCTGGTTTGGGCTTCCTAGGTTAAGGAGAAGCTCAAACTTTTAAGACTGGGAAAGATCCCCAGAGGTAGGACCCTGCCAAAAGAACCTACTTCTTCCTACTTCTTCCATTAACAAAGTGGCCCCATGGCCTGGCTAAGGTCTCCAGATGGCATTCCTGAGGCTAATGGAACCCTGTCTTGTCACCCAAACACATCCAGCCCATTTTTCTAAGCAGCTTGGGCTTTCCAGAAAAACAAAGGTTCAGATAGTACAAGATGTGGTTGGCACATGAGGCACAACAAATCTGCTAACTCTGGTTATAATCTTCAAATGTCACAGGACAGTTTATATGGCTTTGACCACAAATTATCTTTGTATCTTTCCACCTTCCCATGTTCCAGCAAAAGCAACAAACAGAGTAAGTGGGGAGGTGGTAAACAGTCAGTGAAAGCTCTTGTAAAAGAGCTGTTCTACAGGGCCCACAGAGTGCCAGACACCACATGGCCAAAGGACACCAGGCCTCCTCAGTGGACTAGCTCTTTGGGACAAGCAGGCAATTTGTTTCCCGAGCCACATGAGCAACAGTGCAGTCCTCTCATCACAGTGGATCTGGCCCTGGGGAAGGCTGAGCAGGCTGAAAGGATGGGGTGATTTTTAGAGGTAAGAAATAGCACAGCACCCACCTCAGTTGGGAAGCTTCCTCAAAGGAGGCTGTTCAAGAGCTAGCTGGGCAGAACTGAAAAAACAGATTGGGTTAAGAAGGAAAAGGCATTTATCCAGAAGCTGTGAAATGCTCTAAACAGACATTCTCAAGGTCTGGTTCCCAATTTAAATCCTTACAGGGATCTTTGCCTGGAGACAGATGAGTCAAGATGGAAATTCAACATGAGACACTGACACTCACACAGAGTTGTGGGAAGGTTCAGACCTGCAGGAGCTCTAAAGGGGAGCCGAATGGGTAGGTTAGTCAGAAAATCAACTGGCATACAAAATTCATCTTCAGCTAAAGCAATTGAGTGGTGCCAGAGGAATACTGGAGGAGGGCCTCACCAATCACAATTCTCCCCACTCATACAAATCAGTCTAAGTCTCCCTGTTGCAAGATACAACTGGTCTAGAAGCAAAGAATATGCCTGTTCCAATCCTGGGCTGCCTTTCAGTGTCAATGCCAGAGACAGGCTGGGTCAGGACCAGCAGGTGCTCACCTTATTGTCCAATATCAAAACCAACGCAAGGTACAAAGGATGGGTGCGACCAACGTCTATCTCATGCAGGAGTCAACTTGTGACTGTTTTCCTCCTCTACTGCTAAGCAAAGCCAGAAGCAACGTGAAGAGGCTGACATGTAGTCACACAGCTGGGATTTATTTCATGAGGAGGATGGTTTTTCTGGTAGCTAAGAAAAGTAATTTTTCCCCCTGTAGAATGATGCCCTCCCTACACCATGGAGAAACCATATGCAGCAGAGAATCATGGGCAACAGGAGGTAATCCTGCTCCTTCCCTGAGGAGCATGCCACCCTAGGAGAGTGACAAGCCTGGCAGAGATGTGCTGACTCTATTGATGTGCTAAGACATAGCTGCTTTGTTACCTAATCATACCCGACAAGCTGCAAGACAGGACCTACGAGTCATAAATTGCTGACAAGTCTGTCTTACAGTCAGGTCAAGGACCATTCCTGATTAGCAGAAACTTGAACATAAAAAGCTGATAAACTTCTTGGAACTGCCCAGCTAACCAGTTTAGGTTTTCAGCCTGTGCTTCCAAAGGCTATGGCCCCATATCTATTTCAGGACCAAATAATTAATAATTTGTGATCATTAGAAACCTATTATGTCTACTGCTCTCACACATAAACCTGATCAAAAGTCATAGCTCCCAGATTTAGGACTAATGCTGGTCCTAAACTAGTATCTGTTTATATATATCCCAACCCAATCCACAGAGTGCAGTGGCCCTGCCTCAATTTCCATACCCAAAGGAAACAAAAAGACCATATACTGAGGATCCTCTGAAAGGAATCCAAAATTTGAAATTCCAGGGAGAAATGAACCTCTTGTACTAAATGGAGACTAACTGGGTTAATATTGATCAAATATCCCCTCAGTTCTTTGTGGCTTGTTCTAATCTAAGAACAAGATACAGGGCAAATCCAAATCTGGAGAATTCTCTTGGCTTAGGCCCTTGTTTCTACAGTCTTGTGGAAATATGTCCCTAGCCAGCATGTGAGTCTCAAGTACATTGAGATTCAGTGAAGGTATCCCAAAGAGGTGGATTTTTCCCTATAGGATTCTCCATATATTCAAAAATATCTGATATGAGGTACTGAGTTACAGGAAGGTAGCTAATGTACAAAGGGGAAAAGAAGACTTAATGGAGGCGTATCCTTCATAGGGTATCTCTGACAGTAACAGGGAAGCATGGTGGAAAGAAAGGGAAGCACTCAACTAGATAAGTCAGAAGAGAGAACTACAAGTTCAGAGCCCTAGGCTGCCAGCTCACCCAAATCAACCCCATGCAGAGATGACTTGTCTGCTCAGACGCTAGATCATTGGAATCCACATATTCTAATTCTTTACCCAGTCAGAGAAGCTCCTGCAAAGCCCTTTGTACCTCTGCCATAATCTATTTTACCTTCTTATCTATCAATGTCTCCTTCTCTGCAATCTTTAGTCCGGTCTTATTTTTCACTGAAACTATTGCAAAATATTCATTCTCCCTAGTCTCCATTCCTCCAGAACCACCTCCCACTCTCTCCTCTTTACCCTTGATCCATGATGCACAATTTGCTAGGGGGATATTTCTAAGACGTACATAAGTTTTTGTCACTTATTTTCTTAAAGTCCTTCAGTGACTGTGCTCAAGAAAAAGTCCTAGTTCCTTACCACGTTAACAAAGTTCTTTCTTGATCTGCCCATGTCTAAAGGAATTAGGCTTCCCAATACCGTAATTTTAGTCAAAGCAAACCCGTTGCACTCAATGTACGATCTCATCCTTTCTGTTTCCAGATGGCCCTATCTAGAGTGCCATCAGAGAGTAAACATCAGGATGGTGAGGGGGCAAAAACCTTTTCAAGTGATTTGTCAGCAGATAAGACTTGTAACCAAACACAAAAAACGACTTTGGTACCTGTTATGGGTTAAATTGCCTGAATGTCTGTGTCACTCCAAAATTCATGTTAAAATCCCGACCCCCAAGTGATGGTATTAGGTGAGTCTCTGGGGAGGTGAATAGATCATCGGGGCAGAACCCTAATGAATGGGATTAGTGCCTTTATAAAAGAGGCCCACAGGAGTTATTTTTCCCCTTCTACCATGAAGACATGGTGAGAAGGTGCTGCCTGTGAACCAGAACATAGGCCCTCATGAGACACTGAATCTGCTGGTGCCTTGATCTTGAACTTCCAGCCTCTAGAAATGTGAGAAATAAATTTCTATTATTTATAAATTACCCAGTTTATAGTATTTCGTTAAAGCAGCCCAAACAAACAAGGATAAATCGTGTCCCCTACAAATTCAAATGTTAAAGTCCTAACCCCCAGTACCTCAGAATGTGACTTATTTGGAGACAGGGCCTTTAAAAGAGGCAATCACATTAAAATAAAGTCATTAGTGTGGACCCTAATCCAATATGATGTAAAAAGGAGAAATGTAAACATAGATATACACAGAGGGGAGAATATGTGAAAAAAAACAGGGAGAAGATGACCATCTACAAATCAATAAGGACTATAAAGATCCTTCCCTCACAGCCTTCAGTAGGAGTCAACCTCGCCAATACCTTAATTTTGGACTGCTAGCTTCCAGAACTGTGAGACAAGAAATTTCTCTGGTTTAAACCACCCAGACTGTGGTACATTGTTATGGTAGCCCTAGCAAGCTAATATAGTACCTTTCAGAATTACTAATACAATTCCACATAAAAACATTTTACAAAGTTAATAAATGAACACCTCGTGCACCTGTAGTGCCAGCTCCTTGGAAGGCTGAGTTGGGAGGATAAACTGAGCCCAGGGCATCAAGGCTGCACTGAACCATGATCACACCACTGCACTCCAGCATGGGTGACAGAGCAAGACCCTGTCTCATAAATAAATAAATAAATAAATAAATAAATAAATAAATATAAATGAACACCTATTAAGTAACAACATCTTGTTAACAGGCATAATGAAAAGATATGATCCTTGCCCTTAAGAAGTTCATAAACTGGCTGGGCACAGTGGCTCATGCCTGTAATCCCAGCACTTTGGGAGACCAAGGTGGGTGAATCACGAGGTCAGGAGTTCAAGACCAGCCTGGCCAACATGGTGAAACCCCATCTCTACTGAAAATATAAAACTTAGCTGGACATGGTGGCGAGTGCCTGTAATCCCAGCTACTTGGGAGGCTGAAGCAGAGAATTGTTTGAACCCGGGCAGCGGAGTTTGCAGTGAGCTGACATTATGCCACTGTACTCCAGCCTGGGCAATAGAACAAGACTCCGTCTCAAAAAGAAAAGAAAAAAAAAAAAAAAAAAACGAAGAAGAAGTTCATAAGCTAACAAGGAAATTTATAGCATGGGACATTGTTAAACCCATATTATATATTCTGAGGGAGAGAATTGTTAGATTTTATGTTTGAGGGGCTAGTGAGAAAGGACACACAGAAGAGGAAGTGGAGGAGAAAGAAAAGATGACATGTACAGTTTGAACACATTGTTATGAGGTGCTTATGAACATCCAGCTGACAATATCCATAGGTTGCTCGATAAAAAAAAGTCTCCAAAGGTAGCTGGAGCTCACGATAGAAGACTGAGATAGAGATAGTAATTTGGGTTTATCAGTTACAGGTTAGGACATGGATGAGATTATCTAGAGAGGAAAATGAGGTAGAAAACAAAGCCTTGGAATTATCATGTTTTAAGAGGCAAGCAAAGAAAGATAAATGCTATGAAGAAATCCAAGATGGGGCCAGGCGCAATGGCTCACGCCTGTAATCCCAGCCCTTTGGAAGGCCAGGGTGGGCAGATCACCTGAGGTCAGGAGTTCGACACCAGCCTGGCCAACATGGTGAAACCCCGTCTCTACTAAAAATATAAAAGTTAGACAGGCATGGTGGTAGGCACCTATAGTCTCAGCTACTTGGGAGGCTGAGGCAGGAGAATCACTTGAACCCAGGAGGAGGAGGTTGCAGTAAGCCAAGATCATACCACTGCACGCCAGCCTGAGCGACGAGAGTATAACTGTCTCAAAAAACAAAACAACGACAACAACAAAACAAAAGGCCAAAGCAATTTTCTCAACCTGCTTTTCATTCTCCAGTTTATTCCCCTGCCTCCAGCATAGTAGCCCAATTAGAGTGCTTATTCTTCTTTGGGCCTGAAGTAAGAGGGCAGCCTTGAGCAACTCCTAAAGGTTAGAGTGAGTGACTAATGTGTATCATAAGGGACATAGATAAAATGTACAAGAATGTGAGAGAGAAAAATATTTCAAGGATTAGAAATGCTGGTTTGGATGAAAACCAGAGAAGGCTCTGTGAAGGGCATAATATGTGAGCTTGATCCAAAGAATGGATAATATTTGGGTATATGGAAACTAAGAGGAAAGGATATTTAAGGCAAAGGATAGGGGATGAGTAAAGAGATAAAAGGGAGAAGGAGGAAGGTGTTGGAAAGAAAAGGATACGAACATTTACTGAATGCTAACAACACATCAGGCCCTGTTCTATGTGTATTATATTTTTGAACCCTTATCCATCCACTGAGGCAGCTATGATATCCAGAGATGAAAAAATTAAGTTTGTTTTCTTTCTTTCCTTTTTTTTTTTCAGCAAGTCACAGGTCCTAGGACCTGGACTGAGGAACATTTCCAAGAAGAGAGAAAAAAATTAAGTTTCTAAAAGGCTGGGTAACTTGCCTAAGCCTCAGGTTACACAGGCAGTAAATGATAGAGCCATACTTCCAACTCAGGCTTTGTTGAGACTATAATTTAATTACTAATGGAAAGAAAAATTAATTTTTTTGAGGAAAAACTTTCATTCACTCATTCACTTCTTTATTCACTCACTCACTCCTCTGCAAAGAGTTATATGCCTGCCAGGCATCAGGGATATAAAGTTAGAGATTTTCTCTATTCTGTATTTTAATCCTATTTTTCATTTAGCTTTTAAACTTTTTATTGAATTCTGATATGTATACTTATACACAAATCAAAAGCTTAGTTTTACATCCAGGTAAACAGAATCTAGATCAATAAAACAATATAACCAGAACTCCAGAAGTCCCCTGTGCTCATATCTACTGACTACCAACTCCATCTCCCAAAGGTAATCACTATCCTGATGTCTGACACCACAGATTACTTTTGCCTGTTTTTGAACTTATACAAAAAAGAATCATACAAAATATATTATTTTAAGAAATATATAATCTCGAGGGCAAATGCTCACATAATTCCAGGACAATGTTATTAACATCAAAGTTGACTGTATATGAAATGCTATAGAAAGATAAAAAATAGGGATAGCATTGAATATATAAATTACTTTGGGCAATATGGCCATTTTCACGATGTTGATTCCTCCCAACCATAAGCATGGAATGTTTTTCCATCTGTTTCTGTCCTCTTATTTCATTCAGCAATGGTTTATAGTTCTCCTTGAAGCGGTCCTTTACATTCTTTGTTAGTTGTATTCCTAGGTATTTTATTCTCTTTGAGCAATTGTGAATGGGAGTTCACTTTTCATTTGGCTCTCTGTTATTGGTATATAGGAATGCTTGTGATTTCTGCACATTGATTTTGTATCCTGAGACTGCTGAATTTGCTTATCAGTTTCAGGATATTTTGGGCTGAGATGATGGGGTCTTCTAAATATACAATCATGTCATCTGCAAATAGAGACAAATTGGCTTCCTCTCTTCACAGAACTGGAAAAAGCCACCTTAAACTTCATATGGAACCAAAAGAGAGCCTGCATAGCCAAGACAATCCTAAGCAAAAAGAACAAAGCTGGAGGCATCATGCTACCTGACTTCAAACTATACTACAAGGCCACAGTAATCAAAACAGCATGGTACTGGTACCAAAACAGACACACAGATCAATGGAACAGAACAGAGGCCTCAGAAGCAACACCACACATCTACAATCATCTGATCTTTGACAAACCTGAGAAAAACAAGCAATGGGGAAAGGATTCCCTGTTTAATAAATGGTTGGAAAAACTGGCTAGCAATGTGCAGAAAGCAGAAACTGGACCCCTTTCTGACACCGTATAGTAAAATTAACTCCAGATGGATTAAAGATCTAAACATAAGACCTACCACCATTAAAACCCTAGAAGAAAACCTAGGCAAAACCATTCAGGATATAGGCATAGGCAACAACTTCATGGCTAAAATGCCAAAATCAATGGCAACAAAAGCCAAAATAGACAAATGGGACCTAATTAAACTCCAGAGCTTCTGTACAGCAAAGGAAACAATCATTAGAGCGAACCGGCAACCAACAGAATGGGAAAAAATTTTTGCAATCTACCCATCTGACAAAGGGCTGATATCCAGAATCCACAATGAACTAAAACAGATTTACAAGAAAAAAAACAAAGAAGCCTATTCAAAAGTGGGTGAAGGATAAAAAAATAAACGGACACTTTACAAAAGAAGACATCTATGAGGCCAACAAACATATGAAAAAATGCTCATCATCACTGGTCATTAGAGAAATGCAAATCAAAACCACATTGAGATATTATCTCACACCAGTTAGAATGGCAATCATTAAAAAATCTGGAGACAACAGATGCTGGAGAGAATGTGGAGAAACAGGAACACTTTTACACTGTTGGTGGAAGTGCAAATTACTGCAACCATTGCGGAAGACAGTATGGCAATTCCTCAAGGACCTAGAAATAGAAATACCATTTGACCCAGTAATCCTATTACTGGGTATATACCCAAAGAATCATAAATTGTTTTATTATAAAGACACATGCACACATATGTTCATTGCGGCACTGTTTACAACAGCAAAGACCTGGAACCAACCCAAATGTCCACCAACAATAGACTGGATACAGAAAATGTGGCACATATACACCATGGAATACTATGCAGCCATAAAAAACAATGAGTTCATGTCCTTCCTAGGGACATGGATGGATCTGGAAACCATCAGTCTCAGCAAACTGACACAGGAACAGAAAACCAGACACCACATGGTATCACTCATAGGCAGGTGTGGAACAATTACAACATGTGGACACAGGGAGGGGAGCATCACACACTGTGGTCAGTTGCCGGGGACATGGGGAGGGACAGCAGGGGATGGGAGGGATAATGTGGGGAGAAATTCTAGATATAGGTGATGGGGGGAGGAAGGCAGCAAACCACCTTGCCATGTATGTTCCTATGCAACAATCCTGCATGATCTGTACATGTACCCCAGAACCTAAAGTACAATTTAAAAAAAAAGAAAGATAAGAAACAAAAATCTAACTTTGCCTGGGCACTTTAAGAAAGGCTTCAAGGAATGCGACATCCAAGTTGAGCCCTCGGTATAAATGGTAGCCATGACTCACGCTGTTTTAGAAAGATAAATCTGGCAGTAACATATACGATGGCTTCTAAGAAAAATAAAAGCAAGGAATCCATTAGTAGACTAATACTATAGTCTAAGCAATAAAGAGAACCTGAACACAAAGGGAAACAGAGAAGAGACAGAGACGATAAAAGACATCACAAAGGGAAAAAAAGAGCAAAATCTGGCAAATGATCTAAGTGGTAGGCGAGAGACAAGGAAGAATAAAAAGTGACACCATGATTTTTGAGTGGGTGACTAGTAGAATGATGGTGACTTTAATATAAATAGAGAACAAAGGAAGAGGAATAGGCTCAAGAGGGAAGTTTTAAACATTGGGAAATTATAGTGAAAATAATTAGTAGATAACTAGACAGGAAGAATAGAGCCTAAGGAAAAAGGGAAGGTTTACATTTGAGAGCATCTGCTTACAAAGGCTAGTTGGGAGGCCAGGTACAGTGGCTTATGCCTGTAATCCCAGCAATTTTGGAGGCCGAGCTGTGTGGATCATTTGAGGTCAAGAGTTGGAGACCAGCCGGGCCAACATGGTGAAACCCCATCTCTACTAAAAATACATGAAAATCAGCCAGGCTTGGTGGCTCATGACTGTAATCCTAGCTACTTGGGAGGCCAGGTAGGCAGAGGTTGCAGTGAGCCAAGATTGCACCACTGTACTCCAGCCTGGGAAAAAGCAAGACTCCCATCTAAAAAACAAACAAACAGACAAAAAATGCTAGTTGGAAACCTACTGGCTACCTAGCACAGTAGGTAGGACCAAGCACATTACCTTCCATAGAGTAGTTGCTTAATTAAAGATTTTTGATTAGAGGCTGAAGAGATGCAGATTTGAGATGAAAAGGGATGCTTGAGGGAAGACTAGAAAGAAAAGAGGCAGGAGCTAAGGAAGGAAGAGAACTGGGAGAATCTAAGAATAACAGAAGATAAGAAAATAGGAAACTACAAAGGTAGAGAGTTTTTAAAACATTATGGAATGCTGCACAGAAAGAACGAAGAAAAAGTGACAGAGGCTGGGCGCGGTGGCTCAAGCCTGTAATCCCAGCGCTTTGGGAGGCCAAGGCGGGTGGATCACGAGGTCAAAATATCAAGACCATCCTGGTCAACATGGTGAAACCCCGTCTCTACTAAAGATACAAAAAATTAGCTGGGCATGGTGGCGCATGCCTGTAATCCCAGCTACTCAGGAGGCTGAGGCAGGAGAATTGCCTGAACCCAGGAGGCGGAGGTTGCGGTGAGCCGAGATCGCGCCATTGCACTCCAGCCTGGGTAACAAGAGCAAAACTCTGTCTCCCCCCAAAAAAAAAAAAAGTGACAGAGAAAAAAAGTATTTAATTACTTAACTGTTAATTACTTCTATCTCCCCATCTGGCCTATAAGCTCTTGGAGAATAGGAAAATGTCTTACAAATAGCCCCAACAGTACCCAGCAGTACTAGCTTATTCGGGGCTTGATTTAAAACAAAAACTCCTGGGCACAGTGCCACATGCCTGTAATATCAGCACTTTAAGAGGCCAAGGGTGGGGCAGATCACTTGAGGCCAGGAATTCAAGACCAGCCTGGCCAACATGGTGAAACCCCATCTCTACTAAAAATACAAATTTAGCCAGGCTTGGTGATGCATGCCTGTAATACCAGCTACATGGGAGGCTAAGGCACAAGAATCGCTTGAATCTGGAAGGCAGAAGTTGCAGTGAGCCGAGATCACACCACTACACTCCAGCCTGGGTGACAGAGCGAGACCCTGTCTCAAAAAACAAAACAACAACAACAAAACACCACCACCACAAAAACTGAATAATTACTTTAGTTGCTTCCTTTTGGATAACTTTGGCAAAAGGATTTTTTCTCACAGAAGAACAGAGTTTATTCCCAGCCAGCAATGAATATTCTCATTGGATGGTCAAATAAGCAGCAAGAATCAGAGAAGGTGGTGGTAGAGAGTGAGAAAAGGCACTTTGCTTATTACCTGGAAGAAAGTAATTTTTTACAGGAATCTGACTTATTCCATAAGAGTTACTAAGTACCTCCCTTTATTGATACTATGTCCAGAAAATACCTACCAGTTGGAGCTAAGGCCTGCAGTCAGTATCTGATATTGTTTTCTAACTCAAGACAGGTTGATGATATATATATATTTTTTTGAGACAGAGTCTCACTCTGTTGCCAGGCACCAGGCTAGAGTGCAGTGGCACAATCTCAGCTCACTGCAATCTCCACCTCCTGAGTTCAAGCAATTCTCCTGCCTCAGCCTCCCGAGTAGCTGGGACTACAGGTGCGTGTCACCATGCCCAGCTAACTTTTTTGTATTTTTTAGTAGAGATGGGGTTTCACCACGTTGGCCAGGATGGTTTCAATCTCTTGACCTTGTGATCCACCCACCTCGGCCTCCCAAAGTGCCGGGATTATATTAGCCATGAGCCACCGTGCCCGGCACAGGTTGATGATACTATGGCATCCCTCGAAAACGTGCTGTGTGATCCTCAGAAACCAGAGCCAAATCCACCCCTCCAAACAATCCACTGCCCCAATCCCAGTCCAGGTGTGACATCTTATAATTCACCAGGCTCAGTCACAGCCTAGAACCAGAATTTTTATAGGAGCTCCACCACTGATGAACATCCAGATCCAGGCCCTAAATGGGTCCAGAATATTTCAGAGGTAAAACAAACAAAAAAATCATGCATTGCTCCTGCCAAGTGCATGAAAGCTGCTGTTTAAAAATGTTCCCACAATGCACAGGTCAATCTTTGGCTTCCATTGACTTCTTTCTCTTTTTGGTTGTCCCAGAGAAGCACCAATTTGCCAGACAGCCTCACTGGAGTCATCCACAGATAAGTTACCCCAGGAACCCTGTTACCACAGGGGAGACCTGGAGGCCTAGATCCCTGTAAAAGCCTGAAATCCTATGGCATGGGTTCCTTGCCACATTAGCCAAAAAAGCAGCAGTGTCAATAGATCCCCATGCAGCAGCAAAGGTTCCAGCCACGGTCAGCAATGACCTTTGACGGGTCATTCAGTTGTCTCAGGCCTAGGCTAGAAAGGTCATGACAGAGCTCTGAAAGCCAACAGTTCTGGAAAGTACTAGGAGGCTGGCTAGAGACTCAAGCAAATGCATGTAGAGCTCTGTACTCAAAAATGCATTTTTCTAAGATCTCTCCAAAACCCTGTGAGAGATAATAAGTCACTATTCCAAATTTGTTAGTTCTTTCAGATTTTAAGGGTGAGCTAATATCCATCTCAAAATTTTGTTCAGTAAACAGATACAAAAGATACAATATTGTGAATGGGCTCTTAGGCTCTGTGTCTACCAGTGTGGAAACCCCATTTCCCACCAAGTGGACCTCAGGAAACAGATTCATAGGCGAGAAACACTGAGGCTTCTGTGCCACCAACTTCCCTCTTCTGCCATGGGAGGTATATTAGTTATCTAGGGCTACCAAAACAAAGTAGCACAGTCTGGGTGGCTTAACCAACAAAAATTTATTTTTGACCAGGCATGGTGGCTCATACCTGTAATCCCAGTACTCTGGGAGGCCAAGGCAAGCAGATTGCTTGAGCTTGGGAGTTTGAGACCAGCCTGGGCAACATAGTAAAACCCCATCTCAACAAAAAATACAAAAAAGTAGCTGGGCATAGTGGCATGTACATGTGGTCCCAGGTACCTGGGAGGCTGGGATGGGAGGATCACTTGAGCCTGGGAGTTGGAGGTTTCAGTGAGCCAAGATCATGCCACTGCACTCCAGCCTGGGCAACAGAGTGAGACCCTGTCTCTAATAATAATAATAATCTCATAATGCTGCATGTTAGAAATCCAAGATTAAGATACCAAGAAGGTTAATTTCTTCTGAGGCCTCTCTCCTTGGCTTGTCAATGGCCATCTTCTTTGTCTTCAAATGGTCTTTCCTCTCTGTGTCTATGTACCCATCTCTTCTTCTTACAAGAACATTAGTCATAATGGATTAAAGCCCACCCATATGACCTCAGTTTATATTAATTACCCACTTAAAGGCTCTATCTCCAAATAGTGTCACATTCTAAGATACCTGGTGTTAAGACTTCAACATTAAGAATTTTGGAGTGGGAGTGGGGATATAACTCAGCCCATGACAGGAGGAAAAGGTAAAATCAGGATCTCAGTGGTATTAGATATTTAAAAGGCACGGGAGGAAAGGGGATAATTCAGAACCAGAAGTCAGGCACTCTGGTTTTCTCCTTTCCTTTGCAGGGAACCTTTGGAATAGAGTGGAAGGAACATCTCAGCTGGTGACTTTGGAGAATAAAAACGAGACCAGTCTCAGCTTTCATCCCTACTCTGGGTTGCTGCCTAACAGACATGAAGAACAGAAGCAGAACCACATGAATCCCTCTGGCAACTCTGCTCTGTTTGGTGTCAATAGAGGTGGGAGAGATGGAGGGACTTTGCCGTCTCTACTAAAAATACAAAAAATTAGCTGGGCATGGTGGCGCATGCCTGTAATCCCAGCTACTCAGGAGGCTGAAGCGGGAGAATTGCCTGAACCCAGGAGGCGGAGGTTGCAGTGAGCCGAGATCGCGCCATTGCGCTCCAGCCTGGGTAACGCGAGCGAAACTCCATCTCAAAAAAAAGAAAACAAAACTTAGGCCAGGAACATTGGCCCATGCCTCTAATCCTAGCATGGGGAGGTCGAGGTGGGAGGATCACCTGAGGTCAGGATTTCGAGACCAGCCTGGGTAAGAGTAAAATCCCATCTGTACTCAAAATACAAAAAAAATTAGCCGGGCATGGTGGCACGAGACTGTAGACCCAGCTACCTGGGAGGCTGAGGCAAGAGAATTGCTTGAACTTGGGAGGCAGAGGTTGCACAGAGTTGAGATCAAGCCACTGCACTTCAGCCTGAATGACAAAGGAAGACTCCATCTCAAAAGAAAAAAGAAAATTGAAAATGTAAAGCTTTATTCCTCAATAAATCACTCTGTAATCCACTTAGCTTCATCTTTTGAATTCTTTTCTACCAGCCACTTTAGTTTTTACATAAGTGGTTGAATTCCAAGGATAGAGCTAGATGTGTGTATTAGAGAAACCGAAAAGGAGGGATTGAGACCATCATGTTCTGGAGTTGCCAGCATGAGCTGGCAGCTCCAGAGAACATGCTTTCATGGCTGTGATGCTCCAGAACACGTTTTCACTGACTGTGATGGTTAATATTAGGTGTCAACCTGACTGAAGGGATGCCTAGATGGCTAGGAAAGTATTGTTTCTGGGTATTGTGAGGGTGTTGCCACAGAAGATAGAAATTTGAGTTGGTGGACTGGGTGAGAAGACCCACCCTCAATGTGGGTGGGCACAATCCAATCAGTTGCCAATGCAGCAGGTGGAAGAAGGTGGAATAAATTTGCTTGCTGAGTTTTCTGGCTCTCTTTTTTCTTCCCATGTGGACATTGGCTTCCTCTACTCCTGCCCTTGGACAGGTTCTTTGGCCTTTGGACTCTGGGACTTGCACCAGAGGAGAGGCTTCCTGGGGTCCCTCAGGTCTTCAGCTGCAGGCTGAAGGCTGCCCTGTCAGCTTCCCTGGTTTTGAGGCTTTTGGACTTGGACTGAGCCTCTATTGGCCCCTTTCTTACTCCAGCTTGCAGACAGCCTATCATAGGACTTCATCTTGTAATCATCTAAGCCAATTCTCCTTAATAAACTCACTTTTATATACACATATATCCTATTGGTTCTGTCCCACTGGGGAACCCTGAGAATACACTGATTAGGCAAGCTACTTCCATACCCTAGAAAAAACAGCTCCTCCTCATTGCTCCAGAGGCCTGGCTGCTGTGGCAAACTTTCCCAGAGATAGGCAAGAGAAAGAGGAGAAAGATTTCAGATTAGAGCAAAACATGGCAAATTCAAAAGAGGTTTGAAAAAATTAAAAAGGAACAGGGCTAGGAGAAAATATTTGCAAATCATATGCTTGATAAGAGACCTCTATCCAAAATATGTAAAGAACCCTTACAACTCAACAACAAAAAAACAAATAACCCTATTTAAAAATGGGCAGAGAATTTGAATAGACATTACGATAGTCCCCCTTAGCCACTGTTTTGCTTTCTGTGGTTTCAGTTACCTGCTGTACAATACAATAAAATATTTTGAGAGCGAAAGAGATCATATCCACATACCTTTAATTACAGTATATGGTTGTAATTGCTTTATTTTATTATTAGTTATTGTTGTCAATCTCTTACTGTGCCTAATTTATAAATTAAACATTAGCCAGGCACAATGGTTCACACTTATAATCCCAGTGCTCTGGGAGACCAAGGCATAAGGATCACTTGAGCCCATGAATTGAAGACTAGCCTGGACAACACAGCTCTTATCTCTACAAAAAATTAAAAAATAAAAACTTAGCCAGGTGTAGTGGTGCATGCCTATAGTCCAAGGTACTCAGGAGGCTGAGGTGGAAGGATTGCTTGAGCCCAGAATTCGAGGCTACAGTGAGCCACTGCACTCCAGCCTAGAGGACAGAATGAAAGCCTGTCTCTAAAATTAATTAATAAATTAAACCTTATCATAGGTATATATAGAAAAAACATAGTATAAATAGGGTTTGGTACTATCCATGGCTTCAGGTACCCATCTGGGGCCTGGGAATATACCCCTCATGTTTAAGAGGAGAGTACAAAACTCCAAAGAAGATTTAAAAATGGCCAATAAGCACTTGAAAAGATACTCTACATCATAAGTTACTAAGGAAATGCAAATCAAAATCACAAGTTAGCACTTCACGCCCACTAGGATGGCTATAATAAAAAAGACAGACAATAAGTGTTGGCAAAGATGGGGAGAAAATGAAACCCTCATACATTGCTGATGGGAAGGTAAAATAGCACAACCACTTTAAAAAAAAACTCTGGCAGTTTCTCAAATTGTTAAACGACATTACCATACAACCCAGCGGTTCCATTCCTATGTGTATACCCAAAAAATCTGAAAACTTATGTTCACACAAAAACTTGTACATGAATGTTCACAGCTGCATTATTCATAATAGCCACAAGTTGTTTGTTTGTTTGTTTGTTGTTTTGGCAGGCCAAAACCCTAGTTTATTTCAGCATCAGCAGTATCTTAGCCATCAAAAAAATAAACTCTACCAAGGATGACGAAGTCTCTACAGCAAGGCTAAGGGTTCGCCAGGCAGCTAACATCAGGGGTACATGGTGGGCACTGCCCATGCAATAAGTTAGGAAGCAGCAGGCTGGTGTCGGGTGTGGGCCAGGCTTCACTTCTGGGCAGGCATGAGGTTGTCGATGGCCTGGCCCTGTTCCAGCCACTGCTCCATCTCGATGAGCAGCTTCACTCTGTCTACCACCATCTGCACCAGCTCCACCTCTGAGAAGCCCAGGCGGTCTGCGTTGGAGACGTCGAAGACCCCGCCCACCGCAGCTGTGTGACACCGCCTGTGCCTCACTTCTGAAGTCGAAGCCGCTTAAGCACCAATCCATGCTATAACATGAATGAACCTTAAGAACATTATACTAAATAAAAGAAACCAGACACAGTAGAGTACACATGATAGGAATCCATTTATATGAAATGTCCAGACAAATCTACAGAGATGGAAAGTAAATTAGTGGTTGCTACAGGCTGGCAGAAAAGGGTATAGGGAGTATCCCCTATCTGCGTAACGGATATGGGATTTCCTTTTGAGGTAATGAAAATGTTCTGGAATTAGGTAGTGGTGACAGTTGTGTGATCTAGAGACTATAATAAAAACCACTTAATTGTATACTTTAAAACAGTGAGTCTTGAGTTAATTATTTCTCAATTTTAAAATATTTGTTACTAAAAGTGAAGGAAGAAGAATCTGTTGTCAAGCCACTGAGGGGAAATGGTATGAAAGTAGGACTGAATGACAAGGCTGCAAGAGTACAACGGCAGTGTATCTTTGTCTCTATGTCACTTAGAATAGTAAAAGGAAGTGGAGGAAAGCTGTATGAGGAGAGGGAAGAGCCATGGGTAGCTGGTAAAAGATAAAATTTGGAAATAAAAAAAAATTCGTTTTCTCAACCAAAAGTGACAATAGGCAAGTGTGGGTATGGACTTCTCCTTTGCTAGAGATTTTTAGGCAAGAAAACTCACCTCATTTCTCTTCACAACTCAGCTGCCCAGAATGCAAAAAGACAAGCTTCCTTACTCTACATCCTGTTCATTCATCCTGCCAACAGATATTTATGGAGTACTTTTTCTGTGCACAGCAAGATAGCTACCTCATCCTTCTCTCCCTCTGAGGATAAGTGAAACTCCAGCTCTTCATTCTTCTACATCTTAGAAAGAATGTCTCTGCTTTCTCTTATCTCTCAGGAGCCCAATCACATCTGGTGGGTTCAGGGTTGATTTAAGCAGCCTGGGAACAAAATGCAGGACATAAAACGGGTTTCAAAGAGGTGATGTCTGTTGACTGGGACAAGCTGAAATTGAGATGCTGATGGGACAAGCGAGTGTCCAAGAAGTAGTTAGAAATACGGGTTTAGGGTCTGGGCTAGATAAGAGGGCAACCCACATATAGGTGATAGTTGACATAATAAATGATACTTCAAAAGAAAAGCATACAGATTTATATAAAAAGAATATTGAGGAAAGAACAACATTTAAGAAATGAGCAAACGAAGAAATCAGACTGAAGACAGATTGAAGAAGAGAGTTAGAGATGGTTTCTTAGATGTTAAAACAGGAGGAACTGTTCAGAAGTGTAAAATACTGCAGAGAGGTCCAATAAGATAAAGACTGAAAAGCAACCACTAAGTTATCACTTAGGAGATCACTGATGACCTTCACAAATACAGTTTTAATGAAAGGACAGTGGAGTCTCTGACACAGACTTTTCTCAAGTATATTCCTCGGAAAACTAGTCCTATAGTATGTGACTGCAAAGGCGTGTTTTGTGGTCAAGTAAGTCTGCAATAAAGTTGGGCAAATTATATCCCCTTCATAAAGAATCACAATAAGCCTAAGTATATTCAAGTTTCTGAGAAGTCTTAAGATATAAAGCAATCTACTGGCTTTGAGCTCTGTTGAATTCTGTGTTTCCCAAATTTCTTTGACATAGAACCCTGTATTATATGATACCTACTAATGACTCTAGAAACTAGAGTCCTGTGAAACATGCTTTGGAAAGTAGGGTTCCAAGGTTAGTGTTAAAAAGACAAGCTCTGAAGTTAAATAGATCTAGATTTGAATCCTGGTCCTAAATCTTACTAGCTGGGTGATCCTGAACAAGTTTCTATCTTTCTAAACACTCAGTTTCTTAATCTATAAAGTGGGCCTAATAACATAAGCCTAATTCACAGAATTATTGCTATGAATTCATTAGGTAATGCATGCCTAGACACAGTAGTATTCAATAAATGTGGTTACTATAATGATATTATTATTATGGCATGAGTTGAGATTAAAAAGTAAAACTGTGATGTAGGTACTAAAATTTTCAATGAATAAATGGGGAATTATGGGAAAGTTGTAATCTAATTCCAACAAGAAAAGTGGCTGTAGAAACAGGTTAGGCAAGGATTTAGTAATGGCTTGGAAGTGGCAGAGGGAGCCAGAGAAAACCAAACCTCACTTCTGACGCAGTAATGCATGGGGCATATAAAAGACATACCAAAGAGAGGCATACCTCTCTACCAAAGAGAGCTTCAGGGAACAGCCAAGTCCAGTCAAGGTCAGAAGGTAACGAATATATTGGTTCTGGTCTCAGATATCAGGTAAGGGCACTGCAGTTTCCCAGAGGGCAAAAATGGTCTGTTGAGAACAAGAGTTGTCTCACAGCATTCAGAGAAGCAGCTAGGGCCAGGGAAGGTCTGTTTGGTTTGTGAGGCAGAAGTAAGGCCTATTCTTGGGAAGGGCTTACCATAAAGTTTGAAGAAGGGTGTAAAAAGCTGTGGCTAAGATAAGAATTGAAGTATTCAAGGTCATGTACAGGATTTGCATTGCAACTACATGAAAGCAACCTAAAGATCCATCAGTAGGGGACAGAGTATATACATACAACACATCCACAGAAATAAATATTACATGGCCATTTACAAAGCGGTAGCTCTATTTGTAGTAACAGAAAAATGATGTAGCTGTTAATAGAATACGAACTCTATTTATACTAATAAAAAAAAATCTCCAAGATAGACCAGTAAATGAAAAAAGCAAGGTGTAGGACAATGTGTGTAGTATACACATACAAGTTTTGGGGCACACACAGGCTCATAAATGCATGGATTAACTCTGGACTGATTCACGAGACACAAATAACAATGAAATGGGGGAAAAGAGAATGGGGGGGGCTGGGAATCTGAAGTAGGGAAACTGTGCATCATATATTTATAAATATATACCTATATATATCCTTTTCAATTTTATATTTTACATTTATTACTTATTCAAAACATTCTTCCATTTTTTAAGTGTTAGAAAGGTAATAGCTAGGGAGAGAGATGAAAAATTGTGAGAAAAAGGAGAGATCAGAAATTGGTGATCTCCATGAGGGCAAAGAGTTGAGAAGATAGGCAGACATGATCAGAAAAAATTCCAGCATTTACGATTATAGAAAAAGTATTTCCCTAGTGCAGTTAAGTCTAAAATGTGGAGTTCTCAAAAGCCCTCTCCTTGAGCCTCATTATCTTTCCCCATGGGACCCATTTTTGAGGCTTCAATTATAGAACAAGAAGGAAGTCACTTTTCTTGTGAGGGAATAACAAGTGAGAATGGAACTTTGCAGAAGAGTTTCAATTTGTTCTCTGTCTTAATGATCACCCCCTAAGAAAATGCTGATCTACCTCAGGCTGGCAGCTGTAATCTTACCTCTTCTGAGACTGCTCCATTTAAACCCAGGCCTCCTCATCTATTTGCTCAGTTCTGTCCCTGCTTACCACAGCTCTCCTTCCTCAGCTTTCTTCAACAACCCAAGAGCTCCTGTCAAGCCTTCTTCCTGGCCTATCTCCATGCCTTCTCCTGCACTGTCCCTTCCACCTGGAACACCCACCCACCCGCTGCCACCGCAGTCTCCGTTTCTAGAGCTAAAGTCTCACCTCCTCCCCCAGATTCTTCTGCAGCTAAGCCAAATAAGGTACAGATTCATATCTACTCCCACCCACACTACCAACATTACTGCCTCATAAGCATTAGCAATGTCATCAAACACCTATTAGGTACATATGGCCGTGTACTCAGCCAGCCCAGAAGATACAGACATGACTCTATATAACCTCTTCCCTCAAATGGCTGACAATCTCATAGGAATACCAAAAGTCTAGCTAGGTTTCTATGGTATTCTCCAAGTCTCTTTGATGTAATATTAGCTGAAGATGTATAAGTGACCTATAAACTTATAGAAATATTCAAATCACAAATAATTAAAGAAATGCAAATTAAACAATGGTATACCATTCTTCTGTCACACTAGCAAAAATTTTCTAAAATGACAATACTTAATGTTGGTATAGCACATTCAAATACTGAAAGTACAAACTGGAAAATCTTTTCTGAAAATAAATTAGGAAGTTTGTCAGAAGGCTTAAAACATACATATACCCCTGGGGCAAAGTGTGATGGCTCATACCACTAATCCTGGCATTGTAGGAGGCCCAGACAGGACAATCACCTGAGGCCAAGAGTTTAAGACCAGCCTAGGCAACATAGCGAGACCTGGTCTTTATTTTAAAAATAAAATTTAAATTTAAAAAAGTATACCCTTTAACTCAGTAATTTAATCTATTTTAAGTTAAGAAAACAATGAGAAATAAAAACGGATGTATGCATACTGATACTCATCACAGCATTTTCATAATAGTAACAAGAGGGGTCAGGTATGATAGCTCATGCTTGTAATCCCAGCATTTTGGGAGGCTGAGGCAGGAGAATTGCTTGAGCCCAGGAGTTCAAGACCAGGCTGAGCAACGTAGGGAGACCCCATCTCTACAATAAATAAATCAGTGGGTGTGGTGGCACACGCCTGTAGTCTCAGCTACTTGGGAGGCTGAGGTGGGAGGATCACTTGAGCCTGGAGGGTCAAGGCTGCAGTAAGCTGTGATTGTACCACACTGCACTCCAGCCTGTGCAAGACCCTGTCTCAAAAAAGAGAAAAGAAAAGAAAGAAACGAGGAATATTATGAAATATCTATATGACAGAATAATATTAATCTATTAATCATTAAATCATGTTTTCAAAAATATTTAATAACCCAGAATACAGCTCACAAAACAAAGTGAGAAAAAATGTTTAAATCCACACATATTATGATCTAAATTCAGTAAATTTATGTTAATATGTATAAAACTTATATAAGAAAACACAGTTAATGTTAATAGTTAATATTCTGCTATTACTGACTCTAAGTGCTGGGTCTTGGGAATAATTAAAAATAGTATTAATCAGAAGATAAAGAAGCACATGGAGACTTCTGTGGAAATGATGCAGGGCATCTCTGGCTGGTTAAGAATCCACAAAAGGTTAGCTAAACATACTTTGCCAGATTCCAGACTAGGCTCTAGAATATCAGCCTTAAAAAGCTTAACCTGACATTAAAGGATCTTACAAAAAGCACATAGGAAAGTAAGAAATGGCAGTAAACAAGTAACTCCTTTACATCATCATGCATGCCAATCTAGAAAAAATATGCAGAGTCTAGAAACTTTATCCCAAAACTGACATCTTACTGGATTTTAAAAGATGTGAACAAAAAATGTTAGCTAAGTTAATTAAGAAAAAGAGTATTCTAAGTATGGGAAATAACAAACATATTTGTTATATATTTGAAACAATTTTTGAAATATAAATAATTCTATATGTTAGAAGCATCTCACCTAAACAGGATAGCAAAAAGAACCTAGCAGGTAAGTGAAAATCCAAAATTTTGAGACATTACTGGTGGGTTAGGAGAGAGAAAACCACCTTAAGATATTACTAGCAAGGGTATAGATTGGTACACTCCCTATAGGAAGCATATACTTTTAGGGGTGGGGCATTAAAGCCATTGACAAATATCCTTCTCTATCTCTTTAGAACTATGTCATACTGCTCCACTTTAATTAAAACAGAGCTAACATTCAGCAATCCCATTACTGGGTATATATTGAAATGAAAACAAATCATTCTACCAAAAAAGAGACATGCACTTGTATATTCATTGCAGCATTATTAGCAATAGCAGAGACATCGAATCAACATAGGTGCCCATCAACGGTGGACTACTTAAAGAAAATATGGTACATATGCATCATGGAATACTATGCAGCAATAAAAAAGAGTGAAATCATGTCCTTTGCAACAACATGGATGCAGTTGGAGGCTGTAATTTTAAGCAAATTAATGCAGGAACAGAAAACCAAATATTGCATATTCTCAGTTATAAATGTGAACTAGGGGCCAGGCCTATAATCATGCCTGTAATCCCAGCACTTTGGGAGTCTGAGGAAAGAGGACTGCTTGAGGCCAAGAGTTCAAGACCAGTCTGGGCAACACAGTGAGACCCTATCTCTACCAAAAAAACAAAATTATTTTTTAATTTGCTGGGCATAGTAGCACATGCCTATGGTCCCAGCTACTTGGAAGGCTGAGATGAAGGGTTACTTGAGCCTAGGAGTTCAAGGCTGCAGTGAGCTGTGATCATGCCACGGCACTCCAGCCTGGGTGACAAGAGTGAGACTCTATCTTGAAAAAAATAAAATTAAAAGAAAGCTTAAAAAAAAATGAGTGACATCTAAACATTGGGTACTCATAAAGATAAGAACAATAGACACTGTGGACTACTAGAAGGAGAATGGGGAAGAAGGCAGTGGTTGAAAAACTACCTGAGTACTATGCTCACTATGTGGGTGACAGGCTTTGTACCCCAAATCTCAGCATCATGCAAAATACCTGTATAACTAATCTGCACAGGTACCCCCTGTATCTGAATTTTTTTTTTTTTTTTGAGACAGGTTCTCATTCAGTCACCCAGGCTGGAGTGCAGTAGCATGATCTCGGCTCATTGCAACCTCCGTTTCCTGGGTTCAGCCAATTCTTCTGCTACAGCCTCCCAAGTAGCTGGGATTACAGGCATGCATCACCATACCTGGCTAATTTTTGTATTTTTGGTGGAGACAGGGGTCTTCCCATGTTGGCCAGGCTGGTCTCAAACTCAAACTGGTGGGATTACAGGCATGAGCCATTGCACCCAGCCCTCTGTATCTAAAATAGTAATAGAAGTTGAAATTATCTTTTAAAAGTTAAGTTTGGTTTCATGATTTTCTTTAGCTAGGAAAATGTGAGCAAAAGTGACATATGTATTAATAACTTCTGGATAGAAGTTTTAAGAGCCAAAGTACAATTTGCTATATTTTCTTTCACTTGTTATCTTTTCCTTCCCTTTACCATTGTGACTGGCAGTGTTCCAGGTGTTGGTTCCACCATCAGCCTGGATTGCAGAGAGAAGACAAGTTTAAAGCAAAACTCCCTGAAATGGAGTATCGGCAAGAAACAAGCCTTTGTTATTTTAAGCCAAGGACAAATGGGGGTAAATTTGGCAATATCTATCAAAATTATAAATGCATATCCCCTTAGTATACTTGCATGCATGCAAAATGACTTATGTACAAGGTTACTCATTTGTAATATGTTTAACAGCAAATGACTGGAAACAACCAAATGAACATCAATGAAGGACTAAATACATGCAGAATGAATACTTCGTTCAATGGAATATTACACAGCTATAAAAAAGAATGAAAAACTTTCTTAGAGCTGATATGGAAGGATTTCCAAATAGTAAATCAAGATGTTCTTGGTTTATATCATCTTTTGTATTACAAGGGGTAAAGAAGTATTAGAATTTCATATTTGCTTGTACTTGCAGACAGATATTCTAGAATGATAAATAAGAAACTAACAAAAAAAATTATCTTGAATGGAGGGTGATGGAGTGATTAGGTAGAACTTCCAATTACTCGAGGAGGGGGGCAAAAGAAATCCTTGGTGCTATGCTTAACTTCTTTCTCTCCCATAACTTCAATTGGTATGTCACCAAATCTCATCTTAAGTGTAAATGGTTCATTTCTGCCTCAATCTTAAACTGTTATCAGAACCCTCTTTAAATTCTGGCTTCTTATCTCCTCTTAGACACTTTTAATCAGTTGCCAGTTACTTTACCTGTGTTAAGAATATCTTTACTATCGTTTTCTTATTCAATTAAGTTCTTAGATACTCTTAGGTAAACCATGCCTCTGTCTGTATGATTGTAAGCTTTGGCAACTGTTTTCAGATAGTTGTTTTGAGAGACTCTGAATTATTATATTTCTGAAAAAGAAAAGGCCATAACTTAAACTGTGTCTTCTCCAATATATTCTTATTTTTCTCATTTAGAGCTTTCCTTTTACATGGAGATAGTAAGTATAATAAGAATTTTAGTAAGAATTACAAGACTGTTACTTAAAAAATATTAGAAATAAAAAATCAGTAAGTATTATAACACTGATTCCATAAGTGTTCATTTTAAATGCCTGTTTAGGCCAGGGGTGGTTCATGCCTGTAATCCGAACATTTTGGGAGGCTGAGCCAGGTGGATCACCTGAAGTCAGGAGTTTGAGATCAGCCTGGCCAACATGGTGAAACTCCATCTCTACTAAAAATACAAAAAAAAAAGTAGCCAGGATGAGGAACAAGATACTAGCATATCCTCAGAGTACTGCACCACAAGGCACTTAACAATTACAAAGGGAAAAATGGTGCCTTGACAGTGGAGAAACCTGGCCAATACAAACTTAACCAAGTGATTGAGGCTAACATTATAAATGGCAGGACAGGTTGACATCATGTACTTTCTGATGCAATGCTCTGAAAAGAGCACAGCATCATTTTTTGTGTGTAATTTCTGCCATGAAAGGATGGCCTGAATCCGGACATGAGGAAATGTTGAATGGACCTAAATTGAAGAACATGCTACAAAATAAAAGGCCTATACCATTTAAACCTGCTGAGGATGGGAAACACTGAAGGAGACTAAAGATATAGTGACTAAATGCAACATGTCATCCTGGATTGGATTCTGGATTAGAAAGGAAAAAGGGACATTGTTGTTGGAGTGTTTGGCAAAATACGCATAGGGTCTTGATAACAGTGTTGTTATTGTTGTTTTCCAGATTTGGATGGTTATATTGTGGTTATACAGGACAGTGGCCTTTCTTATAGGGAAATACAAAGGAACATTTAGGAATGACAGAATAATATGTCTCCAATTTTCTTTCACATGATTCAGAAAAAGATTGATAATAATGGAGGGAAGGCAATGAAGTAAATGTGAAATGTGAATATTTGGAGCATCTGGGTGAGGAGACATGGTAGTTCTTTAACTGTTTTTGCAACTTTTCCTTAAGTTTAAAATTGCTTCAAAATAAATTAATTTTATAAGTGGATGTTAACACATGTAAGCATGATTGCATTTTTAATATCTGCCAGATATTATACTACTGACAGCCAGTTGTCATTAAACACATAACTTCAATAAATCATTATATCAAAAAGATACCTGCACCCATATGTTTATCACAGCACTATTCACAATAGCAAAAATATTATGGGCTGAGTATAGTCGCTCACGCTTGTTCTTTTCACACTTTGGAAGGCCAAGTGGGAGGATCATTTGAGGCCAGGAGTTCAAGACCAGCCTGGGCAATATAGCAAGACCCTGCCTCTTAAAAAAACAAAATAGACAGGTATGGTGGTGCATGGCTGTAGTTCCAGCTACACAGGAGGCCCAGGGAGGAGGATCACTTGAGCCTAGGAATTCAAAGCTGCAGTGATCATGCCACTGCACTCCAGCTAGGTGAAAGAGGAAGACCTCAACTCAAAAAAACGATATGGAATCAAACTCAGTGTCCATCAACAGATGTGTGGCTTTAAAAAATGTGAGCTATATATATATATATATATATATATACACACACACATACACACACCATGGACTACTGCATGTTCTCATTATAAGTGGGAGCTAAATAATGTGTACAGATGGATTTAGAGTATAGACACTGGAGACTTAGAAGGGTGGAAGCAGGTAAGGAAAGAGAAATTACTTAATGGGTGAAACGTACACTATTCAGATGATGGCTACAGGAAAAGTCCAGACTTCTGGATTTTGCAATATATCCATGTATTAAACTCTGAAATATATCCATGTATCAAAACTGCACTTGCACCTCCTAACTTTATATGGAAAAAAAAGTACCTTCTGCCTAAAGACTGCCTACCTACTAATACACAGATAAAGATACTTCAAACATGTAACACAGCAAATGAAAAATATTTATCTTTGTTTTTCTGGGTTTTTTTTTTTGAGACGGAGTTTTGCTCTTGTTACCCAGGTTGGAGTGCAATGGTGCGATCTCAGCTCACTGCAACCTCCGCCTCCTGGGTTCAGGCAATTCTCCGGCCTCAGCCTCCTGAGAAGCTGGGATTACAGGCACGCGCCACCATGCCCAGCTAATTTTTTGTATTTTTAGGAGAGACAGGGTTTCACTATGTTAACCAGGATGGTCTCAATCTCTTGACCTCGTGATCCACCTGCCTCAGCCTCCCAAAGTGCTGGGATTACAGGCGTGAGCCACCGCGCCCGGCCTATGTTTTTTATGTTGTTTCAGATTTTAGTGTGTTGATGCTTTGGGCTTTATACTGGCAAATTCCATAGATATTTCTGTACCCTGTTTTGGCCCCTACAGATCAGCCAGTATGAACTGGCTAGGTAAGGGAGACAACAACTGACATAAAAGGCTTGAAATCGTCTCTTGCTCTAAACTCAAATGGCTTCAAAGAGACAATGAACAGTACTTGGAAATAAGCATCTACCTTTACCATCAGGCTCTCAGCCCACTAGGTCTATGTGATTTCCATTAATCAGCACAGAAGAAAGCCACTGGCCACTTCCCATCTCTTAAAGCTCTGGCTTAATTGTCATGCACCCCCAGAAGCATACTGTAAGAAGATGACTAATCACTGATTGCTTCTCCAGCACCATATGTCTCTCAATTTCAAAGGAAAAATGGTCCCAACCAGTACTAGAACAGATTTCCTACCTCCTGCAGCTGGAGTCGAACCTTGGTAACTGCTCGGATCCAGTGTGCTCTGGCTTGGGTAAATGGCGAAGATGCATTCTCCTCAGGAAAACTTGTAACAGAGAAAAAGAACATTTCTTAAAAATAACCAAGGCCACAAGGTGACACTGCTCAAGGCAAGACTGCCAAATATCTAAAATAAAATGGTTTGTACTCATGCCTATACTTATTTAGTGATTCAGGCTACTAAAACAGCATAGTACTGAATACCCAATGTGAAAACAATTCCTCTCTAAAATGGTAATTCCTTTTAGCTTCTCATCTGTTCTCGCTTTTATTTATTTGTTTATTTTTTGAGACAGGGTCTCACTCTGTTGTCCAGGCTAAAGTGCAGTGGCGTGATCACGGTTCACTGTAGCCTTGACCTCCTGGGCTCAGGCTATCCTCCCACCTCAGCCTTCTAAGTAGCTGGGACTACAGGTGTATGCTACCACACCCAGCTAATTTTTTAACTTTTTTAGAGATGGGATTTTGCCATGTTGCCCAGGCTTGTCTCAAACTCTTGAGTTCAAGCAATCTGACTGCCTTGGCCTAGAATTACAGGCGTGAGCCCCTTCTTTTCCTTCTCCTTTTTTCATTTACCCAATGAGCAACATAGTACTGAATACCCAATGTGAAAATAATTCATCTCTAAAATGACAATTCCTTTTAGCTTTTCATCTGTTCCCTCTTTTTCTACTCCTTTTTTTTTTTTTTCATTTACCCAATGTGGTGGCTCATTGGAACAGTCTGGGATCAGGACTCTAGAGGCAATAGCAAGAACCCTGAATCAATGTCTAGTATAGAAACCATGCAGAGATGGGTGGAATAAGCCTTTCAACCCCCTCACACTGCACTTCTTGGAACCATCAGTTCCTTTGGGAGTTTTGCATAGCATCCTTAGGGCAGACTTTTGTCGCCGCAAACCCTTCCTGCTCCACTAAGTATTTTAGAAGACTTACCCATTCCTATTTACATGAAAAGTGCCAAGAGAAAAAAAAAAACCACAGCCCTTTTACTGCTGTGATCTTGTTCTTTGAGCTGCTTCTGGAACACCCTCAGTAAAATGAACAATAACAAATAACAAAATACCTTTGAGACAGAAACACTACCCTGCATTAGAACAACTCATTATTCACATTATTAACTAGAATAGTGGTTAATTCTTGGCAACAATGTTTCTTCTTTCTCTCTTTGAGGCCTACAGCCAATTCAGCAGACAAGTGTCCACCATCTACACATTTAAAATATATGGTCGGTTCTGATGCCACCTAAATGGGTCAACTGTTCTAAAACATATGTGGGCACTTCTGGCCAAGGTAGTACTGGATTTCACTCTTACAACTAGAACCTGAGAGGACACAACCAGTAGAGAAGGACAAGGATTCGTGCTGGGTACTTCTGCTTCTCCACCAAGAACTCTGCCCCTGATGATAGTAACTGACAAGCCTAAGGTCTATGGAGGGCCAGAGCCAGTTTTTCAGTGGGTCATCAACTCGATAAGAGGCCTCGTCCAGAGCTCACCTCCTGGATGTCCCATCTATTAGATGAGCTACAAGAGATGACTAAAAACCAAAAAAGGGAAGAAGAGAGAAAGTAAGTTAATATCTTCAGAAAGGTATATGACTCATCTATTAATCCAGTGGTAAAGTAGAAGCACCAGCCATTCCCTAATTTTTACCATGTAATCTACATTCAGTGCCCTGGTCTTTCAGTGAGAGGCTTTATTATTACATCTTGAAATTTGAGACTCTAGGTCACACCCATCCCTTATCACTCTATTCTAGTGGGCAACTCTCCTCCCAAGGAGAACTCTGTCAGGAGACAGTTTTAGTTGTCACAGCTGAGGGGTGCAAGAATTGCTACTGGCATCTAGCATGTAGAAGCCAGTGATGCTCTTAAACATCCTATAATATGCACAACAAAGAATCATCTGACCCAAGATGTCATGAATGCCAAGATACAGAACTCTAGCTCTGCTCAGACCTATCAGCTACTCTAACCAATTTAGCTCAATGATAACATTCAGACTCTGTATTCGGCTTCATTATGAGATGTTAAAGAGGACACATTTAAAATTTTTCTTCTTACAGATACCAACTGGCAGACACATTGCTAGGCCCTGAGGAGGCCGAGGGATGGGTTAAATCTGGCTTATATATCAATTCTTTCTTAACTTTGTCCTGGGGTTCTCAGCTAGGGAAAAACAAAACAAAAAATGTTCACCAAAAAAGTTACAACAGAAATTAGTTATGTTCCAATGGAATTTTCCCTAAAGTTCCTCCTAATTACCTGGTATTTTCAGGCTGACTTCTGATCCTCTAGCCCGTGCCCCCAGAATAGGTACCGGGTCACTGTTCTGAGCAGTTCAACACACATATACATATACCTGTACATAAGTACATGCACACACACTGACCCTGACTAACCCCTTTGAACAAGTTTGGGCCAGAGGTGAAAGCAGCATTCTTAACAGGTTTGGAAGTCAGCCAAAGTACCCGTAGCAGTCCCAGTGGATGAAGTAACCTGACTCAGGTCAGTTCCTGACTCAGAGGCTGCATATACAAGGTCAACTAGTAAGCTATGAACTGCAGACTCAAGAAGTCCTAGTACACTGCAGCTCACTAACTACAAATAACCCTAGTCCTGGCCAGGTGCAGTGGCACACACCTGTTATCCCAGCACTTTGTGAGTCTGAGGTGGGTGGATTACTTGAGCTCAGGAGTTCAAGACAACCCTGGGCAACATGATGAAACTTTGTCTCTACAAAAAATACAATTAGCCAGGTGTGGTGGTATACACCTAGTAGTCCCAGCTACTCAGGAGGCTGAGGTGGGAGAATTGCTTGAGACCAGAGTGTCGAGGTTGCAGTGATACAAGATTGTGCCAGCCTGGGCAACAGAGTGAGACCCTATCTCAAAAACAAACAAAACTTCAAGTATTCTTCAGAGATTTCCAAAATGTCTTCGGAGAGTGAGACCCTATCTTAAAAACAAACAAACAAACAAAACCCCAAGTATTCTTTAGAGATCTCCAAAATATCTTGGGAAGTATGCCATAAATCAAAGGAAGCAATACAGAGTTGAGCCTGGGGTGTTAAATACCCAGCTGCAGGGAAACAAATGACAATCACTTATTTTCAGCAATACCACAGGGCAGGTACTGAGGAAGCCATGTAAGTTCCTCAAGGCAGCTGTTGCCTACCTCTCCTGGGGGCGTAGGAAGTGGTCTTTGTGCAGCACCAGATCTAGGGGAGGGTAGGTTGTAGCATTTTCTTTTTTCTCCTTGGGTTCACATGCTGACTTCTTCTCTGCTTGACCTGTCACTTCCAAGGTTTTCTCTTGTTCTCCAAAACCTGCTTGGCCATCTCTGGATAGGCTGTGAGAGCTGTGGCAGGAATGAATCAAGTCCTTCTCTCGATGGTCATCATCTTGTTCATGATACTGGTCTAGTTCACTTAGCTGAGAGCTTCCTTGACTCACATTACAGGAGGAGCCATACCTACTGCTGCTGGTGGGGCTGTGAGAATGAGAGAAAGACAAATAAGCAAATAAATGCAAACCAAGGACCAGGACAAAAGCATGGAGACATCCAGGAAATAATGATTATAACAGTAGCAAGAATCAAATAGGAGATTCCTGGGAAGAGATGACCAAACTTCATAATCAAGAAGAATTAGTCTCTATTCAGCAAAACCACAACAGGAAAATAACATAACATGCTGGGTTCTCCAACAGCATTTAACCTCAGCCCTGCACTTGACTTTGAAGGATATTTTATCTTAATGGGCTATTTATGAGTAGGATTAAAAATCATTAAAATGGCCTGTTACTTGTTCCTAAAATTCTTTACAGTCTTCTAATGAAGCTTGTCCAGTGGCTATGATTAAATTTTTTAAATTTCCACATAGTAAAATGGAATGAATGAACTCTACTCTCTTTTACTATTACTTATTACATTGAGGTCACCATTTCTTCCTCTACAGTTGTAAATTTATATGCCTGCATCTTAGGATGAGCAAAGGAGAACGGACATATTCCTTCAGTTATCATCTCAGTTTCCTCATCTGCAAGATGAATTAATAAAACCCATGGGAAGATGGAGGCCACGACCAAGAGATTCCACACACACAAAAAAGGTCTCATTGATATAAATGCTACAATGATATCCCTGGCAGCATAGGACATGATGAATATAAGATATAAAATGAATATCTGGGCCGGGCGCGGTGGCTCACACCTATAATCCCAGCACTTTGGGAGGCCGAGGCAGGTGGATCACAAGGTCAAGAGATCGAGACCATTCTGGTCAACATGGTGAAACCCCGTCACCACTAAAAATACAAAAAATTAGCTGGGCATGGTGGTATGTACCTGTAATCCCAGCTACTCAGGAGGCTGAGGCAGGAGAATTGCCTGAACCCAGGAGGCGGAGGTTGCGGTGAGCCGAGATCGCACCATTGCACTCCAGCCTGGGTAACAAGAGCAAAACTCCATCTCAAAAAAAAAAAAAAAAAAATCTGAATATCTATAACTGAGCTTCTTTCAGAGCAAGGCTCAGTTTTGGATAGAGTGGACAAAGTCCGACCACAGGATCTGGGTCAGAGCTGTATTCTTGCATCTCTGTACCTGACAACTGATAAGCCAATATTTTTTCAATCACCTGTATTCCCATGTCTAGAAAGTTATGAGAGAAAGCAGTTACAGCAGAGAAAGTAACAGTGACAGTGGCAAGAAGGGTGTTACTTCCTTGAGTCTTATGACCCTATCATCTAAAGGCTTCAGTTCTTTTGAAGAAATTTCTTACCACAGAGTCAAGCCTTTAACTAAAAGGCTTATGTTGGGTCAAAGAAGAGAAATCACTGTTATTTTCCAGTGGAATTTTCCCTAAAGTTCCTCCTAATTACGTGGTATTCTCAGGCTGATTTCTGATCCTCTATCAGAATAGGTATCAGGTCACTGTTCTGAGTAGTTCAACACACATATACATGTATATATGTATACCTGTACATCAGTATACTCACACACACTGACCCTGACCAATCCCTTTGAACAAGTTTGGGCCAGAGGTTAAGGTAGTGTTCTTAATCTGTACTGTACGGTACTGCTTCTTAGGGGAAATAATAGTACCCTCTGCTGATGGATCTTGCACACTGCTCCAGACTGAAGAACTACAGCAAAGGATAGCTCTGAGTTCCTGTGAGATTTTACTCAATGCTGATGATTTATCAGACATCAGCCTTCAGGGTAGTAAAAGGCAGAGACTGATACCCTGGAAGAAGCTATGCAAATTTGTATGGAACAGGATATGGGGATACAGACTATCCCAAGACATCCTTTGCAGTTTGTATTTTACTTAATATACTCATTGCCACTGGAAAAAGCATCTTAGAAGACTTGAAGAAACAAAACAAAATAGGTCTATCCCCAACTCCTACAAGATATAAGTGCCTAAGGCCCAAGCCAGGATCCTAGCCTATCATGTAGTTGTAGTTAATATATACCACCAACTACTTGGTGCCTCTTCCTGTCCTCCCTTCTCCATTTCACATTATACAAGGCAGAGCAAACCAGACTGAGTAAATCTCAGGGCCCAGCCTTTGCTTTAAGCAGGAAGCTCCTTGTTCCAATAAATGAATTACATTTGGCATAGAGAGGAGGATGAAAATACCCACACATTAAGTTCTTGTTACTTAACCCCTAATTAACATGAAGCTCAGGTACTAGTAAAGACACAGAAGGATAAAAAACAAACTATGATTAATCTACTTAATTAATCTAAGTCACTTGCATCATAAATGGTCAATTCCTTAAAGCCATTTATGATGCTTGAGTTAAGAACAGGCCTTTTGTTGGTCGTTGGCTCCTTGATGTCATTTGGAGTGACCGGCTGCTGCACATTCAAAACACAGTCAGTACTAGCAGACACTGCTTCCTCTTCTTGTTTTTCTGGCTGATGAAGTATCTCAGAGACAGTAGAGGGCTTGTTCTCATGTTCCCCTGAAGGACATGTGGGGCTAGAGAGGTGGCCTTTGGTATCACAGTTTTCTCCAGATGCTGAGATTTCCTGCTGGTTTCCCCCTTCTCCAGGCCCTGAAATCCCCTGAGCACTGACATCTGGGCTGGCCACCAGCTGTTCAGAGGTCTCAAAGGGCTGAGTGTAGACTTCAGCTGGCTGAGCACTGGCCCCAGATATTTGAGAAGACTCCAAAGCTTTGTTAGCCTCACTGGAGTGAAGGTCCTGAACACTGCTAGTAACTAAAACTGTAGGGGAGGATTCTGTAGGGATTTGTTCAGGGTCCTCTTTGTTCTCTTTTGGCCATGGAAATGAAAGATCCACCTTCTTTCCAAACCCTAGTTTTGAATCACTTGCTAGTGCACTCCCTTTCCCCTCACCAATTCCCTCAAATAGAGTTGACAACTTCTTAAAACTGGACATTAAACCAGTCTCTGCTGCTCTGTTGCCAGAGGGGAGAGGTGAGGAAAAGAAAGAGCTCAGTGGTTTCCCCTGGTTAGTAGTAGAGGATGGGAAACAAAGCTTTGGCCAACTGGTGACATTTGGGATCTCAAAATGTGGTCTTGACTGCTCTGTTTCTTGGGGGCCTGCAGATGGATCTTTCTGAGCATGTATTATCTCACAACTTTCTTTGGCCGGAAGCACAGAGTCCTCCAATGGAGGATCAGAAAAGTGCCCTTCGGTTTCCAGTGTAGTGATCTGGCTCACACTTGCATCACTGAATACTGCAGTGTCAGTTTCTAGTGAACTGGCTGGATGCAGCTCCAACAAGTCTTGGTTTGTGGAGGCAGTCTGAATAGCTGGCTCTGGATCAAGAGGCAGAGGTGGTTGAACTGGAGGAGGAAGTTCTTCGGCAATGCAGGTAGGATCTGGATGCAACTGTGTTGGCAACGCAATGTTGTCTGCTTCTAACGATGCCTCTGTGTCTGTAGCTTGCAATATCCCCATGTCTCCTTCATCACTCAGAGACAATACTCCTTGCCCAGTATCATCACCTGAGAAAGAAGATGTGTTAATTGTTTCAGAACGTTGAGGTTCCAGAATATTTTCAGGAGTATTATTGTCTTCCATTTTGGTTGTTAGTTTAGGATCATCTGTCAAGATATCTGATTCGGGCTTTGCACTAACCACAGTCATTCTACAGTCACTGAGAGTAGATTCTGAATTGGGTACTGTATAGGCAGCTTCTCTCCTTTCTGGAGGTAATGATCCTACAGTACCTTTGGAATAATCATTTTGAAGCCATGAAGTAGCTGGGAGAGATGATTCTTGTTTGTATGGCTCTGGCTTGGGACTTCTGAAAATTCCAAATAATTCACCTTTGAGGGGCTGAGATGATACTTCAGAAGAAAGAGAGAAAAAGGGGTTTTTCTTTGTAGTCTTGGGAGAAGAGAAAAGTCCAGAGAATGTTTTGGGAGGTTCAATTAAGCTCCCAGAGAAAGATTTCACTTTGGTCACAAACCCTGAAAGCATGTCTACTGAAGAGCCTAACGTGGATTTGTCTTCCTCTTTATCTGCATCTCGTTTCTGGAGGTTCCCTGCACACCCTGGCTCTGGAGAAGAAGAGGCTGGGTCCAGGATCTGTGGTAAGACCTCATTGGGAGACTTTTCTAATGGCAAGTTCATTGGGTCAGTAGTAAATTTCTTATCTTGGTGGTGGTTAGTACAAGTGTCTAAATCATTGAACTTTTCAATTAACTGTGTAGCATGTGAAAAACAGTTGGACAGTGAGTCACTGGGGAAGTCTTTCTGGTTGAGAACCTCTTCCTCATGGGGAGCTATCCCAAGGGTCCCTGGGCCAATGAGGAATGTTTCAGCCTGTGCCTGAAATTCTGGTAAAGGAGAAATAATGTCTTTTTGCAGCTGATTCATCTGGAAATCTGCTGATGTCCCTGGTCCATTACTGGAACTCAGTTTTTCCTGACAGTCCTCTACATTGAGCTCATCTGCAAGGGAGGTAACCTCAGTGGTGTTGTTAATGGAAATACAAGGTGCCATTTGCTGTTCATGAACTACTTCTTGGGCTATGCTATCTCTATGACCACTGGAACTTTCTTTGGTCATTGTGCTACCACTGTCTACAAAAACATTTGTCTTTTTACAGGGCTGGGAGGTCACTGGAACAGCAGTTGAAATGCTTTGTTTTTCCCCAGAGGTCTCCTTATTTTGATCTAAAAAGGACAAGCTGAAGAAACTAAAAGTAGAGCTACTTCGACAGGCATCTTTCTTAATGCTTGAGCTAGTAGTGGAGAAAAAGGAAGGAAGTGTGAATAGCCCTTCTGCTTGAGATTTGGCTCTTGGTAGAGTAGCAGAGGCTTTATTCTCAGATTTTTCAGATCCAGTCAAAAAAGAAAATAAACTCTTTTTGGTTGGTAACTCTGGTTGGGATGAAGATGTTGTAGCCATTGAAAAGCTCCAGTCTTTGTCAGAAAAATTATCTTGTTCATTTGAATTTATTTTGCTCAGGGTATCAAATGATATTTCATTATTTTTTGAAACTTCTGTCACTGTAGTCACACCACTAGTTTCTACTGAAGAATCTCTGGAACACTCTTTGAGACTACTTGTTGAGAAAGATGAATTAGGTGACTTCTGGATTAGGTGGTCTCTGAATGGTACCTCTTTTTCAGTCAAATCATTACCCTGGATCCCTCCAGTTGATGGTTCCTTTAACCCACTGTCATCAATAGTAGTCTGTTTGTTCAGTCTTCTAACTCTAGCCTTCCCTTTGGAGGAAATTGGTACAGCGGGAAAGTTCTCAGCACCCTGGCAAGCTAGCTCTATAGGAGTAGGACTTGACCTGACCTCATCCTTATTAGTCATCGCAGAAACAGACATATTTTCAGTTGTCTGTATAGGAGAAACATTGGCTTTAAAGAAATCCCCAAGGGTACCCAAAAAATTTGAAACACCAGAAGATTCTTTCTTTTCCTGAGGTGATATCTTGACATTTATATCACCAGTCTTTTCTAAGTTTGGTGATCTTTCTTTGTTCACCTGAGTTTTAAAAAGATTCAAAAATCCAGATGACTGTTTTTCATTTGCTGTCATACTTCCTGAAGATTCTTCTCGACTGAAGAGTTTCAATGCACTTTTAAAAAATGTTTTCTCAGACTCTTTGGACAACTGGTCCTGGGGAAGCTCACAACTCTCATGCTCATCCCTACTATGCTGAGGTACAGGAGAAGCTGAAATAGAGTCTGCTGTTATAATTTTGTCATTTTTTACACCTGATTTAGCCTGAGGAGTTGTTTGGCTTACCTGGAAGCCAGATTTTAACAAACTTTGCTTTTTCACATGCATGTTTTTATTTAAAGGGAATTCTTGCCTTGCATTTTTAGTTAATTCTGAATGTTGAACATGGGATACTATCTGTCTTTCTGAATCCTTGAGAAGACTTTTTTCCTCATTTGGGGAGTTGCCATCTAATTGCTTACTTAAGATTAATGACTGAAAACCATCATTTGTGAGCTCTGGTAAATTTGACTGCCCAGAGGTCTCAAAGGTCTGAGTGTCCACTTTCTGCATGACCAAAGACTCTAAGGATTCACTCTGATCAAAATTCAAAGTACTCCCAATTGAGGCACCCAAAACAGAAAATACTGAAGTCACTTTGCTCACTAATGATGTCTCTTCTGCTTGTTTTAAGCCTTTAGTTATATTTTCAGGATGAACCAAAGTGGCAACCTCTTCAATAGAAGACTGAAGCCAATGGAAACTGGAAAGGTGAACTGATGAATCTTTAGCTAGAGGCTGGTTCTTATCTCTGTCTATAATTTGATCTCTGTTTAAGACATGATCACTAATGGTTTGAGGCTCATTTCTGAGATCCAATGTACATTCAAGGTCTTCAGAACCACATGGCCTTTCTTCGAAAGATCTAAAATCTCTTTTAAACTTTTGATGATTATAGCCTGAAAAATCTAGTGGCTGATCACTTTGGTCATAACTTGACTCTTCAAGTACTTGTGAAAGGCTTTCTAAATTTAGATACAATGGTTCCTTGCTTCTCGGCAAAGCTAAAGATAAATCAAGAGGGTCATCAATTGGTTCCTCTTCAACATACCACAATATTTCATCTTCCTTATCAAGTACTTTAAAGTTACAGGCAGAAATAATGCTGTCATCTAACATAATATTTGATAGATCATTTGTCTGTAAATCACAATCCAAATACTCTTGATCAGAATAATCAGGTATAAATAAATATGCATACTGCCCAGTAGAATCAGTGAGAAGAGAATAGATATATTGACCATCATGAAACATATAATATCCATAATCCCCATCCTCTGATGGCCACCACACTCCATGTTCAAGACATGACAACCATTCCTGGTACTCACAACCAAAACTTGAAAAAACAAAGTTTTCATCAATTCTTAATGATTCTTGGTCAACTATGGGGCATGTAGTCTTTTCATGATCTGATGAATAACTTAAGTCAATGGGTAATTCTTCCAGTGAATTCTTAGCCTCATTAATTGGAAAAGGACCAGAGTTTCCATATAATGAGTTAGCTGCCCACACATCACCTCTTAATAAGTAATCTTCATTAAATGCTAACTGATTGAATGATTCATATGGTAAGTCACACCAAATGACACTGTTTGGATTTGTTCTCCACTCTAACATATTTGCATTTTGATCTTTTTGGCAAAAATTAATCACTGAGTTTTCTGAGTTAAGCCACAAGAAAGCATTGGCTGATGGAAATCTATTTTGATTTAACATATAATAAACTGGCTGAATTTTTCCGGAATTTTTAGACAAATCTTTTATGTCAGAGTCCCATTCAAAACAGAAGGGATTGTTCATCTCTTCAAATGCCTGATAGTTGTTTGATTTATTGAAAATGTTAGTATTTAGTACAGGTGAGTCTAACTTGTTTGAATGTTCATGTAGTTTTGTCTCAAGAACATGGTTTGGCCTTGGCCTCTTAGCCATAGATTTCTCCAAAAAACCCAGTTGAGCACTTGGAGCACAGTGAAGTACAATGTTCTCAGAGGAGGGGCAAGGCTTTTCACTTTGCTGATTTTTCCATGTAGGAGGGCAATGGTGATTATCAATCCCAGCATCAGATAATGGTATGTTTTCTTTAGGTAATAAGGAGGCTTTTATAGAGCTAGAAATTTCACGTTTTTCAACATGGTTCTTTGGGTTCTCAGAGGTCACACGTGAAGTAGCAAGAACCTCATCCAAGGATAAATGCTTATCTCCATCCAAACTCTTTGTGTTGCCTAAAGACACAAACTTTGCTTCCTCTGGTTTATCATCAGTCACACTGCTATTTGATAGCAGGTTAAATATTCCAGAGATTAAACCTGGGGTATTATTCTCACGATGGGAGTCATCATTTCTCAAATTTAATTCTTGTTGACTAGACAAATTTTCAGAAGAAAACTTGTTAAACAGGCCAGAAAGGAAGCTTCCTTGGGGCTTTTTCTTGCAAGTCTTATCTATAACCTTATCTTCATTAATTTCATTAACCAAAGTAGATTTGGAAGTGGTAGCAATAGACTGTAATGAAGACTCTGATGCTACTGAAAATGTTGCTTGTATAAAAGTCTTGCCGTCTCCTAAAGGATCTGAAGTTATATGTTCTTTGGGCACAACTCTAGAAATGGCTAAGTCATCTCTTTCAACATTCTCTCCTGCTGTGTGGTCACTTGGGTTTAATTCCTCTATACTCCCAAATTTCCCCAGAACATTATCAATATTTGTACCTGAGTCAGACTGTATTATATTAAGTTTGGCATCTTCAGGACTATTTATTTGGTCATTCTGATTAAATTCCTCTGTATTGTCAAATTTCCCTACATTATTATGAATATTTGGAACTGAACTAGATTTTATTGAACTAAGTTTGGCATCTTCAGGACAATTTACTTGTTCATTCTTATTAGATTCCTTTGTACTGTCAAACTTCTCTAGATCATTATTAACATTTGGAACTGAACTAGAGTTTATTGAACTAAGTTTGGCATCTTCAGGACAATTGATTTGGTCATTCTTTTGAAATTCCTCTGTACTGTCAAATTTCCCTAGATCACTATGAATATTTAGAACAGAACTAGATTTTACTGAACTATGTTTGGTATCTTCATGGCAATTCTTTTTGCTCTCCTCATCAGTGGTTACTGCTGAGCCATGTAAACTCTGGTCATTAATAGTAATCTTGCTGTCAGTGAAAGAAAATTTAAACAAGGGAAAAACACTTCTTTTCTCTTTTAACTCCTGTTGCTTTTCAGTATGACCAAGACCTCTAAAAAATGGAAGATTTAGTTTTCCACTAAAGGGAAAGGAACATCCATCTTTCTTAAGTCCCCTTTCCAATCCATCTTCCTCCACCTGGTCAATTTTCACAGATTCTAACAAAGTTTCCTTTGAATAGGTCTCAGGGGAAGTGAGCAAAAACTGGCTAAATGATTTTCTGAGTGGCTCAAGGAAATCATCGTTACCAGTAACTTCGTTCTCCTCTAATGGCTTTGAAGATACTTCTTTATTTGAAGTTCTACTGCCAGCTATACAAGGATGTCCTGGACTATCTTTGGCACATACTTTTTGTTGGTCTGGTGACAGTGACAGATCTATACAGGGTTTTCCTTCCATTAGACTCTCAACATCTTCATTTTTACTTGCAGAACTAGCTAAGTTTGAAGGTTCACTGGTTACTTGGGAGGACAACAAATTCTCACTTGTGGGCATCTGGAATGAGCCTGTAGTTTCCTCATCACTCCTATTTAAAGCAATGATGCTACTACTGTGATTGTCAAGAGTGCCTTCCCTTTTATTTAACTCCAAACCACACTCAACAAAGCTTTCTTTTCTTGGTGGCTTATTCTGGTCATCATCTTTTTTTGTTTCCTCCTTTTCTGAAAAGATCTTCAATGGATTTAACCTGCTGAAAACCGACTTTATAACTGAACTCTGACTCTGTGGAGCCGAGTCCTTTGCAGTGGTTTCTGTTGCATTCTGAAAGCTTAAACTCCCAGTTTTGTTGCCCATGTGCTCATTTTCAGAGGTTTTTCCATGTCTGTCTATAGTCACATTATCATCTGTTTGAGAGGATAACGGAGACTGCATGGAAAGATCCTTCTCCAATACTGCCATGGCTCTCTGTTTAGACCCCGAATTAATCGTCTCTATTTCATTAAGGGTTTCTGTTTTCTCTGGAACTAAGGAAACCAGCTTTTCCACAGAGTTTGTTAGATGCTTTGTGCCTGAACCCACTTTTTCCGTGAGTGAACAAAACAAAGAACCAACAGCACATTTTACTCCAGTCAACTCAGGGAAAGAGATGGCCATGTCCTTGTCATTCTTGACAACAGTTAAAGGTAGTATTTGATCCCCAGGTGTTCTCTGTTCTGTATCAACAGTACTGTTTTGTTTCTGTGATTTTTTAGTTTTTGAAAGTGAACCAAATCTATTAATCTCCTCTTCCTTCTCTGCTAAATATTCTGACACAGTTTCTACCAAACACTGAAGTTCATCTATCGTATCAATATGGTCCTCCTTGGGCTCCTCAATAGAGGAAGGGGTTATCTCTTCCATGGAGCACCCAGACATATCTCCAAGTGTTTTTGCATCACAATTCATCCTTTGTAATGGCAATGCTGAATTTGCTACATAATATTCTTCAGGAAAATCTCCAATATGGTAGACATTGGATGGATGCCATGTTGGTGACTGTAAATCTTCCTGCTTATCAGAAATAGGGGAACTCAGAAGTTCATCAGAAGTACTGCTAGTAGAATCTTCAAGAATATCTAATGAAGTAAAATTAGTGACATGCTGATTTGAGCCAGATGACTTTTCACAGTGCCTTAAACAACTGGATAGATCATGACTTTCCAACTTAATGTGCTGCATTCCTCTCTTAACCACAAATCCATTTCTGTAGGGGTACAAAACTGGGTACTCCATATTTTGTTTCTTCTTTTCAATATGGCAAAAGTTACAATTTTCAGTACTAGAATATGTGCTTTTGTAGTTAGTCTTAGTTTCAGATCTCTCACCACACTGCCTTCTTTCACTATCTTCAAAATGACTATATAAGGGTTTCTTTTTTCTTCTTCTATCTAGTGTATCATATTTCTGAGGATACCTGGAGAAAACAGATGTTTCAAACTTAAGCTCAGTAGAGAATTCTGTTTGTTGGCTCTGAGGCGGTATCTTTCTCCTGTTCTTATACTTTGGTTGTTTATGTTGGCTATAGTATTTACCAGCTTTTGAAAGGGTTCTAATTTCTTTTACCTCTGCTTCCTTCAAGTTTATGTTATTATTTTCTAGAAACCCTTGTGATATTTTCCCCTTTATCTCCTTATGTATATCTTCTTGCTCTTCATAGTCAACATCAGAGAAAGCTGAAATAATCATAATTTTTTCACTTTTAGCCTGTGAGCCTTGTCTGATGTGAAGGGCAAAATTAAGGAGCAATAAAGCAAAGAAAAAGGAAGAGACAGGGAAAGGAAGAAAGAAGTTATAAGACTTAATACATGTTCAATGAGAACATTAGAACAATAAAATTGTCAATGTAACAACAAAAGGCATTCAGATTAAAAACACATAAAAAGGAAATCCACATGTTCTTAAATATTATATCAATGTCATCAAATAGCTTTTTCCATATCAGAAAAAGAATAGCTATAATATCAATTTTTAAATGCTTCGACTTATAACCATTTTTCTGGTGAGCTTTTTAGAATTCTTTTATTTTCTAAGACATACACAAAAAATTAAACATGCACCAATATCTAGAATGTATTTGCAATATTAAAGTATACCGTGAAAATACATCAAGGAATTTCAAGAAACTGATAAATTTTTAGTCTAAAAGGAAGCCAAGCTGTTAACTTTCTGAAAGTTATATTTGAGGCTGTATAGCCAAGAATATGGTCAAACATATTTCTTTTAATAAGAAAAATACATATAAAACAATATTTTACTATCAGCAGAAGTCACACTTTGTTATACTACAAAAAAGAGCAAATTATTTGAGGCATTATAATTTTTTTTTTTGAGATGGAGTTTTGGTCTTTTTGCCCAGGCTGGAGTACAATGGCGTGAGAAGCTCACTGCAACCTCCACCTCCTGGGTTCAAGCGATTCTTCTGCCTCAGCCTCCTGAGTAGCTGGGACTACAGGCACCCGCCACCAGGCCCAGCTAATTTTTGTATTTTTCGTAGAGACGGAGTTTCGCCATGCTGGCTAGGCTGGTCTCAAACTCCTGATCTCAGGTGATCCACCCACCTCAGCCTCTCAAAGTACTGGGATTACAGGTGTGAGCCACCATGCCCA